>NW_026988422.1:39434583-40036875 GCF_030222135.1 Aotus nancymaae
ATGGGGTGAGGGAAAGAGCAGACAGAAACACTATCTCTACACACCCAGTCCGGAACTCCGAGGTAACTCCTCTCCAGTCCTGGTTCTACTTTTCAATGAGTGAATGGCTCACTGTAGTCACTTGTCCTCATTCCCATCACCAACTTTCCCCACACAACCTCCAGCCTCTGTACAACCTCATCGAGGATGCGTCCCTTCCTGCCCTCATTCCGTACAGCATGCACTTCTTCCTTTTTAAGAGGAAGAGGCTCCCTTTGAAAGACAGTATTTTCAAAGTGGGTGGTCAAAGAAGAACTACCTTTCAGGCTGCTGGATTTTATTTTCATATTTTGATATAATTGCTGCAAGCTGATTTAAATATTTCAATGAATAATTCCATTTTGTTTTCATCTTTAGGCTTTTTAAAATGCAGGGTGTCATACTAAAAATTCTAATAAGTAAAATGTGCAATGCATAATAAAATGTGCATATTTTTCCATTACCATCTGCTTCGCCTTACACTTACAGGAAAAGACTTCTTTAAAGGGTTGAAGCCTCAGTGGGGTACACAATGTTGATCTTACATACTCTGCCATTTGACTTGGGGAGTAATGTGTGCTGCTACAGAAGCATATTAATTAAAGACTCACCCAGCCTGCAGACCACTTACTTGCTCAGGAGAACAAACAGAAAAGCCAGGTGGATTCTGGAGCATCATTTGTCTCAGGGCCAACAGCCTATTTTCCACTATTAGACTCAGTGCTGGCATCCCACAGTTTATGGGATCACAGACTCTCAGGATGTCAAAGACTAGCCATCTTCCACCTCTTCTCTCTATCCAAATGCCTTATTCCCTCCTACAACCATCACTGGTAAGTGGTTGTCCAGCCTCCACTTGGACCCCTCCAATGAGAGGACACGGCTTCCTAAGTATTCTATATAGCAACTGTTCATTCTACTTCAATTAGAAATAATGTTTTGACACCACTAACCAACACTGATAATAAATCTACCCAGTGGAAAGCACTGTCCTAGGTAGTAAAGGAGATCTGAAGAACTACATGAAAACTGCTGTCATGGCTGCTGCTTGCCTCTAAGAGAGAAGACCTCGTGATCAGAGTCTCGTGACAGAAAACTGGCAAAGGGTGGCGACGCAGCCCCTGCTCCTAGCTGACAAGACGCAGGGGCAGCTTTCCTAAGTGAAGGCTTGTGTGGGGGATGAGATGGAAACGCCTCGCTGCAAGATGAACATGAAACATGAAAACAAATGCCCAGCACCAGGCAGCAACTCAGAACAGTCATTTTTTCTCCTTTGTTTTGGTTTCCAAGGAAATCTTGATGTGTGAAGGGATTCTGAGTGTACCAGAGGCAGATCGGTACAGGAAGGAAAGGCAAGCTGTCAGCATTGAGGGCCTAACATTAAATAACAGGTGTGCCACAACCAGGGGACCGAGGGCAGTAATGGGAAAGCCGGGATCAGAAAACCTGGGGGCACGGTTCGAGAAGAGCCTGTGGTAAGGCTGAGGTTGATAATGGAGGTCAGTATCTCCAGAAACATGGACAGGCTGGGACTAGGTTAAACCTGATAGGTACACACACAAAATTCTAAATAAATAATTTTGTGATAAATATTCCAAAGAAATAAGACCTATGTATCAGCAAGACTATTACATTCATTAAATCCTGTTTGGAGAGTGTATAAAAATCAGCAAGCTGAAAATAAGCTCACTAGTTTGTTTCGTAGTGGTTGTTTTTTAGTGTTTTTAGAGCTGACAGCCGCAATGTAGGCAGGAAGTGCATGTGAAGAAAGAATGTGGTGATACAAACTTTGAACTTGTACACCTTTCCAACCTGAGCCACTTCATACATATAACCAAGGCCACTTTGGTCCTTGTTAGTCCCCAGCCCCCCAAGACTCAGGGGAGGAGAACAATCAGGAGACAGCAAGGGATCCGCTAAGGATTAAGTCCTACATCACAGAGAAAGTTTGAGAATCCATTATGGTTACCACCAGCAGTATGCTTTTAAGAGTTTAATGAAAAGCTCTCCTGGGACAGAAGTGAGAAGAACCCTGGATGGTAGTGTTCATACATTTCCATGGTGTAAATACTTCCACTATGGCCAATTCCAAGCTGCTAACATGAAGTCACTGAACACGGAGCTAGGAAGAGATGCTTGCGGCCAGCTCTCAGGACAGGTGTGGGCCACCTCCAGCATGCAGGCACCACAGCTGCAAGACTCCTCAAGAGGGCTGGTGCTCGCTGGGCTTCCTTATTATTCCTTCCTATCTGGTCTCCTTGCTCCCCAGGTGTTCCTCCCCATTCCACTCCTCATCTCACTCCTCATCTCATGCCCTCTGGGCCTTGCCCAATGACTGGACAGTTAATCCAGATCAACAAATTCTTCTGGAAGAGACAAAGACTTCAAGGGTGAACACCTGGTAATGATATGTTCCATTTCTGTGGCACTTAGGTTCAACAAACAGCTTCACCTGTACCACAGCATTGTACCACAGCTCCATGCAGGACCAGGGGCTCCATTTTAAAAATGAGAAAATTGAGGCAACATGCCTCAGCCATGGTGAGTATAGGCACCTCCACAAGCAGGACCCTCACACGCCCAGCGCAGGGCTCTTCACTTGGCATCTTCTCCTCAGGGCTTAGGAGGTAGGTGGGAATATACCGGGCAGAGCTCTACCATTTTGGCCATCCATGTTACATGGCTAAACCCCTCACCCACACCTCTACTCCTCCTTCCTCCCCAAGAAGCCCTACACCCCCACAGACCCACCCAGCCCTTCTCAGTGGAAGTACAGTACATACTCTAAAAATGTCCTTAGCCTAACGCTTAAGCCCACCACTTTTCATGACATCAACACAAAGCAGTTATTATTGGCACCATTTAGGACAATTAGAACTCAGAAAGCCTGTGAGCCAGTGGCCAGGGGATGAATATGCCAGGTCCCTGAAGAGCCCACAGTGCCGCATTGGCCCATCTCTCCCTCCTCCCACAGCAGAAGCACTCTCTACTGCCTCAGCCACACCAGACGTCAACAGAAACGCTCCTCCCTGGGCATGGCGTTCCTTCCAAAGCGTGAAGCTCTATGTAAAGAATGACCTAGATTTTTTGGATGAGCAACTGCAGTCTATAAATGTCTAACCAAGTGCATGAATTGCCTAAAGTGAGAAAGAGCTTTTAGCTGTATTGTCTCTGCTGAGCAAGACAGCTGGCCTTCCTTGGGGATTGCAGTCTCGATCTGGATTTGTCATGTCTGAAGAATCATGAGTCTGAGATGTCAGGAGGGAAGTTGGTCCTCTTCAGTTCTGCAAATTGGACACAATTCTGTGAGTGGGGTTTGAGGACTGGGGCTAGCAAGTAAACACAAGGGCAGGGAGGAGGTACTGCAAGTCCTGGGTAGACCGAGAGTGAGCTGACTCTGGGACAACGCCATGACGTCAGACTCGGAGAGCATTTGTTGAAGTTACTGCCAACTGAATACACCCAGTGGCTACTACTTCTGGGCCCCATCAAACTCTCTAGGAACAACTGAATTATCTGGCTGGGTAGTTATGCTACAGTTTGATTCTTTGGTGAGCTGCCATGTCTGCAACCCCACGGCTCACAGACACTGACCATTCCCATGCAGCACTATAGGAATGAGCCAGGCAAGAGAAGGAGCAGTGGGGCTCTGTCCTGGCTTCCCAGAGGGACACGAGAGCTGCCAGCAGCTTGCTGGGAGGAGGGCTGGCAAAGGGCCAGTGGACCCAAAGAAAAAGAAACAAACAAACTGGGAAGAAAATCTGGGGCAGGCTCTTACCTTGCTCACTGGAGCATATTTCTATCATGTCATTTTTGTCTGTTAAATTCTCGGCCTTTTTTGCATATTTTCAGACATACCCAGTAAGGCACTAGAAGCAACTTGGGGAACTTCCCAAATACTACACAATAAAATAATATAAGGCTCATCTGAGAATTACTGGTTAGCCATGACCTCAGCCTTTCTCAGAAAATTTTTCTCAATGAGTGACTTGGTCCTATCAGACCCACAAGCCTAAATAATAGATAACCACATTCCAGTGCATAATGAAATGGTGGCAGCAGTGTATGCTGACATAAAACAGAAATCCACTGACCACTGTAAAATACGCTTTTCACCAGAAAAACTGTCCTTTAATTGCTTGTAATTCTCTGCAACAAACAGTCTTCCACAAAAAAAAAAAAAAAAAAAAAAATCACATCACCATGTAGGGTAAAAGTAACTGAACAAAGTCTTCTGAAATCAGATAGAAATTATTCTGAAAGTTTCCTCTCCACTTCTTGGATTGTGGTTAGGATTCGATGATGTTTGATTAAATATATAAAAATGCTTAGTAAACTGTGAAGCACTGTAACAGTGATGAATTATTCTTATTTCTCTTGCTAGATTTAAGCACTGTTTTCTTTTCTTTGTTCTGGTTCATCCTTGGATATTCCAGACTGGGACCATGACTTTTTGTCACTTAAAAATAACCACCACTCAAGGAGTGTCTACTGTGGTTCATCACTCTGTGCCAGCAAGACTGAACTTGGTTTCGCTCGAGCATGGGGTCCTCCTTGGCAGTTAGTTGGTGGCTGTGTTAGTCTGTTCTTGTACTGCTATAAAGAAAATACAACTTATAAAGAAAGGAGGCTTAATTGGCTCATGGTTCTGCAGGCAGAATAGGACACATAGTAGCATTTGCTTCTGGGAAGCCCTCAGGAAGCTTACAATCATGGTAGATGGCGAAAAAGCAGGCATGTCACGTGGTGAAAGGAGGAACAAGGTGGAGAGGGGGGAAGTACCAAGTCACACACTTTTAAATGACCAGATCTCAGGAGAACTCACTATCGTGGGGACAGTACCAAGAGGACGGTACTAAACCATTCATGAGAAACCTACCCCATGATCTAGCCATCTCTCACCAGGCTCCACCTCCAGCATTACATTTCAACATGAGATCCAGGCAGGAACAACATCCAAGCTATATCAGTGGCCTTCCACGCTTCCTTTCAATCCTAGGTTTTAAGTGCATTCCCCCAGCCCCAGAACCCTCAAGACAATCTTAGAGTTTACAGAGATGCTAGAGAGAAGTGTGCAGGAGGATCCGGAGAGCCACTCTGAAAGCGAGAATTGCAACGTGAGTGAAGAATCTCTTACTATCTGAAAGAAAGAAACTGGTCTCTATTCAGTAGTCAAGAGTTGAATCCGAATGTGCTTCAAGGGGCCGGGCACAGTGACTCACGCCTGTAATCCCACTTTGGGAGGTTGAGGCAGGTGGATCACCTGAGTCAGGCATTTGAGACCAGCCTGGCTAACATGGCAAAACCCTGCATTAGCTGGGTGTGGTGGTGGGCGCCTGTAATCCCAGGTACTCGGGAGGCTGAGGCATGAGAATTGCTTGAACCTGGGAGGTAGAATTTACAATGAGCCGAGATTGCACCACTGTACTCCAGCCTGGAGGGATAGAGCAAGACTGTCTCCAAAAACAAAACAAAACAAAACAAGAATGTGTTTCAAAACATCCTAAATCATGAACTAATGTGTTGTATCACTGTCCTACAGAGACAGCCAAAATACAACACTGAAACTCACAATGTTGTTACTTATTGGAAGATGGGGAAGACCAGGAGAAATACTTGGGATTGTTGGAAGAAATGAACTGCATTCAAGGTTTAGCCACCCCCTGCTTCTCTTTTTGCTAACATACTTGGAGTATTTCCTGTATACCATATACTGTTTCAAGAGAGCGTTTACGTATATTAACCCTGTGAGATAGGTACTTTTATTGCCATCTGACAGACGAAGAAACTGAGGCAAGGATGTAAAGTAATTCGTCCAAGTTTACATGGCTAGTAAGTGGTAGACCTAAGATTCAAACCCAGGCTGCCTGGCTCTGGGACGGCCCTCATTGTTTCTGACCCTCAATTTGCTCTTTGCAGAACGAGAGCTTGATAATGTCCTACCCTCACCCCTCCCAGCAGAAAGAGAATCCAGAGATCACTCAAGATAAGAAAAGAGTATTTATTAATAACCTTTGAGGAGAACAAGGTTCTGAACTCAGTTCACACCACTGATGTCTGGTTAACTTGTGGGTCCCAAATAGTTACACTGCCTGACAACCGTCACATAGGCACATGAAACCCTCACCCTGGTGCTGAAGTACTAATAACCTATATTTATCAGCGTTTTATGAATGACCACTCTCTCCTTGCACGTTGTCTCATCTGAGCTTCACAACTCAGAGATGGGTATTACATGCATTATTTTATAGGAAAGAAAACAGAGAGTAAGGTGGTATGACCCGGCTAAAGTCACCCATCTTATGAGTGAGTGCTGTGACTTGAGTTCCAGTGTACTGAGGTAAACCCTGCCCTTTCCACCAATACCACTGCCTCTCACCCTGACAGGTGTAAAGATAGAAAGCACATCCTCTACCCGGCTATTGAGGGTTTCCAGAGCTGGCCTGCATGCTAAATGAGAATACAATAAATTCCACCAGTATGGAGCCATCTACCACGTGCCAAGTGTGGGGCAGGCCATGTTACAGATATGCTCTCACTTTTTACTACAACTCTGCATGATAGATGTTCTTTGTTTCACACATGAAGAAACAGGCTCGAGAGGTAAAAATAACTAGTCAATGTCCCACAGCTAGGAAGCGGCAAGATGCCACAAATTATCATCCTGGTTATTTTATCATTACGACTCAAGGTTTTTAAAGTTATTAATATCTACCATAGTCCTGCATTGCCTTCTGTTTTTACTTATTTTGAGACAAGATCTCACTCTGTTACCCAGGCTGGAGTGCAGTGGTATAATCGTGGCTCACGGCAGACTTGACTTCCTGGGCTCAAGTAACCTTTCCACCTCAGCCTCCTAAGTATCTAGAACTATAGGCACACATCACCATTCCCGGATAATTCTTTTTTATTATTATATTTTGTAGATACGAGGTCCTGCTATGTTGCCCAGGCTGGTCTTGAACTCCTGGGCTCAAGTGATCCGCCCACCTTAGCTGCCCAAAGCTCTGAGATTATAGGCATGAGTCACTGTGCCCATCCTTGCATTGCCTTTTAAATGGGACTCCTTCAAGAGTAAATAAAAGAGTTGTATCTATCTTCTGTTCATTCCCTACAGTCTCTGGTTCTCTGCTGTACACACTACACTGGGGCCAGTTCCTTCATTTAAATCAAAGCATGTAAGAACAGACATTGACTAGCAACTACTGATAAATACAAAACAGTAACTGGGCACTGAACATGAGGAAAGGGTAAAACGCATTTGGAAGGGAGAAAGAGCTAAGGATGATTTTTATCTCCAGATCTGGAGACCTGAGGGCATGTGGGAAGGTGATGATGAGGAAATTAAGACAGTTTTCAAGGAAATAAAAGGGTAAAAAGAGGAGGCAAGAAATTATAAGGACAAAGCAGGGACTAAGATTTAGACTGTCCCTTTAATCTATGTTAATGTCTCTGGCATTTACAGATCTAGGCAGAGCAGCTCTTTGCCAGATGGTGACAATCAGATAAGTCTGAGATTCCCAGACATCTTTAAGGATCCTGAATTTTAAGGTCATTGTGCAATAGAAGAAGGAGTCCTTAAGTGAAGAAAACTTAGGTTAAAATTCAAAACGCCTTGTTAGGTTTTTATTTAGATTTTAAATGTATCTACTGAAAAGTTCATATGTTTCAGGCCTAAAAAGGGGCCATCCTTGAAGGAGCTGATATTCTGAGTTTCCTTATGGCCTAACAGGTTGATTCCAGGATTTCTCATATTTGCAGTGACCTGCTCAATTACTCAACAACTCCCTGGTTTGCTTCTGGGAGACTGCTCTGAGTAGAGCAGAGCAGGAGACAATGCTGAGGGCTGGGCAACCAACCCCACACACAGGTACTAGAAAAACCACCAGGCAACCCTGACTTACATTTGCATAACACTTTGTACTTTACAAAGAACTTTCATATGCATTATCTCCTTTGACCATCACAGCCACCTTGTGAGGTGGGTAGGAACTGTATCCATTTTACTCACGAAAAGGCATAAAGACAGGGCTAGTCCCCAGCCTGTCCAGCTGGAGTCTGATTGATGTGACATGTGCCATGCTGGTTATTAAATATTTTGAAGGTTAGGTGTGGTGGCTGTAATCCCAGCACTTTGGGAGGCTGGGGTGGGAGAATCGCCTGACCTCAGGAGTTTGAGACCAGCCTGGGCAACATAGCAGGACCTCATCTCTACTAAGAATAAAAAAAAATTTAGTCAGCATGGTAGTTCATGACTATGGTCCCAGCTGCCTGGGAGGCTGAGGTAAGAAGATCATTTGAGCCAGGGAGGTTAAGGCTGCAGTGAGCCATGATTGTGCCACTATACTCCAGCCTGGGCAACAGAGCAAGACCCTATCATTCATATGTACATACATACATATATATGTAAACATATATATTCATACATACATATATATACACACACATATACATATACACACACATAAATATTTTGAATGCCACCCTGGATAAATCACTAACCCATGGATAATAATGCCATCAAGTGGCAGAGTTGGTATTCCAGGCTTGGCTTTTCTCATCACAAGACCAAGAGTTCTTTGTCAAAGAGCTCTGTGATAGGTACTATGGGATTTCAGATAAGAAGTACCCTGTCCCAGCCTCAAGAAGCTACAGGCAATATTATAGTACAGCGTACAGTCAGGGCCTAGAGGGAGGTAAACACTGGGGCAGTTCAGAGGAAGAGGAACGTCAGATTAGACTGAAGAAATGGCTAAACCTTCATAAAGATGGCAGCATTTGAGATGGGCATTGAAGGAAGGGTCAGAGTTTGACAGAGTAAGATGCAGGTGAGACTTTTCAAGACCTCCTGAGCAGCTTAACAGAAAAACTAAGGCTGGGCCTGGGGTGGCAGCTCCCCCATTAAGTGCCTGTAATCCCAGCACTCTGGGAGGCCAAGATGGGAGGATCACTCGAGTCCAGGAGTTCAAGTTTGCAGTGAGCTGATACTGTTACTGCACCCCAGCTTGGGCTTCACGGAGGCAAGGTCCTGTCTCAAACAAACAAAAAAACCCACCAAACTAAAAAATAACAACAAAAGCAAAACAAAAGCTGGTCTGACTGCAGTGGTGTTTACAACTAACTGATCACCACCAGTTACAGGTTTGTTTCTTCTCCACGTCCACTGCATCACTTGACTAGCCAAAACAAAACAAAACAAACAAACAAAAAACCACCAACAGAACCCAAAATAGACCCCAAGGCCTTACCTAATACCTACTCCATGAGATCCAGGGATGGAGCACAGAATTTGCCTTCTTAAAAAGCTCCCAAGGGATCAGATGATCAGTCAAGTTTGATTAGACTGATTTAGATCACTGAGTTCGTCCTTGCCCCGGAGTAGATCAACAAGCTATACTAAATACCCCAAGAAGACCCTTCCAATTTCAGAAATCAGCAGTGAAGTCTTTCACCTGTTCACAGGGCAACATGGACAGGAAGTATGTAACACACAGGTGATTTGGTGCCTACATTACGGACTCCTGGTGGGGCTTCCTTAATTCTAATTTCAAAAGCATGATCAGAAATCAATCTGCTGTGAACCAGAGGGTCACAATAAAGGCAATTCATCTGGGCCACAGGGAATTTCCCTTCGTATATTAACATAAAAGTTCTCATCATATATATATATGTGTGTGTGTGTGTGTATGTGTGTATATATATACACACATACACATATCTGATGAGAACTTTTATTTAATGCTTATATATTATATATATTTGTTAAATATATTATTTATGGTTACAAATTTGTTGAATATTTATGTCTAGTCCTAAAAAATATCCTAGGTTTACAAAAATATTCTCCTAAATTTCCTTCTAGAAGCCTTATTAACTTCACATTCAGGTTAACATTATTTACAGTTAAGTAATTTGATTCATCTTGTTATTTATGTGTATGTTGTGAGACACAGATCACAGTTCATTTTTTCACGGCTGTAATTTGTTCCATCCCCATTTGTTGAAAGGACACTCCCTTCTTCATTGACCTGCTCTGGTGTCTTTGCCGAGGATCAACTGACCATATATGTAGACTTCTTCCTAAATGTGCTATTCTGTACCACAGATACATATCTATCCTTATATGTATATCACAGGGACTTGATTACTACAGCTTTAAAGTAAGTCCTGAAAACAGGTAGTGTAGATTTTCTACTTCATTCTTTTTCAAGATTCTGGTTATTCCACGTCCTTTCAATTCCACATAAACTCTGGTTACATCATCTGAATCTCCAGACTTTTTTTTTTCAGCCTTTTCTCTCTGAGGTATTGACCTTTTACTTCACGGATCTTTCCTTTCCTTCCTTCCTTCCCTCGCTCCTCCTCTTCCTCCTCCTTCTTCCTTCTTCCTTCTCTCTCTCTCTTTCATTTTTGGCATCCATTATAGTGTTAAGCCCATCCAGTTAATTTTTCTTTTTGGTATATTTTATTTTTCAGTTCTAGAATTCTGTTTGGCTCCTTTAATTGTTTCAATTTCTCTGCCAAGGTCACCCATCTATTCATTTTACTTAAATCCTCCAACATATTTATTCATAATAGCCACTTTAGATTCTCTATCTCCTAATTCCAACATTTGTGTCATCTCTGAGTTCATTTCTATTGATCTTTTTTCTTCTGGTTATGAGTCACATTTTCCTGCTTCTTTTTCTGTCTTACAATTTTTATTACATGCTGGGCATTGTGGATGCAATACTGAGAATTTGAATTATTAATATGTTTCTTTATAGAGGTATTTAATTCATGGGACCTTAGATCAATCCTGTCAAAGCTCGGATTCAGGCTTCATTAAGGTGAGTCAAGATTAGCTCTTATTCTAGGGCTAAAGTAGCCCAACTCCTGTGTTGCAGTCTTTTTCACGTCCCAGCTGAATGCCCAGAGTGTTATTTCTCTCCACTTAGGCTGGCTGGAACTGCATTATTTCCCAGACCATGAGACCTCCTTTAACTCAAAGACCCCCAGTAACTATTTGGGGTCATAGAGTCTCATCATATCCATGCATAGTTTAGTCTTTGGAAATACCTTCCCTCTTGCATGCTACCCCACAAATGCCAGCCATCCCAGAATCCCTGAACACAGACTGTTCTGTCTGTGCAATGGAGTGAATGTCCCTCCAAAATTTGTTGAAATTTAATATTGCCATTGTAACAGTACTAGGAGGTGAGGCCTTTAAGAGGTGATTGGGACATGAGGGGTTGACCCTTATGAATGGATTAACTCCTTAACTTGGGAGAGGGTTAGTTATCTTGGGAGTTTGGCCCCCTTTTTCTCTCTGTCTTGCAACCTCTCTCTCTCTCTCTCCATGTGATGCTTTCTGCCACGTTATGACATAACAAAATGTAGTCCCTCCATTTTGCACTTCCCAGCCTCCAGAATCACAAACCAAATAAATCTCTTTATAAATTACCCTGTCTGGTATTCTGTTGCAGCAGCAGAAAATGAACTAAGATAGTCTGCAAGGCAAGATGCTTCTCACTGGGCTCTGGTTTCCTGTACCAGGATTTGTAAAGTGCTCTCAGCCAGAAAGCCAAGAGGAGGTTTTTTTTTTTTTTTTTTTTTTTTTTTGAGACAGAGTCTTACTCTGTTACCAGGTGCCAAGCTGGAGTGCAGTGGCACAATCTCAGCTCACTGCAACCTCCACCTCCCGGGTTCAAGCAATTCTTCTGCCTCAGCCTCCCGAGTAGCTGGGACTACAGGCGCGCAGCACCACGCCCAGATAATTTTTGTATTTTTAGTAGAGATGGGGCTTCACCATGTTGGCCAGGATGGTCTTGATCTCTTGACCTCGCGATCCACCCGCCTCAGCCTCCCAAAGTGCTAGGATTATAGGCTTGAGCTACCGTGCCAAGAGGAGTTTTGAGTTCACCTCATGTCTTTTTATTTTATCCACAATCACATCTGTCTTGTTTTCTGAGACCCAAAAATAGTTGCTTCACATGTTTTGTCCAGTTTTATGGCTGTTTATAGCTGGAAAATAATTGTAATACCACTATAATTGTAATTCCACTATGGTCGGATATGAAAGTTCCCGTTTTGATGTTTAATTTTTTTTTAAAGGGAAGTCCCAGTTCTTTGGTAGATTTAAATTTGTTTACCTTTTATACGTCCCACCGGAGGTAAATAACTCATACTAGCTCTTCTATGCTTATTACTATTGAGACACACATATGCTTAACATTACTAAGAAAACAAAAAGGGAAAACCACTTATTTATCTTCTTTTCAGGTTCTGCCACCTTATATCTCATCGAAGTTATTTCTGTATAATTTCTTAACTATTTATCTCCTCTGCACTCTCTCTAGCCTTTCCATTCCCATCTTAAAACCCAGAAACTAAACCTGAATCTAACAGCATGCTGCACCCTAGTGTCTGCTCAGATCTTGGTCATGACAGATGCTGCTTTGTATGTCCAGCAAAATAGCCTTCCTTTAGGAAAAGTTCCTTCCCCAGATTCGGTCATGTGGTTCTAGAGAGAAATTCTGGGTTATTAAATGATTCCAACCCTGTGACCACAGATAATTGATTCTAGCAGTAGCCACCTGGCCAAATCTGAACCACTCAAAGTTCTTCCCTGGCAGTTTTCTTTATTGAACTTGAGTGAAAAAAACATTAAATCTCTAATTGTGAGAGAGGCATGATTTAAAGCTGTTAGTGCCATGTCAAAAACAAATGATTAGCTGACAACCAGAGAGACGCCAAGTCAGAGAGAGAAGAGACACAAACACACACAGAACATATGCAATAGTCTCCTCAAAGTATTATGTCCCTAATTTCAGGCACTCCTAAGACCTGCAGGCATCCTGTACTCTTCCTGTGTTTTAGATATATGAAATACCCCGTATTATTTCTAGTAAATGCCCAAAGATAGTTTTGGTTAGATTTCTGTCATTGTCCTGATTAATATTTTGAAAAATGAGAGATTGTTCAGGTCTTCTTTATTGAACACGGCATTAATATAGCTCAAATTCATGTAAAAATTTAAAGTATAACACTATCTTCCAGGCTCATAGCTATTTGTGTCTCTTATGATACCATCCTGGTAATTTTTCTGACACAGCTATTTCAACAATCTTGTATCTCCATGAAGTGATTTTGTATCCTCTGGCAAGCTGCACTATTAACCTGAAAAAAGCCATATACTAACACTTAACAAATCTATACTAATAATGATTAATAGTTTTTGAGCATCTACTATGAAATGGAATTTTAATAACATTTTACATAAATTCTAACTTCCTAGTAAGATACCTACTTCACAACAATCCAGGGAAGTATCTACTAACTTTCCGGTTGATAGAAACTAAGTCTCAGAAATATTAAGAAACTTGCTAAGAGAATAAAGTTACTATGTGTCAGCATTAGGACTGGATCTCAGAATAGAATGGAGGCATCACTCTCTTAACATGGAAAGGCTATTTCTACTGATGCAATCTCCAATTATTTTAACTTTTGGGAAGTTAATATTTTTGGGAAGACATATGACACTACTGACTCATGTTGAATTTACAATCTATGAAAACTTCTTGGCATTTTTCATAATAACTACAATTAATACAGTTCCCCCCATCCAGAACATATAGGAAACCCTATTTTTAAACTTAAGTGCAAGACTTTGTTTATTTTTATTGAAGTCCTGTTTGCCTAAGTTCTTTGTGCTATGTTATTCACATTCTTGAATTCTGACTTATCTAATTATACTATTTCCCACAGTGTGTCTAACCAAAAATAGTGTTTAAATCTGATGAAAATGTCCAGAGCCAACCATAAATGGTTTACCTACAGAATGACATCTGTCAATACTCGTATTTATATGTATACACTTTGAGTATGACTATAAACTAGCTTTGACTCTGTTTATCTGGATTTTCATGTAGCCTATATTTGACCATCTAACATTTTCTTTTTGACCTTGTAGCAGAGCCATTAAGTCCCCACACACATACTCTCAGACCTTACCATTGTAATGTATGCCACCTCAACTTCCACCCGCCTCAGAGGTTTCTGGAAGCCCTTCATACCCCACCTGTGTGCAGGGCAGGCCAAATGTGCTGGAAACTTAACATCCTCTAAAAGCAGACCTCAACCAATGACCAATGAGACTTGGTACATCAATACCCCAGCTCCTCTCCCTCAGATAAGACTGGTCTGAAAAGAGACTTCTATTGTGACTCCCAGAGTTGTAACTTGATAATACACCCTCCAAGAGCAGCGTTCCCTACTCCCCTACCAGTTTTTCCCAGGACAATTTTCCAAAGTAAACTATTTATACTCAAAAATCCTTGTCTCACAATCTGCTCCTGGGAAAACTCAAACTAAGACAACCTTGTTAAATTTTCACCCAAAGTAAAACCACCTTTAAAATTTTTTACCATTATTCTCCATTTTGAAGATGAGCAAACAAGACCCACATGTGGTAAATGGCAGATTAGATTCCAAACAAGGCCATGTGATGTGGCCTCCATAATCTTTTCACTGCTAGCCGAAGTCAGCTGTGCCACAGTCACGGCATCTCCCTGTTCAAAACCATGTGTGTGTGTGTGTGTGTGTGTGTGTGTGTGTGTGTGATGGGGAGGAGAGTATCACATTCTCTCACTCGCTCAACTCCAACTCCCGCCTCTGACAGTAGCAATAAAGATTACAAGTTTCCAGTTTTTCTCTTTCTTTCCTTCTTTTGTTTCTTTTCCTTCCTTCTTTTTTCTTTCTTTTCTTCCTTCCTCTTTCCTTTCTTTTGTCTTTTTGGATACTCAGGAATTGAGTATCTCAGCGTTGAGTGGGGAATGGGCTGTGACATCAGACATCAAGTACATGACAAGGATGAGTTATTTTCATGATGTGTAACCAAAGTAACCATTTTCTTCATTTTCTTCTCCCTTCTTTAAAGCAGACACAACCACTCTATTTTGCCACCTAAGAAAATTCAGAGAAATTTCCTAAAATCCCTTTGAATTTTCTGTAATCCCAAATCATCTATTTTTCTTAGGTTTGAGGACACTTTTAATTTTAATATTTTATTAGGAATCAGGTTCAGTGGCTCATGCCTGTAATCCCAATACTTTGGAAGGCTGAGGCGAGCAGATTGCTTGAGCCCAGGAGTTCGGGGCCAGGCTGAACAACATATACTCTGTCTCTACAAAAAAAATACACGCGCGTGCACACACACACACACACAAATTTAGCCAGACATGGTGAGACATGCTTATAGTCCCAGCTACTCAAAAGGCTGAGGTGAAAGGATTGCTTGAGCTGGGGAGGCAGAGACTGCAGTGAGCCAAGATGGCACCACTGTACTCCAGCCTGGATGACACAGCAAGACTCTGTCTCAAAAAAAGATTATGGAAAATCATAAGCATAAATACTATAGTGAACAAAACAACATAAGGGACCTCGATGTGCTCAGCCAGCTGTAACAATGATCAGCATTTAGCAGATTTGGATCCATCTATATTCCTATGAGTGTGTATGTATACACACACATAATGTTTAGAAGAAAGGTTCACATACTATGACTGGTTGAAATACCTCTTAAGTCTCTTTTAATCCAAAGGGTCCTCTTCCATCAACTTTCCTTGCGATTTTGAGGGTGCACTTTCTCAGTTAAATGAAGCTTAGTCCGTCTCAGATAGACACTGGTAGTTGCTCACAAGGTAATGAGACTGAGCCACGGGAGACAGACGGGGTTGGGGGACCACAGACACAATAAACGTAGGGAGCTTTTCCTTTAGGGATTAAAGCAAGGCCAAACAGTCAGGTGGACCCCAGTATCCATTCCTGAGGCCAAGTGCTCATCCTTGGCAATAAATGAAGACTGAGTTCAGTGGCCAGAGGCAAGGGTCCTATGGCTCTCATCTGGGAAGCAGCATCTCAGATATGGCAGTAACTCACAGTCTGGCCTGAACTCCCCAGGACTGGAGGTAAATGGTGAACCCACCAAGGTAGGTTTGGATGAAGTAAATGTGGAATCCAATTGTGGTGCTCATGATCTGGGAAGGAGGAAGGGCAGGAAGTATGAAAAAGCCCCTATGTATTTGACATTTACTAAGTGAATGCAAAATTAACCAATGATTAATTGCTCATCAGATTTAAGGATACTCCATAGTCTGTAACTATATTCTAGCAAGACAGACTTGTAGATGATTAACAGGGACATTTCTTGGCTTCCTGAATATGGTGGGTTCCCCCTTAAAAAGAGGCTGTTCACGAGATTACAAAACCAAGTCCTACACCATGATTCAGACAGATGAGTGAAGAGGAGACAGACATAGCTCCATTTGCTCCTCCAACTAGAAATCCTCACTTTCTGGCAAGAACATAGCTTTGATAAGTTCTCAGATGGCTTCATTCCCAACTGCCTTACTTCTCTGGTGACTGCATTATTTCTTTTGTTACAAAACCAGCAATCCCTGCTTTCCTCTTCCTCTCTGCTTCCCTTTTCCCCCTCTAGTCTCTACTCCCTTTGTCCATTTCAATGAATCATTGGTGTCCTTCTAAGTTCATCTCCATCCTAAGCAGCATCTTCTGCTTGAAGGCTCTAGTAAGAACTTTAGAGATCTCTCCAGGGCCCTTGACCACTCTTTGGGAAAAAAAAACCAAGTAGACCACATGACTTCCTTCACATCACTGCCCACCATCTCTTCTGTGCTGCTGAAGAATTACAGCTTTACCAAATTGTGGCATCTTTGTGTTTCTGCTATGTATCTCACCCAGTGGCTACTTCTTAATATTCCCTTAGAAAGTTATATAGGCTGGGTGCTCATGCCTGTAATTCCAGCACTTCAGGAGACCAAGGCGGGTGGATCTCTTGAGCTCAGGAGTTGGAGACAAGCCTGGGCAACATGGCGAAACCCCATCTCTACTAAAAATACAAAAATTAGCTGACTATGGTGGTGCACACTTGTAGTCCCAGCTACTTGGGAGCCTGAGGCATGAGAATCACTTGAACCCAAGAGGCAGAGTTTACAGTGAGCCAAGATGGCACCAGTGTACTCCAGCCTGGGTGAAGCTCTGTCTCAAAAGGAAAAAAAATAAGTTAATACAGATAAAAGATCTTTTCTTGTTTCTGAAAGTAAAGTTTCTCTTCAACAAACCCCATCTCAGTTTCACTATAATATAAAACAAAAAAAAGTTCACATCAATAATTTTTAATGGAAGTTTTGTATTTCCTTCATTTATTACAACTATAATTAGCCATAGTTACTGCAATCAGCACGTAGCATTGAAAAGAACTGAGTGCTCTTCTTTTCTTGTAATGTCTTTAATTTCTCATTACCATCATTTCAGTTGCCAAGCAACCTTTATTTTTCTGTCCTGTATTTGAAGGGACTAAGCAGAATTATTTTCTAAAAATCAATTTTAAAATAGAATAGCAACCCTGTGTGCTAGCATATCTCTTTATAAATAATAATATTGAATTCAAGATCGAAATTGTTGAACATATAAATTATGGAAAGCAGTTATAATGAGTTTATCAAAAAGTTAATGTGATCATAATACCTGTAAATATCCATAGAAGAGAATCAAGAAAGACACACCCAAGAATGTTGACAGTGATCATCTTGCTCTTGGCGGTAAAACAGTTTACTGTAATTTTCTTTTTGCCTGTCTGTATTTTCTATGCTCTCTACGGTGAACATGAATCATTTTAAAAGTTATTAACATTTAAAAAGTAAGTGTAAGAGCTGAGGGAGAGTTAGATCTTTGTCAATACAAGAACTTATAAAATAGTGGGAACTAAATGAGAATACATCTGTAAAATATTAACATAAACACTGTGGTATTCATAGTAAATGCTCAAAAGTTAGCTATTACTAAAATAATATTTTTAAAGTCTATGCCAGTGGTTGATCTGACGTATATCTCACAAAGTCTGTGTAAGAACAAGAAACACTCAGTCTATATTAATAATTTTAAAAGACTGGGTTAAAAATTTGGTTGGGTTTCTAAGACTCCATCCTAAGAATATCGACTCTTCAATCAATATTCTTGATTGATCAAAAAGCACGTTCTTAAAATATGCAAATTCCTGAAGGACTTTCTTCAAGTTTAATATCATGATGGAGACCCCCATTACACCTTCTCCCGGACACTTTTAGTCTCAGACATCATTTCAACGGTATCATCACAGGAAGGGGAAACGGAGGTTCTGAGTTACAAAGTGACCAGTCCAAGCACTGTGGTTTTAAGCCAATGACAATCTCAGAAACAAAACTGGAGGCTTTCTTTTCTCCAGGATTAACTTATTGACAAGATTTTATTGATCATCCACAATTCCATCTATGATATATAATTGTAGACTGGATTAAGTAAAACTGATTAAAATGACAATGGAATATTAATCAAATCTTTGGAATAGGAATTTTTGTAAAGGTTAGAATTTTAAAAAATAAATGGGCAAATTTAAATACATAAAAATATAAAGTTTCTATACATTACAATACCAAAACCAACATAAAAATGAAAATGAGAATAGGAAAAAATTGCCTATAGTAAATAATATTCAGAGTTAACAGCTTTTTATATAAAAAGCTTTTGCATGCCTCTAATAATAAAAGCATTAAACAGCAAGTGATAAATAGGCAAAGGATATGAACAGACCATTCATAAAACTGGAAATACAGTAGGCAAACAAACTTATGAAAACACACTCAACAAAAGCTTGGTTATACACACCAATAGTGCCTGTTACCATGCAGTGGGTAATGAAGGCAAGTGATTAAGCAGATGGAATCAGAAATCAAAATAGAGATAGCATATAATAGGTGAAGAACCAAAGCTCACAAAATTGAGGTTTGGTTGGTCAGAAAAAAAGAGCTGGTTAATCTTAGAGATATTTTAGAGGTGAATTATAACAGTAACAACATGTAATAATAACTAACTCCTGAATGAGAATCTCTCATGTGTTTTCATGTTCCATTGTCATTTCTTTAAGAAAACTTCTCAACCACACTGATACGTGATTTCCTTATCGCTAACATCCATTGTTCCTTTCTTTTGAAGAACACACAGAGAGTTTGTTTTATAAGATACGCAGATGAAAGCAGCAAACAATGGCAGAATTATTACTTTCTCTCAAGAGATATAAATAGAAGTCCAGCTTTTAGGGTCCCTTCCCACCTCAATATTTTGTTATGTAAGCACCTTCTGTACTGTATCTGGAAGACAGTGGTGTGCTCATGAATGTTTACCAGTGGGCTCTCCAAGGGAGGGACTGAAGAGGAAGCCCTGATGAGTAGTGTTTGTTGATTTCTATGATGTAAATACTCCCAACAGACTACTAACAAGCTACTAACATGACTTCACTGAACATGGAGCTGGGAAAAGAGGCATGCTAGCATACCATCGTATAGCATTTGTACCATGTAGACATAACAGACATAACCTCAAAAGCAAAGATAATATTAAAATGTAGTAATGAATTAGGAAGTGGTGAGTTTTCAGTATTTCTTATCTGTGTCTTTAATATAATTGTAAGTGTGTATAACTTAATCTGTAATCACGGCTATGTTTAACAACTAGCTTGCAAAATTCCCCAAAATTTAACAATTTGCTCTTGTGAGCTGGTATAAGCCCAGCACACCACTTCTAGAAGATAATGAAACATTTTTTATTTACAATTACCTCTTTCCATGAAGAAAGAAATTAAGACATAAATCCATATCATTCTGTGTCTTCAACATATGGCAAATTATTTTTGCCCTCTGGTCTTGTGGCTCTCACCCAGACCTCTGAATACACAGTTGGTGGGACCCCATGCAATTAAAAATCATGGCCCCTTGTTCAAAAATTATTAAAAATTTCAAGACTGTGACAGCATTAAAGCAAGCATGGGAACCTATGGGCCTTCAGAGGCAGCATATCCAGGAAGCTGGCCCTGCTTACATTCTCACTCTTTCCCTGTTCTCTTCCTCCCAGCCACTCTAGGGCAACCCCAACTAGGTTGTAGCCAAAGCTCACTTAACTCCAGGACAAGACACAGAGTCCAGCAGCTGTAACTGTTCCAGGCAGGAGTGGACAAGTTCTAACATCAGCAGGTGGGCTAGGGCTGGGGCGTGGACTGTAGATGACCTTCTCCAGGAGTCTCAGGGTCCAACACAGCTGTTTCTATCAATTACTGAACAGACTGTTTCTGCTTTCACACGGTTTCCCCAGGTGTTTTCGTTACAGACTTCATAAACTTCAGGTCAACATACTGCCTTAGATAATCTGTTAGCACTTTTGAGTAAGTACTCATGGGAAGCACTCCCCAGTTCCTCCCCTGCTAAGCCACTACTATAGCCCTGTGACCCGTGGGGGAGGGGCATGAGTTACAGAGTAGATCCTCACAGCACCCCTGGAAACTGGAGTGTTGAATAAAGGTGGAAATGTACTCTAGGAATATGGCCTTTGAATGCAAAGAATCAAACTGTAGTTGTTAACAGACATCCACATTCTATTTACATAGCCAAAAGACAGGCTGCATGTTTTGTGCGGGACTTACTACAGTTGAGAAGAGACAGCAATGCAGGAAAATCTGATAGAAGTACTCCCAGGGTTTCAGACATGTTCATAGGCAGGGCATCTCATCAGATCTGGCTGGACTGCTCTAGAGATCTCCAAGAGGCTGGCTTCGCCATGTGCTTTTCTAGTTCACATAGCTGAAAAATCTATGTGCTCTACTGCTTCTCTGAAGATTTGTGCCCTTCAGGGTTTCCTAGGATGCCTGAGAACATGATCTGAGATGTTTAGGAAGCAAGTGTGCTCTAGGACAGTATTTCTCAACATCCGTTCATGGGTCACCTCCATCAAAAGCAGTGACTGCTGGCTGAATGGCAGTCTCTGGGGTTGACTGTCAGGAATCTGAATGTTCAACACACTCCCTGATGGTTATTCCTCATGTCAAAGTCAGAGAATCTCTGGAAGAGCAGAAAGAACACGAACCTCGGGGAAAAACTGACCAGAGTTCACCTCTCAGCAGCTCTCTCACTAATGAGCTGAACCACTTTGTACAGGCCATTTAACTTCCCTGAGCTTCAATTCTCTATTCGTTAAAGGAGCAAAATAACAATCACCTCATAGAGTTGTTGGGAGAATTAACTGGGTCAAGTCAGGCAAAGGCTCAGTACCCCACAGAGTCTACAGTACATGTTTACTGTCAGTCCACTGTCTGTCTGCCTCCCTGTCTCCAGCTCTCTCAGCAGTAAAACTCATCTCTCTGGATGGATTTACCGAATTAAACTGCTCAGAATTCCTCAGACACTGTCTAACTTATGCATAAGCATTTTTAAAGCTGTCTCTGTTCTCTACAGAGTGGCCTGCCATAAACACTGCCAAGCAGGAGAGCATGATATGAGTGAAGGGGATTTCCCATCTCCTCCTTTCTCAGGCCTGCCAGTCACTGAAACTTATGCTCATGAGAGGGCAAACCAGCCTGGGGCACTGGTGATGTCTGTTCTTCAAAGATGCAACAAAGACCTCCTTGGAATAAATAGTGTCCAGTCTTATAATAATGCACATTCATTCTAGAGGGCGAAGAGCAGCCTGGGAGCTGCTCTGATGACTAGAAGCCTCAGGATGCAAGTGCCCCTGAGAACCGTCCTTTACACATGAAATCTTGTAGCCACAACTCTCAGCGATTGGGGGGATTCCACTGAGGAGGCTTCTGGGAGAGCTGTGTTCTTCACGCAGGGTGTGTCAACAGTGGCTAAGGCTTCGGGCCCTTCCTGACACTACAACTGACCTTGTTCCTTGGTGTTGCCTGTTATTAGGTCTACGTGCCCAGTGATGTCATGGCCCTTAGCTTCTGATCTTATGCTCCTGTTGCCCTCTGGGCACCTTGCTTTGGTATACAGACCAAGTTGCCAGAGTGCCAAGAAATACCTAATCTTTCCTTTGCCACAGAGAGTGCCATGGCCCTGAGTGTGTGTTTGCCTTTTGTGGCTCCAATTTTACAAACACATGGAATGTTTTACCTTCAATAAGCTGAGGCCTGTAAAATGCTTTTAACATCCCACTGCTCCACGGCAGAGAAAACGTACCTATTAGTTTTGGGGTATTTCTAGCTTGGAAGGTCTTTGGATAGCACTAGTACAATTCATACAGGAATTTACTGATTCACACTTTGCTCAACAGAGAATATCAGGCAGACATCTGGTATATAGATGAGGTCCAATCAATATTTCTTACACTGAATGGAGTTTCATTTCTAACTGGGGAGAGACCAGGACTGCAGAAGGGTGGGCGCCGGGTGCAGGCCTGTCCTCTGTGGCATGCAGGTCTCCCCTGAGTGTAGGAAGGCCTGTCTTAGGAGAGAGATCCAGGCTTGCCGCAGCAGAGGTTGCAAGTGGCTACTAGGAGTAGGGGAAGGAGAACAGGAGCAGTACGTCCTCTCTTGAGACTGGGGCCACAAGGCAAATTCTTTCAGTTCTCAAAGGTTTGTTTTCCTGTTTGTTCAACGGAGACGGTAATAACTGACCTGCCTATTTCAGAGCTGTTCTCAGTATAAAAGAAAATCAATACAAATGGAACTCTAAGAAAAAATAAGATAGCCCATAAATAGAAGATATTAGGAAGCATTTCCCTTCACACTAACAGGTTGGATGAAACATGAGTTTCTTCCCACATCTCACTGGGAGTAGGAGGTCTGCTTGCTGGGGTGGAGTTGGGGCGGGGCATCCCTTTCTGAGGCAGGTGTGCAGTTTTCTTTCTGGTGCTGTCAGAAGTTGTCTTGCATTGACAGGGAAACAAGGAAAGAGCTTTGTTAATTTAAACAGTTAATTTAGCCTTCCATTTGGCCCCAAATGCTGGCAGCCCTCTTGTAAAGGGAAAAAAACTAAAAGCCCAGATGATCTCATAGGTCTTTTCTACCTCTGAAACAGATGGTGTGATTCACATACATTTGACATAAGTGTTACCAGGTTGTGATGATTCCCCTTATTATGCTCAGTTGAAGAGGGGATTAACTAGCAATAATATGCTGAGAATGTAAAGCATGACCTCTGATTAGAACAGAGGGTGGGAGTGGGATGTTTCATGGTTAAAGCAGTGAACTATGACTCAAGGCCCTAAGTTTCTAGTTACAGATCTGCAACACTGAGAGGCTTGCTAGAGGCCTTCAAAAGTGCTTTTAATTTATATGCACTTGCCACTGACTTTAAAAGCAATATAAGTCCTTCTTCTGAGAACAATGTAGGTGGTAATTAATGGTTAAGCTAAAGAGACAGCCATCAGTAAGACTTCTGAATGCCCATGATGCTTTAAACAATATTCAGACTCTTATCTAGAAATGCTAGCAAAATGCAAATCCCACAGTTTTCAGAAAATCTATTCTTCTTTCCTTCGAGTCAACCATCTACCCTCTCCAGCACTGTCCAACTGACTTTTTGCAACAATGGAAATGCTCTCTACTCTGTTCAGCAGTAGGTGCCATTTGTGACTACCGCACACTTCACCTATGGCTAGTGAGACTTAGAAACTAAATCTTACGTTTGATTTAACTTTAACTAATTGAAATGTATATGAAAATAGCCACATGTGACTAGTGCATTGGACAGCACAGCTGTAGCCAATTCAAACCTCCTGAAAGCAAGAAGGTAAGGTTGAGAGACAGTAGAAACTAAATTAACAATTATTCAGTCTTCCTCTTTAAAGGTTTCTTTTCTTCTTTTATTCAAGTTACTGGGAGGAGTAGCTGAAATTACGGTCTGAGGCAAAAGAGTGCCAATAATAATTGGATAATAATATCCCCCCCAACATTTCTGAACTGTTTCTTTTTCATGGGTTTAAAACGAGAAGACATCTTAACTCATTAACAAAAAGCTAGCTAGATTGCTTTAATCTAAAGCAACACTTTTCTATACAAACCCGAGAAAACAACCAGTAAGGTAAGGTTCAGGAGAAGCATTAGCCTTACTCTGTACTATTGTCATATCACCTCTTAAAGAGACCTACAGAAGCACTGATACATATTTTGCCATGGGTTTTTCTCTGTCACAAAGTCTGCTGCTAATTCCTGGCTCCATTTCCGCTGTAGCCCAATTTCCATGCCCCAGCCCCACAGATGGGTCAACTGATAACCAAAGAGCAAGAAGAGAGACAGACAAAAGGTTCTGGCTTCTGTTCCTTCCAGACACAGACCATCTTTTCTTTTTTGCCTCTTTCATGTACTGTGATGAGAAACTCTGCAGTACATAATACACAAAACCCTGATATCTTACCTTACTGACTTCCCGCAGCATTTCCATGGCCCATGAGGAACTTGAACAAATGGTGGTTGTTCTCCTTAACCTGTGTCCTCACCCTTGAAGTGCACTTACTCAAACTCTACATGGTATAAAAAACTTACTCTTCCTGGATGCCTTCAGTATTTATCACCCTGTCCTTTGTATATATTTTTTCCTGAATAGTATGTTTCTCAGGTGTCGTAAGCTCTTAGGGAAGGGGCAGTTTGGTCGCTGTAATTCTTCTTGAGCACTGACTAGCACAGCAACAGATACAATTAAGGGCTTAATCAATGCTGCTTGATAATGAATAAAAAGACTACTAGACTCAATGGGACTTTTAAGGCTTTGGGATTTTAAGCCACTTTTTTTCAGTTCAACATATTCCAGAACACAATATACTGTCAATGCCTTTGGAGGATCTATAGAGGGGATCGAATTAGGCTTGGTTATTTGCGGGGAAGGATTTCAGAATCAGTCATGTATTTTTCAGGTTGATATCACGATTCTTTGAAGATTAGAAAAACAGTCTTGAACTCAGCTGACAGTTGCTCAACTGGCATGGAAGGAAGGAAGGTAGTATGCTAAATACATTTCTGGTCCCCCTTTTTTCAATAATGAAACAGAAAGAATAAAAATCCTTATTCAGGAAATAGTCACAGTGGCCTGCTGTAGCCCAGTAAATCTGACTGCTGAGACGGTGTAAGGAACTTTGCAGCTTATTCAAGTTGGGAAGGAAGCTCGAGCCCAGTGCATGATGAACAACAGCTGGACATTGGCCGTGCCTTCCGGGTCTCTGGTCTCCACTGCCCTCTAGTTTATCTCCTGGCAACACATTTTCTAAGGAGATTATTTTCAAATAGAAAGTCATTCATTCTGCTCCCAAATCCATCTTAACTGAAAGATTAAAGTGTAAAATAGGTGTAAAATAAGATTGAAGTATAAAATAAAGATCTAATGAAAATTTAATGCTAAACTAGTAATACTAAAAATGCTTCCTCTTTTCCAAGTTAAAGTCGACAACAAACAGCACTTTACTCGCGAAGTGGGGTTCTTGGGTCAGGTGCATCAGCAGCGCCTGGGAACCTGTTAGAGATGCAAATTCTTGGGCCCCACCCCAGACCTACTAGAGTAGAAACTCTGGGGGTGGAGCCCAGCAATGCGTGTTAAAAAAAAATAAAAAGCCTCCATGTGTGATTCTGACACTAATGTTTGAGAACCATTACTTTAAACCAATCTTGAAATAGTTTAAACTGTTCAGTGTTGTACTAAATTGTACTAAATGAATATCCCTAACATGTCAAGTGTTTATCAATTCTATACATAAGGTCTGAGCAAACACTTAACACACACAGTCACTAGTCCATCATTCTGAGATCTCATGGATTTTGAGCTGCCTGGGATCTGATGAAGCCTCCCCTTAGCTTCCCAGGAGGCTCCCAGGGCTGGGGTGGGCTGGCGGGGGTTGGTATGGCTGAGCTGAGCCACACAGGTTCCTCTGCTTCACCGCGGGAGACGCAGGGATACGAAAAGGGGCCCACAGGAGGAACACGAAGCTGGAAATCTTTGAATTCAATGATTTCATTGAAATCCATCAATTTTAATCATTTTTTGGAAGGGAGGAAATATTTAGTACTTTTCAATCACTATTTCGCAAATAAAAATCCAAAAAAAGACCACGCTTTTAACATTTTGAAAAATCTTTTCAGATAACTGCTTGACGACTGCACTAAGCTGTGCCTCCCTCATGGTGAGCAAAGGCGCTGACAGAGTGCGGCCTCTGAAATGTTTGTGTCCACACTTATTTCCCAGCCCCTTGACCCTGCATTGCAACGTTTATTAACCAATGTCTTCTCACCACAAGTCTCCTGGCTTTACCCAGTCCTTTCCTATTCCACCACAGCTACCCTCCAGATTGCAAGGAGAATTACTGGGACTTTATTCCTCCAAATGATTCCAATTTCTGTTTGATAACAAAGTTTGCTCATGTAACAGTCTTTATGTGCCTGAAGAATGCTAGGACAGAAAAGGCTCAAAGTACCAGACACACAATATAATTTTATGATACTTTTCATCACAAGAAAAACCTCCATCCTAAGAAAAATGGAAATGCAAACTCTCCTCAGTAACTTTTCTCACTTTAAAATTGCACTTCTCATCACGACCTATTACACCCACATAGTCATGTGCCATAGGCTCTGCAGACTGTCTCCAACATTTCAAAGGCTCAAAAGCTATTTTTAAAGCCAAAATACAATCTAGATTGCTGTTCTGTAAAGCACTTTTAAAGAACAAAGTAATAGAGTGATTTTTATGCCTGTGGGCAGTTAGCCAACTCACCAAAAGATTGAATGCAGCTGTCAATAAGATCGTCCAGGCTGGCTCCTTTGGCTAAATGTCCCAGAGACACCATCATTCGGAACTGGGTGATCTGGGCCAAGCTGGGATGGGAGGGGAAGGGGCTATTGGCTGGCTTTGCCTCTAGTCTTGCTTTAGGGGCAGCTCTGCAGCCATGGGAAGGTTTCCTGGGGAAAGAGAGAAGGCAGTGAGGGGACAAATTGGCAGCTCCACACTCTGAAGGCAGATTAGAGTGGAAGGGAATGGAGATAAGACAATTAATCTCAGGAGCTGGGCTGATAGAAGACATACCCCTCCCACTTGGCAAATGCACCAAACAGACTGGTTGGCTGTTAAAGAGACATCTCCCCAGCAAAGGTGAGATTTCAGGGTTGCAACTAGGACTTTTGATCCTGGCATTAGGATTGCTCTGTCCTACTGTCTCCCGGTTCCTGAAGGGGAATGGCAGAGGTAAGACTATCCTGGTAGTCGTGAGCTCCCAGCAATATATATATTTTTTCAGCTTCTAAGCCACTGACTTGAATCTTAAGAATTGTTTACACTGGTCTCATCTTGGGCTAACTTCATTCTTTTTGAGCAATACCTGAGATACTACACAAGGTCAGTCAGCCTCAGAATCAGAGTTAAGAATGTCAGGGGAGAAGTCAAAGACTGAGGAACCATGTGAAGGAAGTGAGGGGTGATGGTCGTGGTGTTTACGTTTTAAGTGAGTCCTGCCTGTCTTACAAATCTTGGTTGATTTTAAGATCTTGTTTTTCACGGCTGATAATACAGGTAACCGTTATGAGTCATTTTTGTTACTAAACATCATTTTTTCAAATCCTTTCTTGGGTCCTTAAATGATTAAAACAGAGAGCAGAGCTGTGAGAGTGTTGTTCCAGAACTCAACGTAAAAAAGCAAGTTTGGATCTAATAATGGCTTAAGAGCCCAGTGGGCTTTCATCCACTCACATGCAGCTTTATCTCTGGTCACGACCTCATCTGTACAACTCATTTTGCAAAACGATTTGGGAAGTTTACTGTCCTCTCCATTAAAAACTACACATACACACTCAGATCCATATCTATAATCTTTATGGTTTAATAGTGATGAGTATTGCTAGTAACTCTTTTGAGCATTCAGTTAATTCTCCTCTCTCTACTGTGGCTTTGGTTATTTCACAGTTTACTACCAAAGCAGTAAAGAGAAAAAGAAAAAATACATACCTCAGCACTGTAACTTTACTCACTATATATTATTATAAATGCATAATGTCATCAATTAACCTCTAAGTGCTTCTTCTATGAGTAAGGCATTGTGATTGGCCAGAGAGAACCACAGTGAGCTAGTCCAGGTGAACATACTTTATACACTCATTACATATTAGTTGCTGTTGTTACATAAAGGTAGTCTAGAAGTTCCTCAATACAAAACTCTAGCTGAGAAATTAGACCAAGATAATAAAAAGACAGCTATATAAATGTTAAATAAATGTTCTATGAGTGTCAAGAGTAAGAAGCCTGGTGTTCCCAGAGAAGAAAGAGGCAGTTTGAGGGAGAGTGTCTAGGAAAGCTGCTCTGACAAGATAGAATCTCCATCAAAGGGGCTGAGTAAGTGCTTAGATCAAAATAAAATCCTAGGCACACATGGGTTTTGGGAAACCAGCCTGCTAAGAGATGGTGTAGAACTTAACTATGGGGCCACTCAGTATGCAGCTGGACCTGTGCAGGGGCACTCTGGCCCTTCAGGTTGTTTCAAACTAGCTCCAGAGTGCTGGTGTGCAGTGGCTGCTGGCCTCTATTCTGATCTGGTGCAGATCTAGTGAAATGGAGTCAACAATTGGTTATCGGACATCTGCTAACCCTGGGCAGTAACTACTGAAAGATCAAGTCAACAGGACTCAACTGTCTGGCCATAATTGATTTTCTACTGGCCCTGGGATAGCCCCAGAATCTGATCGGTCTCTGAAAACAAAATAATGATGGTGACATGAATTGAGTGCCTATGCTATGGCACGTAGGCTAACAGCTCAGAAGGATGTTATCCCCATCTCATGATGCTGAACTAAATCTTAAAAAGGGAAAGTAGCACAGCCAACATGATAAAACTCATATATCATCAATCTGAGATTTGTACCCAGCACCTCTCTGGCTTTATTCATTTAATAAATATTTACTGTGCCTGGAACTCTGCACATTTCACAACATCAGGGTTAGTTGTAGACCATCACAGAGAGGCTGAAAAGGCCAATTCAATTTAAAATGAAAGTAAAATCCTTCAAAAGCATAGCTGATAATGTAAAGGCTGAATCTCAGCCCATATTCCTTTTGCAGGCCCCTCAGAACTGTCCTCAGGTCCCTAGAGTTGGACAGATTTTTTATGGTCATTTTCCAAACTCCTCCTCCATAGATGTGGAGGTCCAGAATTCGATGGGCAACGTGCCTGGTCACCACTGCAGAGATAGGCTAGAAGCCAGCCCCTTGTGGCCCATGCTGTGCTCCCCAGGTGAGCTCCCTTCCCTTCCTGGAAGCACTAACAACTCTCTAAACCTGGGGCTACATATCCACGGCTGGGATTAGTCAGCTTTCTGCCCCAGCTGCTGCCATTGTCACCATTAAGACCTCCACCAAAGGGAGAGTAGGGGAAAGATTAAAAAAAAAAAATTCATTCATTGTGGAAGTCTTTCTCTCAGACTTTTCACAATACTTCTCTCTAGATCCTGGAGGCAACTGCAACTAGAGTTTGTATCTACAGACAGAGTTCTTCCTGCTAGGGGTGGAGGAGAGGTGGCTACTGATCCAAGGAAAATTCCATTTTCTTTCTTGGTTGGTGTCATTGACCATTCAAGACTCCTAATCCTGCCCTGTTTTCTAATTCTGGTCATGTTTCCTAGTGTCACCAGTAAGAGAAATCACTTTGTTTTACAAGGGGGATTCTTGAAGGTGGATGCTTTTACCAGAACTAGGAGGGATTAGGGTACAGTATAGGCTAGTAAAAGGGAAGAGAGGGTGACAAAACTATGTGGGAAGTATGGAGCCCAGAGAGACTCAGAGGGCTAGGGCATGAGAAACCAGGGAGAAGAGAAAGTATTAAAAGCCAAAGTGCAGCCTAAGAGTTCTAAGAAGATGGGGATTATTTGCATCATAGACTAGGAAACCTGGCTTTCTTGGTGTACAGTCTCTTGACTGGTTGCCTTGTAAAAAAAATCCTCAAATCATTCTGCCTTTTCTGGTGAAATGGTGGTAGGCAAAGATTTATAAAATGCTTCATTACAGGCAGGTCGAAGGGTGTTTTAACAATCCATAGAATAAATGGCCTCTAAGTCTGTAAAGGCATATAAAAAAAAGTAGCCAAATATTTTCTTGCAAATTAAAAAACAAAACCCCAAGAGAAACAAATTAACTCGAAGATGTTTTCCGAGCCTAAAAGTGACCAAATCCCCATAGGTTTGCTGAAGGAGACTGTTAAAACTCTAAACTGGTTTAGGTGAAATCCTCTCCAGGCACAGGTATCTCAGTGGAGGTCAGTTTCAGACTGAGCTTTTTATGAGATCCAGCCTAGAAATAAGGCATGAAATGGAGTAAGGGAACTGTAACTTCCATGACTTTCTTTGTCGTGGAAGGTGACTCTCTTCGCTTCTAGTGTGGACTGAGTCCCATCCTCTCCCCCTTATAATACTCAATTTAATGTACTGAACTGCTCCCTCTAAATCTAGTTCCAAGTACAGCGGTGGGCCCTCAGGGGATACATGGATGGGGAGGGGCAGGGCGTGCATACAGGGCCAAGAACCCTTCGTTCTGGGGATGGCAAGCACGAAAAGTCCAGCATCGCAAGCTTCCTGCCGCTACTGGGCATGGCGGTGCAAGGCGCAGTCCCATCAGTGTCGATGTGAATGGAGCTGTGAAGTGCACACCTTGTCCGGCCCTACGCCGAGGCCAGGCCGTTGTCCAGGCAGGTGCCCAGTTCTGGTCCTTTCGCTACAAACTCAAAGCTGCCTGGCTAAGAGTCCTTTCACTCACTGCCCCTCTTTCTTCAACTTCTGTTATCCAGGACCCTCTCTGGAATCATAGTGAGGGGCAGAGGAGTGCAGCTTCCCATCCGGAAGGCGATATGTTTCGCCGACCCACAGATCTGGAAACTTCTCTAAGGCAGGGGCGACCAAGCGGTGCCACCTCTGCGGGCTCCCAGCAAGCGCCGTCGGCCGTTCTGGGCAGGGCCGGGAGGGGCCGCCAGGTGGCGCAGCCGGAGCCCCCGTGCCCCAGCAGGTGCGGGCGGCGCGGAAAGTCCGCGAGTGGGAGTCCCGATGCCGGGCGGCGAGATGTGGGGGAGGAGGTCGGCAGGCGGGCGCTGGCTCCGCGAAGAGCTTCGGCCCTAGCCAATCTCGCCGGGCGAACTCTGGCCTCGCGGCTGCCCCTCCACCACCCCTCAGCCCCAGCTCCCTCCCCAAAACCCTGGGCGCAGCGCGCCGGACGCTCCGGACACGTCCGCCCCTCGCGCTGGGGTCCCCGGACTCCGGCCGATCCCGGCCCCCCTCCGCCCTCAACTTCCCTCGGCGTGTGGGGGCAGCGGGCAGGGGCCTCTCTCTCAAGAAAGGACATAGGCGCTCCCGAGGGCCACGGCCGCCTCTACTCACCGCGGAGCCTCTCTCGCCTTGCCCAGGGTGCCCATGGCCGCGGCCCGCGCTCCCGGAGCCGGCTCACCTAGCGCAGCGGGACGGGCTCGGCGGGGCGCGGCGCATTGCCCCCGCCGCCACCGCCGCCGCCTGCTGGCCCTCTCCCCTCGGGCCTCGTCGCTCCGGCCGCCCGCCGGCCCACGAGCCCGGCGAGCCCGACCGAGGCGCACCGCAGGCACAAACTTTGTGCGAGCGCGCCCCCTCTGCCTCGCGCGCGCGCTCACACCCGCCCGGCAACCACCTGACACGCTGATGCTGGCGGCTGCAGGAAACGTGCAGCGCCCCGCCGCGCTTCTCCGAAACCTGCCGCTTCCCCGAAACCTGCCCCTTCCCGCGGGCGCCCGGACCCTGCGCCTCGCGCGGTTCTCTCACCCCGGCCCGCCGTCCACCTCTCTCGGCCAAAGGGTTAAGTCTCAGGGTACTTGGGAGGGGAGCGGGCTCCCGGCTACCCCGCCCGCGCCTTGCAAGGCACCTGTGCCCGGCGACCTCCACCTGAGCCCGGGAAACGGGCTGCGCCTAGCGGCTCCCATGGGACCTCTTTTCTCGCAGCCAACCCGCAGCCTCCACCCCGTTGCGTGCGGCCGCTGCTCAGGACATTGCAGTGCAGACGCCTTGTGGCCTCGCGGGCCTCTCTATATTATCAGAGCGCGGAGTCCGGCCGGGGGAAGGAACGGAAAGACAGTTGTGAAGTAGCCTTAACCTGCGCATTGGGGTCTCTAGGTAGCCGTCCTCAGGACTGGGCCGTAGACGTGTGCCCTGCGCCCTGGACGAGGGCTGCCCGTGTGGAGGTGCGCTCCGCAGGCGTGATCCTATGGGGCCCAGACGCGGCTGCCTGGCGTCGGTGGATGTGGGAGACGTGGGGACAGCTTTCCTACAACGTCAGTGCGCGCAGAAGACCTGGCCAAGACGGGCGGCCCACCCGCTGCTTGTCCAAATGATAGTGCTGATAATCTCAGTAGCTAATGATTGAGTGCAGTTTGTGCTAAGTGCTTTCTATACATTACCTCATTTAATCCACCCTCCCTGATACAAAGAGATCGCTGTTGTAAAGATGAGAAAATGAAGGTTTAGAGAATAATATGCCTCAGATCACACAACTAATAAACAGCAGACAGAGCTCTGACTTGGACTGAGGTCTGTCTGACTCCTTGTAATCACTGCTGCACTGCCCTAATAACACACTCATTATCACGACCACAGACCATCACTCTAGCCACAGTCATAGCCGTCTTTCCTGCCACAATGTTCTGGACCTGAAAGGCTTCCTCTATTTCATTTATATATTTCCTTATATTTATATGCTACCTTGTCCTTAAAACAGAATTCAAGATAGCTTATAAGAGCATATAACCTACAAAAAGAAGTGTGTGAAATGAAAAATAAGGCACAGAAGATGGAGAAAAAAATGAACATCATTCAAAATAAATGCATCTCCTAGAGTCCAATACCCTTGCTACAAGTGGTACCAAAATTTGTCTCCTGCATTTCTAGCAGTCAAGTTTAAAGAGAGGCCTTGTCTAAAACTCAGTTCCTATCACATCAAGACCAAAAACAAAATTGCTCAAAAGATCTCCCTTTCTTGATACTGAGACCAGCAAGAAATTTCTCCAGAGAATCCTCATGAACAGTGGGTGATATAAAGAACCAAGTCCTCAGTCAGCTGCAGCTGCAGAAGAGGTAGGTGAATGTAAGGAGAATATTAAATAATGACACCCTTCCTCACTCACTGAATCTAAGGCTCAAATATTTTCAGAGTTATCTATTAAACACTCTTTCTTATGTAAGCCCTACAACCTAAACAACCAAGTTGGTGGATGTCTGAGGATGGTAAAGATTCGTATCTATCTATGAATCTATCTGTCTATCTCCCAGCCATCCTACATTTGTAGTCTTTGACTTTGCTCACAGAGACCTTCCCTTATTACCAGGTGAACAATTACTTTTCACTGACTCCTGTACTCCAGAATAAGCTCTTTACCACCCTCTTCTTCTACATCTATAATATTTACACTTTCAATTGCCACATAATACTGTGTCCCTGTCTTACCTCCACAGCTAAACTGTAAATTGTCTGAGGTCAAGAATCAGGTCTTATGCTTCTTTGGCTTTCACAGCTGCCAACGTGGGGCAGCAAATGTGGGACATTACCAATAAACTGCTGTGGATTTGATTTTGAAAAGCAGAATGTGGTAACCTCAAAGAATAAAATAAGATCCTTCCTGATTATTTCTGGAGAAAGGGTTTAAGTTATTCTTTGAAGTCCCCTGTCTGAGGCAGGAGTAATAAGCTTACTGGTGCTGTCCCCGGTGGCTTTCGTGGGACCCCATCACAGGTTATTCGAGGCCTTCAGCATTTCTCTATTGCTTCCCCCTCGAAAATAGAGCCCTTTCCATGCCATTCGTTGCATTGAGCCTTTAGACAGCAAAGCAAAATCTTTGTATATGGTCGGAGAATAATCCAGACTTACACTGCATATGCGTAGGTATGTATGCCAAATGGATACCTTTATATAAATGCATCATTGTATTTATATGTAAATATACATATACACATCATAATGCACATGTAGGCAGTTGCACACATCTGCACACCTACAGTCTGTACATACAAGTGGTTGAAATTGAGGTTATTAATTCATTCAAGAAATGAATCTTGCTGAGTTTTCTAAAGAAAGAGGCTTACATATACCCAGCAAGTGTTTTTCTCTTGGACTTTCTGAGAACTCTGTACTTGACTTCCATCTGATTCTGCTTCTGGGCCCCCTAGAGCTCTTTTTTGAGGTTTTCTGGCTACTCCTACTTGAGTAATAAGTCTTTTCCAAACATCTAAAAAGTGAGACGTTTGTCTGTGTCCCTTTCTATCATCAGCCATGTGCTTAGTCTCCCTGGTATTATATGAGGCACCTTTGACCTCAAGAACACACTTCTTTTTTTTTGAGGCAGAGGTTTGCTCTTGTTGCCCAGGCTGAAGTACAATGGTGCGATCTCTGCTCACTGCAACCTCCGCCTCCCAGGTTCAAGTGATTCTCCTGCCTCAGCCTCCGGAGTAGCTGGGATTACAGGCACCCTCCACCACACCTGGCTAATTTTTTGTATTTTTAGTAGAGACGGGGTTTTGCCATATTAGCCAGGCTGGTCTCAAACTCCTGACCTCAGGTGATGCGCCCACCTTGGCCTCCTAAAGGGATTACAGGTGTGAACCACTATGCCCAGGCTTTTTTTTTTTTTTTCCACAAAATACATCATTTAATACAACAGTCTTGTAAGGTAGCTAATGAGAATAATATTCATGTTTTTTTAAATTATACTTTAAGTTCTGGGAGACATGTGCAGAACGAATAGGTTTGTTACATAGGTATACACGTGACGTGATGGTTTGCTGCACCCATCAACCCATCATCTACATTAGGTATTTCTCCGAATGCTATCCCTCCCCTAGCCCCCCACCCCCCAACAGGTCCCAGTGTGTGATGTTCCCCTTCCTCTGTCCATGTGTTCTCATTTTTCAACTCCCACTTGTGAGTAAGAACATGCAATGTTTGGTTTTCTCTGATCCTGTGTTAGTTTGCTGAGAATGATGGTTTCCAACTTTATCCATGTCCCTGCAAAACACATGAACTCGTCTTTTTTATGGTTGCATAGTATTCCATGGTGTATATGTGCCATATTTTCTTTATCTAGTCTATCATTGATGGGCAGGTTGGTTCCAAGTCTTTGCTTTCGTGAACAGTGCTACAGTAAACATGAATTCGTGTGTCTTTATAGTAGAATAAATTATAATCCTTGGGGTATATACCCAGTAATGGGATTGCTGGGTCAAATGGTATTTCTGGTTCTAGATCCTTGAGGAATCGCCACACTGTCTTCCACAACGGTTGAACTAACTTACACTCCCACCAACAGTGTAAAAGTGTTGCTATTTCTCCACATCCTCTCCAGCAGGATGTTTCCTGACTTTTTGATGATCGCCATTCTAACTGGCATGAGATGGTATCTCATTGTGGTTTTGATTTGTGTTTCTCTAATGACCAGTGATGATGAGCTTTTTTACATTTGTTGGCCACATAAATGTCTTCTTTTGAGAAGTTTCTGTTCATATCCTTCACCGACTTTTTGATGGGGTTGTTTGTTTTTTCTTGTAAATTTGTTTAAATTCTTTGTAGATCCTGGTTATCAGCTCTAGGTCAGATGGGTCGATTGCAAAAATTTTCTCCTATTCTGTAGGCTGCCTATTCACTCTGATGATAGTTTCTTCTGCTCTGCAGAAGCTCTTAAGTTTAATTAGATCCCATTTGTCAATTTTGGTTTTCGTTGCCATTGCTTTTGGTGTTTTAGTCATGAAGTCTTTGCCCATGCCTAAATGGTGTTGCCTAGGTTTTCTTCTAGGGTTTTTGTTTTAGGTCTTATGTTTAAGTTTTGAATACATCTTGAGTTAATTTTTATATAAGATGTAAGGAAGGGGTCCAGGTTCAGTTTTCTGCATATGGCTAGCTGGTTTTCCCATCCCCATTTATTAAATAGGAAATCCTTTCCCTGTGGCTTGTTTTTGTCAGGTTTGTCAAAGATCAGATGGTTGTAGATGTATAGCATTATTTCTGAGGCCTCTGTTCTGTTCCCTTGGCGTATATATCTGTTTTGGTACCAGTACCATGCTGTTTTTGTTACTGTAGCCTTGTAATATAGTTTGAAGTCAGGTAGCATGATCCCTCCAGCTTTGTTCTTTTTGCTTAGGATTGTCTTGGCTGTACGGACTCTTTTTTTGGTTCCATATGAGATTTAAAGTACTTTTTTCTAATTCTATGAATAAAGTCAATGGTAGCTTGATGGGGATTGCATTGAATCTACATATTACTTTGGGCAGTATGGACATTTTCACGATATTGATTTTTTCTATCTGTGAGCATAAAATGTTTTCCATTTGTTTGTGTCCTCCCTTATTTCCTTGAGCAATGGTTTGTAGTTCTCCTTGAAGAAGTCCTTCACATCCCTTGTAAGTTGTATTCCTAGGTATTTTATTCTCTTTGTAGCAATTCTGAATGGGAGTTCACTAATGATTTGGCTTCCTGTTTGTCTGTTATTGGTGTATAGGAATGCTCATGATTTTTGCACATTGATTTTGTATCCTGAGACTTTGGTGAAATTGCTTAACAGCTTAAGAAGATTTTGGGCTGAGATGATGGGGTCTTCTAAATGTACAATCATGTCATCTGCAAGCAGAGACAATTTGACTTCCTCTCTTCCTATTTGAATACGCTTTATTTCTTTCTCTTGCCTGATTGCCCTAGTCAGAACTTCCAACACTATGTTGAATAGGAATGGTGAGAGAGGGCATCCTTGTCTTGTGCCAGTTTTCAAAGGGATTGTTTCCAGCTTTTGCCCATTCAGTATGATATTGGCTGTGGGTTTGTCATAAATAGTTCTGATTATTTTGAGATATGTTTCATCAATACATAGTTTATTGAGAGTTTTTAGCATGAAGGAGTGTTGAATTTTATCAAAGGCCTTTTCTGCATCTATTGAAATAATTTTGTGTTTTTTGTCATTGGTTCTGTTTATGTGATGGATTACATTTATTAGTTTGGATATGTTGAACCAGCCTTGCACCCCAGGGATGAAGCCGACTTTATTGTGGTGGATAAGCTTTTTGATGTGCTGCTGGATTTGGTTTGCCAGTATTTTATTGAGGATTTTCACATCAGTGGTCATCAGGGATATTGGCTGGAATTTTTTACTGTTGTTGTGTCTCTCCCAGGTTGTGGTATCAGGATGATATTGGCCTCATAAAATGAGTTAGGGAGGAGTCCCTCTTTTTCTGTTGTTTGAAATGGTTTCAGAAGAAATGGTACCAGCTCCTCTTTGTACCTCTGGTAGAATTTGACTATGAATCAGTCTGGTCCGATTCATAGTCCTAGGCTTTTTTTGGTTGGTAGGCTATTAGTTACTGCCTCAATTTCAGAACTTGTTATCAGTCTATTCAGGGATTTGATTTCTTCCTAGTTTAGTCTTGGGAGGTTGTGTGTGTCCAGGGATTTATCCATTTCTTCTAGATTATCTTGTTTATTTGCATAGAGGCATTTATAATATTCTCTGATGGTAGTTGTATTTCTGTGGGATCAGTGGTCATATCCCCTTTATCATTTTTTAATGTGTCTCTTTGATTTTTCTCTCTTTTCTTCTTTATTAGTCTGTCTAGCAGTCTATCTATTTTGTTAATCTTTTCAAAAAGCCAGCTTCTGTATTCATTGATTTTTTGAAGGGTTTTTCGTGTCTCTATCTCCTTCAGTTCTGCTCTGATCTTAGTTATTGCTTGTCTCCTGTTAGTTTTTGAATTTGTTAGGTCTCGCTTTTGTAGTTCTTTTAATTGTGATGTTAGGTTGTCGATTTCAGATCTTTCCTCCTTTCTCCTGTGGGCATTTAGTTCTATAAATTTTCCCTCTAAGCACTGCTTTAGCTGTGTCCCAGAGATTCTGGTACATTGTGTCTTTGTTCTAATTGGTTTCAAAGAACATCTTTATTTCTGCCTTAATTTTGTTATTTACCCAGTAATCATTCAGGAGTAGGTTATTCAGTTTCCATGTAGTTGTGCAGTTTTGATTGAGTTTCTTAATCCCAAGTTCTAATTTGATTGCACTGTGCTCTGAGAGACTGTTTGTTATGACTTCCATTCTGTTGCATTTGCTGAGGAGTGTTTTACTTCCAATTATATTGTCAATTTTAGAATAAGTGTGATGTGATGCTGAGAAGAATATATATTCTGTTAATTTCTGGTGGAGAGTTCTGTAGATGTCTATTAGGTCGACTTGGTCCAGAGCTGAGTTCGAGTTCTGAATATCCTTGTTAATTTTCCGTCTCATTAATCTGTCTAATATTGACAGTGGGTTGTTAATGTCTCCCACCATCATTGTGTAGGAGTCTAAGTCTCTTTGTACATCATTAAGAACTTGCTTGCCGGGCGCGGTGGCTCAAGCCTGTAATCCCAGCACTTTGGGAGGCCGAGGCGGGTGGATCACGAGGTCAAGAGATTGAGACCATCCTGGTCAACATGGTGAAACCCCGTCTCTACTAATACAAAAAATTAGCTGGGCACGGTGGTGCGTGCCTGTAATCCCAGCTACTCAGGAGGCTGAGGCAGGAGAATTGCCTGAACCCAGGAGGCGGAGATTGCGGTGAGCCGAGATCGTGCCATTGCGCTCCAGCCTGGGTATCAAGAGCGAAACTCCGTCTCAAAAAAAAAAAAAAAAAAAAAAAAAGAACTTGCTTTATGAATCTGGGTGCTCCTGTATTGGGTGCATATATATTTAGGATAGTTAGCTCTTCTTGTTGCATTGATCCCTTTATCATTATGAAATGCCCTTCTTTGTCTTTTTTGAACTTTGTTGGCTTAAAGTCTGTTTTATCAGAGACTAGAATTGCAACCTCTGCTTTTTTTTGCTTTCCATTTGCTTGGTAAATATTTCTCCATTTCTTTGTTTTGAGCCTATGTGTGTCTTTGCATATGAGATGGATCTCCTGAATACAGCACACTGATGGGTCTTGACTCTTTATACAATTTACCAGTCTGTGTCTTTTAATTGAGGCATTTAGCCTGTTTACATTTAAAGTTAGTATTGTTATATATGGATTTCATCCTGTCATTATGATGCTAGCTGTTTTTTTTGCCCGTTAGCTAATGCAGTTTCTTCCTAGTGTCAATGGTCTTTACAATTTGGTATGTTTTTCCAGTGTCTGGTACTGATTTTTCCTTTCCATATTTAGTGCTTCCTTCAGGAGCTTTTGTAAGGCAGGCCTGGTGGTGACAAATCTCTAAGCATTTGCTTATCTGTAAAGGATTTTATTTCTCCTTCGCTTATGAAGCTTAGTTTGGCTGGATGTGAAATTCTGGATTGAAAATTCTATTCTTTGAAAATGTTGAATATTGGCCCCCACTCTCTTCTGGCCTGTAGGCTTTCTGCAGAAAGATCCACTGTTAGTCTGATGGGCTTCCCTGTGTGGGTAACCTGACCTTTCTCTCTGGCTTCCCTTAACATTTATTCCTTCCTTTCAACCTTGGTGAATCTGACAATTATGTGTCTTGGGGTTGCTCTCCTTGAGAAATCTTTGTGGTGTTCTCTGTATTTCCTGAATTTGAATGTTGACTTGTCTTGCTAGGTTAGGGAAGTTCTCCTAGATAATATCCTGAAGAGTCTTTTCTCCTCATCACTTTCAGGTATACCAATCAAATGTAGATTTGGTCTTCTCACATAGTCCCATATTTCTTGGAGGCTTTGTTTGTTCCTTTTCATTCTTTTTTCTCTAATCTTGTCTTCATGCTTTACTTCATTAAGTTGATCTTCAATTTCTGATATCCTTTTTTCCACTTGATTGATTCGGCTATTGATACTTGTGTATGCTTCACGAAGTCCTCATGCTGTGTTTTCCAGCTCCATCAGGTCACTGATGTTCTTCTCTATACTGGTTATTCTAGTCAGCAATTGCTCTAACCCTTTTTCAAGGTTCTTAGCTTCCTTGCATTGGGTTAGAACATGCTCCTTTCACTTGGAGGAGGTTGTTATTACCTGCCTTCTGAAGCCTACTTCTTTTAATTCGTAACTCATTCTCTGTCCAGTTTTGTTCTCTTGCTGGTGAGGAGTTGTGAGCCTTTGGAAGAGAAGAGGCATTCTGGCTTTTGGAATTTTCAGCCTTTTTGCAGTGTTTTTTTCTATCTTTGTGGATTTATCTACCTTTGGTCTTTGATGTTGGTGACCTTTGGATGGGGTTTCTGTGTGGTTGTTCTTCTTGTTGATGTTAATGCTATTATTTTCTGTTTGTTAGTTTTCCTTCTAACAAGCCCCTGTGCTGCAAGTGTGCTGGAGTTTGCTAGGGGTCCACTCCAGATCCTGTTTGCCTGGGTATTACCCAGCAAAGGCTGCAAACAGCAAAGATTGCTGCCTGTTTCTTCCTCTCAAAGCTATGTCCCAGAGGGGCACCTGCCAGATGCCAGCTGAAGCTCTCCTGTATGAAGTGTCTGTCAGCCCCTGCTGGGAGGTGTCTCCCTGTCAGGAGATATGGGGGTCAGGGACTCATTTGAGGAGGCAGTCTGTTCTGTAGAAGAGCTTGAACACTGTGCTGGGAGATCCACTACTCTCTTCAGAGCCAGCAGGCAGTGGGCTGCACCCACTGTCTAACCAGTCTGCTGAAGCTGCACCCACAGTCGTCCCTTTGCCCAGGTGCTCTGTCCCAAGGAGATGGGAGCATTATCTATAAGACCCTGACTGGGGCTGCTGCCTTTCTTTCAGAGATGCCCTGCCCAGAGAGGAGGAATCTAGAGAGGCAGTCTGGCTACAGTGGCTTTGCTGAGCTGTGGTGGCTCCACCCAATTCAAACTTCCCAGTGTCTTTGTTTAAACAGTGAAGGGAAAACCACCTACTCAAGCCTCAGTAACAGTGGACACCACTCCCCCTATCAAGCTCGAGCATCCCAGGTCAACTTCAGACTGCTGTGCTGGCAGAGAGAGTTTCAAGCCAATGGATCTTAGCTTGCTGGGCTCCTTGGGCGTGGGATCCGCTGAGCTAGACCACTTGGCTCCCTGGCTTCAGCCACCTTTCCAGGGGAGTGAATGGTTCTTTCTCACTGGCATTCCAGGTGCCACTGGGGTATGAAAAAAACCTCTGCAGCTAGCTTGGTGTCTGCCCAAATGGTTGCACAGTTTTGTATTTGAAACCCAGGCCCCTGGTGGCACCTGAGGGTATCTCCTGTTCCGTGGGTTGTGAAGACTGTGGGAAAAGCCTAGTATCTGGGCCAGAGTGCATCATTCCTCACGGCATAGTCCCTCACAGATTCCCATGGCTAGGGGAGGGAGTTCCCTGACCCCTTGTGCTTCCCAGGTAAGGCAACACCCCACCCTGCTTCAGCTCACCGTTCACCGGCTGCATCCACCTGACTAGTCCCAGTGAGATGAGCCGGGCACCTCACTCAGTTGGAAATGCAGAAATCACCTGCCTTCTGTGTTGATATTGCTGGGAGCTGCAGACTGGAGCTGTTCCTATTCCACCATCTTGCCAGCCACCAAACTCCTTATCTGGTACCCTCATTTACCCTCTCTCCTATTTCTCCTACCTTTTTGATAGGTCTCTGGTTGGGAACAGTTGTCTTCCTCACCTCACCCCTTGGGTGAGGCCCTTCCTCCGGCCACTTTCTTTGTTATTATTGCTTCTCTCAATCATGGATTCTTAATTAATATTCATAAGGAGATTAACTGGGAAGAGGGGGGACTATACTATATGTGAAGCTTCTGAAACTGTATCTAAATTTTTGTATATGTTTTTTCTGGGGGAAGGGTTTTTAGCTTTCATCCAATTTTCTAAATAATCCATTACTCAAATTAGGTGTTTTAATTTTTTTCCCATGGCCTCAGCAGGACCCATATGACTCTTCTGTCTGACTATCCACCCTTGACATCTAACATTCAGACCCACATTTCCAACCATCACCTCCTTTCACTGTTCCCCAGAGCTTCCTCTCCATCTCTAACACCACATGCTGGTCTAAGCCCCCATCGTCTCTTACCTAGACATGTATAATAGCCTTGTAACTGGCCTCCCTAATTATATAACCTCCTTTTCTCTGACTCTGCCTTCATGCTGCTTCCACAGTTACCTGGTCACATCATTTATCTGCTTCCAAACTGCCTAGGAGTCTCCAATTGCCTACAGAATGAAGTGCAAACTTTTTGACTTCATGTACCTTCATGACTGGATCTTACCTCTCCAGTCATGCCCTCCCAAGCACCTGACTTCTTAGGCTGCACTTTGATCACTTGTGGAAATTGATGTTCACTGTGTCCTTTGTAGCCCCAGTACTTTTGCCTGTGTGGTTACTTCTGCTCCCCATCTCTCTTCACCAGGTAAGCACACACAAAGGCAGCTACACCACAGACATCAAATCCAGTGGCTTACTCTAGAAGGCACATGCAGGGCTGCCTCCAGGTGCAGAGGGGTTCAAACCCACCTATCTGCATCTGCCTCATGACTGGTTGTGCTTGGAGAACCTATTGGCTCTCATGGCCTCCAGTCCACTGCCTAGCACTGATTCATTCATTTAAGATATATTTCCTGGATGCCTTGAGAATCTGGTAGAGAACAGGACAAGCAAGATCCTTGTTCACATGAGCCCACATATCTAGAGGATGGACAGTAGCCAAGTCAACAAGTAAATAAAATGCCATGGTTTGACACTGATTTCCAGGAGCTGCCCTTCAGAATCAGGATACCCCTAATCTCATGGGGACACCATGAGATGCCCTAGTTGAGGCCTCCACATGGACCTGTGAGGACAAAGCTACTGTGATTAGGGGCACACAGCTCCCGAGAGTGAAGAGACAGGGAGAGGTAAATGGAGGGAGGAAATATGGTACCATCCTCTACTCTCCTGTGGAGTGCTGCTCCTGCTTCTGACGGGGAGAGTTGGCCTCAATATTTTTGTTATGGTGACTGGCTGTCCCATTCAACAGTGAATTAAATATGATAAATCCCCGCTGCCACTCACCTTGGCCCAAGCCTGCGAGGAACTGCCCATATGAAAAGTGGCTCCTTGTGCCCCTCTGCCCTTTTGGGTGGGGCTGGTGGTTGGACTCCTGCTTAGTGCTTCGTCCTAAGCGTGTTTCTGGAATGTGCAGCGTGCCTCTCTGGGGGTCTGTCTGTCCCACAGGGCTGCTGCTCCAGAGAGTGCTCCATCTCCCTGATATACCCCCAGGATTCTTCAAAGGAAATTTTATAAATGTCATGCAAATTGTATTTTAAGCTAGACCATCACAAATATAGACCCTAAATATGATAATCCATTGTTTTCAGCTGCTTTGAAGGGTGCTGCCTGTCTCTCCAAAGTCCCTTTTCAGAGTTCCCCAAAGTCTTTTATTTGCATCACAAAACCCACATTTTCAGTCAGATTGGCCTAAATAGTCTCTCAAAATATGATCAAATTTCATCTTGGTATTTTTTTGAGGATGCTAACACAATGAACAAATTGAAATACATGTTGTCTCATGGTTTTTACTCCTGGTAAGGGGGGAGTTCTTGGAAGGCTTTGAGCAGAAGAGGAATGGAATCTGACTTCTGCTTTAATAGGTCACTCAGGCTAATGAGCAGTAAGAATGGAAGTTTCCTGGTAGAAGTGACCTTCGTAACTTAAAGCTGTAAGGGTCTGGCAGGTCTGTGGCTTTCAAACTACTTCAAACATTGCTCCACAGTAAGGGAGCCATTTTATACTCTGTTACCGTCTGGTGTACATTTATGCTACGTGTAAAACTGAAACAGAAGCTACATGAACAACATCTACCCTTACTACTTGTGCTTCATTCTCATCCTTCACATTTGTTTTTCTTCTATGACATTAAAAAATATACTGGTCCGAACCCATTAAATCAATCCATTAATTTAATCCATTAAATCAAATTAATTAATTAATTGATTAATTTAAGCATTAAATTAATCCATTAAATCAATCCGTCACTGGGTTGGAAATCACAGTTTACAAAATACGGGTCTCTATCTCTCATGATAATAACAGATCTTGGTGATTACTTCTGAAAAAGGGAAGTCAGTGGCTCAGAGTCAGAGGACTCTTACTTTTCATTGTCCCTCCTTTTGTAACTTTTATTTTTGTATTCTTTCAATGCACCTATTCAATAAATAAATGCTATTTTGACTCATTCTGACGTAGAACTTATTTGCTTTCCGATTCTGGCCTGAATAAGTTTAAAAAAAAAAACCAGAGTGAGGCCAGCAAAGGTAAGTTGCAGGAGCAAAGGTAAGTTGCTGCTGAATCCACTTTGTTTAACTTCATCAAACAGTATCTTTTGTTCTTTTATGTTTGTTTGTTTGATTTGGCAAATGTTTGGGTGGCAGAATGGCATGGTGGTTAAATGTGTGAGCTTTGGAGTTAGATTGAGTTGAACTGTCAGCCCTAATGCTTCTTAGTAATGTGACTCTAAGCAGTCAATAACTTTTCTAAGCCTGTTTGTAAAATTGTGTACAAACAACACCTTTGCTAATGGTTATTTGCCATGACCTACAGCTTGCATGTAGTGGCACTGAAGACACATTATTAGGGTTTCAAGTGCTCTTCTGCGCCAGGCTGTGGGCCTACAATAGTGAACGTTTCAGTTACCTAGTAAGTTCTATACTGTGACATCTAAGGGGCACCTACCCTAGATCTTGGCTGATGAAGTGCTAACCTCTCAAAGGAAATGAGGCCTAGGCTAACACGTTGAGTGAGATAGACAGTGAGCCGAACACAAGTGAGGCAAGAGAGGAAGAGGTGCTTTAGAGAAAAGAAATATGCAGAGGTAAGGAGGAGCAGAACGCTTTGCTGAACCACAACACTCAGGAGCTTATTCTCTGATTCTCTCTCCTCCCCACCTGCCAATATATAAGTAAAGTCTCAGGTCTGACTTAATCTTTTTGCCTTCGCAGAGTCTGAGAGGTTTCACACCTTGAAGTGTACCCCATGAGTTCCTTAAATCCCTTGCTCCACTTTGGATGTGATTAAATTAACACCACTCCCAAGTTTGCCTTTGGGTGCTTGAGATGAAGGCTGCTGAAAAGACGGCCGAGTTAATTAAAATTCAACACTGGGCCTCTTTCAAAAGCCTGGCATTGCAATCCGAAGAGCAATAATTTAAATGCTAAAACCAGTTTCATAATGCAACAACTATTTTTAAATCTCCTATTGTATACCCAGCACCTTACTGCATTAGCACTACTTAATAATTTAACACCTACGAAGATACAGGGGTAAAAGCTGGAAAAAAACAGTTCATAGAAAGATTCAAATAGTCAGGACCAGCCAAAGGATGTGGTTTTCTGGGTACAAAACTGTTTAATTTAATATGCGTTTTTAAAGTTACTGTGATAAGCATAATATTGAAATGAAAACTCCTGAGTATTAATAGATAAACTTGCATGTGAGCAGTGGAGAAAATCATTGCAAATGAATGTGGGCAGGTGTTTCTCAAACTGGGATCATGTACAGATGCATCCTTATGATCTGCAAAAATTTATTTCTCCCTCAAAAGGGGTCATACTTATTTAAGGTGTCCTAAAGTAGTCCACTTCACACACAGATTATAAGCATTTTGACTCTTGATTTTCAGTTATCCCACTACCTCTCTGCCAAAGCACAATCTTCCTCATCCCACATAGGGCTTCAGCATATTTTTTTCAGCTTGATTCTTTGCCATGAGAATAAGGATTGGAATTCTCATGGCCAGAAAGCCGTCTTATGGAAGTACAACATGGGGTAAAATAATTTATCTTCTATGTTCATCTCTTTTGTGCTCTCTGGCTTTGGAAGTGGGAAGCAGGATTGTCTCAGCTCAACCCCGAGGATAACCACGTTCTCTGTGAATACAGAGTTTGTATTTCACAAATCATAAAGTCACACACAGGAGAGTGCCATGAAAATTAGAAATGCATTGATTGGGAAACAAAGCTCAAAGCTTATATTTGCTGCAAGTATGGATCCAGATTGGTCTGCGCCTAATTTGCAACTGATTCAAACTTGGTCAAAATGATTTCTCAATACACAGCCAAAGGATAGCCCCAATTTACTGTAAAACGCTGCTTTTGTTGTGTTGTTTTGTTTTTTCTGCCTCTTGCATAAAGTAGAAAATACTTGACCCTTAAGGAAGTGTGCAGCTGGAGAAGTCTGCATTACAGCTTCACAAGTGTGGCTGAGATTCAACTCTTGACTAGTCAGCCACATATTCAGCTTTATTGATCTTAAATAATCAGTGAAAAACATTATCGTATATTGTGATAAATGTAATCAGTGCCCATTTATGTGTGATTTTCAAGTGCCCTAGAAGTAAGGCTTTGCCTCCAGAGGAGGGCTACCTCACGCTGGATCTTAATTTGGCCCAGGCAGGTATGATTCTACTGTAGTGTTAGTTGCTTTGACGTCAATCGTTTGTATTTGGATTGGGGGTGTGAAGAAATCTGGGTTAGATTTATGATGCATGTGTGAAATAAACAAGTTATATATAATCAATGTTGGCGGTGCTTTAAAAAAAAAAATCCTCTTTTAAATCAGAGTTGCTGTGACTTTTGCCCTGTATCAGCCAGAGGAGGTGAATGGGTAGAGTAGAGGGTGAGGGTGGGAGGTAGAAATAGGAGGTGGGTGAGTTTGCTTCTGGCTCATTCTTCTGTTATGACCTCTCCAAACTCAGCAGGAGTGGCAGAGTCACATTTTGACATGCATGCGCCCCTTCCTTCATAAAAATACATTTAACAATATATTTTGGCCAGGCATTGGTTCATACCTGTAATCCCAGCACTTTGGGAGTCCGAGATGGGAGGACTGCTTGAGCCCAGGAGTTCAAGACCAGCCTGGGCAACATGGTGAAACTCCATCTCTACAAGAAAAAAAAAATCAGCTGGGCATTCTTGGTGCACTCCTATGATCCCAGCTACTCAGGAGACTCAGATGGGAGAATCAACTGAGCTTGGGAAGTCAAGGCTGTAGTGAGCGGAGATCAAGCCATTGCACTTCAGCCTGGGTGACAGAGCAAGACCCTATCTCAAAAAATGAAAAAAAGAAAAAAATATATATTTTGTGATTGTGTTGGCATAAAGATGACTATAACCCAGACTGGATTCATTATTATGTATCCATTATCATATTCATTTTTTCTTTGATTTTAAAACAAATTTTAAATCAGCCCTTGGCACTGTGCCTCCTGGATAAGTTGGCCCTGAGAGTTAGGTTTACTCTTTCATGAAAGATAAAGTGCTCTTTCCTGGTTCCAGCAGAGTTGATGGCTTCTGTCTGTTGAGAAATGTTGGTGTGAAATAAGAAGAAAAGGTGAATTTAGCGGAGGAACTCCTTTCCTGTCCCTTTTGAAATTGCAGTAAGGGAGGCATGTGAATGATCACCACCTGAAGAGCAGTAGGGTGGGAAATGGGAAGGGAAGTGAAGGCCTGTCTGGGGAGGAGAGATAAATACACAATCCTCTTTAAAACTGGGGGGTTCTAACAGGATGTTTAGGGCAGTGAAACAATTCTGTATTATATGATAACAATAGTTACATGTCATTAACATTCATCCAGATTTGTAGAATGTACAACACCAAGAGTGGACCCTAATGTAATCTGTGGACTCTGGGTGATAAAAATATGCTAATGCAGGTTCATCAGTTGAAACAAATGTACCAGTCTGGTGGAGGATGTAGATGATGTAGGAGGCTGTGCTTGTGTAGAGGAAGCGGGTATGCTGGAAATCTTTGTGGCTTCTGCTCAATTTTTTTTTAAAGAGACCAGGGATGCTGCTAAATCAATTTTGCTGTAAGTATAAAACTGCTCTAAAAATAAAATCTATTAAAAACAAAACAAAACAAACAAATTAGGGCCTCCAAAACGTCGTTCAAGTTGAGGGTTTAGCTTAGAGGAACCAAAAAAGCAGTACCTATGGTCCAGGTAGCTGTCAGCTTAGTGACTAAGAAGTCCCTGTCCTGTAGCAGGAAGTGGGCAAGTACCTGCTTCTGGGTCAGACTTGAGCTTGGGGCTGTTACACCCAGAGCCCCAACCTCAGCATGCCCCAGGCTCTTGAGGTGAGTGGAGTGGACTGTTGGGCGCAACCAGTGGGAGGCAAAAGCACAGAAATAAGCAGGCCAAACAAAGGGCTGACTTACATGTTAAGTTACGCTGGGCTAGATTCTGTGATCAAACAGAATGTTTTTTTTTTTTTTTTTACTTTTTCCTCTGTATTTTGTTTCCCTTAAATTTCTTATGGTGATTATATGAACCAACATATTGAGTCCACCCTGTATGTCGAGTACGGTGCCAAGATGTCAGGATACGTTTCACTTTATCCTCACAAACAAACTTTGTGATGAATTACCACTGTTATCTGTTCCTGCTTTAAAGATGAGAAACTTAAGGCTGAGAAAGGGTAAGTAATTCATCCAGTGTAACTCATCCAGGTTAAGTAAAACAACCAGTGAGAAGTGAAGTTAGGTTTCAAGTCAGTGTGATGCTGGAGCCCAAGCTTATCACCACTTTGCTGCACCGCCTACTCATAATACAACATAATAGATTTTGCACCCTAAACAGTTCAGCTTGCTGGTCATTACCCATTAGGAGGAGCTGAGTGAGGTAAAGAGGGTAAATAACCAACTCTAGCTATATTGTTGATGCTCTAAGAAAGTGCTAACCTTTTAGCTGTCTTATCACCTACAAGTTAACAAACCTGAGCATCATAGGGGTCAGAATTTTGGTCTAGTGACAAGCTGCTCCTTGGCCCACCTCAAGTGAGAATTGTCCTAAAGTGACTCAGCCATTGGTTGGGGAAAGAGAAGTCACTGACTTAAAACTTCTGGCCTTACCCTAAGTTTTCAGTTTCAAGTTATTCGAAAAGTAAAAGTACAGATGGTGCCAATGTGCTATTAAATATGTTGGTGGAGGCCACGTTACCCTAAGATATCAGTTCTCATATGCCAGGTACCATTCTTGGTGTGTGCATGTGTGTTATGTATGCAAGTGTTTGGGGACAGAAGTGTGGTTCTTGCTACAATCTCTTGTCCGTGATTCCTTTTCTGAGTGCTTTAGGCCTTCCCTTTAAGAAATGAGGAATTATAAAATCAAGTGATTCAATCATTATTTGTTAGGTCTTTCTTAACTACAAACCCAGAAGTTTTATTTATAAGTTATTTTTGTAACAAGACTCTTAGCTTGTCATTATACCTTTTATTCTCATGACTGAACTATTAATGGAATTGTGCTCCAGTCTCAATATCTAGTTTGAATAGCTGTGAATATTTTTCTGTAATGCAGACATAAATTCAGACATTTGCTCAGACCTGGTTCAATTAGGGAAAATTAAGACTAATATGACTTTTCTCTTTTTTGGATTATTTTGCTCAGTCCCTCAAGTTCCCAGCCTACACCATCCTATCCTGGAATATTCCAGTGTTCACAGTATCTTTCTACCTTATTGCTCTACTCAGTCTGCTCGCAGCTTCTGCTGCAGATCTGAGCACTGAAATGAAGAATCCGTCAATTTGCCGTACTCTCAGCAAAGGGGAAATCATATGCTATGAAGTTCTCTGACTTACTGGGGCCACTTTTCTCCCTGGTCCCCAGCCCCTTTGAAAGACTCTTAAGTGACATGAACTTAGATTTATTGCTATTCCACCAGTGTCTCAATTTTCCTTTTACTCTTCCAGAACATTGGAGTACCACTTTTCATTTTATCTTCATTTTATGTGGACGCCTGGCACCTATACCATCCTAAAAGTGCATACCAGATCCTGTCCTTACAAACACTGGCATATACAAAAGAAGGGGTTATGGCGAACTCTCCAAGGATGCCTATAAAACAGACTGGGCTAGAGAGGAAATACAATAAATGCAGTCAAGTGGGATGGCTTACCTACTTTCTGGCTCTGCTAAAGCAGGACAGGTCCAGTTTCCTGAAAAATTGTTTAACTCTGTCCCCTCCCCGGGACCCCCTGACTTCTTCCCTTTCCTGAAGGATTTTTTCCTTTGCTAAAAGCTGTATTTTTGCCCGTTGACTTGGAGGCAGTGCGTTGAGTTGCTTGAGATGGGACAACAACTTAATATTTTGTTTGCCGTAACTTTAGTAAGGTTTAGTAGATATCCCAAACCTAGGATAGGTTTCTGAGAATCAGGGGTGGCTTTTGAATCAGAGTCTCAAGGCCCAATGTTTTTGGCAGATGCAGCTCTTTCTGAACAGTGAGTCATTGTTGAGTGACATGAACAGGACCAGAGCTAAAGAAAATGAAGATTTCAAAAGATTGTCTAAAACAAAAGTCCTTTCAGTCCCTTTTATTCAGAGTTTCACCCCTCACTGAACCAAAGTTGCTCATTTCTCAGAGAGAAAGCATGTGAAATTGTATCTGGAATCCAGGCAGTATTACACTTGGATTGACAGGTCAGCCACCATCTGAAGGCACTTAGGGCTCATTACTCACTGTAAAGTCCAGCCGGAAGGGGAAGACGGAAGTAACCCTTTCCTGCCCTGGCTGCACTTCTTCTCACCTTGTCTTTCATGAGGCGTATGGCTGAGGTTATGGATACATATCAAACAGAAAGCAGTCATATCATTCCAACAGGGAACAGAACTCAGGGAAATGGTTGACAGTTTACCAGGTTCCTTCTTTCATTTTCTTTCTTTTTACTCCTTTTGAAAGCCATTGAGGTCTAGTTGTTTCTTAAGGAAGTTTAACTCAGATCTCAGGGCTGATCTGGAGGCCAGGCAGGGTCTTATCAACTCTGGCACTGACCTTAAGAAGTTAATCCCAGCTGGGCGCGTCGGCTCATGCCTGTAATTCCAGCACATTGGGAGGCTGAGGCAGGTGGATCAGGAGGTCAAGAGATCAAGACATCCTGGCCAACATAGTGAAACCCCATCTCTACTAAAAATACAAAAAATAGCAGAGTGTGGTGGCGCATGCCTATAATCCCAGCTATTTGGGAGTCTGAGGCCGGAGAATCTCTTGAACCCAGGAGACAGAAGTTGCAGTAAGCTGAGATCGTGCCATGGCACTCCAGCCTGGGTGACAGAGTGAGACTCCATCTCAAAAAAAAAAAAATGTTAATTACATCCTGGATGCAGCTGGGAAGGCTCAGCTGTCTGAGACCACAGAGGAGCTCAAGGACATCTAAAGTTGAACTGGTTACCTGGGGAAGGTGAGGGGCCTGAGAGACCCTGGCGACATGCTAGCATGAATCTCGTAGCTGGGGACTGTATGGAACAAGGCAGTTTCAGACTTTCAGGGCCAAGAGGTGAGAAATCCCAACCTTTCCTACATTTTTTCTGACACTTTAGTAGACAGGTGGCTAATTTCTCTTAATTCACAGAGGACTTTCCCTTCCTGTTCATTGTTCATTACTCACAAGAGTCCTTCCCAAGGCATGAAGATAAGTGCTACAGGGTGAGTCATTAACAAATTGAGAGTTGCATCATGTCTTCAAAATCTATCTTGGCCTTCTGACCTAAAGAGTATCTAGCTTTTCTTGAAAAGATTACGTCACAGGTAGTAAAGCATGTGTCTTTGCCTTTCTTCATCCTGTTTTCATATCCTGGTTCCCAGCAGGTATTATGTGAAAAGTATGATTAGCCTTCATAACTGATTCACATTACACAATTTGATTTTTGCATGTTCCTTCTGTGCTGAGTTAGTTTGTCTCATTAAAAAGGGAAAAAGGTCATGTACTTAAAAAAAAAATTGGTTATCAGCTGGGCAAGGTGGTTCACACCTGTAATCCCAGCACTTTGGGAGGCCAAGGTGGGTGGATCACCTGAGGTCAGGAGTTTGAAACCAGCTTGGCCAACATGGTAAAATGCCATCTCTACTAAAAATACAAAAATTAGCTGAGTGTGGTGGCAGGCACCTATAATCCCAGCTACTGAGGAGGCTGAGCAGGAGAATCGTTTGAACTGGGGAGGCAGAGGTTGCAGTGAGTCAAGATTGCACCATTGCACTCCAGCCTGGGTGGCAGGATGAACTCCATCCAAAAAAATAAAAAATAAATAGCTGGGCGTGGTAGCGGGTGTTTGTAATCCCAGCTACTCAGGAGGGTGAGGCTGGAGAATTGATTAAACCCAGATGACAGAGGTTACAGTGAGCTGAGATTGCGCTGTTGCACTCCAGCCTAGGCAAAAAGAGCAAAATTCTGTCTCAAAAAAAAAAAAAAATGGTTACCAACATTTTCTATATCCTGGAAGTCACCCCACTGCAACCTTTGTTCTCTGCTGTGCCTGGTCTTGTGGTTTAGGGAGTCAAGTGTCAGCTTGATCCCTAAGAATTTCAGTGTTGGCCTTGAATATCTCACCTTTGTTTTTTAATCTGGGACTTGGAAATATAAACTGAAAATATACCTATATTTTTAATATGAATATAAATGTCAAATATCTTCTGAATTTCATAGCTTGTTTTGCCGAGAAAACAAAATGATAAGAATGTTGATCGTAAATATAGTGAATTTCTGGAGGGGCTGGCTGATCTCAGAGGTCTACTGCTTCACTTGCTCCTTCTCTGAAGCTGCCTCAACCAGGACACCCCTAAGCTCCTGCCAAAAGGGGTAAGGCCTGGAAAGAGATCAGGGTCCATCTTTGCTTAATTTTGCCTGAGTTCTATGCTCTTCAATTAGATAATTGACCCAGTAAAATGTCACTAATCCACACTCAATACTTTTAGAGATTAGTAATTCCAGAGGTATGAGACTAAGCTTCTGTTTTTTAAATATATGTATGAAGAAAGGGTTTATTAAGCCTAAGCATATGATTGTAGGAGCAAATTGTTAACCTGCTAAGATGAAAACTACCTTTGAAGATTCACATAGCTTTTAAAATGCTGGGGCTACTAATTACAGATAAGTTTAGCAAAGTAGGCGGGTAGCATTCTAAAAGAATCTTCAATGAATGTATGTCCTGTGAAGTTGAGAAATAAGAATAACAGCACAAAATTCTGTATCCTTAAAGATATTCTATAAGTCAGACTTTAAAAACAAACAAACAAAACCCTGACATTGGGTTTCTTTATACTGATTGGCCCAAACTTGAGAACTTTAACTAAATAGCATAAGGTTGTGAGGCTTGGGATGACTGACTGGACCACAACTTTTAGAGGGCAATAAGGACTGTTGGGATTTAGGTGTGGTGTTCTCATATGTGGGTCTGTTTAAGAGCATGTGTTTTTATATGTTAGTGTGTGTGTGTGCATGCGTTGCAAGTGTATGTGCTATGATACGAAGGAAGATGTTTTTCAGACCCCAAGTACCAGCAACCAGTTTGAAGACCCCCCAGAGGAAGGAGACCAGCATGAGAATACAGCGTCTTCATCTTCCCATCCCATGACTAAAGTCTTTAATCAGTCATCTCCATACTTTGGCCCATTCCAAAACTCTTAAAAACCCTAACCCTGAATTCCTCAGAGAGATGGATTTGAGGTTTCGTCCCATCTCCTTGTAAACTGAAAACAAGCTTCGAAGCCCCTAATCATCTGAATGGACTCCTCCTCTCAGCCAAGGAGTTCTGAAATTAACCTGAAAAACCATTTCAGGCCATGACGGGAATGGGGAGCTGGACAAGCCTCATTTTACCCTCCTCCCTTTTGGAATGACGAATAGAGCAGACTTTGAGTCTGATAAGAAGCATTGACAACCTATTCTCTCTGCAGCCTGCTACCTGGAGGCTTCTTTTGAATAATGGGAACAGTGGTCTCTTAACCCAGATATTCCCTTCTATTGATTCTAGGTATTTACACAATGACTTAACTCTTTCAATCAGTTGCCAATTAGAAAATCTTTGAATCCAACTCTGACCTGGAAGCTGTTCCCCCACTTCTGGTTGTCCTGCATTTGTGGGCCAAACCAATGTACATCTTACATGTATTGATTGATGTCTTATGTCTCCCTAAAATGTATAAAGCTGAGTTGTAGTCTGACTACCTTGGACACATGTTCTCTGAGGGCTGTGTCACCAGTCATTGGTCCCTTATATTTGACCCAGAGTAAATCTCTTCAAATATTTTAGTTTGACTCTTTTTGTAGACATCCTTGTTTGGTGATCCTAAGATTAAATCTCACTCTGTTGCAACCTAGCGTCTTGGCATATTGACTTGTCACGTGCTTCAGGCAATGAACCTATTACTATTACATGAGGCAGGGAGAGTGGAAACAGAAAGAAGAATGAAAGTTTCTGTGGTGTCTATTCCAATTCTTGCTGACAAACTGGACTTGACACCTGCTGATAGGAGTTGATGGTCAGAAATGGATGGACCCATTTAGGAAAGACTGTGAAGCTCTGGGTATGTGCATGGCTGCTTTAAGATTAAAAAAAAAATGTGGCTTAGAGTTATCTGCCTTTTTGTCAAGAACCCATCAGAATTCTGATGTACCATGAATGGAAGCCTGGGGTCATCCAGAGGTGGCCTCGTAGCATGGATGTTTTGCTGTGGCAGTGAAGAGGTCATGCAGGAGAGAAAGAATAGTTCATGTTATAGGGCAGTGGCAGACCATTATCAGCACAGTGATGTCCCTTTAGAGACTCCCAGAAGGTTCTTCTGTGACACAGATGGAGATGTTAGTGGCAAAACAAATACACATGCTTGTATCTGTGTGCATGTGTTCCACTTAGCAATGTACTGTGAACATTTTTTCCATGTAAGTAATTTTCTTCTGTAATATATGAGACTTCCCAGTTTTCCATGTTTGGGGATACAAGATTTATTCAACTGCTCCTCTTTCTTGCTGGTGCTTCCATTATTTTTTCTCTGTTATAAAGCATTGTGAGATGAACATTCTTGAAACAGTCACAAACCCATAATTATTTTATTAGGACTAACTTACCTGAAAGTGGAATCGTATCTAAAGAAGACAGGAATTACTCTGAGACTTTTGAAGTATAGAGGACAGTTTCCTTATATGTAAAATGGAAGGGTAAGATAAAAGCAGTAGCTTTCAAGACTTCCCCCACCCCTTTTAGCCAGTAGACTCTTCAAGCAGAAATTTCTGCAGAAACCCAGGAAATAAATGGATCAGAGTGGAACACACTCTGGTGGAGTGGGGCTGGGCCCATTTGCTTCTGCCTTCCCTCCCTTTTGGCTGCCAGGGGCTCTAAGGAACATCCAGGTCTCAGAGGCACATAGTTTGCAAATCACAGGGCGAGGTGACCTTACATTCTTTACCACCGATGTGTTTGCTATAAGTCACTTTTATTGAACTGCTGGCTGTCTAGACTGTCCGGTGACTGGGTGCTTTGGAGATCCTTATCACTGGGTCCCTGCCACTGCCCCTTCCTAAGCAGTCAGTAAGTACTTGTTAATCTTAGATAGCAGCTATTTGACAACACATCAAAAGCAGGAGGGCTCCAGTGGGTAAACCTGAAAGGGAAGAAACTGGACCACACCCAGTGGTGGGAGATGACCCAGGAGCCTGGATGTGGCAGATGAATATGGGGAATTTCTATGACTCAGAATGTGGGGAATGTAGACATTATATAATTAAACAATATGATTTTAAATATATGGGTAGTTTTGAGAATATGAAACCTCTTCTTTTTATAGATGAGAAAATGGAACCAAGACAAGGTAAAGAACTCACCCCAGGTCACATAGCAATTTAGTGGCATAATCAGATATCATGACAACTACACAAATGCTCTTTTGCTTTCACGATTTTGAATATTTCCCTGCTTTCTGTAAAGAGAAAAAAGATGGAGGGTGGAGGAGTGAAAAACTAACACTTAAAACATAAATTATGTGCCAGACAATGATTTACATGCCTTCCTTATCCTTTTTTTTTTTTTTAACCCTGTTGGGATGGGAGCCTTGTGCTGTCTCGCACACAAGGACTTTGCCTCAGAAATTCAGTCCTGGGTCCACAGGCACCCAGCAGTGATTGACAATGCTGTGATTTGGACTCCATCTCTGACTCCAAAGAACATCCTTTCCCAACTTAGTTCTATTTTATTAACCTAGAAAGGTACCCAATGCCTACATGTTAGAAAGTGAAGAAATCTGGGAAGTAATTTTAAGATTAAGTAAAGTAAATGATACTGAACAAGAACCAAAACCTGTTAACAGACACGTCTCTAAATAGGATAGGGACATCAGTTCAATTCAGACACATCGATGTAGGAAAACAATATGACCCCAAACCCTGCCCAAAGCATGTCCTTGGAGGTCTTTTCTTGGTATGAAAGTTGGTGCTACAGGAAATGGTGTAAGATGTAAAGAGAAATCCCCTTCCTTCCTCAAGTCAGATTCCTCTGGGAAATACCAACTAGTGTCCAATATTCTAACCCTGTCTTTGACTGGGAAACCCAGGGCACTTTTCACAAGAATGTAAGGTTTAGGTCACATCTCCAGAGTCATTTGGAAGACTTGTGCACCATACTGTGGGCCTGGGAACATAATCTTTAGGGAGCTGAGGAGATGTGAGAAATGCAGATATATGCATTGGTACCTTGAGTTTGAACTCTAGCGCCAAACTTCATCCAATCTAAATCTACAGAAGGGGATCTTGACTTGCTTTTGGAGGGAGAGGGGAATTCTAAGACTTGTCCACACAGATTAAACTTATTTTTGGCATTCATAACACTGTAGATCGAACTAATAGTAGATATAAGCCCATCAGGCTAATTGAAAGTTTACTGATGGAATTGGGTTTCCCTTGCACAAAGTTTTATGACTCATGAAGTCCACTGCAATGTAGTACAGGAGCCCACGGTTTCATGAGTGAAGCAACCTTCACTGTCTCTCTCCTAAAACTGAATGTGGCTGGACATTTGCACTGCTTTGTTACTTCTCCAACTAGTGAATTCCAAAACCGTTTCCCTTTTCCCAGATGGTATAAAAGTAGCTTTTTAACCTAAAAACTACGAGCTGTCACACCAGTCTGGGGTACCCTCCATTGCCTTCCCAAACTCACACCTGCCCCAAGGCTCAGGCCCTGCCTGTGAGCTTCCTGACAGCGCCTCTGCCCCTCCTGTTGTCTTTCCCTATGCCTTGTGCATTGATCGTTTCCCTCCTCTGTGATGCCATTGAGACTGTCACTAGCTGCTATCTCATATTGTTCTCATTTTTCTTGTGTGTTAACCCCATTAAACCGAAAACTCATATGTTTCTTGAGATTAGGGAAGGGATGAGGTGTTGCATTTGACTAACATCAGTGTAGTAAATCTGACAGAATGAGTGCCTGAGAGTTGGTCTTTGGAGTCAGATGGTCTGAGTTTGAATGTAGACTCTGCCTTGGCCATGTTGCTTAACCCGTCTGTGCTTCAGTGTCCTCACTATAAGATGAGCATGCTAATGGTGCCTACCCGACAGGGTACTAATTAAATTAGATAACTCACCTAAAGTGCCTAGTACATTATACATCCTCCAAAATGCCAGCTGCTATTATTATCCTCACAGGCAGGCACTGTGGTAAAGTATTTTCATTCCTGGTCTCATCTATTCATTACAATAGTTTGCTGGGCAGTCTAAGAAACCCCACTGGGTGCCTTCACACCAGCCGGCTACTGCTCCATCCCTGTTGGCAGAGTCCTGCTCTTGTTTAGGTGTTTGTCTTCTTCCCTATCCTCTAGTCTACAGGGAAGGTGATTCTGTCCTCAGCCCAGGGGTAAGTACTGAATAGTCTAAGCCAATCACGTAACCTCTTACCAGTGATTGGTTCAGAGGTGGTCATGTGACATAATTTCAGCTAATGAGGTGGGAGGAGAAGCCTGGTCTTGCAGCGGTTGTGGAGCAGGGATGGTTTCCTCATTGATGCAAATGAGGCATGCAGGAAGACATCCTTCTTCCTTCCCCTGGACCTTGAGGTGTTTGGACGTTTGCCTGGAATTGCCATAGCTATAAAGGAAGCCAACACGGAGGGAGGGGGCCGGATCCAAGAGGAAAGAGGCAGGCCCCAATTCCCTGGCATACCTGTGTTCATACTTGAGCACTTTCTGTTATGTAAAATGGGATGTTCCATGATTGTGTTAAAGCTCTTGAGTCGTGCTTTTTCTGTAACTTACAGTGCTCACAAAAGCATCCTAACTAATGTAGTTAATTATTTTGCTCCTTATGTTCCAGATGAAAAACTGAACCTTAAAGAGATTTTCAGTATTTACTCCAAGAATTAAACAGATAGCTAGTGGCCAGAAAAAGTAGAGGTGGTTTTTTTTTTTGTTTTATTTTGTTTATTTTTTAGATGTAGGGTCTCTGTCTGTCACCCAGGCTGGAGTACAGTGGTGCAATCATGGCTCACTGCAGGCTTGACCTCCCAGGCTTAAGTAATCCTCCACCTCAGCCTCCAGAGTACCTGAGACTACAGGAGCACACCAACACACCTATCTAATTTTTAAATTTTTTGTAGAGACAGTGTCTCACTGTATCGTCCAGGCTTGTCTCAAACTTCTGAGCTCAAGCAGCCTTCCCTCCTTAGCCTCCCAAAGTGCTAGGATTATAGGCACTAGCCATGGCGGCCTGCTCAAAGCAAAATCTTATACATCCCCTGTGACCTCCAGTGCCAAGAGCATCATAGAATGAATACTTGTTTAATAAGTAGGCAGCATCTTAGAAACTCACATGCTCACCAAGCTGTGCTACCCCAGGGCAATGTGATAGTTGTGCTGCAAGGCACACTGAACCATGCCATGCTTCAGCCACTTTTAATGACTTTCCAACTTGATATGCATGGTGAGTCTCATGAGTTCTTTTAAAAGCAAGAAGAGTGATTATCTAAAGTGATTCTCGTTTCTAGGGCACACTTCAACACGCTCAGCTTCATGACAAGTAACACTTGCTCTTCATTTAAATAACAGGCTTTGGTTTGGTAGTTACCACTTCTTAATGTCATCTTCTTTTAAAAAGATGATATTTATACTAAAGGCTTAAGAAATCTAGTTCTTCTTTGCCACAGCAAGTTGTGCTGAATTGATCTCAGAATTTAGCTTCACTCCAAGAAAGTCACCTAAATAGAGGTCTAGGAGGAAAGCTTGGGGTGGGGTATGTAAGAACAAGATCAAATGAGGATGGGAGGAGAAATGTTCTAGCTTTTTCTGTCCTGAGGGGGCCTATGCCCCATTTTAGTAGATGCCTTTCCGATTTTTATAGGGTGATGAAGTGTACCTTTAATTGTACTGAAAGTTATCCAAGGGAAAAATACTTTAGAATGACATACTGCACAGTTTCAGAGACATGGTTGAGTTCCCTTTCTTGTCCTTGCCTCATACAGTTCTGTACCAGCCAAGCTCAGTCCTCACTGAAACTGTACCTGGGCAGAACTTCAAGGGCAGTGAGCTTGACTGATAATGACCAAGTGAGGGAGTAATGGGCCAGTGACCTAAGATTGTAACAGGGCAACTGCCCCTCAGTATTATACCCATGATTGCCCAATTAATTGTTAAACTCTCTTCCTATTTTTTTTTTTTTTTTTTGAGACAGAGTTTTGCTATCATTGCCCAGGCTGGAGTGCAATGGCATGATCTCAGTTCACTACAAACTTCAACTCCTGGTTCAAGCAATTCTCCTGCTTCAGCCTCTTGAGTAGCTGGGATTATAGGTATGTGCCACCACGCCCATAGTAGAGACGGTGGTTTCACCATGTTGGCCAGCCTAGTCTCGAACTCCTGACCTCAGGTGATCTGCCCACCTCGACCTCCCAAAGTGCTGGGATTACAGGCATGAGCCACCACGCCCAGCCCTCTCTTCCTATCTTAAGGAAATCATAGGAGAGAAGCCGAGAGGGGATAGTTACTGAGCACTTATCACATACTAGGCTCTGTTTAAGACAGAGTACGTGCACTATCATTTGAATTCTCACAAGCTGTGTTAAACTGTCACTCTTCTTCTAATAAGTATAATTCTTACAACAATAATAGTAGTATGTAGGAGAGAAAAAATCATTTCTCTCTACTCTTCTTAACTGGGACTCCCTGTAACAAAAGACTGATTAACAAGAAAAAAACAAACAGGAGTTTATTAACATGTATACCTCAAGTATATGTGGGAGAAAACCCAGAGAAATGGGTAAATCTCTAGAGTAGATCTCAAAGAAAGCATTTAAGGCTGAAATACAATCATTCTCTGAAAGAAGGGGGTGTGTGTGTGTGTGTGTTGGTTGAGACAAGATAGGCAGGGAAAGGACCCTAAAAGCAGGGGATGGTTTGTTACACAGATTTAAGTCCATGCCTTCTCCACTGGTTAACAGTCTCTAGTGATTTAGCAGAGGCAGACACACTTACAAATGGAGATTTCCTTTATAAGTGTAAATTTCTCTTACAAAATGTTGACTTTTCAGAGCTACTTCTTTGTCTGCAGTTTCTCAAAATAGCTCAAAATCATCAATATGCCAAAGAGGCATATTTTGGGCATATTCTGGTCTTCTACAGTCATATTTTGGGGTGGTATATCTTGAGCCCCACCAGAATTATTATAGACTATGAAACTCAGGTGTAGAAAGGATACATAACTCACCCAGAGTTTCAAGGCTAACAAGTGACAAAGTTAGAATTTAAATCCTGGTACCCTGGGTCCAGAATTCAGCTTTAATCATCACCCTATAGTGCCTTAATAGCCAAAATAATTCATGAGAAGGAACAGATGGTTTGAAAATGGGAGGCAGATGGTGAAGAGCAAAACACTTTTATCAAGCTGGTTTCATTTCTCCACCTTAACTGTGCCTGACAGGCAGCAGAGCATGGTGGGGAGGGCCTGCACCGTGGAATATCTGGATCCCAGTCTGGCTCTACCCTGACTAGTTTTTAAGTGAGGCTAACAGAGGATGAGCAGCACACTCCCTTCTTTTTGATATTTGGACTAAAATTTAATGATTTACAAACTAAGGAATACATAAGAATCGCCAGTTAATTAAGAATCTTTAGGAGTGGGCAACAGGAATCCACATTTCTAACAAACTCTCCAGGTGATTCTGATGCAGGTGGTCTTTGGACCATGCTTGGAAACCAGGTGATCTTTGGGTCTCCTTTCTGTTTCTTATTTAATGACACCAGGCTGTAGTCACACCTCCACATCTGTGAGTTCCTCATTCCCAGATTCAACCCACTGAGAATGGAAAATATTTGGAAAAAATAAAAAATACATCAATAAAAAATAATGCAAATAAAACAATACAGTCTAACAACTATTTACATAGCTTTTAAATTATATTAAAAATGTGGTCAACATGGTGAAACCCCGTCTCTACTAAAAATACAAAAAATTAGCTGGGCATGGTGGCGCATGCCTGTAATCCCAGCTACTCAGGAGGCTGAGGCAGGAGAATTGCCTGAACCCAGGAGGCAGAGGTTGTGGTGAGCCGAGATCGTGCCATTGCACTCCAGCCTGGGTAACAAGAGTGAAAGTCCGTCTCAAAAAAAAAAAAATAATAATAATAATAATAATAATCTAGAGATGATTTGAAATATTCTGGAGAATGTATGTAGGTTATATGCAAATACCAAGCCATTTTATATCAGAGACTTGAGCGTCCTTGAATTTTGGTATCTGAGCTGTGTGTGTGTGTAAGGGGGATCCTGGAGCCAGTCCTCTGCAGATACGAAGGGATGACTGGTACTTGCCTTTGTGGTGCTATTTCTCATCTGCTTTTGTCTGTAGACAGGCAGCAGGGGTAGTGGCAAAAGCAAGGCCTGGCGTCAGGCAATTTGATGACAATGAACCACTCACTACTCTTGTTTTTTTTACAAAACATGGGGCTAACAGAAACTAATAGTAATAGAAGAGGCATGGGATGGAATGCTCAGGTAATGTCGGTGTCCACCCCCTGTTCATTATAGCCATGTTCTGGTCTATGTTGTCACGTGTAAGTTAATGGTATTGCAGAGAAAAGTTGCTATCTGAAGAGTCCAAAATTCTCAAGTAACATATGTGATGGCAGTTAGAATTCTCTCTTGCTTTTTTCATTTTAGTTTTCCCCACTCCCTTCTTTAGGAAGATTTTGTCCGAGCTCCCCTAGTGGCATCTGTGGAGACATGCCCGGCTCATACACAGACCTTGCTGGCTGAGCTTTTCAGGTAGGCTATGTGCATTTAGAACACCAGCTTTTCAATCATTCACTTGCCCCAATCTTTTTTTCTCCCCTCTCTCTCTCTCTCTATTTCTATCATAAAAAATATACCCTAAAACATAAAACACTTCCATATATTTTACATACGTTTGTTTTTGTTGTTTAAATTGCAGTATTTATTATTTAGCAGTTTTATTATTAACCTTTGCAAAAAGTACCATCTTTAACCTAAGTGGAGTGGAACTTTACAAGCAGCTAAGGGGGGAATCATCTGAGTAGGGTGCTTTTTTCTGCCCTGGGTCGTTAAAGACCTCAAGGAAGAATCCTTTACTCTGTAACATCTAGAAAGTTAATTTTGCTCTTTGAGCAAGAGAGAAAAGAGATGACGGACTGCCGGACTGCCGAATTCCCGGAGAGGTCACTCAACAGTGCTCAGTGTTAGCTGTATTGTTCTGACCAAAACAATGGAGAGGGATTGTCTGTGCTCCAGGACCCCAGTCCTCAGGCTGCTGCTTTCCCTGGAGGAACTGCAAAGGAGTGAACTGTCTCCGAGGAAAATATCTGCTGGAGACAATGAGAGCAGGGAAGGTGGGGACAGTGGAGTGGCCCTCTGGAAGGCGCTAACTCACCTCTGCTCCGGAGAAAGCCTCCTAGAATAAATGTGTTTCCTGTTCTTGAGAGAAGGCTGGGCCACTAAGGAAGTCACTATCTGTAGCCTTCGGGCCAAAGGAGAGGCTGACCTATGCCCTCTGGGTCACATTGTCTTAACCTTCAGGAATGTTTCCTGGAAAAATTGCTCTGAAAGTAAAGAAGAAACCTTACAGAGGAGAACCTGAGTAGAAGAAAAGTCTCTAGGAAGCCTAAGCCCTTTGGAATCACATGTGAGGAAAAAAAAAAAAAAAAAACTTTGCAGAAAGCACCTGCAAAGCGCTAAACCCTGAACCCTGCTTTGGCCCAGGGTGAGGCTGAAGACTAGAGGTAGCATCTTAAAACACTACAGCTTCTTGGAATGGTTGTAGGCAAGGAAGCACCTGTACTTCCCCAAGTGAGCATAGGGGAGAAAAAGTAATATATTTTCTTCATCCATCACAAGGTTCATGGTTGAGATTCCTATAACAAAAGACAGATTAACAAGAGAAGAGCATGCACATTTATTTAATATGTAACACAGGAACCTTCAGAAATAAAGACTCAAAGAAACAGGGAGAACTGTGTATTTTTCTGCTTTGGTTTGATGTAGAGTAGACAGTCATGCTGAAGTGTGATCAGACGAAGGGGATGTGACCTCATGGTAATGAACTGGGGGAAGCTCAGCAGGCCTGTTTGTGCTGATACTTCCTGGAGTCTCTGTGTCTTCCACTCCTTTTCCCCAGGTATAGGGAGGACCCCTCTGGAATGAGAATCTTATGACCTACTTCAGAGAGCATCAGCTAGATTTTATGGCCTGCTTCAGGGGAGAAGGGAGGCAGAAAGGGAGAGTGACCCTCCTGCTTCTGCGCTTCCTCCATTGCCAAGGTGCCATATTTTGGAATAACGTGTCCTGAACAACATGATGGGATATATGTGCAAGAGATTGGCAACTTGGTGCAATGGATTTCATATGGATGTAAAGGTGTGCAGTTAAGAGGAGTCAGAAGTCAAATTCTTTTAGGGAAACAAACGTAAACTGGGGAGGTAGTTAACTGTGGAGCCACAGCCACTGATAAAAAGGTGTAAAAAAGTCGTTTTATAAAGAAGGAGCTCACTCACTCTGTTTGTGCAGTGGGTGTCAATTGGTTGGTTAATTAATCCTTGATAAAGGTTTTCTAAGGCACACGTGTACCTTTCCCTTCTCTCTCAATGCTGCCAGTCATTGTCCCTGGCAACCACAGGGTGACCAACCTTTCCACTTTCTATATCAGATGTTCATCTCCAGAAAGACAAAGATTTCTCCCTGAAGATTAGAGAAAGTTCTCTTTGTGGGGAAAGCTACAGATGAGGAACAGAAGAAAAAATATCTTACTCCCCAAGCCACTGGCATAGCCCTAGATAAACGAAAAGCCATGAAGGTGAAGAGAACGAATGAGGTATGAAGGCCACCTGGAGTTTCTGTAGGCCACAGGGCGGGTGGAGGGAGAAGCTCAATTTCTATATTAATCTGCCCTCCTAAAGCCTGCTTCAGTTCTTTAAAGTTTTGTCTCTCCTTATGTGCTTTCTAATAGCTCACTGTATGTCCGGAAATTATACTTAGAACTAGTATTGCTTTTAGAAATTAGTTTGGGTCTAAGAAACTGGGGATTAGGCAAGGAAGAATGAGGCGTAATTCTTTAGTTAATTTACTCGTGTCACCAAATAATTGTTTTTAATGCAGTCTCAAATATTTTCCAAAGAATATTCCTCTGTTTAATATTAATAAATAATATATACAGAGTTTTATGGTCACATAAGTTTGGGGAATACAGAGCTAGTATAAGTTATTTGGGTTTCTTTGTGATATGATTGCTCAGAGCCTTTAATAAACTAAGGTGCATTATAAATCAAGATGGGCTGCATGGTGAGCAGTGAGTCCCAAGCTGCTTCTTAGAATATCATGACACAATGGTGACTCAAGGGACACACTTTAAAAAACCCCAATGATTTCTCAACCAGTTGATCTTGCTATTTGGAAGCTTCTTCCCATAGTCATACTGGAAACACCCCACACAGAGACATCATGGGGCAGGGGAAGGACACATGGGTCCGAAGACCTGGGTTCTAGTTCTACGTTCTTCTCACCAGCAGTGGCAAGTGGTAGAAGGTGCTGAGCCTCAAGTTTATCATCTGTAAAATTGGATGATCATGGCCTTACTTTGCTTGCAGGGCAATAGTCGGGAATCTCAAAGGAGACATTTGAAATAATACAAATGTATGTTAGTGGTTGTTATGATAACATACAGCCTAACTGAGGGTGAAAAATTCCTTACCTTTCTTGTTTGGATAATGCTTCATGGCAGAGATGTCTCTCTTTGTAGTTTATTGACTCTATCAAATCAACAAAAGTTTGAATGCCTGTTTTGTAATAAAGCATTGCTTAAGTTGATTCTAGGAGAACTATGCTGAGATTCATAACTACCTTCTTGTGATACTTAATTCCCCATATTGCTTGTCTGGGCATTAGGCATTAGGAATGTAACATCAATGCATAATTCCCTTTGGTTATTTGAACATTCTCAGTGCCATAGTCCTTTTTACCTATTATTCATGGTCACTAATGAATCGTTTCCTTGTTAAATGAACCAGTTGAGTAACACATGTGACTTCAGGGGCAGAGTTTGCTGGAGGGTATTTCTGCCTATCACTTCTGTGAAATTGGCTTTCTTCCTTTAAGACTTGATTTTTGGAATTACTTTCCCAAAGATAAAAGCTAGCCTTGGTTTGGGTCACTGTAGAATAGCCCTGGACATTTTCAGACTGGGAGGCATTCACCTCTGCTTGTCTCAGGGTGTTAGCAGAGCTACACTGGAAAAGATGTGTTTGCAGAGACACATGGCATTTCTTTGTGTACATGCTCTTCAAAGGTTTGGGTCAAGGCAATCAAACTAAGTTGGGAGTCAAGGACATAGAATCCTGGCAAACCTGAGCAAAAGTGGTGGTCATATAACCTGCATAATAATACCATTCATAGCAATTCCTGTGAGCTACACGCTGTTCTCTGGACTTCATATAGATTAACTCCTTTCACTCTCAAAATAGCACTGCGCGGGTGTACCATGATTAGCCTGATTCTACATGTGAGGAAGGTAGCAAGTTTACATCTCCCACTCCAGTGTTCTGGTTTCAGGGATAGTAAGCGATGTCCTGGTATGATGGCCATAGCAGGCAATCTGCCTGTACCAATCAGAGCTCTAGAGTGATCCTCCTAGCTATGGCTGATTGGATCATGGATGGATGAACACTCGACTCAAATCCAGCTAATTCATTAGCTAGTCAGATTTTCTCAATAATTTAAATTAGAGTCATAGAGATAAAAGCCTATATAAAAGCTCTAGGGGTGAGGCAGCTATTTTGATTTCAAGTAGAGGAGAAAGTAGAGAGAGCTTTTCTGTGGAGAGGCAGAGAAAAGAAAGAGCCACTTGATCTTAAGAAATGGAAAAAACAGTTAAACACTCCAACTCTGGGATCTGATAGGCCTGGATTAGACTCTGGACTCTTTGTCATTTGTGAACTTGGACAAATGACCTAACTTCTCTAGGACTCAATTTCTTCACCTTGAAAGGAGAAATGATGGTGTCTCTGCCAGTGACTTGCTTAGCATAGTGCCTGGCACACAGTAAATCCTCAGAAAATAATAGCTACAATCATTGTTATTAATATTTCTGATGGCTTTTCGGTTCTCCTAAGGCCTGGCTTTCTTAGGTTCCTTTCCTAAGATCCCATTGTCTGGGTCTTTATCCTCACCCTCCCTTCCCTTGAGGGAGTCTTGATGGGCATGTGCGGGTGCTGGTGTGGTGCAGTGAAAACCAGCACCTACCCTTTAAGACGAGCTCTTGAGAGAATAGTCTGAGTCCTGCTTAGGATTTGTTCTTCATACAATCACAACAAAAGGAAGATATAAATAATTCATACTCCCACCATTCCATTGTCTTCTTTCCTTCTTGGGTATGGTAATCTAGAATCAATAATTTGTTAAGTTTTCACCACGTACTCTGGGCTGTATATATGTGTGTCGGTGTGAACATATGTATTTGTGTGTGTGTGTATGTGTATGTGTGTGTGTAGGAGTGGGGAGCCAATGGGTTGGTAGAGAAAACAAAAGTTGCAAACTCCAAACAGTTAAAAAACAATATGGAGTCGTCCCGAAGTGGCGGTCGGAGAAGAGACAAGGGCACGGGCCTTGGATCGCCATGCCTTTCTTGGATGTGCAGAAAAGGTTCGGCCTTAACAGAGATCGATGGTTGACAATCCAAAGTGCTGAACAGCCCTACGAGATTCCTGCTTGATGACATGCTTTTGAAAAAGAATGGATAGAATGGGCAAATGGAATCGGTAGTACCTGGGCAGAGAAAGAGTGCCAGATAGAATATGATGATTTCATAGAGTGTATACTTTGGTAGAAAACGATGACATGTGTGAGTACCATCAGGAAGCAGCGGGATAAGCTGATGAAGGGATGTATACCCTCTCCACCTCACCGCATGGGCAAGGGGGAGCCTTGGCCCTGAGCAAAGCAGCTGCTGATGTCTGGAGGCTGTTTTCATGTTCTCTGTTCTCCACTGGAAAGATTGTTTATGGAAAACCTCCTTGTCAAAGTGTGTAAAAATAAAGCATTGCTCCATTCTAAAAAAGAAAACAAAACAAAACAGTCTGATAGTATATATCAAGTGCAACCTCTTTCGAGTCCAGTGATTCTTAAGTGAGGGCCTATGGAAACATGTAAAAACAACAACAAAACAGAAGACAGATTTCCTGGACCTTATCACCCAAATTTCTAATTTGGACAGTCTGAGGAGGGTGATGGTTAAAAACTTTAAAAGTTCTTTGGAGAGATTTGCTTTGTAGTCAAATTTTGGAACCACCACTATAGATTATGAGTGCAGTTAGGATTTCTGGAATTCAGAGTTGTCAAGCATGCCTTGATAGAAGGTTGAAAACCAGAAATAGATCTTGAAGATACATGATAGAGAGACGAAAAAGGGGAACATTTCAGAGGGAGAACAGAGTAAATACAGGGAATTCGAACTCTACATGGCATCTGTTAGAAGGTAAGGGTGGGGATGAAACATGAAACCTATGAAACAGAAGCAGCAGGTCCAAAAGGGAGAACCACTAAGGAAGAGTCATATTGAAATCTGCATTTACATTTGCAGATTCAGCATCATCCCGGCCTATTTTTGCAGCAGTTTCTTGCAAGGTAGGCGGAGTAGCATGCCTGCTGGCCCCTGGTCATAAAACTAAATAAACTCTACTTAGCTCTGAGAATGTCTCATTTGTACTCCTAGTTTCCATCTTCAGTGCTGTAAAACAAAACCAACTCCAAATGAGAGGAGAGGATGAACAAATGGTGTTTGCTTCAGTGATAGCTTCTTTGCAAGGAAGTTCTGGATGGGCTGGTTGAGTCAAGATACCTGGAAAAGCCAGTTCAGTTCAGACTGAGCCCACCCTTAGGTTCAGTGATGACCTCCAGGAAATTGGCAGCTCAGCTGATTCACAACTTCGTTTTGTGGTACTGACACTCATTTTTATAAGAAGGGCTTACTGTGAGCAGAGGAGTCTTAGCTCAGGAAGAATTCTGAGAAACTATTAAGATTTTAAGAGAACGTGTTCTGTGTCTTTGCTATGTAACTCACTTTGAGCACAGGACTGCTGCCTCCCTTCCTCCCAGGAACTGGCAGCCCATGTACTGATCTGACGTGGAACTGATCTTTTCTGAGACATCCTCTCCTCCTGGGCCCAGCCTCCTATGGTTTTGCTTCCCTGGGACATGCTCCTCTCTGTGTCAGATCGAAGTCTGGAAATGGCCCATCAACTTTTCCCGTGGCAGATCTCCCCTACTCTGCATAACTTGAGGTCAAGCACAGGCCCTTCTCTTTTTTTTTGTTTTTGAGATGGGGTCTTGCTCTGTCACCTAGGCTGGAGTGCAGTGGCACGATCTTGGCTCACTTCAACCTCTGCCTCTTGGATTCAAACGATTCTCCTGCCTCAACCTCCCAAGTAGCTGAAACTACAGACGCATGCCACCACGCAGGCTAATTTTCATATTTTTAGTAGAGACAGGGCTTCGCCATATGGGTCAGGCTGGTCTTGAACTCCTGACCTCATGATCTGCCTGCCTTGGCCTCCCAAAGTACTGGGATTACAGACGTGAGCCACTGCACCTGGCCAAATCGAATCTCTAGAGAGTAAATTCCATAGCAAATATACCAAAAGCTAAAGCAAATTCTATGATGTTTTGCACTCTGCTCCCTGAATCAAAGTGTTTCGGGTCTAGGAACATACACTGTTAACAACTATCACTGAAGCTTCTTATGCCCACTGCCTTTCACAGCTATCTAAACACAGAGCTTCTAGAGTCATCTTGCCTTAGTGGGAGTTCCATCTTGATAATTTCTTGCTTTGTGGTGTAGAGTGTAGGGGAAATGTTCTTCTTTTCTTTTCTAGGCCCTAGAAAGTGTATCTGAGGTCCTGCTCTATGAAAAGCCTGTTGTTATCCATGAGTTTGATGCATATATTTGTTAGCACCGACAGATTCAGACATAGATATTGCCCACCTCCAATGTTTGGGTATGAGTTCCCTTATTTTTGTTGTCCTTGCTTCCCTTCATGAAGAAGTGCAACAAAACAGTAGTCTCATAACCTAGAACCTCTTATTAGAAATAAAGGCAAGAAAATTAGCTGAGTGAGCATTTTTTACTTCCTCTCTGCATGCACAGATCTGGTGTCACTGCCGGGATCCTTGGGCTGGGTGTGTACTCAGGTGACTCATAGGAAAGGATACATCCCAATAAAGAGCATCGTCTTTCTCAAGAAGCATGACAGAGCTCCCAATTTTAGACTTTCTTTTTTTTTCTTTTCAAAGGTGAGGTTTCACCATGTTGGTCAGGCTGGTCTTGAACTCCCGACCTCAGGTGATCTGCCTACCTTGGCCTCCAAAGTGTTTGGATTACAGGCATGAGCCACCATGCCCGGCCCCAATTTTAGACTTTCAAGATGTCTATCAGGCCTTCTTTAGAGTAAATTGTATCAGTGAATGGGTGAGCCTATGTGCATGGAACAGGTTGGAGTTCTCCAGAAGTGTCAGTGGCAACTGTTTAGAAGTGTGATGGATACTCTGAAAAGGAGCAGTGTGTCCCATAGCATCCATGTTAAGTAGTTGAGAATCTTACTCAACTCTTCAATGGGCTGTACCTCTGTAGGGCTTAGCATAGACAAGAACCTCAGTCAGGGGAATCTGTGAAGTGCCACAAATGCATCTGTCCCTTCCAGTGCCAAGAAGATGAAGGCTTTGTGTGTTTTGTTCATTGTGGTGTCTACAGTGCCTGTCAAGGAGTAGACGCTCAACAAACACGTGCTGGTGAACAAATGGATTGCCTTCTTTGGAGTGAGTACAGAGCTAGACTAGAGGTATGACTTGACTATGACATGGGCCCTGTTCTTGCAGAGTTTTTAGGCTACTAGGTAAGGCAAGTCCTTGGGAAAAAACACCACCACAAAATGTAGTAAAAGATGTAGGTAAATGTCTTAGGGAGATCTGAAAAAGACTCAGAAAGACTTCATGCTTCACCAAAGGCGTGGGAGGTGAGCTTGGATCTTGAAGGGTGTGAAGGGGCTGGTTAGTGATGGGAGAGAAGAACCTGGGCACAATTTCTACTGCTGAGAAACTTATTGCATGGAGGGAGGGCTGGTGCAAATCCCTGGGAAGGGAGTTAGAGGGCTTGTGCAGCAGCATGCCACAATGGAGCCATTTCTGCCCATTGTGACTGAGGCACAATATGAGTTGCCAGCTAGTAAAAGGAGTGTGAGACCGATCCCACCACCTCCACACCTGCTGCAGATTTACAGAAGAGACAGCCTTGAGGACCTCGTTCATGTCTCTCAGCCCCCTCAGCCAGATCAAGGACTTTTCAGGGCAAGGATGCCACAAGTGTTTCCCCATTTCCTGTGGACTGGGTGAAGGCCCCTCACAAGAGATGAGGTGGCATCGTCTTGGGTCCCATCCAATAGGATGGGTCCTGTCTTGCGAGAAGAGAGAGGAGGGCAGAAACTCCATAGAAAAGGGCGAGAGGTGCATGCCCAATGCCCAGGGATGAGGAAGGAGTTGCAAGAGGCCACCAAAAACAGAGATATATTCACCAGGTCAACAGGTGCTACAGGAGAGATGGGTCTACCAGGTGACTCACGAAGAGCCACAAAAGTGTTCCATGAGAGCAGTCACAGTACAGAGACAGTGGAATGGTGGTTGCCAGGAGCTGGAGGAGCAGGAAATAGAGAGTTTTGTTTAATGAGTCTAGAGTTTCTGTTTTACAAGATGAAGAGGGTTCAGGAGAGGGATGGCAGTAATAGGCGCGCAGTGCTGTAAATGCGTGTAATACCGGTGAACTGTTCACTAAACAGTGGTTAAGATGGTCAATTTTATGTTACGTGTTTCTTAATGCAACAAAAAATTGTGGGAAAAAAAGTGCTTCATGAGAGAAAGAGATCCCCTTCCCAGGGATGTCAGTGTTAACCACATGCCAGGCCCAGAGAGCACAAAGCCTTTCAGTCGATTAGTGCTGTCCTGTCCACTGACCTCTCGCCACTCCATTTCTCCTTCAGATCTGGCAGTGAAAGAATCAGGAAAACTGTGATAGAGGGTGAGGAGAGCCCAAGTGGCAAGGCTCCTTCCCCTCTACGGGCTTCTAGCCTGAAGCTGGCCTGAGGAGAGAGAATTCAAGGCTAAGTAAAGTTCAGCCTCTTGATGATTACATGGCACTGGACATTACTGTGTCTGAAGCGCAAACATCCTGGGGCTTCACGTGACTCCAGTGCTCTTCTACTACCCAGGATGAGCAGAAAAGCACCACCAGCAGCCACCAGGGCTTTTCTCCAGGAGTAGGGAAGGTTATCCGCTGACAAACTATGCAGGGACAATGGGAGGCAGAGACAGCTCTGAGTATGTCACAAGCTGCACTTACTCAGCATGCCTGTTACATGTGCAAGCGGTGCTGGGCAAGCAGTGAATGCTCAATCAGTGTCTCTTACTGACTAATGTGAACCGTGTTATGATGATTCCCATGGAGACACAGAAGTCACAGAGCACCAGAAGTCAAACCTAAGAGTTGTGGTTTGGTTGCTATGAACTATTCAAGGGTTGTTAACGATTTGGCCTCACAAAAGTTACATTTATAGGATGGCATTCGTGAACTTATGGCATAGAAAGAGGCAGAGTATTCAGGGAGCCTTGTGGAAGACAACTAAAGACCAATGGCTCTCGTTTTTGTTTGTTTTTTTGTTTTTTTAAATCTCTATAGAAAAGTCACAAACGTTGTTTTAAATCTCTTCGCAAGTGAGGGTGTGACCCAACCTTAGGATTGGTCTGAAGATACTTAACTTTTCAATTGATAGGATATAAGCAGATAAGACCTTCTTCAAAGCTTCTTCCCAAGGGGGAATCTGGTAGAATAGCTCATTCAGTTCACTCTGCCCTTCTTCTACAGTGCTTTCTTCTGTTCCGCAGAGATTAATAACCCCCTGGCAGGTAGGCTTTCTCAGGTTTGACCAATGAAGAATACTCACATAAGATTGAGAAGACAGAAATGTGATGGGGGCCACGCTTCTGCAGCCAACAGGCATGTGGAGGCATTTGGCTTTCCTGCAGCAGCACCACCAAAGCTTCCAGCATCTATTCACGACTTTCATAGGTGGTGAGAGGCAGACTGGGGGCATTCATATACGTCACTGCAGGTGTGGTGGGATCCAGAGCTGGCAGCTCCAGGGGATTCCCAATCTTGGCAGCCTCGTGACTGAGCATTCACTGCATGCCAAGCACTGCTTGCACACGTGCAAAAACACCTTTTGCAAGGTTATCCACTTATTTCTAACTTAGGAGCTTTCCTACTTGCTTTTGTCTTTTTTTTTTTTTTTCTGGGTCAAATTGTCCATCTCTGAGCTTCCGATTTCTCCTATCTAGACCCACCTTAATCCCAGAAATAAAGGAAGTGATGGGGAACCCTTAGAAGTAATTGATGGAAAGTAAATAATATAGGAAAGATATTGAGCAACTGGCAATTGGCTCACAAATATCCCTGGCACAGCTTGGGACAGTCCTTGGCTGCCTTTTGTGGACCTGAATCTTCCATTGTGATGGGAAGGAAGTTGCCAGCAGACACAGGTGTGCAGCCTCACCTCCAGCGTGTGCTACTGTCAATGTTTGCATGGAGAATGAAAATAAATGATCAAGTGAGAATGCCCTTCCCGACACCTGTCTACACAGTGAGCTGCTCATTCTTCAAGTTCCAAGTCATCCTCTCCTTCTTTGTGATGATTTTTCTGCTCTCCCAGGGAGCACCACCCCATCTTTTGGTGCTCCTATGGGGGTGTGCACGTGGTTCCCATACTGCATGGCTGTTATTTCAACACACGACTACTTTCTAGCTTGGCTGTCAGTCTTAAGGGCAGGATGATGGCTGTCTCAGACATCTGAGTATCTTCCTTACAGGTGTGGAGCCAACACTTAGTAGAAGCCCAGTAAGTGTTGAGTGAGTAACGTGCATCCCTTTCTGGAAACAAAGTGATGGACTGGACACTTCTGAAGAAGCTCTTTGGCTTGCAGTTCAGTTCCAGTCTCTTCACAGGGCATTCCTGGATCCCCGGTTGACTCAGCAAATTTTGGCGTTTATTAAAGGCATGGTTAAAAGGAAAGAGCAAAAGGGAGGAGTCCGGTCTTGACTTCTCAGTAGGCCTCCATTTCCTTATCTATAAAACAGAAAATCTGGTAAGGATTTCTAGCTCTACAACTGCAAGTGTCCATGTCTGAGGACATATGACCACATCATCTGCCAGACCATTTGCTTCCAAGATGGACTTGGTTGACCTGGTGCCTCCCTCATTGCGCCATGAATATTCTCCCATAACTACTTGCTCAGTGCAGTGAAAGGAGAGGCTCTTCCTCCTACAGTAATAAGGAGGTAATATTTGTACCCAATATAGAAGGATAATAAAGGGAAGGGACCAACATTTATTGTGCACCTACTATGCTTGGTGTTTTTACAGTGTTATCTAATTTGATCTCTATGACCCATGAGGTAGTTATTATAATCCTTAATTTTAAAGATGAGGGAATGGGACTCAGTGGTTAAAAAAATTGCTATAGACCACACAGCTAATAAATTAATAAAGGTAGGATTTAAAGCTAAGTGTCCAGACTCTTCCTACTGCTGTTATTCTAGGCGTAGGAGTAAAGTTACAGAACTGGAGAAGCATGGAATGTGTTTGGGAATTAGGAAATGGTTCAAACCGAGGGTGGAGAGCAGATGGCGTCTAAAGGGGAATGGTGTGAGACAAGGCTGGCACGTACAATAGCTTGGCCCTGAATATCAGCCTGTGACACTGGACTTGACAAAACTGTATGCATTGGGAGCCATGGACAGTTTTAGAAACAAATATGACTTACCCAGATGCATTATGAAGCTTAACCTGGCTTTTAAGAAAAGGATGGATTGAAGTGGACAGACAACAGACCTCTTAGCCTATGGAAATAGTCTTCCTCCCCAATAAGTCATTCAGCAGAGTGCTTCTATGTGCAAATCACTGCTCCACATCGTGAAATGTACAACGGTGAAATAGAATGGGTTCTGCCCCCAAGGAACTTACTCTCAAGTAAGATATATCCCAAGGTTTTGGATATATCTTTGTACTTAAAATTGGGTTTCCTTTCTTTCTCTCTGCTTGGATGTGTGAATGTTTGCATAAAAATTAATTATGACCAGCCGTCTTCTCTCCTTTTCTTTAAGCTTTACTCCTCCAGTCTCATTCCTAACAGTGAGCCAATAAATCCATGACTATACAGGCTTGCGCCTGCTCAGGTCAGTTTTTGGACTCCAGTGCGGAGGTGGTCACTAGCGGAGTTTTCTTTGCTCTAATCTCTACCTGGAATTAAATATCCTATTTACTAGCCTCCTTTCTCTTCTCTACCGAGACCAAGACTTCTAAACTCTTCAGGTGCAATTCACTAACTACTGACCTGAAATCCCTTTGCCTCTGGAGATGTGGAGGGGCTATTTCTGCTTTGTCTTTAGCTTCACTTGCCTACTGTTTGTTGCCCTAATAATAGGGTTGCTTCACAGGTGAAGTGCACACGACAGACTGACCCCACCTTCAGTCCTCCACTGAGGGCTTAAGGATCAGTTCTGAGGTATTTAAATAACAGTTTCAAAAGGGAGCCTCCTTGCTTTTAAATAGATCTCCTTTAAACTGGACATAGAGGCAATAGAGGAATTGACATGTTATTTTATTTTCCACTTTTTTTCTTTTTGCATCTTCTCCTTTGGCATGTTGAAACCTCTCTTTCTGTGCCTGGAACTGTATCATGAGAGAGAGAGAGAGCAGGAGGCAGAGTTATTTATTTATTTATTTATTCTTTCAAATTTTATAAAATGCTCTGTGCCACGCATTTTCCAGAGGCCCCTTCCTCTTTTGAGCAGTTCTACAGGGGGTCCCTCTTTTTTGTCTCTGCTCCTTCCTTCTCTTGCACCCCCTCTGGCTCCAGAGCAACGAGCTGCCACTCGTTAGGTGTGTGCCCATGCTATTATCCTGGGTGGCTGAAAACCATTCTTTCCTTTGTTTTTAGAAGTCTCTCTCTCCTCCCCACAGCCACCTTCATCCCACACAACAGCTTTAAAGGAGAAAACCCCATGGAGAAAGAACTGAAACTGAGAGGAGTTCCAAACTAAAAATAAACCATAGATCTCAGCAAGGCTCTAGACCCTGGCTGTTGCCCTTGTCATTGACTTTTCCTTATTGAAAACTACTCAGGGACCTGCGGAAAGCTTTGTGCTAATACTGATATAATTGCTCTCATCGCCACTACCTGGGTGAGGGTCATTCAATATTTACACCATGCAAGGTGCCACATAGGATTTGGACATACCAGGAGTTTCTCAAAATCCCAATGTAATGAAGTTAATGTGGGGAAAAAAGGCTCTGAGAATTAGAAGAAGGTCCCCTGGACTTACCCCTGCTGCTCTGATTCATTCACTTCAGTTTTCTTTTCTTTTTTGAGACAAGATCTCTGTCACCCAGGCTGGAATGCAGTAGAGCAATCACAACTCACTGCAGCCTTGACAAGCGATCCTCCCACCTCAGCCATTCCCCACCATCCCCATCCCCCAGTAACTGGGACTACAGGTGGATGCCACCGTGCTCAGCTAATTAAAAAAAAAAAAAAAAAGTTTGTAGAGACAGGGTCTTACTATATTAGCCAGGCTGATCTTGAATGAATTGCTTCAAGTGATACTCCCTCTTCAGCCCCCGCCCCCCAAGTGCTGGGACTAAGGCGTGAGCCACTTTGCCCAGCCTACTTCATATTTTAAGAGAGGATCAGAAAAGTAAGTTTGCACTTCTCGTTCAGGATTCTGTGATTCTGACTTCATCACTTCCTTTCTTACAGTTTCTTATCACTGCTCTTCTTTTCTTTATTTAACCACCCTTTCTTTCCTCCCCCTATTTCTCTCTCTCCTCCTCACTTTCTCTCTCTCTCCCACTCCTTCTGGTATCAGCCCAGCTTACTATCAACCCTATTGTCTTACTTCACAAGTAACAGCTTCTGAAACATAGTAAACAGAAAGCAACTGTTATTCCAAGCTCCCAGAGGAATATGGAGAAGAAAGCCATTCTTTTTCTTTATTGATGAGTCCCTGGGGAAACTGAGTCCCTTTTCCCTTACCAACCCATGAGCAAATAGGCATTGGGGTCAAGGCTTCAAAACTGCCTGTTCTGTTAGCTGCAGACTTTAGGAAAGGTTTTGGGGAAATAAATAAAGGCAGAAATAAATTATGTGCTGCTAGAACCTTCTGTTCTCCTGGCATCTCTCCTTGTCACATTGTTTTCCTGATCTATCTGGTACAACTCCAACCCAACAGAGTAGAACGAAATTCACTTATAATGAACAAAGATCATTTATTATGTTCTTAATTGATTAGAGCATCATGCTGGAAATTGCATTAGATTGTGAGTTTTTTGGCACAGACCTGGCATGTAGTGAATAAATATTTTATTTTGAAGAAGTCAATGGTGTACAAGGTTACACCTATTGAAACTTTCTCAGAGGCAGAGATTATTTATAGTGATTGTGTTTCTGAAGAAAATTTAAAGATAGGATTTGATAAGTAGGCTTTTTTAACCTGATTTTGGAGCTTACATGAAACTAGGGAAGCATAAAAAATGAAGTTTGTTTTGTTATACATTGAATGAATCATCAATGTATAACAATTAGAATGATAAACATTGAATAAATAAAAATGATACACATTGAATATAAAAACTGAAATGATCTAAGAAAATTGAACATGTTATATATCATGCCCATGGCTTGCAGAAAGAGAAGCAGCAACATGTAAAGGATTTAAAAATACGGTAATATCATGGAAATAATAAATACAAACTTTGTCACTTCGTGCTGTCACAACTCAAAGTACCTATGAGATTGGAGTGGCCACCAGCTATGGCATCTGTGGACATTTTGGGTTCAGGTGGGAAGAAAGGAATCATAGAGCAGCCTCTTTCTGCTTAAGCTCTGAAGGAGAGAGGCAATGGATGACCTTGCCAAAATATTTGAAACATGAACAAAGGTAGTTTGTGAATATTAACCAGCTGTGTCATAAAATGCTGCTGGGGTTCACCGTGGTATTATACCCACCTTCTGCTGTGGTAGATGCAGACCAGACCTAATTCGGACCAATCTGGGTTTTGGGTCAGGACCCTGGAAGATTAAGGAAGAAAATAAAGTGTCTTGTGGTCACGTGTTTCCAGATACAAAAGGATATGTAGGAAAATTTTATTCTAACCCTTATCATCTAAACCCAATAAAATTTTGCCGGGCGCGGTGGCTCGTGCCTGCAGTCCCAGCTACTCGGGAGGCTGAGGTGGGAGGATCACTTGAGCCCAGGAGTTCTGGGCTGTATGCGCTATGCCGATCGGGTGTCCGCACTAAGTTCGGCGTCAATAAGGTGACCTCCCGGGAGCCGGGGACCACCAGGTTGCCTAAGTAGGGGTGAACTGGCCCAGGTTGGAAACGGAGCAGGCCAAAACTCCCGCGCTGATCAGTAGTGGGATTGCGCCTGCGAATAGCCACTGCACTCCAGCCTGGGCAACACAGAGAGACCCCCTCTCTTAAAAAAAAAAAAAAAAATTTAAAGATAAGAAACTTGGAGCAATGTTCTACCCTGTGAAGTCCTAAGCAAGACATACATTTCTTCACGTGGAACCACAGGGTCTGTGATGATGTCTGACTGCATTTCCCCGATGGTACGGGGTTGGGGAGAACAGGAATATTCCACCTGGCTTGTCAGCATCCAGAGCGCCACCTCATTGCAAGCTGCCATTTACTCCTACACAGAATGTTGCATTCGCCTCCTAACTGTGCTCAGTTAATTAAGCCGGTCTCTCTGCTTCTGCTCTTCTCTCTATAGAATTTTTCTTTTTATTTTTTTCTTCTTTTTTTTTTTTTTGAGACGGAGTTTCACTCTTGTCACTCAGGCTGGAGTGCAGCGGTGCAATCTCAGCTCACTGCAACCTTCACCTCCCAGGTTGAAGAAATTTTCATGCCTCAGCCTCTTGAGTAGCTGGAATTACAGGTGCCCACCACCACACCCAACTAATTATTGTATTTTTTTTAGTAGAAATGGGTTTTCGCCATGTTGGCCAGGCTGGTCTTGATTACCTGACCTCAAGTGATCCACCTGCCTCAGCCTCCCAAAGTGCTAGGATTACAGGTGTGAGCCACTGCACCCGGCCCTCTCTCTATAATCTGCTTCTCACATAGCCAGAGTCTTCTTGTAAAAGTGCAAATCAAGCTGTGTCATCGCCTGCATTAAACTGTCCAGTGGTTTCCCATGGCAGTCAATGTGTTACTCTCGCTCTTGCCTACACAGCCCTGTGAACGTCTGGCCCCACCACCCGCTCCTCCTGCCTCATCTCAGGCTCCCTGCCCCTTGAGATCTGTGCAGCAGCCCCAATGATCTTCCTTCTGCCCCTTAGGCATGTAGAGCCCATCCCTGCCTCAGGGCCTTTGCACTTGGACTCTTCGCCCCTCTGATCTCAGCTTTTCCAGCAGCTGCCTCCTCACCCTTCAAGTCTCAATTAATGACATTCCCTCCATGAGGTATTCCTTGACCTCCTAATTTAAACTAACTTAGTCACTCACAATCACATCACCCTTTTTATTTTCTTCATAGCCTTATTGCTTTCCACAGTTATTCTGCTTGTTTATTAATTTACTAGTTTACTGTTTGTTTCCTCCCACTAGAAGGTTAGGAAATCATTGAGAAGGTAGTCTTAGAATTGTATCTTATACTATATACTGCTATATATGCAGAGCCAAGTTCCTGGCACATAGTAGGTTTAGAATAAATGGTTTTGATTGGCGTTGATGAATAATGAGACCTAACCCATCTCCCCACACCCCTGGACTGGCATCGCATAAATAGGACATAGCTTTCCTTTGTAAAGTGGGTTGAAGTTCCTGTTTACCTGGGAGGAAGAGCCAGTCTGGGACACATATTAAAGCATCTTTCAAGTGCTTAGAGTTTAAGAAGGGATCATGAACATCATTTAATATCACTCAAGATGGGTAAAGAGTATGGTAGACAGTCTCCAAAGACGACCGCCACCAATTTCTTCCCTTGTATATACACGGCACTTCACCTGTCAAGAGGTAGAAACCATTTTTCCTCTCGAATCTAATTGGCCTTGTGGTTTGTTTTGACTAATAAGTAGAATGCAGTAAAAGTGCCTTTCTAGGACTTTCAAGCCAGGCCTTAATAGAATTGGCAGCATCTGTTTTCTTCATCTTGGAAGCCAGCTGCCGTGGAAGAAGTCCAGTTCTCTGAGAATGCTGTGCTCTGAGGAAGTCCAAGCTCTCCTTGTAGAGAAGCCCCATGGAGGAGCACCAAGGTGCTAGATATAAGAGTGAAGCCTTGGCAGTCCAGCCCATGAATTCAGCCTACTGAAAGCAAGAACCCACCAACTAAGCCAAGTCAACCTACAAAATTATGAAAAATAAGTCATTAGTGTTTCAAGACAGTAGATTTTTGGGTGGTTTGTGATATAGCAGATAGCTAATGTTAGAGATCTGGTTGCTGCAGAGTTGTGTGTAACCATACCCTGAGGCTTGAAGAAATTTTAAGCTTCTCAGGCTTTAATCTGAATATGATAAATCATCAGGGCATACTGTTAAGAGGCAGAGTCTGATTCTGTAGGTCTGGGGTGGGGTTGAGAATCTGGCAGCATCTGTTTTCTCCATCTTGGCAGCCAGCTGCTGTGGAAGAGGTTCAGTACTCTGAGAACGTGTGCACTGAAGAAGTCCAAGCTCTCCTTGCAGTGAAGCGCTATGGAGGAGCACCAAGGTGCCAGATACTTGTATCCGTAAGATACTTGTATCAGCCTAAGCGTTGCTTATGTTGACTCATTTTGAGTAGCAAGGCCAGTCCCAGTCTCCAGGAAGTTTCATACTTAAATCATCTTAGAAAACCCCAGGCTTTCCCCAAGTATATTTGAGGAAAGACTAGTTTGAAAAAGGGTTCTGGTCAGATAAGTTGGGAAATGCCACTTAGTATATTCCACCACTAGAGCTTCCAAACATACTGAGCTAATAAAGCTCTTAGAGCTCCTTCACTAAAGAAACCTGTGTGAGTCTATTTAGCACAATATTTCCTGAGTATATTTGATCATGCCTATTAATATCTTAAAGAACTAGTGTTCTGTAGAAATACCCTTGGAGAATCACAAAACCACCTTTCCCCATCCCTTTTTAAAAATTAACCGAGCAGGTTAATCATTGTCTCTTAACAATGAATGCTTATGTCACAGTGTTACAATCCAGGATTTTTTTTTTCTTCACTATCTAACCGAATTCCTTTCTTTTTGCTGTAGTCTAAGAAATCTCCCTTGGTTTCCAACAGTGGTGGAGAGCAGTCCATGTCACCCATTATTTTGCCCTTCCAATGCTTGAAGCTCTCCTCTTCCGGTCAAGGTGCTCGGTCTACTTCCTTCCATTTTCCAGCACTTCATTGCTCTTTTTCCAGCTCTGCCACTTAATGAGCTGGTTGACCTTGGATTCGTTTCTTGATATTTCTAAGTATAAATATTTCCATTTGTAAAATGGAGTTACTCCTAGTATTGGAAGTACTAAATGAACCCATCTATTGAGTGCTTAGCATACGGCCTGCAAGTCCTAATCATTCAGGAAATGTCAGCTCTCATTGTCACTGTTCCCTTACAGCTCCAACTCTCCAGCTCTATGGGTGTCCCTGTCCCAGCCAGGCTCGGGAGGAGAGAAAGACACTGGGGGGGACACATGGCTGATTGAAACTCATCTAATTCCACAGTCTGATTTGAGCTGCTATTCTTAGCCTCCTTCACACCAAATCTTTTTCCTGGTACCGCTGAGAAGCTTCAGAAAGTTCAGGCTAAAGTTAGAAATCTAAATCTGTGTCTCTGGAAGTCCACCCACTCTTCATCTTTGGAAGCTGTTCTTTGGGGCTGACACTGGAATTTCAAGGGTTATCTGCTATTTTTACATTTTTATTGTCTCTTTGCTGAAACAAGTCAGAGATGGTCTCCCAGTGGCCAGACTTGATACTGGTACATTCTGTATTGAAACGAGGCTCAGAATAATATCACCTCCTCTGTCTATCCCTTTATCCCAGAGACCACCTGCAAATAGTTTTGAGTTCCTTCCTTCTCTCCTTCCTCATTTGCTTAGGAGAAAGCAGGCAGCTTCTCATCCATATTAAAAAACCTATGGCTCTTTTTCATCACTGGCTCCTCTCCCCTGCCATTTGCAGACCTCACTAATAGCACCACACTAAGTCTCTGCTCCTATAGAGGGTATACAGAGTAACTCAAGCTGGCCCTAGTTCTTTCTTCCCTGGCCTCAAAAGGAAGTAGCTCTGGTCACAAGTCTAACTTCCCATTCCGTGAAGTGGGAGAAAATCTGCTGCCCTTTGCTTTCAAGCCTGATCTGTTTTCTTCATGTGTGCAGATACAGTGTGATTATTATTGTATTTCTCTGTGGGCACCAATTGCTGTCCTTCACACGGGGTAAACGCAAAGGCAGCCCAGAGGACAGCCGAACTTTTGATCTCAGTGCTGTATTGAATACAGCTGCTCGGCTTCTCGCTGTGAGTGACACCAAGGCTAGAATTTTCATCTCATGTAGAGACGTAGGAGGCCCTGTAATAATAACAGCTAAGATTCAGTGCCGCTAATGTGCCAGGCACTGTGCTAACTAAATATTCTACATACAACCTCATCTAAACATCCACCTGTGTTTCTGTTTTGCAGAGGACCTGAGGGATCTAAGGCTTAAGAGAAGCAGCCTAACATATTCTAGGTCACAGAGCCAGTCAGTAGGAGGGGAGAGATTCAAACCAGAACCTCATGAACTCCTGTCCATTACACATGGAAAGTTTGCCTGGAGATCCGGCCCAGACTGTTAATGGAGCAGTGGTGAGTTATGGCCCCATAGGGCTGCAGGGCCGTTCTAAGGCCATGTAACCCACTTTCTTGTCCTTAGGCAGCACATCCCCAGCCATTCCACCAAAATGTTGTTGCTCCTATCTGAAAACAGTTGTGAGAAGTTATTCCACTGCCAAGCCTGGAATGTCTGTAGGGTTTTATGACCCTTGGACATGGGGTTTAGCTTGAAGATTCTGAATATTCCTGTCTCAAAATGATCTGTCTGCTGAAACTCGAACTAATGTTATTTTCTGTTTAGCTTCCTACGGGTAGGAAATGAATCCAGAGAAGTTGCCACTTGAAACTGGAATGTACATATGGTGCTAGTCTTGGGACGACTGTGAATCCAAAGAAAGTTTTTATTATCGGTCTCATTATAATATTTATTTTCCCTATTTTTGTAAAGTAAAAAGCAGCAATGACTTTGATTTGGTCCTTGTTTTAGTGGTCTTGTTACTCTAAGTGTGCTTCAAGGATCAGCAGCATCAGCATCACCTGGGAGCTTGTTATCAATGCAGAACCTCAGGCCCCACCCCAGATTTGTGGACTCAGAATCTGCACTTTGACAGCATCCCAAGCTTATCTGTGTGCACATAAAGTCTGAAGGGCACCATTTTGTGGGACTTAAATCCGAGGGTGGAGTACAGATGGCCTAGGTGTTAAGATAATTGTTCACAATGCTGACTGCACCGTAGAATCACCTGGGGAACTGCAGAGCACCTGTCTCCCACTGCTGAAGATTCTGGATTAATTTAGCTGGGGCGGAGACTAGGGGTGGGTACATTTGAAAAGTTTCTCAGGTGAGTCTAGTGTGTTAAGCGCTCACCACCAGTGCCTAAAAGAAATGCTGCGTTCTAGCTCTGGCGTGTGAAGGTGAGGCAGTGTCTGTCTCTCTCTGCTGGATGTTCTCTCTAAGGCAGCATGGATGTTGACAAGGCTCCAGGAAGGACAAGAGAAGGCATATTAGAACATGCAATGAAGCCTTCTTTGAGAAGACAATGACAGGAGAGCCGTGGGACCATGTTTGACTGTGTCGACAGAGTCAGGGTTTGGAAAAATGCACCATTCTTTCTCTAACTCTGTAGATTCATGGAGAAGCTGTAATGTCCTTCATTTAAGATTTGAGTGTCTTTCATTCAGGATATGTGGCTGCTTTAGGGTTGCTAGATTTGGCAAATAAAAATACAGGACACCCAGTTACGTTTGAGTTTCAGGTGAACAAAGAGTAACTTTTTAGTATTATATATATATCTTTTTAGTATGCAGTGTTTGAGAAGATCACACGTTAAAAAATTATTCACTGTTAATTGGAAACTAACTTAGCTGTGTGTCCTGTATTTTATCTGGCAACCCCAGGCTGTTTAGAGCAGAGTTTCAATCAATGCCGTGGGACACTGGAATATCGAAAACAATACCCTCTGAATTGTGAGGGTGCATAGCAACTCTGGGTATGTGTGTGTGTTAAGGGTATTGAAGGGGTGGAGATGAGAAGTCACAAAAGTTTGGATAATAGCAGGGACAATGGAGAAGAATTTTTGTATGTCAGGGACAATTTACTCAAAAGTTTCAGACTGAAAAACACTGAAGAAGCCTTGCGAAGGGAATTTTTTTTATGGTAAATTGATTTTTTTTGGCAAAAACCCTTTTTTGCCAAAAATATTGTAAAAATTGCTTCTTGCAAAAATTTCAAACTGTACAGAAAGGTGTAAAATGGAAAGCAAAAGTATCAAAATCTCTCATTATCACCCCCAGAAGCTACCATTCTTAACTTTCACTTGCATATCCTTCCAGGACTTTCTTGGTCATAGATTAACATGTGTCTACATATGAATATTTTTAATTTCAAAAATGAAAATATGTATTGCATACTTTTGCAAATTACTTTTATTTTCACTTAACAGTGTATCTTAGATATCTTTTCATATGTGCCCGTATGGTTGCACCTACTTTGTTCCTTTTTAACAACTGTATTTTATTAAATACAGTTAATACATTTTATAATTTAGTAAATTAAATACAGTTTAATAAATTTTATAATTTATTAAATTATGAATTATTTTTATGAATTCAAGGGGCACTTAAAAGTGCTTTGTCTGTCCAGAGCTTTGTATAAGTGTTTGCTTTTCATGATTTAATATTGAATTTAGCATCTATACTTGGTATCAGTCCAACAGTATCTCCTCAGAGAGGCATTCCTTGTTTCCCCTAGGAAAAATAGCTTTGCCCCTAAGCACGCTCTCACTCTTCCTAACAAATTACCCTGTGCTGTTTTTCTTAATTGGCATTTATCTCTATCAGAAATGCTCTAATATATCAAATTGTTTATTTATTTATGTATATCTGTCTCTCCCCACTAGCCCGAGATTGCAAAACATACAGTGGGTATGCAAAACATACCTGTTAATGGATGAACGATCAAACGATTGCATTGAACATACTGTGGCATATATAAATGAGGAACGGCAAAGAGGCATGTGATGAATCAAATCAGGCAGCAAATGAAACTCAAGGCATACTGTTTTAAGGGATAAAATCAATTCTATGGGAGCTCATTGAAGGGAGTAAATCATTTATCACAGACAAAAAGGAAAGGCTTCATGGGAAAGTGAATTAGAAGTGACAGTATTAGAATGAGAATGACTGACAGGTAGGGACTGTGGGAATGGTAGCACAAGGTAGAGAACGTGTCTAGACAGAGTTTGGAGGCGGGTAATTGCCTGGCGTATTTGGGGAGAGGTGTCTTTGCCACCATGGTGGGAGCTTGAGATGTGCATGGGGAAGGCAGAGTGGATTGGGGAGGGATTCGAATGCTATATTGAGAGATTTTGATCGTTTTACTCTAAGCACTGGGAAACTATTAAGGGTTTTTAAGGTGGGGAGTGATGGGTTAATTATATAGTCTAAGAGGATAATATTGTCAGCAATGGAAACATTTGTTGGAGCAGGGAAAGACTGAGGTTAGGAAGAAGAATTAAGAGAAGATAAGGGCAAGGGTCAGACAGGTTGGAAGGACTGACGTAGTCAGGTGGGGAAAATTAGCTGTGTTTGATGCCACTCATCAAGATCAGTAATCAGCAGACCATGGCCTATGGGCCAAATCTGGCCCACTGTCAATTTTTGTAAAAAAAATTTTATTTGGAAATAGTCATGTTCATTCTTTTACATACTGTCTAGGGCTTCTTGGTGCTCCACTGGCAGACTTGAATAGTTGTGATAGAGCCCACATGGCCTGCAAGACCTCATATATTTGCTACCTGGATCTTTACAGAAAAGGTTTGCTGGTCCCTGATTAAGATGAACAGTGTCTATATATCTCTCATGTAGGTCTTAGATGAGGAGATCATTACCATCTTAAAAGAGAGCAAGGTTTGTGCCTGTGCCCTGGGAACCAAGAGTCATACTTTCCCAACAACCAGCTATTCCTCTTTGCCTTGAGCTTTGTCTTAAGTTCCAGTGAATTTAGGAGCCACAAAAGCCCTGAATCTCAGAAATGCTAAGATTTAGCCCGGAAAAGCTGATTGGGAAGGAAACTGTGTCTCCAGCCAAGGGCCAACAGCTCAACTGCCTCAAGATCCCATCTTTGCCTTTGCAGAGCCCACCAGGTCGCCCCTGTTAGCATGTCGTCTCGCTGTAATCACAGTTGCGTGCAGCCGGTGTCCTATCCTGGCTTGCCCTTCCTCCAAGGACAATTCAAAGTTTTCCAATTTTCCTTAGCAAGAAGACAACAGCAGTGAAATAACACCCTTTCAAAATGCAGAGGAGTTTTTACATTCACATGCACGTGGACTCCTCTCAAACAGTCTCAGAGTGGGAAACCTCACATTCTCAGCAGATAGCCTTTGACTAGCATCTCATTTGTTAGGATACCTGTTATCTGATTGATGCTTCCAAGATCCTGGTTGAAATCCCTTTGTTTCCATAGTCTTAAGGATATGCCTTCGTGTTTTATGTTTTAAATTGAATCTGTGGTTGTGTCATCTAAAATGGGTTGACATTTTCAGCTAGTTAAAAATCCACCAAGACATCAGTCCTCCATTAGTAATAGTGATGCGAACTTTCCATTTTGGTGAATGGCCCTACAGTTCCTCACTTCAAGGTGTTGAGTGAAATGGGAGTTTCCTTGCTGACTTTTCTCAGCTTGTTTTTTCCCTTGACTTACCCACTTGAAAATTATTCCTTGCCTATAAATAGCTCCTAGTTATTTCTAAAGTCAAGAGTTTGTTTGTAGGTTGTTTACTAGGATGTCGTCAGCCAAACTGCAGTGTCAGGCTGCTCAGGGGAAAGCTAATTTCCTTTTGAAAATTGCAATTCTGAAAGTTTCACATATTTCATCTCCATCATCAATAGGAACCAAAGTACATGTAGCTTCATGCTGAGTGATATACCAGCAAGCTAAATAAAAATGATCCCACTCTTGCAACTTAAAATAGGTAACATTGGTGTGAACTGACCCTGATGTGGCACATACGAAATTAACTTTCAGGATCTCTGAGCCATCATCATCCTTCAACAAGAGGCTTGGGTGACTGCCAGTCAAGAGAAGCAAGCCATATGTATTAAGATCTCTTTGAAGAGAGGAAAGAGGCAGTATTTTCAAATAAGCTCCAAATTGAAAGTGACAAGGGCAGATGCTTCAATTTACAGGCAATGATTTGCAAAAGAGCTGTTTGATATATATGCAACTCTAGGTATCATGCTTCATGGTATACAGACTGGGTTGTGGCTCCCTATAAGGTGATTTTGCTTCCTTCCCACCCATCCCCGCCCATCCGCAGCTCAACCCATCACCACCAGGGGACATTTGGCAATGTTTAAAGACATTCTTGGTTCTCACAAGTGGAAAGGAAGGTGCTGTTGGCATCAGGTGGGTAGAGGCCAGGGAAACTGCTAAACATCCTACAATACACAGGATAGCCCTCCACAACAAAGAATGTTCCAGCCTCAAATGTCAATAGTGCCAAAGTTAGGAAAAACTGTACCAAGGTTTTTTTGTTTGTTTTTGTTTTTGAGACGGGGTCCTACTCTGTCGCTCAGGCTGGAGTGTGGTGGCAGGATCTAGGCTAACTGCAGCTTTGGGCTCAGGTGATCATCCCACCTCAGCCTCCCGAGTAGCTGGGACCACAGGCATGCCGCTGAGCCCAGCTAAGTTTTTTTAAATTTTATTTATTTATTTATTGAGACAGAGTTTCGCTCTTGTTACCCAGGCTGGAGTGCAACGGCACGATCTCAGCTCACCACAACCTCCGCCTCCTGGTTTCAGGCAATTCTCCTGCCTCAGCCTCCTGAGTAGCTGGGACTACAGGCACGCGCCACTATGCCCAGCTAATTTTTTGTATTTTTAGTAGAGACAGGGTTTCACCATGTTGACCAGGATGGTCTCGATCTCTTGACTTTGTGATCCACCCGCCTTGGCCTCCCAAAGGCTTGAGCCACCACGCCTGGCCTAAATTTTATTTTTAAAAAAGACTTTGTTCATGGCTATTTTCAGATAAATATATACAAATTCGTGAGCTTTTCATATAATACCATAAGCACCTAAAATAAACAGGGTTTCTCCATGTTGCCCAGGCTGGTCTGAACACCTGAGCTCCAGTGATTTGCCCACCTCATCCTCCCAAAATGCTGGGATTACAGGAGTTAGCCACCTTGTCTGGCCAGGAATTTGTCTTTGGTTAGTAGTAAATGGACCTGTAAAACTAGTGAAACACATGTTCACTATTTTTACTTAGGGGTCTCACTTAGAGGAAGAGGTGGGATTCAGGAGTCCTCAGGATGATGGAAGGGAGGGCCTATGGAGAGGTGGAGTGGGGCCAGGATTTCCATGCCCAGGATGTGGAATGAGAAGTTGAGGTCAGGATGAATGAAGAGGATAACTGAAAGTAAGTGATTCTGTAGATGGCAAAAGGGAGGACCTGTTGACTTGCTGGCAGGTAGAGAGTTTCTTACTGGCACACAGATGCCTGGCCTCTGCTTTCATTGCTGCTCATGGTGGAGTGCTCCTGGAAGCACCCTGTCCTCCACCACTCCTGGTACCTCACTCCTCCTTCTCATCACATTTTCTTCCTAGACATGCTGCTACTGAGAAATCCCTGACAGCTCTCACCAAGTGAAGAGTATTTGGGAAATGAGGTCCTAGACAGCAATAAAATTATTTTCCAAAATTATACAACCTTACTAAAACCGTTCCAGTTAAAATCTAGATGGACTTGACTGTCATGAATATTCTTTCTTAATATTTGCTTAGAGAGTCTGGTCAATGTAATATTTTTTTCAAAAAGAATAATGTGTGTAAACTTTGGAAAAGAAGAGAGAAAATAATCCCCTTTGCTGGACCTGCAATTGTTTACTTAGAAAAGCAGTGTCTAGTAAAAAATTCTAGAATGAACAAAAGACTTCGTACATGGCTATTTATAACATGAATATATACAAATTCATTAGCTTTTCCTATATTACCATACACACCTAAAATGAAGACAGAGAAAATATTCCATTTTGAATAGCAGTGACAATTATAAAAAATGTATTAAAGACACGTTTTGTTCTTGAATATGGAGGCTTAGAATTGTATTTTTTTTTTTTGGTAAAACTAATGTGAAAATTAAATTTTAGAGAATCTCAATAGGTTTCTCTCTTTGAAACTGGAAAAAAAAAATCACCTTAAATATCATATAGAAGGACAAGTGTCCAAAAGTAGCCAGAAAAGTGTGACTAGAAAGAAGGAGGGAGCTCATCCTGAGTTGGATTTGCTTTAGCAGATAGCAAAACAGCTTCTAATCATATAAAGATGACGTTGTCATAGAATGGAGAAATAGACCAGCACAATGGAATAAAGAAACTAGAAAACAATGTCAGCATACATGAGGATTTAATATATTACAAAGGCGATCTAATGAAAACATAAGCGATTTTTTATAGAAATGGTGTTGGCATAATTTTTTCTTCATCTGGATAAAGATAAAATTAGAATCTGTCTTACATCATGTTCAGAAACAAAATATATTTCAGATGGATTAAAGGCATAAATGCAAAACATAATACAACAGCACACAATCAAATCTAGGAAACTTCATGAATAATTTAGGAGGAGAGGACATTTTCTTCATGAAGATGGAAAATCAGAGGCTACAAAAATGTATATAAGCATGTGCATATGTATACAAAAATAACAGTGATGTGAAAGGCGACCATAAATAATATCAAGAAACAAATCATAAATGTGAAATAATATAGCTCCAATGTAGAAGACCAAGATTTTTGTCTATAATATTTGAAGAGCTCTCATAAAGTAGTAAGAAGACAAATAACAAAAGTAAGAAAAAAGATATGGAAAAGAAATTCACTAGAGGAAAAATCAAAATGGTAACAAATACATGAAGAAATGCTTACTCTCACCAGTAGTCAGGGACATGCATATTTCAAAATAACAATGACCAATCACTTTAGTTCCATCAGACTGGAAAAAAATTTCTGAAAACCAAAATACATATTCCAACTCAGGCAGAAATCCCTTTCCTGGAGCCTCAGAAACAAAACTCCAAAATGTGGAGCTCTATCCATAAATCTTATTGATGCTTTGTCTATAACACAAAAAAATCTGGAGACAAGTAAGTGTCTATCAAGATGGGGATGAATAAAAAAATAAGGGTCCATCTACATCATAACATGTGCTAACTTTAAAAATATCAACTTAGAGCTCTACCATTTAACGAGGGAATTTCTATGAGATAGTGTTGAGAAAGAAATGCAGACTGCTGAAATACTTGCATAATATAATTTCTACTGTTAAACAAGCACTGACTTACTCTTAGGATAGTATGAGTATGCATGTGAGCAGGGAGAAAAAGACACAGAAGGATACCTAATAGATTTTCAGTGCTGTGAGGTAGATAGGAGGGGGAAGGAGGCAAGATTGTAATACCCACCTTCCGCATATCTGTAACGTGATTCAATTTTTGACTTTTCTAAAATCAATATATCGATTTTGTGTGTTTGTTTATTTATTTATTTATAAGAGATGAGGGTCTCTCTCTCTTGCCCAGACTGGATTTGGGTGGCACAGTCATGGCTCACTGAAGTCTTAAAGTCCTGGGCTCAAGCCGTCTTCCTGTGTCAGCCTCCTGAGTAGCTCGGATTGCAGGTGTGAGCCACCATGCCTGGCTTGCGTGTTTCTGTATGTGTGTATATATGCATACCCAAATTAACTGGTTGGAAAAAAGCAATTAAGAAAATAATGATTTTCAAAAACATGCTAATGCTATCTTGAATTTATACAGTAGTTTTCTTTTAAAGAACTCTTAATGCTTTGATGTAGACCATTCATTTTATCCTCACAAGTTTCCTGGGAGTTGTGACCTTTAAATGTCAAACCCCACGGTGCTCTCTGCCTGGCTCCAGCAATGGACATCTGGAGTGAGATACCTACAGCAGCCCCTTTTCATCTTTGTGTCAGAATATGTGGAGAGCTCGACTTTGCTGCTAGGCTATGCTTGCCTGCAGGGCTGTAGGTTTCTTCAAGCTCCTCTGTAATTTCCATACCCCTCCAGATACAACTTACCCTCTTAGATGAGAGAGAGTGCTCCAAGGCTTCCCCAGGTGCAGGTTCTGGAACCCTGACCAGGACACAAAAAGAACAGTCAGTCAAGGAATGCCCTGCTGAACAATTTCCACAGGCTGACATAGCAAGATCCCTAAATGGGAGAACTGCTTCTACTAAGCAGGGGATGCACTATTCCGTACAGTGGAAACCATGGGGCTCTTCCCCACAGAGGCTGTATGGGGTGCTGTGAAAATCATGGCTTTGGAATACAAGAGTCAAGGATGAAATTCTGGCTTTACTGTGTGCTGGGAAAGTTACTTTTCTGAGCTTCAAAACTGACTCCTCCCCAAATAATTTTCGTTTACCAGGTTATTGTGAGGATTAACTAAGATGACGACTATAGAAACATCAACACCTGCCTGACAGGTGGGAGCAGCTTAGCCAGAAGGTGGTAGGGAAACAGTATTAAAAACCTATCGGGATTTGGCCTTGTGCTCTCTCCGTTTCTCCTTTAATCCCTCTCGCCTTTTCTTCAGATGTCGATTTAGTCACTATTACCAAATATTGGCCCCTAGAAATCTCATAGTGTAATTAAGGACATGAAGAAGAAAACAAACACTCTATGGCGTCGTAGAGTATTTTTAAAAAACTTTTAATTGAGGTACGTACTGAATGCTGTGAGCACACATAGGAAGATAACCTCACGTGTGTGCAGTAGCCAGGAAAGACTTACTAGATAAAGTGATATTTGAGCATTCACCTGGTTGATTAGGGAATGGGGAATAAGTGGTAATGGGTACTTACTGGTCTGAAGAAAACTTACAGACAGGATGACAGATATGCAAACAAGCTGAAAGGTGAAAAACCATTGATGTTAACATTTATGGCTACTATTTTTGGTATAAAAATTAACCCGATGTAACGAAGGATTTTGTACAGTTGCTGTTACCTGTATTGGTTAAAATGGTTTAGACCCAATAATACAGAAGGGTGGAAACGTTTCAGCAGTTTATGAGGATACCTAAGTTTTAGTAAAATGGGAGCTGTGGTCCCATCTTCAAGATGGCGCCGATGACCTCTGCCTCCTGGTTTTCAAGCCCTTGTACAGTCCACTCCCACAGTGGACCAGGGTTGGTCTGTGTGACTAATAGAATACAGAAGATGTGATGGTGTGGCATTTCCCAAAGAAGTTACGAGGTTCTGTGGCTTCTGTCTTGGGCTCTGTTTCTCTGTCTTGGATCACTCAGTCTGGGGGAAGCCGGCAGCCAACTTGTGAGGACACTCAGGCAGGCTTTGGAGAGGCCCACGTGGAGAAGTGAGTCCGCCAGCAACCGTGGGAGTGAGCTGGAAAGCACATCCTTTAGCCTCAGATGACTGCAGCTCTGCATGACAGCTTGCTGCAGCCTCATGAGAGATCCTGAACCCCCTGCTAAGCTCCTCTTGGATTCTTGACCCATAGAATCTATGAGATGATAAATATTTGCTCTTTTAAGGATAATTTATTATTTAGCAATAGATATTTGTCTCATTCTTTATCTTTCTCTGCGTCAATACCCTTTCCTATATGATATTGCAGTTTCTCTTACTAGAGGTAGAATATATATCCTTGCCCCATGATGTTGAACTTGGCCACGTGACTTGCTTTGGCCTATGGAATGTGGGCAAAAATGACCATAAATCTCTTACTAGCTATTTAGGCTTTAATAAGTATCACATACTTCTGCTCATCTTTCTGATGATAGCTGATCCCTCTTCAATCTGGGTCCCCTAAGGAACACTTAACAGAGCCACTCCAGCCAAACTGTAGTCTAGGAGCCTGAGAATAAATTATTGTTTCAAGCCACCGAGTTCAGGGTGTTGGTTACACAGAATTAATGTGTCAATAAGAAATCGATGCTATCCCTTTATACGTGTCAGGAGAAAAGGACACATAAAGATGTGGTCAGTGAGACTGGAAATCCAAGTTGGGACTACACTTTGAAGGTCCTTGGGTACCAGACTACAGAGTTGGGATTTTTTTTCTGTAGAAAGTCCGTACAATTCATTCTGAGAAGAACACTGTCATGGCATTGTTGAGAATGGACTAAAGAGGGCAAGCCTGGGGGCAGAAGTCGAGGCTTCTAGGAACTTTGCAAGAGTCCATATGAGATGCGTGATGCGGGCTTGGGCAGTAACGATGAAAGGGGAGAATTGATTTAATGTCGAGACTGTCTCCTGAAATAACTTGTCCTGATTACCAATGAATGTGTGGGGAGAGAAAACCCCCCACTGTAGACTTATGCCTTCATTCAGCTGGGAAACCTAGCCTGCTTAAATTTTCAGGCAGACCTCATTATTTACTCTTTCTGGATCAATGAAAGAAGTAAAAGTTATTTCACAGGATGCTGGGCAAGCCCAATGCCCAAATGCCTGCCAGGGCACATCTGAACTCAAACTGAATGTTCAAGGATCCATCTTGCTTTCAAGAGAACACTCCCATTGCATACAGCTAGATAATCTCCCATCCCCTCCTTGGCCTCACTCCAGCCAATTCCTCTAAAGTTAGGGGAGTATGGGTTAGCTGTGGGTTTCTTTGTTAGATGAACTCTCAGAGGCAGTTTATAGGTTGCCCGTGGGAAATTTGTTCAGAGCAGGGCCAATGGCTTCATGAGAAACCTAATCAGTTTCTACCACTTGATCTGAATTAAGATGAGTATTCCAAGCAGGATAGGTTTGGGAAACTTTTCCTCCTCACTCTGAAGTCATAAGTTTGGCTAGAAAAATTGGGATCCATCTGGTATTTTCTACACATTAAAATATTAGCTGGGAGGAGTCTTATGTTATTGCCTAAGAGTGGGAGATGCTATAGACTGATTGTGATTATCATTCCTGCATATTGCTACAAAGATGTGTGTGTTTCTGGCAAGAGGAAGTATGCTAAATGAAGCCTAATAAATACTTGTTGATATGCAATTTTCATTAAATGAGACTGGCTAGTCCATTTCTGTCAGACAGAATTACAGAGATACATTCTTGGCTGTAAAGATGGAGTCTGGGAGATTTGGAAATGGATCCGGGATTTTCAGATGTAAGAGACTTAGAGCCATGGGAGAGAGTATTATATCATTTTTGTGTCTTGTGATCTAGGCTCAGGACAACCTGTAATGTAGTAAAGGGTAATTCATAGGCTTAGTGTCTCAGGTTTGTCATAAGGAAAAACTTTTCCTATAGAAATTTCCCTACCAGTCTGTCGAGAGAATTAATCACCATTTGCAAAGAATTTACAAAGACCTTTGAAAACTGGAAAGCAGCTAGAAAGTACAGTTATAACAGCTGTTTCCTCCAAGTTAGAGGAGTATAACTTAGCTATGGGCCTCTTTGGTGAATAAACTCTGAAGCCTGGTTCTGAAGAGATTAGGAACAATATTTGTAGCATGATGTATAGTGATGGGTCTTACAGCATCATCAGTATGATGTATAGTGATGGGTCTTACAGTAGCAAGATTCAGGACTGCTTCATCCAGGAGACTACTATGACTTGAACAGCAGTTTGAGTAAGCAAGCCATGGAGCATAGAGACCCATGCAGAAACCACAACCACCTGTTACCTTGAACATCACAGCAAAGATGGCTCTACAGTAATCTTTTTTGGAAACAGTGCCGTTAAGTCAACAAGGCCTGCAGGTGCCAGGGATGGCTCAAACCACACCGAGCCATGTGCACATGAGCCTTCATGGTAAGGAACCAGGGTCTATTATCACTGGATGTGGTCACTGTCAGTGGCAAACACAGCATTTCTACTCACAAATCACAGTTAGACGTTGAGACTTGGGATTTAGAAATATTTTTTCTGTTGCATTTCTTGTTTAGTGTCAGGGGCTCTGCCAGGGCACGTTTCACCCGATGTGAAACCAGGAAGGCTCCTCTGGAGGACTCTCACTTGGAGGCTGAGGAGTGAGGCCAGAGAGGTGAAGTGCCTGCCCAAAGTCAGGCAGCTCATCTGTGGCCAAGTTGGAACCCAGCACCAGGTCTTCTAACACCCAATCCATGAATGATCTTTACCATTTTACCACTTTTGTTCTGCTTCACTTTTTGGCATTGTTCATATCCCATTCTGACTCCTAGAAAGAAGCCACCTTCAAATGAAGCCCCCTTCAAATGAAGAAGCAGATAACCCTCTGCCAACTTCCATTATCCCTCCTGAGAAGGGCCCCAAGGACCTCCCCAGCTCCAGCCAGAGGGTTATCCATTTCCTTGGCTTCTGTTCTATTGGCCTCACTGGGCCTGACCTTTCTTCTCTACACACATTCCCTTCCCCCCAGCCTCCAGCCAGAAGGAGAAAATCCTCTGCATTTTACGGCACCCTTCTCAAGAAATATTTGAATTTTACCAGCTCCTTTTAATATAAGAATCCAAGGGGTGACTAATGGTAGAAAGTAGGTACATGGGGAGTCCATTGAGGCAGTCCAGTTAGGACATGGAGATTTTCTTGTACTCCTGTGCTATAGAAATTTCCCTGCTGCGGCCCATTACTCTGTCTGTATACAAAACTGAGCTTGGTCTGCACTAATTTGCCTTAAAGAAAAAGGTGGCTCACAGCTTTGGGCATGCTTTGATACAAAGCATTAATAGTAGTATTATAGTTATAACACATTCTGTAAGATACTAAACAGAGAGCTAGAGCTAGAGATAGGCAACTATTAATATTATGGTTAAATCGTAGTCGGTCTATAGAAAAATGCAAAGAACATAATTTTTAATCTTACCACCCACTTTATAAATGTCTACTAGTTAAACAGAACATGATAACCTATCTGCAATGTAATTATATCTTACTTTTGTATGTTTTTACCCAGAGAATAACAACTGGACACTTTCCAGCGTCTTCCTTTGAGACTTTGAACAAGTAAATTGTCTTTCCCTTAACTCCTTAATCTCCTTGTCTGTAAATAAGACTAATAAATACTATATATCACATCTAAAAATCACATCCTTTAAATTTAATCTCCTCTAAATATTCTTAATTATTTTTAAATGATAGATAAAATCACGTTTATTGTGTACAACATATTGTTGTGAAGTATATGGAAGGACTAAACCTAGCTAATGAACATTAGCATTACCTCGCATAATAATCACTTCTGTGGTAAGAACACTTTATATCCACTCTCCTAGCATATATTGTTTATTGTAGTCACCATGTTATATAATAGATTTCTTTTTTGTTTGTTTGTTGCTTTTTGAGACAGAGTCTCACTCTGTCACCCAGGCTGTAGTGCAGCGGCACGATTTCGGCTCACTGCAACCTCTGCCTCCCGGGTTCCAGCAATTCTCTTGCCTCAGCCTCCTGAATAGCTGGGACTACAGGTGCCTGCCACCATGCCCCGCTAATTGTGTTTATTATTTAGTAGAGATGGGGTTTTCACCATGTTGGCCTGGCTGACAATGAACTTCTGACCTCAGGTGATCCACCCCCGCCTCAGCTTCCCAAAGTGCTGGGATCACAGGCATGAGCCACCATGACCGGCCAATAGATTTCCTAAACTTTTTCTTCCTATCTAACTGAAATTTTGTAGCCTTTGACCAACAGTCTCCCCAACCCACCCCAATCACCTCAGTCTCTAGTAACCACTGTTCTACTCTCTACTATGAGATCAACTTTTTAGATTTCACATATGAGTAAGATCATGCAGTATTTGTCTTTCTGTCCCTGACTTATTTCACTTGACATGATGTCCTCTAGTTTCATCCATATTGTTTCAAATGATAGGATTTCCTCCTTCTTCATGGCTGAATAGTATTCCATTGGTATATATACTACAGGGGTATCCAATCTTTTGGCTTCCCTGAGCCACACTGGAAGAATAAGAATTGTCTTGGGCCACAAATAAAATACACTAACACTAACAATAGCTCGTGAGCTAAAAAACAAATATCATAATGTTTAAAAAAAGTTTACAAATTTGTGTTGGGCTACATTCAAAACCATTCTTGGCTGCATGCGGCCCATGGGCCATGGGTTGGACAGGCTTATACCACATTCTAAACATCTATTCATCCACTGATGGACACCTAGGTTGATTCTGTATCTTGGCTCTTGGTAATAATACTGCAATAAATGTGGGAGTGAGGGTATCTCTTTGACCTGCTGATTTTATTTCCTTGGGATATATAGCAAGTAGTGGGATTGCTGGATCATATGGTAGTTCTATTTTTAATTTATTTGAAGAAACTTCATACTGTTTTCCATAATGGCTGTGTTAATTTATATTGCTATCAACAGTTTGTAGGTTCTCTTTACTCCACATCATTATAAATACCTAACTTTTGTCTTTTTGGTTATAGCCATTCTAACAGTTGTTAGCCTCATCTGAATATTATTAATTACATCATTTTTCAATTGTCACAATAATATTGCATAACAAACAGCCAGAAAACCTCAGTGGCATATAGTGATGTCTTTGTCAGAGGTTAGGGTACCCACTGGGACTACTATGAGACAGACTTGAGCCAAAATCCCATTCGTCACTTGACTGCCATAAAATCCTACTGATGAATGGATCACAGCAGTGCTTTAGATCTACAGTTATTAGTGGAGGTCCAGTATTCACTGAAAAGCCTGATTATTTTTCCTTCTCCAATTCACAAATGCCTGGATAAAGGCCATAAGTCCCTTTGGGGAAAGCTAAGAGGAAGATTTAGTATCTATATTTTTTGTCTGGGTAGCATGGTCCTTACTCAAGGGGACTCAGTTTCTTCTTTATTCAGTGGATTCTGGATCTGTGAACTGGCTCAAGGCTGGGAATTGGTTGTTACTTAGATTTCTGTTAATGAAAACTGGTAAAATAATTCAGTTCATCTGGTGTTTATTGTTACCTCCTCTTTTTTTTTTTTGAGATGGAGTGTCACTCTGTTGCCAGCTAGAGTGCAGTGATGGGATCTCAGCTCACTGCAACCTCTGCCTCCTGGGTTCAAGCGATTACCCTGTCTCAGCCTCTTGAGTAGCTGGGATTACAGGCGTGTGCCACCACACCTGGCTAATTTTTGTATTTTTAGTAGAGATGGGGTTTCACCATGTTGGTCAGGCCGGTCTCGAACTCCTGCCCTTGTGATTCACCCACCTCAGCCTCCCAAAGTACTAGGATTACAGGTGTGAGCCACTGAGCCCAGCCAATTGTACCTCCTCTTAAGTCACACTTTGTATTTTGACCACATGAGTCTTCTTCCACAGAAACCCACTGAGACTTGGGTCTAGTAGAAGGAGCAGAGAACCGTGGTGGGATTAGGGCTGGAGGAAGATCACCAGTTCCAAGCAAGGCAAAATATCTCAGGAGAGGTAATTATAGGCTCTTCAGGTAACAGGACACTGACCTCCTTAGAGAGGGGAAGAAGGGCTGCTTTTATTGGCAAAGGAGACTTAAGAGAGTTAAGGGGTTTGAATTGACCAGCTTCATTGGGGTTTACCCACATATTCACATCCCAATACTCAGAGTTTCACTCTTTATTAATTAAAAAATATTTTTAGAGATAAGGTCTCACTCTTTTATCCAGTCTGGACTGCAGTGGTCAAATAGCTCACTGCAGCCTCAAACTCTTGGGCTCAAACAATCCTCCCATGTCAGCCTCCTGAGCAACTGGGACTACAGGCATGCATCACTACACCTGAATAATTTTTTAGACTTTTTTTTTTGGTAGAGATGGGGTCTTGCTATGTTGCCTGGGCTGGTCTCAAACTTCTGGCCTCAAGCAATTCTCCTGCCTTGGCCTCCTGAAGTGCTGAATTAGAGGTGTGAACCACTGCACTCAGCCTCTTTTTTTTTTTAAATATATATTTTATTGCATTTTTAGGTTTTGGGGTACATGTGAAGAACATGCAAGATTGTTGCATAGGTGCATACATGGCAATGTGGTTTGCTGCCATCTTCCCCATCACCTATATCTGTCATTTTTCCCCATGTCATCCCTCCCCAACTCCCCACCCCCTGCTGTCCCTCCCCTAGTTCCCCACCACAGACCCCAGTATGTGATCCTCCCCTCCCTGCGTCCATGTGTTCTCATCGTTCCACACCCACCTATGAGTGAGAACATGTGCTGTTTGATTTTCTGTTCTTGTGTCAGTTTGCTGAGAATGATGGTTTCCAGGTTCATCCATGTCCCTACAAAGGACGTGAACTCATAGTTTTTCATGGCTGCATAATATTCCATGGTGTATATGTGCCACATTTTCCCTGTCCATTCTATCATCGATGGGCATTTCAGTTGGTTCCAAGTGTTTGATATTGTAAACAGTGCTGCAATGAACATGCGTGTCCATGTGTCCTTATAATAGAACGATTTATAATCCTTTGGATATATACCCAGTAATGGGATTGCTGGGTCAAATGGAATTTCTATTTCTAGGTTCTTGAGGAATCTCCACACTGTCTTCCACAATGGTTGAACTAATTTACACTCCCACAAACAGTGTAAAAGTGTTCCTATTTCTCCACATCCTCTCCAGCATCTGTTGTCTCCAGACACTTTAATGATCACCATTCTAACTGGCGTGAGATGGTATCTCAATGTAGTTTTGATTTGCATTTCTCTAATGGCCAGTGATGATGAGCATTTTTTCATATGTTTGTTGGCCTCATGTATGTCTTCTCTTGTAAAGTGTCTGTTCATATCCTTTGCCCACTTTTGAATGGGCTTGTTTTTTTCTTGTAAATCTGTTTTATTTCTTTGTAGATTCTGGATATTAGGCCTTTGACAGATGGGTAGATTGCAAAAATTTTTTCCCGTTCTGTTAGTTGCTGATTCACTCTAATGATTATTTCTTTTGCTGTGCAGAAGCTCTGGAGTTTGATTAGGTCCCATTTGTCTATTTTGACTTTTGTTGTCAATGCTTTTGGTGTTTTAGTCATGAAGTCCTTGCCTATGCCTATGTCCTGAATGGTTTTGCCTAGATTTTCCTCTAGGGTTTTTATGCTGTTAGGTCTTATGGTTAAGTCTGTAATCCATCTGGAGTTAATTTTAGTGTAAGGTGTCAGGAAGGGGTCCAGTTTCTGCTTTCTGCACATGAGTAGCCAGTTTTCCCAACACCATTTATTAAACAGGGAATCCTTTCCCCATTGCTTGTTTTTGTCCAGTTTGTCAAAGATCAGATGGTTGTAGATGTGTGGCCTTGCCTCTGAGGCCTCTGTTCTGTTCCATTGGTCTATATCTCTATTTTGATACCAGTACCATGCTGTTTTGATTACTGTAGCCTTGTAGTATAGTTTGAAGTCAGGTAGCGTGATGCCTCCAGCTTTGTTCTTTTTGCTTAGAATTGACTTGGTTATGTGGGCTCTCTTTTGGTTCCATATGAAGTTTATGGTGGTTTTTTTCCAGGTCTGTGAAGAAGGTCATTGGTAGCTTGATGGGGATAGTGTTGAATCTGTAAATTACTTTGGGCAGTATGCCATTTTCACAATATTGATTCTTCCTAACCATGAGCATGGAATGTTTCTCCATCTGTTTGTGTCCTCTCTTATTTCATTGAGCAGTGGTTTGTAGTTCTCCTTGAAGAGGTCCTTTACATTCTTTGTTAGCTGTATTTCTAGGTATTTTATTCTCTTTGTAGCAATTGTGAATGGGAGTTCACTCGTGATTTGGCTCTCTGTTTGTCTGTTATTGGTGTGCAGGAATGCTTGTGATTTCTGCACATTGATTTTGTATCCTGAGACTTTGCTGAAGTTGCTTATCAGTTTCAGGAGATTTTGGGCTGAGACGATGGGGTCTTCTAAATATACAATTATATTGTCTGCAAATAGAGACAATTTGACTTCCTCCTTTCTTAATTGAATACCCTTTATTTCTTTATCTTGTGTGATTGCTCTGGCTAGAATTTCCAATACTATATTGAATAGGAGTGGTGAGAGAGGGCATCCTTGTCTAGTGCCAGATTTCAAAGGGAATGCTTCCAGTTTTTGCCCATTCAGTATGATATTGGCTCTGGGTTTGTTGTAAATAGCTTTTATTATTTTGAGATACATTCTGTCAAGACCTAGTTTATTGAGAGTTTTCAGCAAAAGGGGCTGTTGAATTTTGTCAAAGGCCTTCTCTGCATCAGTTGAGATAATCATGTGATTTTTGTCTTTGGTTCTGTTTATGTGGTGAATTATGTTTATCGACTTGCGTATGTTGAACTAGCCTTGCATCCCCGGGATGAAGCCTACTTGATCATGGTGGATAAGCTTTTTGATGTGCTGTTGCAATCGGTTTGCCAGTATTTTATTGAAGATTTTTGCATCTATGTTTATCATGGATATTGGCCTGAAGTTTTCTTTTCTTGTTGAGTCTCTGCCAGGTTTTGGTGTCAGGATGATATTGGTCTCATAAAATGATTTGGGAAGGATTCCCTCTTTTCGGATTGTTTGGAATAGTTTCAGAAGGAGTGGTACCAGCTCTGTTTTGTATGTCTGGTAAAATTTGGCTGTGAACCCATCTGGACCTGGGCTTTTTTTGGTTGGTAGGCTCTTAATTGCTGCCTCAACTTCTGCCCTCGTTATTGGTCTATTCAGGGTTTTGACTTCTTCCTGGTTTAGGCTTGGGAGGATGCAAGTGTCCAGGAATTTATCCATTTCTTCTAGGTTTACTGGTTTATGTGCATAGAGTTGTTTGTAGTAATTTCTGATGGTGGTTTGTATTGCTGTAAAATCTGTGGTGATATCCCCTTTATCATTTTTTATTGCATCTATTTGATTATTCTCTCTTTTCTTTTTTATTAATCTGGCTAGTGGTCTATTTTGTTGATGTTTTCAAAAAACCAGCTCCTGGATTTATTGATTTTTTGAAGGGCTTTTTGAGTCTCTATCTTCTTCAGTTCTGCTCTGATCTTAGTTATTTCTTGTCTTCTGCTAGTTTTTCAGTTGTTTTGATCTTGCTCCTCTAGCTCTTTCAATTTTGATGATAGGGTGTCAATTTTAGATCTTTCCTTGCTTCTTATGTGGGCATTTATTGCTATATATTTTCCTCTAGATGCTGCTTTAAATGTGTCCCAGAGATTCTGGTACATTGTGTCTTCATTCTCGTTGGTTTTGAAGAACATCTTTATTTCTGCCTTCATTTCATTGTTTATCTAGTCAATATCCAAGAGCCAGTTGTTCAGTTTCCATGAAGATGTGTGGTTCTGAGTTAGTTTCTGAATTCTGAGTTCTAACTTGATTGCACTGTGGTCTGAGAGACTGTTATGATTTCCGTTCTTTTGCATTTGCTGAGGAGTGATTTACTTCCTACTATGTGGTCAATTTTAGAGTAGGTGTGATGTGGTACTGAGAAGAATGTATATTCTGTGGATTTGGGGTGGAGAGTTCTGTAAATGTCTATTAGGTTTGCTTGGTCCAGGTCTGAGTTCAAGTCCTGGATATGCTTGTTAATTTTCTGTCTCAGTGATCTTCTAATATTGACAGTGGAGTGTTAAAGTCTCCCACTACTATTGTGTTGGAGTCTAAGTCTCTTTTTAGGTCGTTAAGTACTTGCTTAATGTATCTGGGTGCTCCTGTATGGGGTGTGTATATCTTTAGGTTCATTAACTCTCCTTGTTGCATTGATCCTTTTACCATTATGTAATGCCCTTCTTTGTTGCTTGATCTTTGTTGGTTTAAAGTCTATTTTATCAGAGACTAGGAATCCAACTCCTGCTTTTTTTTTTTTGCTCTCCATTTGCTTAGTAAATCTTCCTCCATCCCTTTATTTTGAGCCTATGTGTATTCTTGCATGTGAGATGGGTTTCCTGAATACAGCACACCGATAGGTTTTGGGTTTTTATCCAATTTGCCAGTCTGTGTCTTTTGATTGGGGCATTTAGCCTATTAACATTTAGGGTTAATACTGTTATGTGTGATTTGATCCTGCCATTTTGATGCTAGCTGGTTGTTTTGCCCGTTAGATGATGCAGTTTCTTCATTGTGTCAATGCTCTTTACCATTTGGTATGTTTTTGGGATGGCTGGTACTGGTTGTTCCTTTCTATGTTTAGTGCTTCTTTCAGGAGCTCTTGTAAAGCAGGCCTGGTGGTGATGAAATCTCTGAGTAATTGCTTGTTCATAAAGGATTGTATTTCTCCTTTGCTTATGAAACTTAGTTTGGCTGGATATGAAATTCTAGGTTGAAAGTTCTTTTCTTTAAAGATGTTGAATATTGGTCCCCACTCTCTTCTGGCTTGTAGGGTTTCTGCTGAGAGATCTGCTGTGAGTCTGATGGGCTTCCCTTTGTGGGTAACCCAACTTTTCTCTCTGGCTTCCCTTAGCATTTTCTCCTTCATTTCAACCCTGGTGAATCTGACGATTATGTGCCTTGGGGTTGCTTTTCTTGAGGAATATCTTTGTGGTGGTCTCTGTGTTTCCTGGACTTGAATGTTGGCCTGCCTTGCTAGATTGGGGAAGGTCTCCTGGATAATATCCTGAAAAGTGTTTTCCAGCTTGACTTCATTCTCTCTGTCACATTCAGGTACACCTATCAAACATAGATTAGGTCTTTTCACATAGTCCCATTTTTCTAGGAGGGTTTGTTCATTTTTTTTTTTACTCTTTTTTCTCTAATCTTGCCTTCTCATTTTATTTCATTGAGTTGATCTTCAACCTCTGATATCCTTTCTTCTACTTGGTCAATTCGGCTATTGAAGCTTGTGTATGCTTCACAAAGTTCTCGTGTTGTGTTTTTCAGCTCCATCAATTCATTTATATTCCTATCTAAGCTGTTTATTCTCATTAGCATTTTGTCAAACCTTTTTTCAAGGTTCTTAGTTTCTTTGCATTGGGTTAGGACATGTTCTTTTAGCTCAGAGATGTTTCTTATTACCTTCTGAAGCCTGTTTCTGTCAATTCATCAGACTCATTCTCCATCCAGCCTTGTTCTCTTGCTGGTGAGGAGTTGTGATCCCTTGTAGGAGGAGTGGCATTCTGGTTTTTGGTGTTTTCATCCTTTTTGCGCTGGTTTCTTTCCATCTTTGTAGATTTATCTACCTGTCATCTTTGTAGTTGTTGACTTTCAAATGGGGTCTCTGAGTGGATGTCCAGTTTGTTGATGATGAACTTATTTCTTTCTGTTTCTTAGTTTTCCTTCTAACAGTCAAGGCCCTCTGCTGTAGGACTGCTGGAGGTCCACTCCAGGCCCTGCTTGCCTGGGGATCACCTGCAGCAGCTGCAGAACCATAAGGGTTGCTGCCAGTTTATTTCTCTGCTATCTTTGTCCCAGAAGGATACCTGCCAGATGTCAGCCTGAGCTCTCCTTTATGAGGTGACTCTTTGGATATACGGGGGTTGGGGAGCTGCTTGAGGAGACAGTCTGTCCTTTATAGGAGCTCAAGTGCTGAGCTGTGAGCTCCATTGTTCCTTTCATAGCTGCTGGGCTGGTATGTTTAAGTCTGTTGCAGCAGAACTCATAACCACCCCTTTTTTCCCAGGTGCTCTGTCCCAGGAAGGTAGGGCTTTATTTATAAGTTTCTGTCATGTTGCTGCCTTTTTTTAGGGATGCCCTGCCCAGCGAGGAGGCAGCCTAGTCACAGTCTGCCAGCAGAGGTATTGCTGAGCTGCTGTGGGCTCTGCCCAGCTGCCATGTAAACTTCCCTGCAGTCCTGTTTATAGGGGTATAGTTAAAACTGCCTTGGCAATGGCGGCCCACCTCTGTAATGGCAGACGCTCTCTGTAATGGCAGACTACCTTGGCAATGGCAGGCTGCCTCAGTAATGGCGGACTGCCTTGGCAATGGCGGACCGCCTTGGCAATGGTGAACTACCTCGGTAGTGGTGGACTGCCTCAGTAATGTTGGACGCCCCTCCCCCACAGAGCTGGGCCATCCCGGGTTCAGCTGTGCTTGCTGTGAAACTCTCAATCCAGAGCATTTCAGATTGCTGGTCTTTGTTGGGGTGGGACCGGCCGTGCCTGATTACCTGGCTCCCTGCCTCAGACCCCTTTTTGTTTTTAGTTGGATGGGCGACTCTGTCTCCCAGGCATTCCACTCACCGGTTGAAACAGTGCCTGGATTTGTGTGATTTCTTGTGTGGAGACCTGCTGCACTGGCTGAAACAGCCACTGGAGACTTGTGGTGCTTTTTCACCTGGGAATCTCCTGGCCTGGCTCCCTGTTTCAGTCCCCTTTTTCTCAGTTGAATGGGCGGCTCTGTCTCCCAGGTGTTCCAGTCACCAGTTGAAGAGGCACCCGGATCTGTGTGAGTTCCCATGCAGAGACCCACTGCGCCAGCTGAAACAGCTGCACTGGAGACTTGTGGCACTTTTTTGCCCAGGAATCTCCTGGCCTGGCTCCCTGTTTCAGTCCCCTTTTTATCAGTTGAATGGGCCAGCTGAAATGGCACCTGGACCCGTGTGAGGTTTTGTGCAGAGACCCACCATGCCGGCCAAAACAGCTGCGCTGGAGACCCATGGCGCTCCTCCACCTGGGAATCTCCTGATCTGTGGCTAATAAAAATCCCTCTGGAAATGCAGTGACCACTCACTCTCCACACTCTCGCTGGGAGCTGCAATCCAGAGCTGCTCCTAATTGGCCATCTTGGATCCCTCCTCCCCTCTTTACCAATTAATATCCTAACTTTAACACAGGAGACTCTGTAAGGAAGGGAAGCAATTTGCATTGTAAATCAGCTACCTGCAGTTCTAGACTTTGGGTGTGGCTTTTGAGATCTTAGCCCTAAGGCAGAAAGAGATAAAGCTTTGTTTTAGAGTAGTCATGTATTTCAGGCCCCTTACTTAGATCTTGAGCTGGGAATATAAAGTCCTGAGCTGTTTTTTTGTTTTCTACACCTTTTCAAGCACATTTAGAAATACAACAAAACCACTCTTAGTGCCAAGTTTTCTGTTAGTCGGGGTTCAATCAGAGAAGGAAAAACCACTCTGAGTGATTTTATGTTGTTATGTAATAAGAACTTTCTTGTAGAAATTTGACCTTAAGCAATTGTGGGAGTTGTTGGTTTATGTGCATGTTTTACACATGTATAACATACACTATTGTGCACATACACACATACCCCAAATACATAGAATATCTGTAGTTCTGGCAAAAAAGTAGACTAAGATAACTTGAAATTCTCCCACTACATATTCTGAGAGAAGCAAATAAAGTGTGTAAAAAGTTTTTGAAATATTTGTTAAGCTTGCCAGAAAAAAGGGAAATCACTAGATCCCAGAAATTGAGATGGAACTGAAAACCAGATTAGTAAACTTGTGATCTGACACTGTGGCTGCCCTTGGAGTAAAGCTTATGGGTTCCTGCAACCAGGGGCTTAGATTTAAGGATGACAACATGTTAAATAAGGAGCTAGAACTTGCATGATATGGGGAATAAATTTGAGGTTTCTGCAAAAGCCAAGACATTTGAGAGGCTGAGGCTGTACCCTCAATGATAGGGTGAAAACAGAAACAAAAACTAGTGGCCAAAGATACAAAAAGGAAACTTCTGTGTTTCTACATGATTCTTGATGAAAAAAAAAAAGTCTGACCTGAGAAAATGAAACCACTGACCTATGCCTTATATGGGCTTAATATCCACATTTATTTGCCTGCATGGTGCAGAAATACAAAATGTATAATAAATGATAGGAAACACTAATAAATTGATAAGCAGTGATACAAATAAAAACAATGATAGGATTAACAAAATAATGAGTTTTGGAGATGTAATTTCAAGGTGGAATTAAAATAGAAGAAAAGTGTTACATGTAGAATAGGAGTTTATTGAATTTAAATTGTTTTAATATTCTATTATTTATGAGAAGTTAGAAATATTGGTTAAATTAAGATTTCTGTTGATTAACCGTATATAAGAATGTTAAGAGAATCTCAACGTACAGAAATGGAAAATATTGCTTTAAAACCAGAAGAAGGCAAAAGAGGAAATAGAAAATATGATAAATCCAACAGTTTAAGAAAAAAAAAATGAAAGAGTAAATGGCCCAAAACAAAATTACAGAAATAGGTCCAAATAAATCTATCAGTAATCATGATAAATATAAATGGGCTAAATTCACCAGTTCAGATACAGAGATTTAGATTCTTTTAAGAAAAACTGACTTTAGGCTGGGTGGCGTGGCTCATTCCTGTAATCCCAGCACTTTGGGAGGTCGAGGTGGGCAGATCACCTGAGGTCAGGAGTTCAAGACCAGCCTGGCCAATATGGCAAAATCTTGTCTCTATTACAAATAAAAAAATTAGTGGCACATGCCTGTAATCCCAGCTACTCATGAGGCTGAGGCACAAGGAACACTTGAACCCAGGAGGTGGAGGTTGCAATGAACTGAGATCTGAGATTGCGCCACTGCACACTGCAGCCTGGGTAACAAAGTCAGACTCTGTCAAAAAAAAAAAGAAAAAAAGAAAAGAAAAGCTGAAATTATAAGCTTGATATGATGGTTTCAAAATGCAAAAGTATAATGTCACAAAAAGTTGAAAATAAAATAACGGTAAAAGAGATACTATGAAAATACTAATATAAGGAAAGCTAGGGACCCACACAAATATCAAATAAAATAGACTGTAAAACAAAAACATAATTATGGATGAAGGTGATTATTTCATAGCAATAAATAGGAATAGTTTTACAATTAAAAATTTAAATTAAAATGCTGAGTGAGCAAGTATCTAGCAACATAGTCTTACAATATGTAAACCCCAAACTGAAGAACTTCAAGGAGAAACTGACAAATCAACAACCACAGTAGGAAATTGTATTGCATACATTACTTAGAAATTAATCAATTAAGAAGACAAAAGAACAAGTAAGGGCATAGGAATTTTGACTAATACAATTAACATGGTAGGTATGACAGGTATTTATAAAACTGTACACATCAATTAGAAAATATATATTCATTGTAAGGGTAAATGTAACAGTTACCAAAATTGATCACATGGGTCTAACTGGCCTGGGATAAATCTCAGGAATCGGTCTTTTTCTGAAGTTCCCCAAGCAATTCTAATGTCCAGTCAGGATTGAGAGATGCTGTATTACAGCAGTTAAAAATGCATGACCTGTATTTTCCTGTAATTACGTGAATACATCTTGAAAAAGCTCATGTTGAGAAGAAAAAGCCCAGTTACAAAAGGAGCATTTATTATATTTATGTCAAGTTTAAAAACAAAGAACAGTAGTTTGTGATAAAAGTATAAATTGCATGTTATCAAAGCATAAAAATATGCATGAAATGACATACCTCTGTCGAGAGAGGAGGGAAAGGGTTGGAGAAGGACACTAAGTAGACATTGAATTATTTCTAAAAAATAAAATAGAGCAAAATATCAAAGGTCAGTTCTGGGCCAGGCTTGGTGGCTCATGCCTGTAATCCCAGCACCTTGGGAGGCTGAGGCAGGAGGACTGCTTGATCCGGGAGTCCTAGACTAACCTGGGCAACATGGCGAAACCCTGTCCCTACAAAACAACGACAGAAGGTCAAATCTCATGGTTGGTGCATGGAATGTTGTTACATAGTGTTGGTCTTTTTGTGTATTTGAAATATCTCATGTTTCAGTAACTGAAAAAAAAAATAAATTCACTGATGAATTAGGTCTACCGTCCACTGCACGATACAGAATGTCTATTGACCAGGGAAGGAGACTGTAATTGTTTTTTTTCTTGTAAGGTTCGCAGCATGACATTGTCTTGGTGATTCCACAATCAACCTGAATCTTTTAGGTTCACAATTTTGGTTTGTCAGCACATCAGTTCGGTGAGAAATAAAACTTTTTTGTGGACCTCAGTATTCCTCCATGATGGGCACATTATCAGACTCACATCACGTTCGAAGAGAAACTCTAAGGAGATGTCTGCTTAGAGAGCACCAGAGTTAGCCTAAGAGGAATTGTTTAAACAATAACATGTTCCATAGCATCAGGCTCTGATAACACCTGAGGCAGTTATCTCATAATGGGATTGGCCTTGGCAATATGATTGAAAGTCTCAAATTCCATTTGCTGAGATTCTGTCTGCTCTGAACAGAGCTGAACGAGCAGAGTCTATATCTGACTCTGTGAATATCATTATTTTGGGCTTTTGAGGCCTTTGCTATCCTCCATACATCCAGTCTGGATTCACCACTCTCCCTTTCTGCTCCCATAGCTCTTTGCAGACCTCTGTTGGCACTGAGCACCTGGGATTTGAAAATTTCTGTTTATGTCTCTGTCTCCCTAACTAGACTGCTCCAGCAAAGACAAGAACCACGTCATTTAAACTTTCTATCCTTTAAGTCCTTGATGCTGGTTGCAGACTATTTTGAACTCTCTGCTTCTGGGTATGTGGTAGGATTGTACCTCCTGACACCCTGAGGTCATCTGGCTGGTTATAGCCAACTAGTTCTGTGTGAGTGTGATTGAGCGTGATTTGTGCCAACCCTGGGCCAGAGAAGCTAATTGTCAGACAGAGACCTTCCCACCCCCTTGGCTATTTTCTTGGTTGACCAGCAATGTAGAGCAGTGAGTCCTCTGTCAACCTAGTGCTCCGAGTGGGAATGGTGGAGATGAAGAACAGGTTGCCGGACAACCCATGCTGCATGTTTAGTGTGAGTGTGAGTGTGAAACAATCAACCCATGCTGCATGTTCAGTGTGAGTGTGAAACAATCTTTCTTGGTTTTAAGTCACTATGATGTGGGGTTGTCTGTTACCACAACATTAGCAAGTCCATCCTGACTGATACATATCCCCATCATCTGGTATGGTGCTGGCATCTCTAGGTGCTTAATAAATGTTTACTGAAAAAACTAAACTAATCTAGGATAATACTAAATACAATAGTGTTTGTGAAAGTGTCAGGCATCTAAGAAGCACTAAGTATTAATCGGATCCAAGGAATACATCTATATTATATGTTTCTTTTTATTTTTTATTTTTAGAGACAGGATCTTGCTCTGTTCCCCAGGCTGGAGTACAGTGGCACTGATAGCTCACGGTAATCTCTAACTCCCAGGCTCAAGTGATCCACCACCTCAGCCTCCTGAGTAGGTGGGACTACAAGTGTGCACCACTGTTATGCCCAGCTAATTTTAAAATATTTTTGTAGAGACGAGGGTCTCACTGTTTCCTAGCTGGTCTTGATATGTGGGTTTTAAGTGATCCTTCTGTCTTGGGCTCCCAAAGTTCTGGGATTACAGGTATGAGCCAACCTGCTCAGCCTTAGGTTTCTTTTTAAATGCATACTTCAGTTGTGTGTGGGAACGCATGTCTGGTGGAATGAAAATTAAATTACTAAATTAGATATCATTATCAACAACAAGAGGAATATCATTTATAGCCAAAGATAAAAAGTGATTACAGAATATATTTCTCAAGCAGAATATTTAATATCTCAAATTAAACAAGTATCCAATTAAAAAAGAGCATTTAAAATCCTACCATAGGTCTCTTGTACTCCAGGTAGGCTGTGTAGTTTGTTTCACAATTACTCATTTAGCTCTTCACTGCCCTCTCCAGGTTCCACAGGTTTTCCTGAGATGGGGAAAGACTCATTTGTTACCAGCAGTTGGGGGTTGAGCGGAGGAGGGGTAATGGGTGCCAAAGCATAGGAAATATTTATTTTTGAATTGTTTCCTTGGCTTCTGTAATTGTTGCTACCTTCTGCAATAGGCATGCCAGCTGAAATAGGGCTTCTTAATAGCTAAACTCCAAGAAAACCTAAGTAAGTAAGCAGCCACTAATGTTTATTGAGTATGTAACAATGTCCTAAGAATTTATGAAGAGTGCAAAACATAAATAAAATTTCTCTTCACAGGGAACTTATAAGTACCCGATGGACTCTGCGTAAGAGGCAACTTGCAAATGTACAAGGGATGATCACTGATCTGTGTTGGGCAAAGCCCAGGTTGCGTGTGACAGCATGTATGAACGTGTATTTCCTTTCCGTGTAGAGAATGAATTGCCTCTTGTGTAACTGTGCTAAATGAAGTGCTTGTGTATGTTAACTGGTAACATTCACACTGCTTTTCTCCTCCAGGAAGAAGCACTGCCAGGTCCCAGGAGAACAAGAGCAGTGCTTTCTCCAAATCTTAACAGGAGTAAACGGCGGGAGGGAGAGCTAGTATTCCTGTAGTAGAAGCTGAAGACAGAGTAAAAGTAATTAATTCATGGGAAAAATAAACAAACAATTGGACTCAGCCAGAGGAAAAAGACAGTAAACACCCCAACACCCAAGGCAACCTAGAACAGTCTATGTAATCTAGCCTCTGCTGTCAGCTTCATCTACCATCATGTGTCCCATTATTCATGGGGCTCCACATTATATTCTAATTGTTCCTCAAACATTTTATATCTTTTCTCCCTGAGGGACTTGGCTCTTGGTATTTGCTTTGCTCTGAAATCTCTTCCATAGTTCTTCACAATGGCTGGCTTGTCTTAGGTCTTAGTTCAAATATCACCCTCTCAGAGAAACCTTGCCTGACCTCCACTATATACATGGAGTGTTTCCAGAATAAATGAAGGTATTGAACAAATGGGCTGGATAAAACTGAAAACAGGGTGCTCTGCTTGGTTTTTTAGAAAAACGGAAATAGAGGCATCACACATGGAGGTGACATACCTGAGATTATCCAATAGATCTGTACTCTTGAGTCTACATGAGCTGCTATGCAGAGTTTGACACAGAGGGACAGTCTGCAAATGGACCTCTTGCTATTAACTACTGTGCACCTATGCTTTGTTATCAATGGAATGTGTGTAGCGTTTGTTTCATGGCCTTGGGGAGTATCCTTAAATCTTTTGTCATTTAGTTTCTTCATCTGAGGTTAACAATATATATATTTTAAAAAGCTGTAGAAACTGGGAAGAAATATTTGCAATTTATAGCACAAAGAATTAATAACCATAATATGTATAGAGCTTCAAAAAACACAGAAAAAAAAGGCCAACGCATCTATGAAAAATTGGTTGGAAATATGAGCAGAGAGTTCACAGAAAAAGAAAGGAAAATGGCTTTTAAATATATGAAAAGATACTCAACCTTACTTACAACAAATACACTTTAAAACTTCATTGAGATAGAATTTTCTCTCCTGTCAGACTGCCAAGAATCTAAAAGACTTCTGTTTATGTGTCTGTCTCCCCAGCTAGACTGATTGCTCCAGCAAAGACAAGAACCACGCCATTTAAACTTTCTATCCTTTAAGTCCTTGATGCTGGTTGCAGACTATTTTGAACTCTCTGCTTCTGGGCATGTGGTAGGATTGTACCTCCTGACACCCTGAGGTCATCTGGCTGGTTCTGGCCAACTAGTTCTGTGTGGGTGTGATTGAGTGTGATTTGTGCCAACCCTGGGCCAGAGAAGTTAATTGTCAGGGGGAGACCTTCCCAGTCCCTCAGCTATTTCCTTGGCTGACCAGCAATGTAGAGCAGTGAGTCCTCTGTCATCCTAGGCCTCCACTGGGAATGATGGAGATGAAGAACAGTTTGCCAGCCAATCCATGCTGCATGTTCAGCATGACTGTGAAATAATCCTTCTTGGTTTTAAGTCACAACATACTGTGTTGGTGAGGCTGTGGTGAAATAGATGCTTCCATACGTTGCTAGTGTGAATGTAAAATGGTGCAAGTCTCATGAATGAGAATTTGACATATCTAGTAATATTACATATGCATTTTCCCTTTTATCCAGTAATCCAACTTCTAGGAATCTATCCTAAAATATGTTGTAAAAGTACAAGAAGACTTTTAAACATGACTATATTGCAGCATTGTTTATAATAGCAAAAGCTTGGAAATTGGTTGAATATCACAATGGAAGGTCCACTCAGTGGAATATTATGCAGCTATAAACAAGAAGAAGACTTTTCTATTAGTTTGTTTTCATGCTGCTCATAAAGACATACCCAAGAATGGGCAATTTATAAAAGTGGTATATAATGGACTTACAGTTCCACGTGGCTGGGGAAACCTCACCATCGTGGTGGAAGGTGAAAGGCACATCTCACATGGCTGCAGACAAGAGAAGAGAGCTTGTGCAGGGAAACTGCCCCTTTTAAAACCATCAGATCTCATGAGACTCATTCGCTATCACAAGAACAGCATGGGAAACACTCGCCCCCATACTTCAATCACCTCCCATGACACGTGGGAATTATGGGAGTTACAATTCAAGATGAGATTTGGGTGGGGGCACAGGCAAACCATCTCTACCTCTATGTATTACCATGAAGTGATAACCCCAATAACATGTTTAGTGAGATAATTTATGGCCCTTGTGTATTTTTTTTTTCTTTAAGTTATCTACATTGAACAAACCTTAAATTTACAGTTAGAAAAATCATATTTTTTTTATCCTAAATTACCCAGAAGCCCATGAACATCTTTTCTCAGAAAGTTTCTCAGTTGAGAACTCGTGAAATCCAATTCATTTATATGTTAAGATTTGTACTATGGGATGTTGACAGCCTGGTGCAAATGACCCAGCCTGGCATGAGGCTTGCCTCTATTAGAAAGGTGTAGGTTCAGAAAGGGGAGTGCTTCAGAGGCTGCCACATCCCTCTGAAGATAATCTGCAGGTTGGACCTGCTGCCATTAGGCAGTTAGGCTGCCTAGGGGATGGTTTCTGGCTGGATTAACCAGATTTGCCATTGGCAGGTGGGAGAGTTGCACCACCAGAATTAGGTTTGCTACTCCATTAAGCTTTTGACCACGTAATTTAAACCATATTATTATTTTCCTAATAGGCAACACATTTGCATTTTAAAATGCGAAGAGTATGAAAGGATAGGCAGTGAAATGTCTTTTTATCATCTGTTTCCCCAGGCATGCAGTTTCCCTCTCAAAGGCAACTAATCTGATAGGAGCATGTGGAACGAAAGAGGATGGAAGACGGTGAGGCCAATATTGGGAAGGTTACATTTGAGGAGAGCTGGGGCTCAAGCATTCTAGGGCACTGGGAGACAGCATAAAATTCATCCTGTCTTGATTTTAGATGATTTGTGTGTGTGTGAAAAAAGGGAGGAGACATTTTATATGTACCCACATTGTGCCACACTCCGCTTTTGTGTCACTTAATATCTCTTGGTAATTGTTCCATATCAGTGCCCAAAAAGCTTCCTCATTCTTTTTTTTTTTTTTTGCAACTGTTCAGTTTTCTATGTATGGTTACATAATATTATATTTAACCCGTTCTTTACTAGTGTCTGTTCCCATTTGTTTTTCCATTTCGAGCACCAGACTTTAAAACTCATTCATCTAGGACACACAAAGGATTTTGTTTCCTACGAAGAGCTCCTGACTTGCTCAACTGTTTTAAACCCCCACCCCACATGGAATAAGCACACTTCACCCTTCTCTCACAACAATTAAGTCAACTTATCTTTGAATAAGTAGCTGGGGGTGGGGAGGACACACCCCTGGAGTGTGGGTTTAGGTTTGTTTGATTGGGGCGTGCGCCAGGGTGGGTGGAGCAGGATGAAGAGCTCTTCATTAGTGTTTCTCATGTTTGAAGTCAGATCTTCTTCCCTAGCTGAGACCAGAGTCTTCAAGCTTCTAACAGGAGTTTCTAGAGCCACTGAATCTTTCAGAGAACAGGTACAAAAGCTCTCAGCTGGTGTAAGAGCAGAGGAAGCGCCTTTACAAGGGGCTGCTTGGAAATAGGGGCAAGCTACTAAATTAGCGTGCAAAAGCAGAAAAGGGCCCAGGGTATTTTTAAACCTCTTACAAATAGGAGCAAGCCCAAATTTAACACTGGCTGGCTTTTTAATGTGGCTTTCTTTTTCACCCACCTTCCCTTCAAAGGGGTGCTTTTTTCTTCTTTCTGCTGAAATACAAGGGCTTAGGGAGCAACTACTCAGTTCCAACCAACAGGGCAAGTTAACACTTGTAAGAGCAACACCCAAGTACGAAAGGAAGCCGAGTTAAAATAAAACCACACCTCCTTCCCCTCAGGGTGACAAAGTTAACTAAACCCAGTCTGGCCTCTACGCTCCAGCAACAAGCAGGCTGAAGCAAAGGGCAACTGGGCAGGAAGAAGAAGGTGGAAATTGGGGTCATCCATACCTGCCCAATTCCCTTGCTCCCCTCTGTTCCTGCCTCTCCAATTCCTATCTCCACCCAGAGCTGGTCTAATGCAGAAAAGTGAGGGGAACTCGCTGTACCCATTTCTCTTTCTAAATATCTCCTTAGGCAACTTAAACCTTTGTTCTTTCTTCCCCCAAAACAGTTCTCAGAAGGAGTTTGGTACTATAGAATCATCTATACTAGAGATAATTAATAATCTTTAATGAATTGTTCCTTCTAGAAATATTCTTACCCTTAAGCCAAATAAATGATTGTAAAGGTCACAGGGCACTTCAGGCATCAGTGATTTCACTAGTGGGAGGTAGTGTGGGTAGAACCCTAGTATGCTCCAGACCCTAAAATCATATCCTATGATTGGTTATCTCACATATGCAAAACCACAACAGTCTACGCCTCTAAACACACTTAAAATACTCTTTCACTGTTAAACAACTTGCATTTTTACACTCCTTAGCAGAATAGCTTGAGTGAAACCTGCATTTATATGCAGTGATCGAGGCCAGCAGTGTAGAGCATCCGCTCACTGCATTCTAGGACAGCTCTGGTCCCCAAGCCCAGAGGTTTAGGTAGTATATGGTCAGACCATTGAGCTGAGTGCAAAAGCTTGGTGATACCTATCGACATACAAATATTCATCCATTACGTTCATTTATTTATTTATATTCACAATTTTATTTGGCTTGAAGCTCAGTGCTACCTATCTGGGTCTGAATCTGTATCCAGATTCAGAGCCTGATCTGTGTCAGCCTCTGTCTTCTGGAAGCCCCCAGTTTGGGAAAGAGACCATGCAAGGTGTGCTCAGGTCCTGCCCTGGCTGATTAGTTCATGCAAGAGAAGCCTCCCTGACTTTAATCCCCAGGACTAATTAGCTTCAAGAGTTGGAATGAGAAGGCACTCAAACCATAAATGTATGCAAAGCAGCAGCAAGCAGATTAGAAGAACCTGGCAGTTTAAAAGTAAGTAAGCCTGCAGAACCTCTCGTGCATCTTCCTCTGCCCTTGTCTGGAAGCCACCTTTCTGCAGCCTGGCTCTCTGTAGCTGTCAAAACCCCAAACTTAAAGCTATTGGCTCAGTGATTAGACTCTGGGTTTTGGGGTCAGGAAGTTAGCTTGGGGAGGTGGGCGGCGGGGGGGCGGCGGTGGGCGGTAAGTTTTTCTGCGGTTGTCTGAGCAACTGTGGAAGAATTGTTTGATCTTTGCAAGAATTGAAAATACCTTGCTGCACTGTCAGTGGCCTTTGGTAGGCTATGGGCCACGGTTGGGGAATGTTTTACTTGCCTTTTAAGAATAGGACACTGGGTCAGCTATTTAACATTCAGAGGGGCAGCACCAAAGGACAGATAAATGTCTGATGCAAAGAAGGGTAATGAAAGGAGTCTAGGCCTTCATCACGCTAGCTCCTCCCCAGGCTCTGGAAGATCCTGAGAGTTTCTTCTAGTGTTCAGGCTTTAAATCATCCAAGATCTCTTAAGCTCTGACTGTGAAGAGCTTGGGGGAAATCAATGGACAGAGCCTAGAGCGATGCCACTGAATCCCATGATTGTCCAAAAGAAATATTTTACTAACCAGCCATTCTAACGGGGGAAACTATGGCCAGTAGAAACATCTTCTCAGAGATCACTCAAGAAAAGCGATAGATGAAGCCAAGTCTCTTCTTGGGAGGTGAGAATAAGTGCATCCTTTCCCTAAAACCCAGTGGTGTAAGCACTCTTCCCAGTGCATCATCCTCCTTATGGCCCCCACAATAAATCCAGAGATCTTTAGTAATTTCTCTGTTAAATGAAAACATAATGGAGACGTCTCAGAGTGATGGGTCAGCATGCAAACACAAATGATGTCCAAGCAGGACTCTTCGGTAGTTTCAAAAGGACCGAGACACAGGGAAGCAGGAAAACAGGATACAACAACCGAAGGAGGAAATTGGAGAAGGCCTGACAGCAGGACTGAGAAAGCTGGCTTCAGAGAGGAGAATGGCACAGTAGGATTCCCTAGGGGAGAGCTCCTCAGGACTTAGGGAAGCAGGGGAAACACTTCTTTCAACCTTTAGTGAATTAGGGATTTCTAGAGCTAGAAAGGGGAAACTCAGACCGGGCGCAGTGGCTCATGCCTATAATCCCAGCACTTTGGGAGGCTGAGGTGGGTGGATCACTTGAGGTCAGGGGATCGAGACCAGCCTGGCCAACATGGTAAAACCCCATCTCTACTAAATATACAAAAATTAGCCAGGCATGGTGACGTGGGCCTGTAATCCCAGCTACTTGAGAGGCTGAGGCAGGAGAATCACTTCAGTCGGGAGGTGGAGGTTGCAGTGAGCTGAGATCACGCCACTGCACTCCAGCCTGGGTGACAGAGACTCGTTCTCAAAAAAAAAAAAAAAAAAACTCACACCTCTAGAAACTAAAGGAATTTGACAGCATAGTTTTACATAGGGCTGGAAAATAGAAGCAGGACTTGAATGAGGATTTACAATCCTAAGGATTAAGTTCTAGACTGGTATAATTCGATAGAACTATTAAGGCCCGGCATGGTGGCTCACACCTGTAATCCCAGCACTTTCGGAAGCCAAGGCGGGTGAATTACCTGAAGTCAGGAGTTCGAGACCGGCCTGGCCAACATTGTGGAACCCCATCTCTACTAAAACTACAAAATTAGCTGGGCATGGTGGCACATGCCTATAATCCCATCTACTCAGGAGGCTGAGGCAGGAGAATCGCTTGAACCTGGGAGGACGAGGAGGTTACAGTGAGCTGAGATCATGCCACTGCACTCCAGCCTGGGCAACAAGAGCAAAACTCTGTCTCTCACACACAAAAAAATTTTAATTAAAAGATTAAAAATTAGAAATATTAATAGAATGGTAGGCACTCATATGCAAGTTTACATTTTCTAATAGCCACATTAAAAGGAGTAAGAAGAAACAGGTACAATTAATTTTATGAATATATTTCATTTAGCTCAATATAGCCAAAATATTACCATTTCAACATGCAATCAAGTATGATTAAAATATTTTACATTAATTTTAACCTTAAATTAATTAAAATCAGGTATAATTAAAAATTTATTTCCTCGGTTGCACTGGCTACATTTCAAGTACTCCATAGCACATGTGGCTGTTGGCTACCATGTTGGACAGCAGAGGTCCAGTTGAAGGCCCTCAAATTATGGAACCTCAAATGATGGAACACTTCAAATTTGAATCCAGACATCTTAGTTGTGAGAATATATGTGTTTTAACTGAACTTGAGAGTCTATTTTCTCTTGAAAAATTTAGTTGTGTGTACTTGAACAGCGGTGCACACGGGACTGTGCTGTCCAAGGTGGAGGGGCTGTATCTTTCAGATTATAAGAACGTAGGAAAGAGTCAGGGCCTGTAGTGGCCGTCTTCATCAATTAGTGGAGACTAAGTTTTGCCTCAGTCACAACCAACCTCCAAATGTTGGTAATTTTACCTTCAAAAAAATTTTTTTTTGAGATGGAGTTTTGCTCTTGTTGCCCAGGCTGGAGTGCAATGGCACAATCTCGGCTCACCACAACCTCTGCCTCCCAGGTTGAAGTGATTCTCCTGCCTCAGCCTCCTGAGTAGCTGGGATTACAGACATGTGCCACCATGCCCAGCTAATTTTGCATTTTTAGTAGAGACAGGGTTTCTCCACGTAGGTCAGTCTGGTCTCGAACTCCCGACCTCAGGTGATCTGCCCACCTCAGCCTCCCAAAGTGCTGGGATTACGGGCGTGAGCCACCGCGCCCAGCTAAAAATGTTTATTTTTCTCTTATGGTGTATGTCCACCCTGTGTTGGGGAAGGAGGGACTTGAGATAGGGAGACTCTGCTCTTTGTCCTCACTCCATGACTCAATCTGTCAGAGCGGTTGCTAGCTGAACTTCATTGATCACCAAGGGCAGAGGAGAAGAGTGCACTGGATGTTCCTACAACTCAATACTAGACCCAGAGCTGACGCCAGTCACTTCTCCTCACTGGCTGCAACTAGTCTCATGGCCACATCCAATCCCAGAGTGACCAGGATGTGCAATCCTACAGTGTGCCCAAAAGGCAGGCTTAGAGATGGAAAACTTGTGAACAGGACTACTGACTTTATCCCCACCTTTTTGACTTGGTTGGCTGTTGTGAAGTTAACCCAAATTACATCCAGGGACCAGATGGAGTGCCACGTTGAGCTTCATTGAAGAACGTAGTCCACATCTGTTTTGTTAAGGAGATACTGCCTGGGAATTGTGCTTTTCTGGTGGAGGGAAGGTCCAGAAAGATAAAATTTCAGGTAGATGAGGTTCAAACAGGAGAAAGACATCGGGAAGCAGTACACTACAGTATTTTATTTCTCACTCTGGCAAGAAATCAGAGATGTACCTTCTCAACTGGTCTGGGACAAGAGTAAGAATCTCTACTCAAACACTGGGCATTGTAAAGAAGAGTGAGTAAACACAAAGAGATTGTGTTTAGGGTGTGAATTCACATCAAGCATTAAACAATGTAAAAACCAAGATTAAGTATGTTTTCAAAGACAATAAGTGTGAAAACATTAATAAGGGGAAAGCATATTATTTAAGATGGAAAATATTACCTTATTTTTGAATCACAGAATCATCATTTTTGTAGCAGGAAATCTTAACCTCATTTGATAAAATAGAAAACGAAGAGAGGCTAGATGCATTGCCTGAGATTAGCGCATAGTAAGTAAATGGCCTTTTTGGCATTAAGCTCTGGACTCCTAATTCTTTGATGAGTAGTTTTTTCTTCCCTAGTGAAACAATTTGCATGAGGGGGCTCCTTATGAGGGGGGCTCCTCATAATAGTTCACTCCCAAAGTGAACTATTATGACTATTATTCCTTCCTATGCCAGCCCCAGATTAGTCAGATCTGTCTCTAATGTTCTGACTTTCTTTTCATTTCTAACTTTGTCTTCAAGTCTTGAAGATAGATGTGAGTTTATGAGATCAGGGACAACAAATCTCTCTCCCTTTAATTAACATTTCTTTTTGCAGACGAAAATAGAGGTAAGGACCTGTTATGGACTGAATTGCCTCTCCACAATGTTGAAGCCCTAACTCCCAATGCTGCCATATTAGAAGACAGGGCCTTTTAAAGAGGTAATTAAGGTTGGCTAGCCATGATGGCTCAGGACTGTAATCCCAGTGCTTTGGGAAGCTGAGGTGGGTGGATCACCTGATATGAGGAGTTCAAGTCCAGCCTGGCCAACATGGTGAAACCCCGTCTCTACTAAAAATACAAAAATTAGCCAGACCTGGTGACACAGGCCTGTAATCCCAGCTCCTCAGGAGGCTGAGACAGGAGAATCACTTGAATCCAGGAGGCAGAGGTTGCAATGAGCTGAGATCACGCCATTGCACTCCAGCCTGGGTGACAAGAGCAAAACTTTGTCTAAAACAAAAAAAGAAAAAGAAAAGTTCTTCAGGTTAAATGAGGTCATAAGAATGGGGCCCTACTCTGATAGGACTGGGATCCTTACAAGAAATGGATGAGACACCAGAGAGCCTTCCCTCTCTCCTGTTTCCATGGAGGGAAGCTCATGGGAGGATACAGCAAGAAGGGGGCCATCTGCAAGTCAGGAAGACAGGCCTCACCAGAAACCAGCTCGGACAGCACTTTGGTTTTAAGCTTCCCAGACTCCAGAAATGAGAGAAAGTTTTGTTGTTTAAGCCACCTGGTCTGGGGTATTGTGTTATGACGGCCCAAGGTGACTAATACAGGACCTATGCCACAATTCTTTCATTTCGTTTTATAAAAATGTCTTGCTAGGACACAACTAGCTACCTGAATTCCACAAGGCTAATATTTGTGGTTGGTACCATATTGGGTGCTGAAGGGAACACAGAACATAAGACACTGCCTTCAAGAATTGTAGCAATGAAGATATAGACACCACCAAGGTAAAAATCACTGAGGTCTAGAAATAATTCACGGGCCCAGGAAAAGTGAATTCTGACTGGGAAGTTGAGAAGCTTCCATAGAGGAGGCAGCAGTGGTTGGGTAGGACCTCGTCCTTCAACTTCCCCATGCCATGTTGTCTCTTCAACTTGGTTTATTTGTATGTCACACAACACGTGCACACACACACACATGCACCATTTCTCAGTGAAATCAACATGAGCATATTTGTTAAAGAAAAACCAGCATGAGCACCAACTATGTGTAAAGCACTAGCATGTGTTATTTCATATAAACCTACAACACCCCAATTTTGTATTTTTAGGCCTATTTTGCAGATGAGGAAGCAAGCTGTAGGTAACTTGACTGAGCTGAGACTTGAACCCCGATCGGTTTGACTCCCCAGACCAGGATATTATCTCTGTAAAATAACAGGTGTTGCTGCCAAATGTCTCAGATAAATCTTTCTTGTAGATCAGATAATTGGTGAATCGGGCATTTCATTTACCTGTAGGTGTATTATTTTAAACTTAGATGTTCTTGTTTTTCTATATCAGGGATCATTTGTGTACTTTCCCCACTGATGTAGTCGGGATACCTTTATCAGTGCCTGGCACATGGTAGATATTCAATAAATATTTGTTAAATAGTAATTGCTTTTACCTCATGAAAAATGTATAAAAAGTAGCTTTAGGAATGACAGACACTAGTCCAACAGATCCCTTCAAAGGGCTGAAATGCAAAGGGACAGGATGGCAGAAGATGGAGACTGGTGATGGGGTGGTTCAGGCTGATGAAAGGTTTTGAGCTTGTGGAATGTGAGGGGTCAGGGAGATGTGAGGAGCTGTCCAGCTGGCCCCTGGAAAAGGCAGCCTGGAGATAATATTGTGTCCGTGGGGCTCATATCAGGGGACAGCTGAGGCTAGAGACAGACGGAATTGAGGGGGAGACCAGGAGATGATGAAAGCCTAGGAGACTTCTGGTTTTTAGGAGGCAAGTGTGTCCCAAACTGAACTATTATGACTTTATTCCTCCCAATGCCAGCCCCAGATTAGTCAGATCTGTTTCTAACGTTCTTTTCTTTGTGCCTTTGTTGACACTTTTTCTTTCATTTGGACTCCCCATCGCTATGCACCTCAAATCCAAATTCCATGAAATTCTAACACCGACTTCAACTGACTGACTGCCCTCTGAATTTCTGCTTTTCACTATGAAACTAATGAGCTCTGCTTTTCTGATTGCTTATCTGTCAGGGGAGCATTTTTGAGCACCACTCCTAATATATGTGTTTATTCATTTTTAAAAATATATACCTACAACTGCTTTAAAACATCATGCAGAAATGAGATAAATTTTATTTTTATTTATTATTAACTTTTGTTTATTCTTTTTTTTTTTTTTTTTTTTTTTTTTTTGAGAAAGGGTCTCCCTCTGTTGCCTAGGATGGAATGCAGTGGTACGATCATGGCTCACTGCAGTCTCAAACTCCTGGACTCAGGCGATCCTCCTGCTTCAGCCTCCAGAGTAGCTGGGACTACAGGCATGTACCACCATACCTGGCTAATTTATTTTTTATTTCTTGAGAGATGGAGTCTTGCTATGTTGCCCAGGCCTGTCTCGAACTCCTGGACTCAGGCAATCCTCCTGCCCCAGCCTCCCAAAGTGCTGGGATTATATGCTTGAGTCATGGTGCCCAGCTAAGAGAAACTGTAAAAGGTGAGCTAAAAAATAAAATAAACAGTCTTTGAAAATATGCTAACGTGATGTCTTAGTGTTTTTACTAGCTCAGATCTCAAGGAAAAGTATTCGCTTAAAGACATGGTTCGTTGTTAATAATAGATATAAATTTATATCTCAAATATTATTTCATTTTTGATAATCTCAAAAATTTATTGACACCCTGCCATATCTGAGAAGGTCATCCTTCTGCTTACCTCCTATTGAAGCTGATGAAGAGCTTGTAGTATGAAAGGAGAAATGTCAGCCCTGCCTTTTTTTTTTTTTTTTTTTTTTGAGACAGGGTCTTACTTTGTTATCCAGGCTAGAATGCAGTGGCATGATTTTGGCTTAATGCAGCTGTAGTGGGGTGATCTTGGCTCACTGCAGCCTCAGACTCCTGGGCTCAAGGGATCTCCCATTTCAGCCTCTCTAACAGCTGGGACCACAGGCATATGCAACCGTGCCTGATTAATTTTTGTATTTTTTGCAGAGATAGGGTTTCTCTATGTTGCCTAGTCTGGTCTTGAACTCATGGGCTCAAGTGATCCTCTTTCCTTGACCTCCCAAAGTGCTGGTATTACAGGCATGAGCCACTGTGCCCAGTCCCTGCCATTTTCTTATTGTTAATTTGTACTTAAGTTATCAATATTATTTTCAATCCATGGATAATTTATAAAATATTATTCATGGCATTTGTCCATGTTTGGGGAGCTATATTATCTAGTTTTTACTAATCAAAAAACTCTGTTTAATTGGGGGAAAATAAGCCAATTTCTCATGATCACTGGGAAGTCAGTGCAATCACTACCAACTTTTCCTCTGTGAAGATTCCACTCTTCTCTCAGGACACATGACTGTGTGACATGGTCTGGGTGAAGATCCCAGAGTCACCCCTCCCTTTAGGGCATATCGGAGAACTTGGTCCTGTCTATAGCCCAAAGCACTTGCTTACTAATTCGCTCGAATTGTTCTGTTTCGTATGTGCTTCTCTTTATTTTCCTAAATCTGTTAATAAACCTTTTGAAAGTTGAGATGGCTATGACGTTTGTCTCTGATGGGTTGATAACATACATTAGCTCTTCCGTCTTCTATTCATGTCACCTTTTCCATAAAGTTCAAGTCAAGGGGAATCTAGGGTCCAAAGTTTATTTGAGTGGCCGGCATTCCTACGTGTGGTCAGCGTGAACAAGCCACACGGGTTGAGTAGAGCCTCTTCTCTCTAAAGTTTCCAATTTGCATCTCTTTTCAAGAAAGTTGACTCCCCTCTAGCAGCACCGCACAGTTCTCACTTCGTGGCTTTTAGCTGGAATGGTCTATTCTCATGCTGCCAGCCTTCCTTCCTCCTCCCACTGCTCCTCCGCGGTATGGAACATCTCTACTGCCTGAGTTGACAAAACCAAAACAAAACCCAGAACCTGGGAAAATACATTTCATTAGACATCTCCTCCCTAAGGTAGCAATTCAGAAATAGTGCTTTCTGTTCAGTCTGCTTGAAAGTAACATTTCTCAGCCAGAGCCTCAGCAACAGCCCCAGCTAAGAGCTGTCAGGTAGGCAATTCACCAGAGCCTTTACCAGTAGAGGGAAGTCACAGAGGATGACTGACAGGAGTCTGAAGATCTGAAGAGTCTCCACTCTGGTGACACGAACCCCATCTTGTCCTTGTTCTATTCATAACAATGTGTAACTGTGAACAAGTCACTCACTGGTCTCTTTCCTTCCTTCCTTCCTTTCTTTTTCTCTCTTTTTCTTTCTTTTCTCTTTCTTTCTCTTTCTTTCTTTTCTTTCTTTCTTTTTCTTTCTTTTCTTCTTTCTTTCCTCTCTCTCCTCCTCCCCTTCGCTCCCCTCCCCTCCCCTTCTTTCCCCTCCCCTCCCCTCCCCTTCCTTCCCCTCCTCTCCCCTCCCCTTCCAGTCCCTTCTCTTTCACAGTATCTCACTCTGTCACCCAGACTGGAGTGTAGTGGTGTGATCTTGGTTCACTGCAACCTCTGCCTCCCAGGTTCAAGCGATTCTTGTGCTTCAGCCTCCCAAGTAGCTGGTACTACAGGCAGGCACCACCCTGCCCAATTAATTTTTGTATTTTTAGTAGAGACAGGGTTTCACCATGTTAGCCAGGCTAACTCCTGGCTTGAACTCCTGACTTCAAGTGATCTGCCTGCCTCAGCTTCCCAACCTGTTGGGATTACAGGCATGAGCCACTGTGCCTGGCCGGTTTGCATATTTCAATGTAGATAAAAATCTTATCCACTTCATCAGCTTGTTTTGAGGATTGTTGGGAAATGGTACAGTGAATATATTTTGAAAAAGTAAAAGATGAAATACAAATGCAGGAGGTCGTACTGAATTCCCTGTCTTCTGAAAATATTCTTCATTCTTTTGCTCTATAGACCTCACAATAGGTAGTACTTAATTTTTTCACCGGGAAGATGTGTGATGCATAGTGATATTGTTTCTTTTTAAATCAGTGATCAGAGAGTGATTTGATGCATAGGAATATCAGTGGTAACCCAGAGGGGCATATTAGATAGTTTGAGGATGGTAGGGTAAGGGTGAGGTTGGAGCTCTCTAAATCTTTGTTTTCTTATTTATCCTTCATCTCTTAGTGCACTTTTCAGTAGTTTCTGTGTGCCCACTCATGCTGCATATTGGCAGTTCTGATTAAGGAAATGACTCTTTGTCAGATCACATATGTCCACATATTTAATTCTTTATTCATGTTGATTCAGCAACACTTATTAAAAACTTTTACATTAGGACTTATTCAAAGTGCTGGAAGAAAAAAATGTTCACATGTAAGAAATATCCCCAGCTGGGTACAGTGTCTTACACTTGTAATCCCAGCACTTTGGGAGGCCAAGGCGGGTGAATCACTTGAGCCCAGGAGTTTGAGAGTAGCTTGGGCAACATGGTGAAACTCAGTCTCTACAAAAAAGATAGAAAAATTAGCTGAGCATGGTGGTACATGCCTATAGTCCCTCAGCTACTTGGAAGGCTGAGGTGGTTGAGGTGGGAGGATCACTTGAGTCTGGAGGTTGAGGTTCCAGTGAACTGAAACTGTACCACTGTATTCCAGCTTGAGTAACAGAGCGAGATCATGGCCCAAAAAAAAAGGAAAAAAAGAGAAAAGAAATATTCCCTGTCTTCAAAAAGCTTATGACTTTTGTAGCCCTTCAATATTGAATACATACACCAAATTGCTTACCCCTAACTGCTGAGCATCTGTAAAAGTCAAGTTTTTGAGCTGGATGTCTCAGTTCAGCTCTGAGTGGTAGGATGTATGAGAAAGTTAAATGCATTCAGACACCCTGGGAAATAAAACCTCTCATATGCAAATTGCCTAGTTCTTACTCTTCTCCTTTCATTGTGTTCATACCAGCCTAGCTGAGAACTTCCTCAAGAAATCCCCATTGCATCACTAAGATAGGAAGCAACCAGCTTGTAGATTGCCTATGGCAGGCAGTCTCTCTCCAAGCGGGGTTGCTTGAGGGTCTCTGATTGGTATCTCTTACTAGGAGTTCATTTAAAACCCTTAGAGTTCTAACCCATAAAATATTGCACTTTCGTTTTCAAAGTACTTATTCTAGTCTTGAAACGACCAACCCTATGACAGGGACGGGGCAGTTCTTATGCTTATTTTACCATAGAGAAAACTGAGGCATCCAAGTCACGGCACCGAAATAATAATAATAATAATAATAATAAACATTAAAATTAAAAAAAAAAAAAGAAAATTTGAGGGCTGGATGAAGGAAATAATTACCCATTATCTAAAACTCCTAAGTTGTTAGGTCTAAAATTTTCAGCACGGAAATTACTCTGTGATAATGTTTGCTTCTCATCATTTGTTGTCTGCGCTTCATGCTGTCACTCCATGCCATATCATGTCATGCCAATTCATTTCTTTTTCTTTGGTTTATTCACAAATATTTACAGAAAACCATTTTAGGCAAGACAGTGTTTTAATGGTGGAGAGATGAATATGGCCTGCTCCTTGAGCTCAAGGAACTTACAACCCATTGTCTATGTTTTCACTGATGCTCCCAATTCTAACTTGCATTTAGCAAACACACTACTTTTGATGGCGCTGTTGGGATTATTACAGTGGTGCTGGAATTCAGAGTCCAGGGGCAATCGTAATGGTGAGTGGCATTGGGGCCAGAAGTGGTGACAGCAAGTGTCTAGAAGTTGTGTCAGCAAGGTATCAGACATAAAATGCCATGCTTATGTTTTCTAAGCCTGGCTTTCACCTTTCTGTCAATTTTCTAGTGTACTGATTGGCTTTCCAAAAGTTTATTTTTCTTTTCTTTTTCTTTGAGATGGAGTTTCGCTCTTGTTGCCTGGGCTGGAGTGCAATGGCACTATCTCAGCTCACTGCAACCTCTGCCTCCTGGGTTTAAACAATTCTCTTGCCTCAGTCTCCTATGTAGCTGGGATTGCAGGCACCCACCACCACACTCAGCTAATTTTTTGTATTTTTCATAGAGGCGGGGTTTCACCATGTTGGCCAGGCTGGTCTTGAACTACTGACCTCAGGTGATCTACCCACTATACCCTCCCAAAGTGCCAAGATTACAGGCGTGAGCCACCACACCCAGCCTTTTCTTCTAAGTTAGATAGCATTAGTTTCTGTTGAATGCTTTTTCTGGCACATATTCTCAACAAATCATATATATGTATATATAGAAAAATATATGTCAAGAAATTATATTCCAAAGAAAAATTCTAATACACACATTTAAAGTCTAGGTGTTCATGGTCACTCACACATAGAATGCCACCATGAGTTACCATTTCATGCTGCTGACCCTTGTCCTCAACGCTGTCTTCCTGGCCCTCTGCCCTCATCTAATCTCAGCGTTACCCATCCTGTACTCAGGGTGGACTCAATTTTCAGAGCCAAGGTAGGGAAAGAACAAACATCGCATGTTCTCACTCATAGACGGGTGTTGAACAATGGGAACACATGGACACAGGGAGGGGAGCACTATACACTGGGGTCTGTTGGGGGGAGGGGGGGGAACAGCTGTGGGTGGGGAGTTGGAGAGAGATAGCATGGGGAGAAATGCCACATATAAGTGAAGGGGAGGAAGGCAGCAAATCACACTGCCACATATGCACCTATGCAACAATCTTGCATGTTTTTCACATGTACCCCAAAACCTAAAATGCAATAAAAAAAAAAATATATATATATATATATATAAATTTTGCATTTAAGGAAAAAAAAAGAAATTGTTTTAAACACTGGAAATTATTAGTCTGTCTTCTGAATTTAGGATTAAATGATAGTTTCTTTTCCTGAAGTTTTTAATGTGGTTTTCAGGATTGGGGTGTTTATTATTTTCCTTTGGATTACACTTATAAAAATTTTTGGCTGGAAAAACCCTTGCTGATATCTGGTATCCCACTTTATTAACTATAATCCTTCATGAATAAACCTGCAATTGCTTGATGAGTATGGTAACTTTTCAAGTACCATATGAGAATGTAGGAACAACATTCTCCTCCCATCTTCTTGCCCTCTTTTCCCTCCCAGGAAAGCAGCTATTACTATTAACAAGTACATTGTCATCTTTTGCAAATGTAGACTAGATTATTCAGCTAAAATATTTTTTTCTTTTTTTTCTATGCCTTCCACCATGTGATCAAAGTATTTTTTAAATTTTACTTTGCATGAAGGTGTTTTTTCTTTAGACTAAATAGAGCATACTGGATAAAATATTTGGATCCAATTTTAACTCAAGTGGACTGAAAATATTGTAAGAGAAGATTTTTTAAATTAAATTAAATTCTAATTTTCAACCAAAAAAAAAAAGAAATGTCACTGAAGGCAGTGACTGATATCACATAAGCTTATGTCTCTCTCGTTGATAGCAAACACTACCAATCTAGTTCTAAATCTTATGCTCTGGGCAAGTATGCATTATATCTGTTACCAGATAGACCCAGCTAGAGTACACCTATTTTGCAAAAGGAGTTCCAGGGCTGTTGTGAATGGGCAGAAGTTTTAGTCAGTATCTGGGAAAAGATTTTGACAAGAGAACCTCTTGGAAAACTACCTTGTGAGGCACAAATGTAATGCTGATCACAGACAATCTGGAGTGCATTGTCTGTTTCAAAAAAATAAAAAATGGGTCCCAGAATTGAAGTGACTAAATTCTGGAATTTTCTACAGATTCTAAAGTCATCCACTGGAATGTACAGGTCTTGAAACAGGTACAATTGGTTTTACGTCCCACATGGGGCCTGTTCACATACTCAGAACTTTTGACTAAATTCATAGGCAAAACTGATTTTCACTAAAGTTTCTACAGAATGGTCTCGTTACACTGTTCTATAGCAGGCATTCTCACTCATGAGTGCACTTTGGAAACATCTAGGGAGCTTTTCTAAATACTGATGCTCAGACTTAGAGATTATTATATAATTGGTCTTGGGGGAAGGCACTATTTTTTTCCAGATCCCCAGGGGATTCTAAAGTGAAGCCAGGTTGGGAACCATTTATGTACAAGAACAAACACATCAACATCAAAAAATAGTCAATTCAGTTAACGTTTAAGGTGAGGAAGAGAAAAATGAGAGATCTTAAAGTCGGAATTTAACACTCAGAACAACGCTTAAAAATAGTATCTTTGTAAATCATGACTCTCTTATTATAGGCATGCCAAGAGCCAGTAGCTAAAACCATTGGCTTCCTCAATTCTATAAATAAGAAAAGTCTTTGCTTTCTTGTGCTTTCAAAAATGTCCAGCATAGTGCTGCTCTGAGAGAGACAGCTACTTAGAGAACATCAGTACTTTACACCTTCTCCAGCTTTGATCCCTTTGTTTCTAACATTCTCTCCTATTCACTTTCGGAACACACTCAACTGCTTGTTCTGCACAGTGAGCTTCATCTGCAGAAGGACTGACAGCTTTGGGCAAATACAGTCAAAACCAAAACAGCTCTCGGAAGCCCTAGACATCTTCAGATGTGCTGAATTTAGAGTCAGAGTTCTTCTTTCTCAAGGATCCCACCGTAAAGGCAATGCCTACATGTACATATAGAGTTATTGTTGTTGTTTCGGCCTTTTCTTAATTGTATTTTTAATTGTGCGGGAAAGGATAGCAAAATTCTGGATGGTTTTCGCTCCACGGTTTGCCGAAATATGCATGCACACACATAAACACCTCAGATGTTCAAGAATTCCCATCAAGAAGAGAACTATTTAAAAATTGTAATGCTCTCCATTGACACCTCGGCTGAAGAGCAATTTTATAGCATAATTATAATGCATTGCATAATTTGGATAAGCTTTTGTTCTCACTGTGATTATCCTCAGAGAGTTCCTTTTTCACCTCCCCCTTCCCACATTGACTGAATTAAGAATATCCAACCCTTAAAGGCTGTTTTTCTTTCAAAGAATAAAAATGATGCTTTAAGACTAAGTGCCTAAGAAGTGATGGGTGGGAGAGAAATTTTGGTACATGACTCACGTCTTTATTGTGGTAAAGGTAATTTTTTACTGTTCTTAAGAAGTTTCTACCTAAGATTTCACTGGGGTAGGGGAAAGTCAGTGGAAGAGAATTACAGGAATCAAAATTCCTGGCCATGTTGTTATTAAACCATGTATCGTAACATTTAAAAAAGGTCCAGAGAGAGGACAGCTGGTAGGTTTATTAATTTGTTCATGCCCTTGGGCAATCACCAACCCTTAAGAGTCCTAGTTTGCAATGAGGAAACTGGACCAGATGAGCCTTAAAATAAACTCTTACATCCTAGGATTTTATTATCTGGGAATGTAATACAATTGGAAGATACAAAAATGATGAGAAACTCAATATTAGATCAATTTTTTGTGGACCTTGGGGAAATGAAAAACTCTGATTCACTTTAGGCTTAGTGTTTTAACAGAGACAATAAGGATTTTAGAATGGCAATATTTCCAAGTCCACTGTAAGTGCTGATAATTTTTCTCTAACTGGAAGTGCCCAATTTTACTATCTGGCTACAACTAATAGCCCTTGAAAATGAAATAAGAAGAGTGAAGGTATCAAAATACATTATCAGTCATTAGGCAACCTATATTGAGACTTGGTTAGCATAAATAATTTATAAAGAACACCTGATGCTTCTTTTTTCTTACTAAGTACTGGATTTTGGAGGAGTTACGGTTTTTTTTTTCAGCCATACCTAGCATATTTTGGAGGTCATCATAAATATGGTAAAATATGCCCTGATATTTTAAAAGTGCTTGGAAGATCAGAGGCTGCCACTATCCATTAAAAATTATCAAGGCAATGCATAAACACGGTAAAACATCAGGTCAGTACAGGAAAATTCAAAATGACAATTTTGACTCCTCCCTTCCTCTACTTCCTTTCTTTAATGGTTCATAATGTTAGCCATTCCGGTGGTCACCTCAATAACGAAATGATTTGCTGATGGTTTTGTCTCTTGATTTCTTCGCTTTTGACAACATTCATTGTCTACTTGCTGTGAAAGGTGAAAATTCAGATCATTCTATCTTCTCACACTCCATGCCCTTTCCCATTTTTGATAGTAATGCTGTTGATTTTTGTTTTCCTCTTCATTACTTTTGTAACTTCAAATATTGTCATTTTATCTCTATTTCTTCTGTGAAGCCTTTGACCTCTTAAATGTCTGAGTGCATCAGATTTTCTGGCTGTCCCTGCACAGAATTTCCTTGCACCACACTCTCTGCTGTTAATCTGACTCTATCACTTCCTCCAATACACTGTTTCAAAATGTCCACATCCTTGAATATGTCAGCTAACATTTAAAAGATGTCCATACTTTTGATCATTCTTATACCAGATGCACACAACACTAATGTAATGTTAATTTTTTTTTTTTTTTTGAGATGGAGTCTCACTCTGTCGCCCAGGCTGGAGGGCAGTGACACAATCACAGCTCACTGCAACCTCTGCCTCCTGGGTTCAAGCGATTCTCCTGCCTCAGTCTCCCTAGTAGCTGGGAATACAGGCGTGTGCCACCATGCCCGACTGATTTTTTGTATTTTTAGTAGAGAAGAGGTTTTACCGTGTTAGCTAGGATGGTCTCGATCTCCTGACCTCGTGATCTGCCCTCCTCAGCCTCCCAAAGTGCTGGGACTACAGGCATGAGCCACCGCACCCGGCAATTTTTATGTCTTTATCAGTATCGTTTACTGAGTAATCTGTGTTGGTCTTAATGTCCTACTTAACCTGATCAACTTCTTGAGGACAGACATGGTAGTTATTTTTTTATCTTCTCACAAACAGATGTGCACCAAAGTGAGCTCAGTAACTAAAGTGATTAAAATAAAGAGACACATTCTCATCCCTTAAGTTACTGTTGACAGTTTTGAAGTGTCAGTCCGAAGTCATAGTTTTAGAAGAAAATGAGATTTTTTCTAGCTTAGGAGAGCACTTCTGTTCACCTGCTGGGAGTGTTAATTAACTGATATCTACTTCGTCTCCATCCTCCCTGGAGAGTTAACACCTTTCTTGGCAGTAAACCAAGTGGGTTGACATTAAGCCTTGCAAAGATTAGATAAAGGCCAGGTGTTTTTTATATACTTTTTTAGGGAGAGGAGGGCACTGTATTAATTTTGTTTTTGTGCTATGTATGTAGTACAAGGTTTCATGGTTCTTGATATCTGATTCACTTTTGGGTCCCAGTAGAAGAAAGCAAGGAACACAGATTGGAGGGTATATTCTTGGGAGAGAGGGAAAATGATTTAACCTTGCTGTGGTTCTGTCCTTGCTCAGTCAGATGGTAAAGAGGCAACTAAAGCCATTGGAAAGTTAGGAATCTTCTAGGGTGCAGGGTAGGCACAGTGCACACAGGCTGGTAGTTTCTCATCTTTTGACTTCCTGATATTTTGAGCTCTCCGTTAATTAGCTCTTATTCACTTTTTTCATAGGATTTGTCATGAAGAATTGAGAGTGCCCAGAGTCTCAAACATCTCTTTAAAATCAAATTAAGATTAAACTCAACACAGGTCTAAGTTTTTGAACGTAAGTGGCCATATAGTTGGTTAGCATCTCATTTCCTGGCAACGGCAGATCATACATTTTACTTATAAGCTCGGAAAGGGAGTTGTTCTTCCTCCACCCTCACCATTTAATCTGCTGTTTTGGGGCCAGTTATTTGTTAAAGACCGACAACTGCTCTGTGGTGACCCCAAATCAGCAGCCCTATAATGTGGCCCTGCTCTGACTCAACCGTAGAACGTAGTCTCAGTTCCAAAGTCAGGTAGGAGTGGGCTGGCTACTCTGAGGAAGAACTTAAATTTCATAGTAATCAGGGGTCCTCCCCCGTCTCTTCCCCATAATGACTGAAAGCAATTCCTGTGCACTCAATGGAATTCTATTGGCCAAAGAAATATTGGCTCTATGTAGTATTTTTAAATTTCCTGGGGCAGAGTTGGGGGACAGAGAAAAAAAGCGGGGGCCCACCTAGGGCTTAGCCAGTGAGGCTGCAACTAAAAGCTACGTGAAAGGGATGGCGCTGTCTCCAGCACACAGGGGCCTCTGAAAATACATGCAGCATTTTTCCAGAGTCCACAACTGCCCATTCAAAAACACTTTCCGGTAAGTGCCAGAGAAAGCGTTATGTGGGAGGTGGCATGGTACCAGCTTGCGACTGCCTCAGGGAAGCTGAGCACAGTCTCCTTTAATAATGAAGAACCAGTCTCCAGCCTCTGACTGAGGGAGAAGAGGAGGGCTTCTAACACATTCTAAACCGGAATGGCAGAGATAGAACGTGGTATTTATTGACTTCTAATTATGCCATCTGTCTGCGTTAATATTTGTCTGAAATACAAACATGACAAAGGAAGAGCAAGTCTTTATGAAAGCTGTTTGACTTTTTGCCCCAACCCTATAGGCTTCACGACAATGGAGAGGCTGGCTCTCTCACCGCTGGCTGTCTTGTCCTCTGCTGGCTGCTGTGAAAGGGGTCACAGGGAGGGCGTTAACAGATCAATGCCTTTGACTGTGCACTCCCTGTTCCCACAGCGATCGCCCAGGATGCCTTAAAAATAATCTCTCCTTTTCACGTGGAGTAGATTTGCAGGTCTGGAGTCGGTAAAGCCAATTTTCATTTTTAATCCGATTTGAGCCCATCTCATTAATCAGTCAAGTCTTCCTTTTCACACTTTCCTTGGGACACAAAGGGAGCCCAGTTATGAGCTGTTAATTAGCTATTAGGGGACTGGGAAACTTCCAAGGAGTCATTATTCACACTGAGGCTAATACTTATTTAATTAGAACTATTCCTTTCCTGTCATAAATCCCTAGTTAAAATAAATTTAGCTCAAAATGTCAGGTCAGCTTAAAAGAAACTAGTGGTTAATTCGAATTCTGTTGATTTTTTATGGGACAAGTGTTTGAATAATTGATACAGTCCTTCCAAGCCAAGCATAGTGAGACTCGAGTCTAATCAGAGTGGCGCTTAGGGGTTGTATATGTGTGTGTGTTGATGGAAAATGTTCATGAGACCAAGAAAGTGGGCGCCCTTTGATCATCAATGACTCTCTCACATACATTTTTTTCTTTTCTTTTTTAGACAGAGTCTCATTCTGTTGTCCAGGTTGGAGTGCAGTGGTGTGATCTCGGCTCATTGCAACCACCACCTCCTGGGCTCAAGGCATCCTCCCACCTCAGCCTCCCAGGTAGCTGAGACTACAGGCGTGCACCACCACACTGGCCAATTATTGTATTTTTTTGTAGAGATGAGTTTCCCCACCTTACTCAGGCTGGTCTTGACCTCCCGAGCTCAAGTGACCTCCCTACAGTGGCTTCCCAAAATGCTGGGATTACAGGCATGAGCCACTGAGTTTGGCTTTTTGAAAACTTTGATGAGAAGCTGATATCTGATTGAGGTAGAGAAAAACAGGAAGGAATTTATAGACATTCATGTGCAGTGTATATGCAGCTTGTAACACGGCCACACATCCCTAAAACCGGGATTAACCGAGGCGCTTGAAGGAGAGTGTGCTGGATAATGAAGTCTATATCTAGACAAGCCCTCAGTAGAAAGCTTTTGGTTCCCTACTGTTATTGAAGCTTTTGAAAAAGAAGTTTCTATGTTTTCCTCCAGTTCCAGTTATCTATTGTTATATAACAAACTACCACACAATCTAGTGGCTTAAAACAACCACTGTTTGTGAGTCATACATTTGGGGAGGGATCTGCTAGGCTGTCCTTTCGTTCTATATTGCTTCTGCTGGTTTCACTTGGCTACAATTTAAAAGGTTTTGTCACATCTGGTACCTCAGTGCTATTCCACAGGCACCCCTCCCCTCCAACATCTTCTCTTTCTGTCTCTCTTATCACGGCTAGCTTGGGCTTCTTCACAGAATGGTGGTCACAGGGTAGGTGGATGTCTTACATGGTGACTGGGTTTCAAGAAAGAGTGTTGCGAGTTGCATAGGAAAGCTGAAAATCTCTTAATGCTCAGCCTTGGAAATCGCTACCGCTTCTATTGTAATCTATTGGTCAAAATAACCACAGGGTCAGCCCAGATTCCAGAGAAGGGGCAATTGATGTTAACTCTCAATGGCCTCCCAATGACAAAGAAGGTGTGGCCATCTTAATGACACCACACAGAGCTCACCACATGCAAAACCTGCATTTTGTTTGTTGATTGAGGATTGTGTGGTAACTCCAGACCATTATTTAAAATATGAGTGATGATTGCATAGTTCTGCAGATGCAGGAAATGTGGTGAATCTCAGCATCAGCTAAAGATGCTTTCAGCTGTAAAAAAGAGAAAACCTGATTCAAATCAGTTAACGTCATGACATTTATTTGCTGATAAGGCAAGAAGTCCAGAGGTGGGGGGTGGCCTTGAGGGTTGGTTAAGCCAATATCCTAGTGATGTCATTAAGTGACATCTCATTACTCTCACTTTCTTCTGTGACATTCCCAGGGTTGGCTGGTTGGCTTAAATCTGGCTCTTCTTACGGTGGGATGGCTATCAGCAGTCCTTGTGGCTGCTTGCTTTCTTACTCATATTCAGTGAGAGAGAGACTACTATTTGTGATTCTTTCTTAAAAGTGAGAAAGAAGCTTCCAGAAGACATGATCAAATCTATTGTTTAGTCTTATTGACCAGAATTGGCTTACATGCCCATTTCTGAAGCAATCACTGCCAAGAGGAATGGGATATTCATATGCTAGTCTGTCCCATCCTGGACCTGAGGGTGGGATCAGCTTCTTTGAGAGACATGGACTATGTGGAACAAAAATCAAAGTGGGGATTATAGCAGTTAAAAAAAAAAAGAAGGCAATCGATTTTGTATATGCAACCAAGAATGTCACTGTATTGCTTTAAAAATAATTTCAGGGCATCAATTCATTTTCCTAAGAGAAAAAATAAAAATTCCTTTTGAGAATTCAGCTTAGGGAGAAATGAATTGTAGAATGAGCAACATTATAGAGACAGACCTGGTTAGAATTCTGTTTTCTCTTTCTGTTTGTTTGTTGTTGAGACAGAGTTTTGCCCTGTTGCCCAGGCTGGAGTGGAATGGCGCGATCTCGGCTCAATGCAACCTCCACCTTCCGGGTTCAAGTGATTCTCCTGCCTCAGCCTCCTGAGTAGCTGGGATTACAGGCACCCACCACCATGCCCGCCCGGCTAATTTTTTGTATTTTTAATAGAGAGAGGGTTTCACCATACTGGCCAGGCAGGTCACGAACTCCTGACCTCAGGTGAGCCACCTGCCTCGGCCTCCCAAAGTGCTGGGATTACAGGCATGAGACACTGTGCCTGGCTAGAATTCTGTTTTCATACTGAGAGAGTAATCTCCCTAAAGTCTCCGTCTTCCCTCCCTTGACCCAGGATAACTGCACATGCTTCTTGGGGTCAGGATTAAAAAGTGATAATGTGTGCAGGATTAAGACAAAGTAAATAGTCCTAATGTGAGAGTACATCAGCCCAGAAAAGGAGGTTCCCCTGATCAGACAGTGGGGTATTTCTGAAGGTTTATGGGTGGAGGGGATGTGGAGCACAGTTGTATCTGAAAGCTCAGAATGCAAACTTTCGCAACTAGAACCATCTGGAGTGAGAGGGGTGGTGATACAGAGCTGGGGCAGATTCCTCTGGGTGTTTCCTCCCCTACAGCATGTGTTTTAGAAGTGAAATCAGGTTAGGAAAAGCACTAAGGCAGCTTTGAAGGGGAAGTCCTGAGAGAACAGGCTGCAGCGCGGGGTATGAGCATGTGTTGTATGTTTGCTGGGGAGGGGGGTGTGGAGAACAGCAGGCCCACTTACTTGGCCATGCCTCATGGCGGATTAGGTCATTAGTGGATGGTCTCACCTCCTCCATGCCTCCTGCCTCTCTGAGTCACCTCTCGGCCAGAGAACATGTGGGGATGTCCTGAAGCCCAACCTATGCTCTGGGCCCATCTCCCCAACCCAAAGCATGATTCCTCTATATCTCTCGGACCCCCATTGTTCCTCACCTCCTACAAAGGAAGAGCATTCTCTCTCTCCCTTTCTCCCTCCCTCCCTGTCTATTGTCCCCTCCCAGTGCTGGCAGGGTGTTTATCCTCTATGGGTATGTTTGGAAACTAAAGTAAGAGATTCCTGGGGAGAAGTTTCCATCCAGGCATCATCTACTGAGAATTTTTCTTGCATGTGTGTTACACTAGCCAATGTGTCAGTGTATTTGACGGTCTACAAGAGGTAAAAGTAAGAGGCACTGTGTTCTGCAAAATAAGACCCAGATGTTTCAAACAGCAGCGGAGTCACAAAACACTTTCAAATAATGTCCTCTGACTTTGACACTAGCCTAGACAATGCAGAAAGATCATGTGAAAAATACTCACTTTAAAGAGGAGGATTTTAATGTTGCCCATAAAGTTAATTAAGCATCATATTTCAAATGTTTGAGACAATTTTTGGTATGTTTTGGGGAGACACCAGAACTGAAATGAATGCTACAGTTTGGTTGAATTGCAACAAAAGAGCAGGGACTCTTTTAATACTGAATGTCAATAGGCAGCAGGCCATCTCCATGCCGTGTGCCCTTTTCATCTTTACAAACGCCATAAGGTAGGTGTGACTATCCCACTGCACGGAAGAGAAAACTGAAGTTTAGGGAGTCAATGTCAGACAGTGAGTGACTGACCAAGTCAGTTCCAGTTGGTATGTTGCACCAGTTCCCACTGATACAGTAACCTTCGTTTATCCATGTTTAGCTCATTGTATAAGGTGAGTTAGTCACAAATAGGGAAATGTGAGTTCCTGCCCTAGCTCTGCCCCCTCACTAACATTGGGTGTTGGTGGCATTGGGTGAATGCCACTTCCTCTCTCTGGGTGAATGGGCAGACTAGATGGTCTCTGAAAGCAGAATCAGCTGTGAAAAGTCAAGGTTGCTTTAGCTGTGTTGCATGCTCATCCGTGTGCCCTTTTAGCTCTGTCATGCCCGTCTGTTCTCCTGCAGGGGTGTGACTGGGCAGAGCCTCATGTAAATATTTGGGTGGAAGGAGAGTCTCACGAGATCTTTCTTGACTGGGAGAGCCAATTTGACCAAGCCTTTCAGGGGGCAGCCATTGGGAGTGGATGCTCTCCATGAATCACTTGCAGCTGCAATGTGGGAGGCTTTTCTGCTTTCACCATAAAAATCACGTTGTCGAATGTATATAGATTAAAAAATAAATGAGATTTCTGTTGAGTTGAGTTATTATGAAACATGACATGTATTCCTAAAAATGACTTTGCCATGTGTGTAAGGCAATATGTAAATGAGGTCACACTGGCATGCCCTGTTTACAGACCGTGAGAGGCAGAGTCAGGGAGTGAAGCAAGTGGGTGAGGTTCCCGGGCAGGCTTCTCAGAGATGGTGGCTTTGAGAAAGGGAAGGGAAGTTCTAGGCATGGTATAGATGTTTGAAACATTTTTCTGATAGATTAAAGCTAAAAAGTAGCTGGAGGAGGAAAAATGCAAAGGACAAACTAAGAGACAATGAAGATACTTGTTAAAATTGGGATTTGGGCTGGGCACTGTGGCTCATGCCTGTAATCCCAGCACTTTGGGAGGCCAAGGTGGGCGGATCCCCTGAGGTCAGGAGCTCAAGACCAGCCTGACCAACATGACAAAACCCTGTCTCTATTAAAAATACAAAAATTAGCTGGGTGTGGTGGCAGGTGCCTGTAATCTCAGCTACTTGGGAGACTGAGGCAGGAGAATTGCCTGAACCTGGGAGGCAAAGGTTTCGGTGAGCTGAGATGACGCCACTGCACTCCAGCCTGAGTGACAGAGTGAGACTCTGTTTTAAAAAAAAAAAATTGGTATTTATAGGTGAAAGAGGTCATTGTGGGATCTGTTGAATGATAACCAACTATTTCCTCTGCTCTCTTTTCTTCTGAGGACAACTGCTTTGGGTGGAGTCTACACTGAGATATCTAAAGCAGGGGGCTAGATCTAGGCTCAATGACTATAGGCTGGAAATTGGAGAAGGAAAGGTGGGTGTGGACGTAGTAGACAGATGATAGAGGTCTTTCAGCTGCCTGCAGGACAGCCGCTTCCCTTATCAACATTTCCTTTCTTCTCATTACTTTCTTTTCGGCATCTATCCAACGCACTGAGAGTGACTTGCAAAAGATGTGCCCAGCTCTGTGTTTTAATTTCAAGGGCAAGCTGGATCTTGAAGGAGGGCAGAGCAAACCCTTCAGGAGCACTTGCTCTTGTGGGTGCTGTGTTCACGTTTGTGGGGGCTGATGACCTCACGCTGCCTATGGCTATCCAGCAGGATCACTGGGGAGCAAGATAGAGGAAGGACTTTTTTATAGTGAGTGCTTTGAAAATGAGAACACAGAATTCCTCCTGAGTCCTGAATACTCAGGCTTAATAAGTTTTCATGACAGCAGCTGGTTCTAAGGTACATGGGATGAAAATCATATGACCTTCTTGCCAATGTAAAATATCCAAGATAAAAAACCCAGCACTGACCGACTAGTATAAAATGGAAGTAAAGCCTACCTTTGTCTAAATTGAAAGCCACAAGACACAGGACGATGTTCTGTCCCACCTAATGGGGGATTTCCTTTAACAGCATCCATGACAAATGGCCGTTAGCCTCTTTGTGAACAATTCCTGTGATGAGAAACTTAACTACCATTCAAGGTACCCCAATAACCTGTTGTTGAAAGATGTTCCTCTTTATATAGAGCTGAAAACTGCCTCCCAGTAATTTCTACCCACGAGTTCTAATTCTGGAACTACACACAGAAAGTCTATTTCCTCTTTCAGATGACAGACCTAATATCGTACGACCATTTTCTTGTCCCCCTTTTTCCTCTCTCTTCATTCTCCTAAGTCTGTTTTCTAGGCCTGAATTCTCTCAACTGCTTCTCAGTCTTAAATGACTCCCAGACCCTTCTTCTGGAGATGCCCTAGATTTTCAGTATCCCAGCTAAAGAAAGTTATCAGGGATAAACAGAAGATTACAGATGGGTTGAGTCTAGTGGCTCACACCTGTAATCCCAGCATTTTGGGAGGCCAAGGCAGAAGGATTACTTGAGGCCAGGAGTTCAAGACCAGCCTGAGCAAAACAGTGAGACTCTGTATCTACAAAAATAAATAAATAAATACAAGAATAAAATTAGCCAGGTGTGGTGGCATGTGCCTGTAGTCCCAGCTACTTGGGAGGCTGAGGTGGGAAGATTGCTTGAGCCTGGGAGGTCGGGGCTGCTGTGAGCCATGATTCCGCCACTGCACTCTAGCCTGGCTGACAGAGAGAGACTCTATCTCAAAAGTAAAATAAAATAAAAGTAAAGTAAAAAAGTATTACAGATGGGCCTGCTGGGCATAGAGGCCAGTGGAGCTATATCTCTTGAGCTGGGCATTGATGCTATTATGGCTGGTTAATGTCAAAATCTTACATTAATTGAAAGAAACTAGACACAGAAGCTTACAGTCTGATTCTATTTGTATGAAATCAAGAAAAAGCAGAACAGACCCTTGGTGATGAAAATCAGAAAGTTATTTCTTTGGGGAGAAGGAATGGAAAATTCACTGGAAAGGGGCACAGAAGAATTTTCTGCAGTGATGGAATTATTCCTTATTTAGTTTGGGATAGAAGACACATGGGTTTACAGTTCTCAAAATTCATCAAATTGAGGTCTAATTTGTATATTTTACTGTACTTGAGTTGTACTTTAAAGAAAACTCATATTTTTCATACAGCAAACTGTTGTTTCCTCAAAATTTCTTTTCATTTATTTAGCCTGAGATATTTATAAGAAAAAAAAGTGCCACAAATGTATATCTCAAGAAGAGCAGCTGCCTGCTTTTCTATTGAAAGCCAATTAAGCGTGCACTGATTTTTCTTCTCTATCATGTACTTCCACTTTTGTGTTGAAAGAAAAATAAAACAAAATCTCAATCACAAGTGATGTGTGAATGCCCATTACCTTCATAAAAGCTAATTGCTCCTCGGAATTTCATTAAAACTCAATGATTATAAAGTGATTAGAAAAATCTCTACTGAACTGAAATATGACCTATATGCCCATGGAATACAGGGAAGCAGTACCTGTTAAACAAATGTTAATTACATAAAAGCACATGATAATAGAGGTTTCTCTATAGGTTCTTCAGTGCAAAGAGGATGTCTTTTTAAAACGCAAATTTTCCAAGATGTTGTTTTTATTATTTTTGACTCAGAATTTTGGCTCAGCCCACCAAAGCGGCAAGAGACAGGTTTTCCAGAGATCGGAAAGAATCCTCTCTTCAGTCAGTGATTGAGACCATTTTCAAAGTTTATCCCCCAAGTGATCCAAAACAGGATTAAAGAAAAAAGCCAGTGGAGCCCTATAACCCCTGTCTTACCACAAGTGCTCATCTTGAACTCCTGGCCTTAAGTGATCCACCCACCTCAGCCTCCTCAAATGTTGGGATTACTGGCATGGTTCACTGTGTCTGGCCCCTTCAGTGTCTTGATTATTCATTTTTGGTTTATTTTGATGGTAAATTGAAGAGTTCCTTTGTTAACTGTCCATCTATTTTGCCCTTAGGAAAGCTGTATTCTCTTGACTGTGTCCATAGCTGTCTTGACCTGGCCCTCAGGACTGCTCCAATTTTGCCGCTAATCATGATAACTGGATCTATCTGATTTCTGGTAGCTAAACATCATCATCTGTTTTTGACTCGCCCAACCTCCACTGGGTAGCAGGGTGCTTGTGATCATCGCTATTGCTTTGAGTTGTCTCATCTTTCCAGACTGAGCCAATGCACACCTTACATGTATTGATTAAGGTCTGCCTGTAACTTCCGTCCCCCTAAAATGTGTAAAACCAAGCTGTAAACCAACCACCTTGGGCATATGTTCTCAGGACCTCGTGAGATGATACCTTGAACCTTTGTTACTTATATTTGGCTCAGAATGAATCCCTTCAAATATTTTACAGAGTTTGACTTATTTTTGCCGACACTTGCCTTATTCAGTATTATGTTTTAGCCTCTTTGATCGAGTAACTCAAAATCCAGTCCCATGTGTGTACCTGCTAGGTGGGGCTCCTTTAGGGTGTAGTCCTTTTTGTCTTTTGCCAGGCCCAGCACATCTGCAGCTGGGTTAAGCTGCAACTTAATCCTAGTTAGAAGATGCAGCTATAGGCCCGCTGGCCTGGAGAGGAGGTAAAGGCCTCTGCATTGTCTTCAAGTAAGGGAGTGGTCCTAGCTCTTAAGTGGATCACTTTCGTCTTCAGAAGGAAAGGATTTAGAGGAATCTGGGAACTCAAGAGTGTGGGGAAAATTAACCCATACATTCCACCTCCCGGGTCAGGATTCATTTTCCCCCAACCACATTCCTAACTTTGGCATAACAGATCTGCCTTGATTAAGAGATTTAACCCTCACTGGAGTTCTGGCAAAAATCACCATGAAGACATGAGTCTGCACCTGGGTCTCAACTTTTCCTGCCCTCCGGTGAGGAAAGCCTCTTTACCTTCCTAAAGACCCTCTGGCTTTAACGATGGCTTTCAATAGCCTATTAATTGCTCTCGGTTTTGGTTGAGCTAAATTCTTTCTGTGAAGCTTCAATAGAGAGAGTATAGCAACAGGCATCCTATCTCACTTTCCTAAGGTTACTCTTTTCCGTATATTATTCTAACACTAAGTACATAGCACCGGCTGTCGTATTCCCTTTTCCCCATGCACTATTCTACATCACTACAGAGGAAGTTATAGTAATTGGAACAGGGGCTGTCTGTGCTCCACTGCCTCCAGTGATGGGGTCTTCATTGCTAGCCACGTGATGAGTGAGCCAGCGCCTAAGCATCATTTCATTGCCTACTTTCTTGGACCACTCCTGGCAGTGTTGGGGTGCTTCTGAGGCTGAATTCTCTGGGAAGCAGACTCTGAGAAAAAGGTCAGTCTTCAGGATATTTATTAGGGAGTGTCCCTGAGAACATTTGTGGAAGGACAGAGGAGAAAGCAGGATTGGGTAGTGGAATAATTCATTTAAAATTTTATATTACAAGAATTATATGATCATTGCAGAAAACTTAGCAAATAAAGAGATGTAAAAGAAGCAAAAATTCTCCCATAGTCCCAACACTATAAATTGGAGGAAATCTTTTATACATTCTTTTCATACATTCTTTTTGTTGGTGGTGGTTGGTGGTGTTACAGAGTCTCACTCTGTCGCCCAGGCTAGAGTGCAGTGGCGTGATCTCGGCTCACTGTAACCTCTGCCTCCTGGGTTCAAATGATTCTCCTGCCTCAGCCTTCCAAGTAGCTGGGATTACAGGCATGTACCACATGCCCGTTTAATTTTTGTATTTTTAGTAGAGATGGGGTTTCAACATGTCGGTCAAGCTGGTAACTCTTGACTTCATGATTTGCCTGCCTTGGCCTCCCAAAGTGCTGGGATTACAGGCATGTGCTACCGCCCCTGGCCATTTTTTATACATTCTTATGTGCCTGTATATATAATTCCTTTTTAAATAATGGTTTCATACTGTACTTATTGTTTCATAATCTACTTCTCTCATGCATATATTATGAACATTTTTCATGACAGTGAATACAATCTATTTTGTCATCTTAATAGCTGCAGAGAGAGGCTATACATCCTATGAAAGGTTGTATAACATACATCTAAGAGAACTGACTCAGACCAGCCTGCCTAGATGCAGATTTTAGCTCTGCATTGACAAGCTTTATGACCTGGTTAGCAAACCTCTCTGTTCCTCAGTTTCATCATCTGTAAAATGCTGACACTAATTGTAGTACCTATCTGTTGGAAGGATTAGATGACTTAATATATGCAAAGAATTAAGGACAGAGTCTGGCAATGTATAAGTGCTGTGTAGGTGGTGTTAGTACTTTGTACAAAACACCATTATTTAATTGACCAAAGTCCTTTTTTCCAATTTTTTTTTTTTTTTTTTTTGATAATGTGATGAATACACTTCTCCTTGGAGTGGGTCAGGGACACTTGTTTGCCTATTCTCTCAAATACATTCCTATTATTAAGATTGCTGTGCTAAAAGGGAAGTGCACTAAAATTTTTTTTGATATTTATTGCCAGACAAGCCAGTTGCATCATCATTCGTTGCACCAGTTTCCAGAACCAGCACATATGTATGTGAGTGCCATTTTTCTCATACTATTGCCAACACAAGTACAATCATACCTATAAACCCTCATTAGTCTGCTAGGTGGAAAATGAGGTTTTAATTTATACTTGTTATTAGAGGGATTGAATTTTTTATAATTTTGTCAATTCTGTTTCTTTTTTCAAATGGCTACTTGTGGCCTTTGCCTATTTTTCTAAGGAATGTTACTTTTTTTAAATGGATTTCAACTAACTATACATTAACGGTACTTATACTAGTCGGTTTTCACGCTGCTAATAAAGACATACCCAATACTGGGAATAAGAAGGGGTTTAATTGGACTTACAGTTACACATGGCTGGGGAGGCCTCAGAATCATGGTGGGAGGTGCAAGGTATTTCTTCCATGATGGTGGCAAAAGCAAATGAGGAAGAAGCAAAAGTGGAAACCCCTGATAAGTCCATCAGATCTCATGAGACTTACTTACTGTCACGAGAATAGCGCGGGAAAGATCAGCCCCCATGATTCACTTACCTCCCCCGGGTACCTCCCACAACATGTGGAAATTCTGGGGTATACAATTCAAGTTGAAATTTGGGTTGGGACACAGCCAAACCATATTAGTACTCTATCATCTGTTGCAAATCTTATAGATAAAGCTGATTCGCAAAACTTTACTATTAAGTTTGGCATTGTAGCTAAATTGGGTATGAAAGCGATTACTTGTTTTTAGTAACTTTTAAAAAATTTTTTATTATTGCATTTTAGGTTTTGGGGTACATGTGAAGAACATGCAAGATTGTTGCATAGGTACACACATGGCAGTGTGATGTGCTGCCTTCCTCCCCATCACCTATATCTGGCATTTCTCCCCATGCTATCTCTCCCCAAATCCCCACCCCTCACTGTCCCTCCCCTATTTCCCCCATACAGACCCCAGTGTATGATGCTCCCCTCCCTGTGTCCATGTGTTCTCATCGTTCAACACCCACCTATGAGTGAGAACATGTGGTGTTTGATTTTCTGTTCTTGTGTCAGTTTGCTGAGAATGATGGTTTCCAGGTTCATCCATGTCCCTACAAAGGACACGAACTCATCGTTTTTGATGGCTGCATAGTATTCCATGGTGTATATGTGCCACATTTTCCTTGTCCAGTCTATCATCGATGGGCATTTGGGTTGGTTCCAGGTCTTTGCTATTGTAAACTGTGCTGCAATGAACATTCGTGTGCATGTGTCCTTATAGTAGAACGATTTATAATCCTTTGGATATATACCCAGTAATGGGATTGCTGGGTCAAATGGAATTTCTATGTCTAGGTCCTTGAGGAATCTCCACACTGTCTTCCACAATGGTTGAACTAATTTACACTCCCACAAACAGTGTAAAAGTGTTCCTATTTCTCCACATCCTCTCCAGCATCTGTTGTCTCCAGTTTTTAGTAACTTTTTAAGTGGATTAGTGAATCTTGGTAAAGGGTATATGGAAGTTCTTTCTACTATTCTTCCATTTTTTCTTCTCTTGTTTATCAGAATGAGAAGGTCCAACAACCCCTACTTTTGGGTTGATTGATTTATGGGGTTACTAGTGCCCCACTAACCCAACCACTACCTACCCATTTTTTTTCCATTATGTTCGTGGCTGTTACAAATAGAGAGGTCCCACGGCCATGTCTGTGGGCAGCCTGGGACAAGTCTACAAGCTACCCCTACTGACATCAGCTATGCCAAGCTCTGCTCTCCCCTGGCCAGAATGTGGGATCTGGTGAACTAATCATAGCCTTTTGGTCTGCTATCCTGTGCTCAGTATGCTGCTTTAAATGCTTGAGATCCTGTACGCTTTCCTAGCCTCTTTGGTTAGGAAGTCTCCTCCTTCTTCCCACTGGTCTCAGGAGACAGGTGGTGGCAATGCTGCTTGCTTCTGTTTCCTCCATCCCTCATCGGTCCGTGCTGCTTATGCAAAGTCCCACTCACTTAGAGGAGAAAGACTCCACCTTAGTTCCAACTCTGCAGCTAGGAAGTTAGTCCTTAGGCAGACTGACATACCTACCAGGTTATGCCAACTGTTTATGGCTTAACTCAATACAGATTCGTGCTACCTATCCAGCATGAGCTGTGGAGGTTTAGGGTCAAGCATCGTGGGGGTTAGTGACTGCTCCTCCACGTACTTACTCAGAGATTCAAGCTAACAGAGACTCTGCCACCCATCATGTTACCAGCTACTACAGCAAAGGAAGAGAGAGCATAGAGAAATTATACTCACTTTTTATTTTTGAGTCAGAGTCTCACTCTGTCACCCAGGCTGGAGTGCAGTGGTGTGGTCTTGGCTCACTGCAACCTCCACCTCCCAGGTTCAAGTGATTCTCCTGTCTCAGCCTCCTGAGTAGCTGGAATTACAGGCACCCACCACTATGCCTGGCTAATTTTCTGGATTTTTAGTAGAGATGGGGTTTCACCACGTTGACTAGCCTGGTCTCGAGCTTCTGACCTCGTGATCCGCCTGCCTCAGTCTCTCAAAGTGCTGGGATTACAGGTGTGAGCCACCACTCCCGGCCCAGTTATATTCACTTATATCTACCTTGGCTCTAAGGGGTCACGTGATTTTCACTCACATCTCATTGGCTTGAATAGTCACAAGGCCTTGCCTAACTGCAAGGTGGCTGGACAATGTGGGGAGGTACATGGATCATGTGTGAACTTTGCTGTCTCTGCCCACTCCCAGGGTTAGCCTCTGAATACTTCCTCTTAGCATTGAGATTCCAATATTTATAATATTTTGTTTAATGTGTGCCTCCCTGCTAGACTCAGAGAGAAAGAGATTAGGACCCTGTCTTTTTTGTTCACTACTGGATTCTTTTTTTTTTTTTTTAGAGACAGGGTTTTACTATGTTGGTCAGGCTGGTCTTGAACTCCTGACCTCAGGTGATCCACCTGCCTCGGCCTCCCAAAGTGCGGGGATTACAGGCTTGAGCCACCAAGACCTGTCTCACTACTGGATTCTTAATGCCTAGCAAGGTGTCTGGCACATAGTAGCTTACCAATAGAGTTGTGACTTTTGGTGCCATCTGGTGGCAGTACCACATATTACAGGAGCAGTTACTTGTAAATTACGTAGAAACTAAGGACGAAGATTTCAGTTCTCTTTGAGCGGGTGCAAGTGGGAGTGTGGGGAAGTGAAATAGAGTGTTAGAAAATAAAAGATTCTCCAACATTTTGGTAGACGTGCTCTAGAGTAAGAATCTCTGGGGGTCATAGCAGAGCTGTCCTATCAGTTCTGGCCTACCTTAATTTCTCTCTTCTTGGATTTGGCTGGTGAAACAGCTACTGAAGTAGTCCTGGTTTTCAGAGTCGTCAGGACACAAAATGTGTTAAAATGACACATCAAAGAAAATTCAGAATCTACCCATAGATGCTAAATCAGTTGCAAAACACATCAGTCCAGTGGTCTACCTCCACTCTGGCCTGCCCACCTGCAGGGAACAGAACACAAATAAAGCCAGTGACTTTTTTTTTCTTCGAGTATATCACTTTTTCCCAACCCACGTTGAAATGGCTTTTGTTAAAGTTGAAAACATTCAAGGTAAAGAATCATGTTAAGGAGGCTTCTAAAAAATTATCCAGCCCCAAACCTTGAGATTTCCGAGAAGTGTCAGGGCCATCTCTGGCTGCCGACTGCTGTGTGAGATGAAAGATAATGACCCTGGGGCAGATGAAGGGTTTTAAAGAGTAAAGCTTAATCGAAGGTGATCGTGAGAGACAGGAAAAATTGCAGAACGGTAATGGAAAGAGTGCATTAGTGAGGTTTCTGCACTGTCACCCTTTACCCAGAGACTCCGGGCTCTTCCATGTAAGTGGCCCCTTGCTCTCTGGAATCCATTATCTCCCCAGCATGCCCCATGATGTGCTTAGTGAGATGGAAACAGTCAGGCCTGGCTGCTGGCTCTGGGGAAGAGGAACCTAAGGAAAACAACATTTCCCAGAAAGTGAGAAACAAAACATGGCTGAGTTAAACAATGAAGAAAGCAGGCTTTGGATGACAAACTTTCGGCTGAGAAGTGTGCTTTGTTTGTGAGGAACGGATGAACTGGATGAGGAAATGGTTTTGGTTTGTTTGGTGATGATCAAAGATTTACAAATACATACATCTTGCAAATATCATTTCTAGGAATAAGAAAGAAAAAAACCTGAAAGTTCACTGAGATGACAGACTTCTTGGGATTAGGGAAGACAATCTCGAATATTTAATTAATAATAACTAACATGTATTGGGCACTTGGTAGGTGGCAGACACCAGGCTAAGTGTTTCTATAAGGTTTATCCTTCAATTCTCATGGGTACTCTGTATAGGGTCTTAGAAAAGGACACCTCAAAATGAAGGCCTCAGAAGCATCAGTTTCTCTCTGACCTTCTGCCTTCCTGTCTCTGGCCTCTCATTCTCTCCCAAAGCTAACCATAGAAACTAGAATCCCTTTTCCTCAAGGTGGGCAATAGAAGCCAGAATCCTTTCCTGGTAAGCCAGCCATAACTTAACAATAACTGCTTTTGGGGCAGGGTGCGGTGGCTCACCCCTGTAATCCCAGCACTTTGGGAGGCCGAGGCGGGTGGATCACAAGGTCAAGAGATCGAGACCATTCTGGTCAACAAGGTGAAACCCCGTCTCTACTAAAAATACAAAAAATTAGCTGGGCACGGTGGCGTGTGCCTGTAATCCCAGCTACTCAGGAGGCTGAGGCAGGAGAATTGCCTGAACCCAGGAGGCGGAGGTTGCGGTGAGCCGAGATCATGCCATTGCACTCCAGTCTGGGTAACAAGAGCGAAACTCCATCTCAAAAAAATAAATAAATAAATAAAAAATAACCGCTTTCACTTTCCTCCTGTCTTTCTGTGTAAAAACTGGACATGAAGAAATTATCTGACCTACCTTGTTTGACTGTAGGTCGTAAGACCCCCATTCCAGAGAGGGTCCTGCCCCACATCCAGTAGGAAGAAATGCTGCACAAGAGACCAAGAAGAATTGAGACGGACAGTGCTGGGTTTCCCCAGTCTGTTAGCGTTAGATCAGACCCTTTCTGTTCAATCATATTTCTATGCGGCTGTCCATACTTCGTTGAACGTAGCATAAAATAGACTGTTTCCCTGTATCTTTGGGTCTTCATCCTGAAAGTTCCTGTGTCGTGTAAAACTATGATCAGATACATGTGTCTGCCTTATCTCCTATTAATCAGCCTTTTGTCAGCAATTTCCAGTGAAACGTCGGAAGGTAATGGGGAAATTTCCCCTTGGCCCCCGTATCTGTTAGGTAGATGTTCCTATGACCCCCATTTTACAAGGAGAAATGGGCTTAGGGAAGTTCTGTAACTTGGCCAAGGTCATGTAGCTAGGGGGCTGGGGTCAGGACTTCTCCTTAGGCCCATTTTCTCCAGGGTCCTGGCTGAGGCCCCTTTTCCCATTTTCTTCATTGCTTAGTCAGCAGTATATTTGAGCTATAATCAAAATATATTCATTGTGCTGTGCCGGGGGTTGGGACATAGCCGTGTATGAAGAAGGGGCCCTCTGTCCTCAGAAGTCATATATTTGGCTAGCCAAGGTTTCTGTCCCGTGGTTGCCACTCCTCCCATCCTCCTCTCTCCCTGCAAACAACTTTTCTCAGCCCCACCTAACATCAAAACTCTGAGCTCAAAGGAGCCCAGAGAACAGCTAGAGGCCCCTCAGCCACCCTTTCCTGTGACAAGGTTCTTAGAATTCTTCAAAGGATTTACCCAACATGATAGGGTTACAAAGTCTGCCGAGGAGCTCAAACCAGATTGAGGTGTGTTTTCTTCAATGAGATGATTTAAACTTGTTGAAGCGCAGTCACTCAGTTTGCTGAAGATTCGTTGTTTTTTGCTTTGACCTGGAGAGGGAAAGTACAACAGGCAGTCAAGAGGCCCGTAGGACGGCAGAGTCAGCGGGGCTCTGGATTTTCTTTCTTGCTGTGTCAGTAAATATTTGCACCTACAAACACAAAAGATGCTGAGGGTGGCTGGCATTCTCTGCTAAACTGTGGAAGAGACAGCACATAAGTAATGCAGATCAAGTAGGCCGTGAAGGTGGCAGAGGTGGGGGCAACTAGGGCTTGGCGCTCTTCCTGTGTTTTAGCACAGGAGTAAGTGTGCGGCGACCGGCAGCTTTCTTGGAGTCAAATGTTGTGTCACTGTGAGGGACAGAGCTCTGGACCAGGATTTGGAAGACCAGGGCGCAAGGTTTTTGCTTTGTGACTAATAATCCACAATCCTTTGCGTATCATTTAACTTCTCTGCCTAATGAATGGTTTCCTTATTCATATAAGGGGGTGATAGTGCTGTTATCCTTCCTTATGGGTTTTGCTAATTGACTACATCAATTAAATTAGTTTGAAATATCTGGTCAAAGGTCTTAGTGATAAGTAGAACTAATCATATCAAAACACTGCTTTAAAAGCTTTGGCTGAAGAATATAGAGCCACGTTTTACCACGGCGTTGTGGGGAACCACTCCAACTCCCTAGAATTGGTATGAAGATGGTTAGGTTGGTGCAAATGTAACTGTGGTTTTTGCCATTACTTTGAATGTCAAAAACCACAATGACTTTTGTACCAACATAATATTTTAAAGAGAAAACATTTGAGCTAAAGAGTATGCAGAAAGAAATTATTGTCTGAACTTCTCTCAAGGCTGTAAAGCAGAACCTCTCAGAAAATTTAGCTGTCATTGGCCCTCCCTTGAGGTCTTCCCTGTGAATTCAGTGGCCAAGGAGATAGACTGCCCATTCTATTCCATCAAAAAGCCTAATGGAACTTTCTAGACCTTCTCATCGAAGCCCTGACTCTCCTCCCCAGCCCCCTTGTTAAGTTTGATATATAAACCCTTTATCTCTGTCTATCGAGTTACTCCTCACTGAATACTGTCCATTGCAGGTGTAAATAAACTCACTCACTCTCTCTCTTTTTTTGTCTTGCTCATCTGTCTTTTGCCAATTTAATTTGCAGAGCCCACAGAAACCGAATGTGAGAAAGGAGAGGAAAAGTATTTTCCTTCCCTACAACATACAAATTCCTTTACACCCTAATGCAGCCCACCAAGCTCTCTGTACTCCACTGTGCGTGTTCATCTGGAGCCCTTAATCAAATGCATTTGTTCATGCTCCTGTCCCAGCTGTTTCCTTTGCCCGTGATGCCCTAATCTCTGTTTGCTCTGGAGCCAGGCATTGGGTGTATACCTCCCTTTCCCCACCAGGACTTGTTCCCTTGAAGGCTGAATGATCTGGCATAACTTACTTAGCTTATCTGACCATCTCTTCCCTCATTTCTAAGTTGGGAATAATGTTATTTCCCAGTGGCACAGCTGGAGGCTTGGGAGGAGAAGAAAGGGGAGCACCACTTGTTACCCCAGACATGATGATCACGAAGAATAAAAGGACAGTCAAGGAAGCAGTGAAAAAGCTGGTTCTGTTCAACATGCATTTGAAACATTAGTAGTCAGAGCAAGAGATAATAGAGCAGAAGGTCAAAAGATAGTGTCTCTTTTAATGTGGTCACACTTCTTAATAGCAGTGCCTTCCTATGCTTCTGATGTAATTTCCACAACGGCTGATATGAGGATTTAAGGAAAGGGAGTTCACAGAGCACGTGGCGCGGGGCTTGATGCACAGAGCTTAGTAAGTGTTAGTTATGACTATTTTTTTTTAAAATTAATTTACTCTTTCACCAGTGTTCCCATGTGCTTTACGCATAACTTAACATGGCACTTAGCTGCTTGGGAAGTTGTATATCCTGTTTGCACTGCAGTGTCCTCATCTAGGACACTGGAGACAGGAATGCTAGTAGCACTGCCACCTGGGGGTGTTGGGAAGATGACTGGAGGTGATGCGTAAAGCCCTCTGAACAGTAAGCACCCAGAAGGCATCAGCCATGACAGTTGCTTGGTGTGAGGGAGCTGAGCAACATCATAAGCATGGCTGGGCCTAACACATGCTAGGTAACTCCAAGTACATTTGGGAGGAGCAAATATGTCAAGATCTCCTCTGGTGAGCATCAGGATAACCACAACTAGTGATGTGGGGTGTCCACCGTGGGAAGGTGGGCACAGCTGCATGGATGCGCTAAGCTGTAGGTCTTCTGTGCCTTACTTACCTCCTGGGTTTGACTAGAAGATTTTTGGAGAAAACAGTGAAACCACCTTGGCAAAAATTGTAACAGTAAGAAATTTATGACAGTAAAAGAGATCTGACCTACCTGACTCCATCTTGCATCTGACCTCTAAGCTGTCCTTGTTCATTCCTGGGCATAGGCTGAACTAACTTTGGAAGGACCCTAGTTTATAGTTTAACTTTGAAACAAAGATGATAAGAGCCTTTTGCTGAAAGAAGCCCTCTTCTTTCTCAGGGAACAGAATGTCTTTGTAGGACTCACAAATTAGCCACAAGATTAGAAATTATGGTGTAGAAGTCATGCAGCTAGCTAGAGGCCACAAGATTCTAAAGCTTTCCAATTGCTCCTACGGATAACATCACTATTTTCAGACCCTGCACTCAGTGGATCCGCTGGCGCTACTTGGATCAATAAACTGGCTCATCTGGTCCTGTGACCCTATCCAGGAAATGACTCAGCACAGAGGACAGCTTTGACTCCCTGTGATTTCATCTCAGACCCGACCAGTAAGCTCTCCCTACTGCTTGGCCCCCTACCCACCCAACTATGCTTAAAAAAGCCAGCTTCCAAATTTCGGGGGTGACTGTTTTGAGTAATAATAAAACTCTGGTCTCCCATTCAGCCAGCTCTGCATGAATTGAACTGTTTCTCTATTGCAACTCCTCTGTCTTGATAAATCGGCCTGTCTGGGCAGCAGGCAAAATGAACCCCGTTGGGCGGTTACAACAGGAGGATAACAAATGTAATCCTAGTTAAGGAAAACTAATTTCCTAGTTAAGGGAAACTAATTTCCTAGTTAAGGAAAACTATTCCATGTCCCTGTGTTCTGGCAGCAGGTATGAAGCTGTGCCAACCTTGCCTCTTACTGTGAAGTTGCCTGTGGATGGGACACTGTGAGCCATTCCAAAGAGGAATAAAGATGTGATCATTGCATTCAAGTGAACACTTTCAGTGACCTGTGGTTAGTCTGGGTAACTGGTCAGAAAGAAAGAGCTATTGGGGATTGTGTCTTCATCTGTCTAACTCAAAACATGCAGGTGGATGAAGGGGACAAGCTCTGTCCTGAGGAGGGACAATGTACTCCACCACCAAGGTAATTTTGTTTTCTCAGGCCTCATTGGTGGCTCATACCCTCCCCACAAGTCTGACTTTGGATTTTCCCCTTTTCAGCCTACTTCCTTCTGGAGGCAATTCTGGGAGAAAGAAACCTCAAGGGGCAGGTGGTAGGAAGTCAGGCCAGGCTCGTAGGCTTGGGAAATGGAGGGAATATGGAGGCCAGGTCTTCCTGCTAACAGGAGATGAGGCTTTAGAAGCTTCCAAAGATATGAGGTTAACCAATGCTACCTGGCAATCCATTTCTATCAGCCCCCATCCTGGCTGCCTTTCAGCAATCACAGTCCAGCCCAGAGGAGGCTCTTTGAAGGTATAGGGATCAGACAGAATTTTCTCTTTAGATAAGAAAAACTTTAATTTCTTTCTCTCTTCTCAGTAGGATTTAACATGATCTTCAAGGGAGCAAGCCAAGAACCAGGGCAACCTTAGGTCAGGGGCCAGTGCCTCCTAAATGCAAGGGGATGTGCCAGGGAGATCTGTTCATGCTGGTCCCAGCCCAAGGTGGAAAAGAACTGGAGCTCCGGGGGTGGTGGCAACATGGAACTGGGAGGTAGGCGGTCTGCTATTGCCAAAGCAATAGAAGAGAACATGTTAGCAGTCCCTATTCTAGGAGCAGTTTACTCTACAGGAAGCAAGGTTGCACACTTTTATAGGGCTTTAAAGGGAAGAAGAGTCAGAAATGCAGGCTTAGGAAGTAGGGCAGAAAAATCTAAACTCAGTGGCCTTATGATATTGTCTAGATGAGCATGTTTTGCACTCTGAAGCTTCACAGACCCAGTGTTAGGGGAAGCCGCTTCAAGGTGAGCATCTAAGCCTCTCCATCAGGCAGCCACTTCAATACCTGGTAAAGTGTAAAAAGCACGTTTTATTCATGTGAATGTACATGTGAAACAAGAGAGGGGAAGTGTGCCTGAAAAAAAATAGCAAGCATCAAGTAGATGTGTTCTAAAGCAAAGAACAGGACGCCAGTAATTGCAGACCAAAAAAGCTTTTTCCTCTCCAGAGCCCGAATACTAATGCAGGCATTGTTCCTCCTTCAGAAACCCCTCTTCACAGAGCATTAGTACTTCAGAACATTTATACCTATTAGGGTGTGCTCATCACAGCTCTTGACAAAGCCTCCAAATTATACCTTTTATAATTCCGTTATTCTTTTTGTGCTGCGAAGTCTTATGCTGTGCGTTAATGCAAGGCAATTAGCTTTATCAGGAAGAAAAGAAAACTGGCTTGATGTCTTGCAAATGCTGAAATTGCCCGATCAGATGCTCTGTTACTATCACCCTTGAGCGCCATCTTCAGGCAGTTCTTTGGTACTGCTGTGGAAATTTCTAGCCGCCTCCAGGTTGCAAGTGAACTGAAAGACACAGACCCCTTTCCTTAAGCTGCCTGTTGGAGTGTGGTGGGACAGGTAGGTGTTTAACAACCTTCCAAGAAGCAGTTTTATTTCTGGTGGCTGATTTTTCACCGATTTGATTATTTTATAGTGACTAAATGTTAGAAAGGGGCCTTTTAACATTTAATTTGGGGGCCCTAAAAGAAAAATTACTGGATTGAAAAACTGGTTTGACTCATTCGTCACTGAGGTTGTTGGCTAAATGAGTAAATTTGCTTGATGTTTTACTGAAACCCAAGGCAATCCTAATTCTTAAGTTTAGCTGTTAATTTCAACCACCTTCCAAATTTCAAACCTGGTCTTCTTCTCCAATTTTACATTTTTAAACCTGGCAATTAATTACTAGATAATGTTCTTTATTTTCATGTAGGGATTTTGATGAATAGGAAAAAAAGAAGAAAAAAATCAAGATAATATCTCATAACCTTAAACTACCTTCAATAGCTGAAAACCACCTAGAAATCCGCTGATCTGATTCAGATAACTTCCACTTGTCTGTTGGTCTCTCTTCACTCTTTGCTTCTATTGGCTGCCTCAAAGTTGAACTTGGCTTGACTTTTGGTTCTGCTGCTTTCTGTATGATTGTATCACATAGAATGCTGTCAGCTTCAAGTAATGAAAAATCCAACAAAAACTGGCCACATCGAACTGTATTGACTCACTTAACACGGAAAGTCCAGGGGAGAGCAGTTTCAGGGTTGGGTAATTCATCTATTCAATAATGTCTTTTTTTTCTCTCTTTTTTTCTGAGATGAAGTCTTGCTTTGTTGCCCAGGCTGGAGTGCAGTGGTACAATCTAAGTTCACTGAAACCTCTGCCTCCTGGGTTCAGGCGATTCTCCCTCCTCAACCTCCTGGGTAGCTGGGATTACAGGCGTCTGCTACCATGCCTGGCTAATTTTTATTTTTTTTTTTAGTAGAGATGGGGTTTCACCATGTTGGCAAGGCTGGTCTTGAACTCCTGACTTCAGGTGATCTGCCCGCCTTGGCCTCCCAAAGTGCGGGGATTACAGGCATAGGCCACTGCGCCCAATAATATCTTGAGTAGCTGGGCTTTCCCCTTCTTTTTTCCCTGCCGACTTTAGCGTGCTGGCTTTTGGTCTTCAGATGGTGTCCACAGTTCTAGGCATCACCTCTGGATGCAGCACAGCCTGCTTCATCAACACGATATGTTTGTATTTCAAAGAAAGGAATTTTGCTTTCCCAGAACCCCACAGCTAATGAGAATGGAAATTACCATGAGTAGTTTAGGTTGGCTATCCCAGTCGTGGCTGCACTTTTGAATCACTGGGGGGGCTTTGTAAAACTACTGAGGCCTAGACTCACTCCAGATAGGCTGATTTAACTAGCCTGGATGGTTCTAATGCGCAGCTAGTGTTGAGACCACTGGCTTAGTTTAATCAAGATTCCCTTATATGGGCAGCGAGCAGTTCAGCCTCCCCTGAGCACTGCCCACCTGGTGCCTTTAAAAATTAGGGTAGATGTGGCACATATACACCGTGGAATATTATGCAGCCATCAAAAACGATGAGTTCGCGTCCTTTGTAGGGACATGGATGAACCTGGAAACCATCATTCTCAGCAAACTGACACAAGAACACAAAATAAAACACCACCTATTCTCACTCCTAGATGGGTGTTGAACAATGAGAACACATGGACACAGGGAGGGGAGCACTACACACTGGGGTCTATTGGGGGGAAATAGGGGAGGGACAGCGGGGGGTGGGGAGTTGGGGAGAGATAGCTTGGAGAGAAATGCCACATATAGGTGAAGGGGAGGAAGGCAGCAAATCACACTGCCACGTATGCACCTATGCAACAATCTTGCATGTTCTTCACATGTACTCCAAAACCTAAAATGCAATATAAATAAATAAATAAATAAATAAATAAATAAATAAATAATTGGGGTTCTAATCCTAGCAGGAGGTCCTGAGTGCTGGTAATCTGGCAGTCAGAGAAGTACGTTTCTATAACCAATCAACCGTACTTTGGCCTGCATTACTTTTGAATTACTTTAGTTTTGCTAAAAGTGGATTAGGAACAAGAGGCAAATTATATAACTTTGCTTCAGAAGCCACGTTTGCCTGTAATCAGCCATCGGAGGCTGAGGAAGATCAAATCATCTTGTGATTTCCTTATCATCACCATCAGCAGCAGCAGTAGTAGCGGCAGCAGGTCTTTAATTTTTTTGCCTGGAAAATAAGAATTATTATATGTATCTTGCAAAGCATGCCTGCAGGGTTGCAGCTCAGAAAACTCTGGAATGGGGCAGGGAGAATTCCAATCTTGGCTGTTCCTCAGATCTCCAGAGCTCACAGAGATATCATTTTGTCTTTCCTTTTTTTTCCCCTTGGGCTTCCCTCTTCCTGACTCAGGACAAGGCCTTGGGGGTTGTGTGGTGGCAGGAAGAAGGTTCCAGGTGACTTCTCACTATGCTTCTAAAGCAGCATTATTCACAGTAGTTGAGATATGAAGACAATATAAGTGTCCATTGACAGATGACTGAATAAAGAAAATGTGGGGTGTGTGTGTGTGTGTGTGTGTGTGTGTATGTGTGTGACACACAATAGACTATTATTTAGTGTTAAAAAGGAAGAAATCCTGCCATTTGTGAGAAGACGGATGAACCTGGAGGACGTTACGTTAAGTGAAATGTACCAGACACAGAACAACAAATATCATATGATCTCTCTCATATGTGGAATCCAAAAATCATCAAAACAGAGAGGAGACTGGCAGTCACCAAAGGGACCATGGGAGATGTAGGTCAAAGGGTGCCAAGTTGCAGTTATGTAGGATGAGTAAGTCTTGAAATGTAATGCACAGCACACAGACCACGTAATGTTATATACAGATGCTTCTCTGACATAAACTTATTGTAAGTCAGGTAGTGTGCTGAATGTGTATCACTTTGACATCATCATAATGCTGAAACATCTTAAGTCAAACCATCATTAAGTCAAGGACCATCTGTACTGGAAATCTGCCTATAGAGTGGATTTTAGGTGTTCTTGCCACACAACTTAAAAAAGGTAACTCTGTGAGATGATGATATGTTAACTGGCTTGACTGTAGTAATTATTTCACTCTGTATATCAAAACATCATGTTGTGCACCTTAAATATATACAATAAAACAAACATACACCGACATCGCCAAATAAATAAGTAAATCTATAAAGTTTTATTAGCTGGTTTTATTTCTCCCTATCGAGCAAAGGGAGGAAAACCAGGTCGCTTTTCTGGCTCTCTTGTCCTGCACGCCCTAATAGTTACTTTTGGGGTCGGGTTCTAGTCTAGCACCCAGTGTCTTGGTTCCCAGAGGTTTTCATGGAAGCTCTCTGAAAATAAGATTTCTCCAAAGGGTTTCTATCACAGGCTTGCAGGGCCCTAGTTATTTTACACATCAGTGCTCTTTTTCCCTGGGTGGGGAGGGAATGATATAACACAGCCTTGTACATCAGAGACTTCAGCCTGGCTGCCAGGTCTTGCCCTTTCCATCAGAGCTCTTGTCCCCTTGGGATTTTCCCCGAGAGTCCAGTTCTCTGTCTCGCTCCCTCCGATTCGACCTCCTCTGGGGATTCCCAGCCAACCAGACATGTATGACTGAATATATGTTTCCATATTCCTTCAACACATTTTCATTGGCTGCCCACCATGTGCCAGATACCATCTGAACCTTGAGAACACAGCAGTGAACAAGATTGGCAAGGGCCCTGCTCCCATGGAGCTCACACTTGTGTAGGGTGACAGAAGATAAACAAGAAGCAAACCAGACCTAAGTCATGTCAGATGGTGGTAAGAAAATAAGAGGGGAAGGTGGGATGGTGAACCCTTAGGGTGCATGGGCTACCACAGAGGGGGCATCAGGCACCATCTCTTCTGAGGGGAGATATTTGAACTGAGGCCTGAACAGCAAGAGGGGCTCAGCCACAAAGAAGCTGGAGGAGGAATGTTTCAGACAGAGGCAATAGTGGGTAAGACCTCCAAGGTGGAGGCAAACTGGGGGTATTGGAAAAACAGCAAGAAGTCTGGTAGGCTGGAGTGAAGTAGGGTCCAAGCTCATTTTAAGGACACGTGTGGAACTTACAGCAATTCCAGGACATGACTGGACACTTACGTTAAGGGTTCCTACAGTTGGGAAGTTAGGAGATGTTCTGTGCTGGGAGCCTTGTCTTCCCAGAACACATGAGACTCTCCCGGTGACACCATTGCCTGTTTGCCTAAAAGGATCTCACCTTCAACTTTAAGGACAGGGACATCCAGTTTAATGTCACCCTGGTTCTGGTTCATTGTGATTCCATTATTTAAAAAACATTAATCTTTTTTCCACTACAGCTATAGATTTTTCCCCCTACCTTCCAAGAGCTGTCTTCCATTCTCAATCAACAAGAGCTAGCAGGGCTACCTGTTCTCTGCATTCCTGGGCAGTGCGCGATGCTACAAATGCTCTCAACCAATGAGCTTTCTCTTGAGTTGAGGATGTTCTACAACATGGGACTTCATTTTTGCTACTGATTTTGCGTGCTCAAAATTATTAGCCTAGGTTCCCAGTAAAGAGATTGGGTCTGTGACCTGGGCTAGTCTCGATGAAAAGGAAGAGGAAATTCACCCCTCTTCCCCAAAAGTTGGGTGGTTGAGATGATGTAGACAGTTTCGAGGTGGGGCAGAAATTGGGTGGGGGTGCAGGGAGTCAAGGATTCTTCTATTCTGGGTTGGGAATCTACAATCCCTTTGATGTAATTGCTTGCCAGATGGTTGATCTTTTAAATTGTTTCTGGGGTTCAGACTATAGAATCCACTGAGGCAGAAATGTGGGAACTTGGTAGGAAAACATAAAGATGATTGTGTGTTGGGTACTTAAAGCAGGTACAAAGTCTTTTCCAGGGAAGTTTTGTTAAAAGTGGATCAGGAACAAGAGGTGAATTATATAACTTTCTTCAGAAGCCACATCTACCTGTAATCAGCCATGGGAGGCTGAGGAAGGTCAAATCATCTAGTGTCTTCCTTATCGCCATCACCACCACCAACAGCAGCAGCAGCAGCAGCAGAGTTCTCTGTCATACTCTATTACTAGAGCTAAAGATTGTATGTGATTATAGACATTTATTATTCCGGTCATTGTCATGGTGATCTTTGGGGCAAGATCTGAGAGGAAAACTCTCTCCTAGCCATGTCTGGAGGCCGATGTCCTTAAACAGAAAATGGGGGTCATACTCTGTAAAACCTACCAGACCAAGTAATCCAGAGCTGGGATGGGGGCAGGATCTTTTTAGAGTAAGACTTGCCTTCCAAACCACTAAACTGTCATCTGGAGCTTGTCACTTCTGACAAGTTTCCTCCTTGCTGCCAGCTGGTTCTGTGTCACTCCGGGCTCTCATCAGTAATTTAGCCCTAAGAGGGGTACGGGAAAGATTAAAACAAGGAATGCTATGTGTGTGGGGAAACCATTCCCTAAAAGTCTATCTTGCCAGCAAATTTTAAGTGGTAGGAGCAGAAGTGACAACCACAGCTGGCACTTTGGGTTTTGTGGTATGAAGCAAAGGCTTTTTAACTGACAGAGGACTGAGCACCCATTCCTGGTGTCAGCTCCTGCCACTGGAAGGCTGGTTGGCCAGAATGTGATGCTGTGATGGGGGCTGTGTCTCAGCTGTCAGGACCTGGCTTCCAGATATGAATTCTAGAGGAGAGGAAGGGAACATCCTACCAGCACACTCATGTTTCGGGTTTGGACTGGAGCAAAGAGCCTGAGTTGCTGTTGGCCAAACGCTGGCCTGCACTTAGACTGGGCTGATGACTTCCTCCCTGTTCTATCCTTCACCTCTTATGCCATGGTTTTGGGAGGCACTGTGCTCAGCAAGTTGAACTGCTTCTTGGGTGTGTGACTAGGGTGCCAGCCAGGCCAGGGATGCCCAGGACCGGAAGAAGCACAGGGGCAGGACCACAGCACAGGCTGATCAGGAGGCTGCCCCACCGGGGGCTCTGCTGAAGGCTGCAGCCTCTCTGCTGAGAGTCAACCACTGTGCTGACTCACCATCCTTGTGGTTGAGAACATATCAGCAAATTGGTGACTGTAATGAGCCCTGGAGCTGCAAAATATAGGCCAGAGAACCTCAGCCGGAAGGGGCTTCAGTTAGCGACAGTTTTTCTATTCTGATATGGAGTTACAAGGGGCCCAAGAGGACCTGGGCATTTCCCTCTGTAGTCCCCAGAGGGACCATGAAACCAGGCCAGGAAGCAAGGCTAAGGGCAAGAGCAGCATCTGTCTGCAGGGGCCTGTTTGGACTGCTGCAAGTCCTGCCTTGCTGTTTGATTTTTCTGCTATGGCTGAACCTCGTTCTAGCAGGGTCATCATCTCAGTACCCTGGTGAGCTTAGCTCCTGCCTCCCAGAGAACTGGAATGACCTTATTCAGACACCTCCAGCAATTTCAGACTGGGGTTTCAGCCTATATAAGTCAGGGGCAAGGACTGGGGAGTCAAGAGGGTTAAGGGAGTGGGAGGTCAGAGGTACAATCCACATTGTATTTTATGTGAACAGAATCCCCTGGAGTACTGCAAAGCTCGAAGTCAGATGTCCCAGTGGGTGGCACCACCCAGCCTAGACTTTATCTCCTCCCTGATGCCTCTTATGCCAACATGGAATCGGCACATAGCGCGGTACTTGGCCATTAAGGTCATAAATAAATGCTTGGTGAATGTTTAAAAGCTTGATAGCCAGAAAGATGCCACCCTCCAACTGAAAGATGTTCACATTCTCATTCCCCGAAGCTGTGAATATGTTATCTTAATAGCAAAAAGGATTTTGCAAGTGTGATTAATATTAGGGATCGTGAGATAAAGAGATTATCCTGGATTATCCGAATGGGCCCCATCTTATCCTGAGAAGCAGACAGCCTTCCCTAAGTGCAGGCAGAGACAGAAATGTGTCTAGGGGAAGTGAGGTCAATGAGAGGGCTATCAGAGAAGGATTCCCTGCCCTGTTGCTGGTTCTGAGATGTAGGAACTATATGTAAGGACAGAGCAAATGTCTTCTAGGAGTTCAAGGTGGCCCCAGCTAGCAACCAGCAAGGACCTGTCTTGCAATCCCATGGAACTGTCAAGATCAGAATGAGCAAAGAAGTAGACTCTCCCCTAGAGCTGCCACCAAGGAACGCTGTCCTGCTGAGACATTCATTTGAGTCTTATGTGACCCATAGGACTTCTGGCCCATAGAACTAAATTATAGGAAGTGTGTGTTTTATACTGTGAAAATTTTGGTAATTTTTTACAGTAGCAACTGATAATTATGTTGCTACTGTAGAAACACAGGGGCAGGACCACAGTGCAGGCCGATCAGGAGGCTGCCTGATAAAATGGAATGTATTCTGTAATTGAACATAATTTTCTTGCCTCTATTACTCCTAATTCCCTTAGTGGCTGCCAGTGGTAGAGAAGTCCTGTTCCATGGTTAGCTGTGCGCTAGTGATGGGGAGAGCATCCTCCCTCTGGTCCCAAGTGCTTCTTGGCACCCCTGTGTTAACTTTTCTGCTGATGTCCCCTGCCACAGGTGTTGCTAGAGGCTGGCCTTTTCAGGAAGCACATGGAACTCTCTGCTCCATCCATGGCTCCATCCCAGGCAGGTGCTCCACACTCATCCCATTTATTACTCATCTATTCTGTACAAGAAACTTGATGAATTTTATTTTATTTAATTCTAACAACTTTAGGAATTAGGTAATGTTATCCCCATTTGACAGGGAGGAAAACTGAGGCTCAGAGCAAGCGATCATCTCACCGAGGGCCACCGACAAGAGCTCGGGGATTGGAACCTAAGAGAAGATGCTTCCCTTCTCTTCTCCAAGGGTCCTTTTGGGGCAGGCATGTTGTTCAAGCTCCAGCTCATGTCTTCAGACCATGCTGGGTCCAAGGAAATGCATGGATCTCCTCCATTACAAAATGTGACTCCAAAAGAAGCCTGGAAGTGGCTTCCAGCCCCTCCTACCTGACTGTGCCCTGCCCTTCACCTCTTCCTGTCTCCCTGTGACCCAGTGGCAGATGCATCTGTGGGAGCTGCTGCTTGGGAAAGTCCACCTGGGGGAGAGCATGCCAACCTCTCCTCTCAGATCCTCTGGGAGTTCCCTTCCCCACCCAAACTAGGCCTGGAGGTTGATGTCGGTGTGGTGTGGAAGATGTGGGGAGAGACTGCATGTGGCTTCTTACTAGCTCTTTCTTAAAACTTGTCTCTCCCTGTTGTTGTTAGTCTATTTTATAACTCACACTCCAGCAGGAGGGAAGAAAAGGAGCTTACCCTGTTCACGGATCCTGTAACCCCTGGTGGTTATTACCTCATAGCTGGTGCAGTGTCTTTTGAGCTTGGCAGTTTGATGTAGACTCAGGTGTCTGTTCTTTGCAGTCTTTCTGGGGTTGGTAGCAGAGAAAGAGAAGAGAACAGGTTCTTACTGATGACTGATTCAGAAGAATCTGATTACTCATGTTCTTCGTGTGCAAAACTTAAAGCCCTTCCACAAATGTATGAGTGGGTGTTGTATTGTGATAACCTGGGTATCGCTAAGATGGCCTCCTCGGGGTTTTTGTCTCCTCGTGCCCACCTGAAGGCTGTCTTCCCAGTCATGGGGGTTGCATTTACTTCGTCCCTGGCTTGCTCTGGGCCTCAGTTTCCCTATTCTAGGACAGAAGAAATCTGTGCTTTATATATATAAAAAATACAGTCCTGATAGAAGTCCACTGGTGATTTTGGCCTGCACCCTCCTCAAGGTTAATAGTCCAGGTAATTTCCTCAGGGGCCCTGGGTGGCCTGTTGCAGGTGGACCCATGAAGTGTCTGGATTTGCTGTGATAGGAGCCACCTCAGCTTTCTGTGGAGATAAGCCCTGCCCCTCGTTCACACTTTGAGCTTGAAAAGTCCCTTATTCAGCTTTGAAATGGGAACTAGAAAGACTAAGCAGGGCCTCTCAGGGGTTCCTTCTGGGGTCTCTTAGAAGAGAAGCAAGCAGTCTTGGCTGAGACACATCTGAGGTCGTCACTTGGCTCATGACCAGGGGCTCAGCAATGACCAGCCCGCAACCATACTGCCTTTCCCTAAGGGGCTGGGCTCCAGCTGTGGAGCAGGAGACTCCTTTGCCCTCCAACATGGTCTGGCCTGTCTTGCGTCCTGCACGTCTTTTCTCTACCAATTTTGTGGCTGTGGTTAACTTAGCTAATCTTTCAGTGAAATAATGTCTAGTGGCATTCCTTTACATTTTCCATGTGCTGTTTTTTCCATGACTCCATCTTCTTCAGGGCTGAGTTTGGGTCTTCATTTTTCCACCCACGGGGCCTAGTGAAGCTTCGCCCTGTGCTCCAACTTGCCTGCCCCAGACTTGGATGGACGTTGTCAATCCGGTCATATTGAGAGTGAAGCTGCCACCTAGTGGTCACTGGAGGTGTGCCTGCCTTTTCATGAGCTCTCTTGCTACTGGTCACTGGAAATATCAGTGTTGATGGCTTTCTTCTAGATGGACTTAGAAACTGTGCTGTGAATCAGACCAAACAATTTATTTGCTTCAAATCCCTATTGTAAAGAGGTTTAATATAAAGAAATGTTTTCAAGTCACAATAAATAATGAAGCAAACATCAGATAGGCATGTACTCCTTTGCCAAACTAGAACACTCATGTTTTCTTTGACTCAATTTAAATTCAGATGAAGTCTTACAAAGACAAAGTAAATCAACTAACAAACAGCCCAGGAAAAAGTGGATTGGTCATTTTCGTTTATTCAACACAAATCTACTTAGTGCTGGGCTGGCTCTGGTAGACACCCAAGTGTTTAGCGGGAACACAAGCAGCTCATTATGATACAACGTGGCAACTTAAAATCAGGTGAAGGAATGCAGAGGGAGGAAAACAAAGAGGACTTGCTAACTCTGCAGAGCAGTGACATTTGAACAGACTTGTCAAGGAAGACTCAATTTAGTCAGGTAGGAGGGACAGAGGGCAGGAAGGGAATTCTACCCAACTAAGGAAGAGCATGTGCAAGGCCTAGGGTAATGGAAGAGAAGGATGAGTTCAGGTGTCTGGAAGAGGTTGTCTTAGTCGGTTTCCTGTTGCTGTAACAGACTACTCCAGAATGGGTAATTTAAAATGAAAAGAAATTTATTTAGCTTATGGTTTTGGAGGCCGGGAAGTCCAAGAGCATGGTGCTATCATCTGGTGAGGGTCATCCTATGGCAGGGAGGCAGAAGGGCAAGAGAGGGAGTGTGAGAAAGAGAGAGACAGAGAGGGAGGGAGGGAGGGAAAGGGGGCCAGACTCCCTAGATCACTCACTCACTTCTGTGATAGCAGCGTGAGTCTATTCATAAAGGCAGAGCTCCCATGACCTCATCACCTCTTACAGGCCCCATCTCCCAAAATGGTGACATGGCAATTAAATGTCAACAAGAGTTTTGGTGAGGACATCTGAACCATAGCAGATGTGTATTATGGCTGAAAAATGTCATTAAGTCTAAAGCTTTGTAATGCATTTATTAGCCACCTATTTTAGGTATTTATTGGCTACCTATTTTATTCAAAGTAGATATACAAAGGTATGAGACATGGAGAACAATTTAGGATGACATGGAGGTATGTTGTAGAGATGTCAGTTCTTCCCAAATTAGTCTACAGATTCAAAACAAGCCCAGTAAAAATCCCAGCAGGTTTTTTTCCTTTGTGGAAATTGACAAGCTATTTCTAAAATTCATTTAGAAATGTAGAACCAAAAATAGCCAAACTGTCTTAAAGAACAATACTGGAAGATTCATACTACCACATACCAAGAATAAAGCTAAACGAATTAATTGCTGGGAAACTGGCAACAATTAAAACTGAATGTACACATACCCTCTGACTCAACAATTCCTTTCCTAAGTACGTGCCTAACAAAAATGCATATATATTTAGTAGAGAGTTATGCTAGATTGTTCAACACAATGGTATTAATAGCTCTAAATGGTGACTATCCAAATGCCCTTCAACCCTGTGGTGTCTTTGTACAATGGGATTCTGGATAGTAATGAAAATAAATGATTTACAATTACACACAACACCCTGGATGCATTTTACAAATATAACGTTGAGAAAAGGATGCCAGACTCAAGGGAATACACATTGTCCAATTCCATTTATATCGAATACAAAAATGGCCCCAAACAAAGTCTTGCTCTGTCACTCAGGCTGGAGTACAGTTGCATAATCACAGCTCACTGCGGTGTTGAATTCCTAGGCTCCAGGATCCTCCTACCTCAGCCTCCTGAGTAGCTGGGACTATAGGAGCCTGCCACCACACTCACCTAATACTTTAAAAAACTTTTTGTACAGATGGGATCTTCCTATGATGCCCAGGCTAGTCTCAAACTCCTTTGCTCAAGTGATCCTCCTGCCTCAGCTTCCCAAAGTGCTGGGATTACAGGCATCAGTCACTGCGTCCAGCCTCAGAAATGGCCAAAACTAATTGTGGTAGATTGATTGCACTAGTAGCTCTAATTCATCATCTCTTGAAACCCATGCCCTTTGCCTTATGACTGCAGCTCCTTTCACTGAAGATGTGGAGTGTATGTCCCCAGCAGGGTCAGAACTATGGTAAGACAATGAAGGCCCAGCCTTAAAATTAAGGAGGCACCAAAACCCTCAATAATCAAGAAAAATAACATTGAATGTACGGTTTTGAAAAATCAAAATTAGTGCAAAAAAAATCTATCGTGAACAAAATGTCAAAAATTCAATAAAGGAATAGCTGACCCTGCACTTGCATGACTCAATTTTCTAGCCCCACTCTGCTAGCCTCACTCTAATTCTGACTCTGTCAGATCCTGTCTTCTTGAATAAAGAGGAGGCCTGCATATTTCTGTTTGTTCTCTTATTCTCTGCTATCACTATGGCCATGCCCTGGCTAGGCTGCTGGAGGCGAGCTGTCCCCCAGCTGCCCATATGCAAGAGTGAGCCTGTGGGGGATCTGTCAGAGTGGTGGGAAAAACTACAGGGAAAGGGGCAAACCTTCTGAAAGGTTGGAAAGTTCTGCAGAGCCCAAGGGAGTATAGGGGAATTTATCTTAAACAGGTGTGAGGTTTGTTCTTGGGTTCTTGCCGAGTTTAAAAGGAAGAAACTGAGGCCAACACAAGAAGATCCAATACGAAGGAATTTATTCAGGCTCCCGGGCGAGGTTCTGTGGTCCGACAGGAGAGGCCAGAGAAGTCGCACAGACTCCGCTCAGACATGGGGTTTTATAGGGAGTGAAGGAGCTCGATTGGTTGTGGGAGAGCAGGACTACTATTGGGTAAGGTTACAAGCCTTTGTTTGCATACAGGACTTGGCTGCTATTGGTTAGAATTACTCGGCTGCTATTGGCTAGAAAGACTTGGCTGCTATTGGCTAGAAAGACTCGGCTGCTATTGGCTAAAATCACAAGACCCTGCTTGCATACTGGGTTCTTTAAGGGAAAGCCAGGCTGTGCGAGAAGGAGAAAAGGGAACAACCCAAGCATGTCCGAGCTTTCGGAAAAAAGGCAGTGGGGTGTGCGTCCGAGCTCCCGGCGAGGCAATCGGCCTTACAACAGGCTTCTTCACTTTTCTTGACCAGGAACTGACTTTTGATCATCTGCACATGTGATGTTCCCTGAAAGGGAAACAGTAAATGTTAATTACCTACAGGTTGTGTTTGCTCCAGGTTTTCGGCATTGTGCCTGCACTGAATAAAAGCAGGCAGCTCCAGCTTCTCGGGACTGCTCTCTGACCAGTAGAGTCGGGCGGTTACCTCGCTGCTCTTACACTGCATTACCTGTATCTTAGTACTTGTTTCATCCGTCAGCCAGGGTCTGTGGGACAGACCTGGCAAGGAAGAGCCCAGCCAAGATGAGCCGACTCGCCTATACACCAGCCCCAGGTGAGTGAGTGATAAAATACCGAAGTTTTGTGATTGTTGGTTATGCAGCAAGAGCCAACTGATGCACTGAACTGTGTAGTTAAGGGTCAGGATAGAGGTTGCTTTTGGGAGATGAGGCATGAAGTGGGCTTCTGAGGTGCTGTCGAGTTCTGTTTCTTAACCTAGGTGCTAATTACACAGTTGTATTTGGTTTGTAAAAATTCATTGACTTGGATGTTTACGACTTGTACAATTTTCTATACCTTTTATTATTTTTGAATAAAACATTTTAAAGGGTAGGTGACATGGCTCTACCATTTTTTTGAGAACAACTTACTGGGCTAAGATGTGTAAAATGAAAGTTACAAGCACCAGAGACTGATATAAAATCCAGAATAAATTGAATTTGAACCAATATTCAGAAAATCTGAAAGTACTTATTTTGGGCTCTATCCACAATTATTTATGAGAAAGCATTTAGGATTATTTAGACCATTATTTTTAAATTCTGTTACGGTAGACACAATCACAACCTAAGAATATTCTCTGAAACAGTATTTCATTTGGTTTGGGTTTTTGCTGAATTCATCTGTACATGTGGCTTTACACTGGCCTCATCTCAATAAAAATAAAGCCAATGTAAATTATTATGATAGTTATTTTTCAAGCATATGCTACTGCTAATGTCAGAAGGCTTGGCTTTTCTTTGTTTTTCTTTTTTTTGAGATGGAGTTTCACTCTGTCGCCCAGGCTGGAGTGCAATGGCACAATCTTGCTTTGGCATACTGCAACCTCTTCCTCCTGGGGTCAAGCAATTCTTGTGCCTCAGCCTCCCGAGTAGCTGGGATTACAGGTGTAGCCACCATGTCTGGCTAATTTTTGTATTATTAGTAGACTGGGTTTTGCCATATTGGCCAGGCTGGTTTCAAACTCCTGACCTCAGGTGATTCACCTGCTTTGGCCTCCCAACGTGCTGGAGTTACAGGTGTGAAACACTGTGCCTACCTGGCTTGGCTTTTCTATGCACAGAGATTAGATATAATTATCATTCAGCATCGATCCAGGAACAATTTATTATCCATCCAGCCAATCAATCATCCATCTCACCTGATGGGAAGAAGCTGGCATCTAATAAGAACTGTGATATCCCTGCTGTGGATTCCTTCTTTATCTACCTTGCTAGAATTGACTCTGAAGTGGGTGGGAAGAGCCTGTCATCAATTTGATTTCAAAGAGAAAGTAGTTCTGTTTTAGGAATTGAGATAAAAAGGGGAAAATACATAGTTAAATAATAGCATTTGTGAGGGCTTCCTCCATCTCCTAAAGGAATAACTTCTGTTTGCTTTTCAGAAGACATGCAAACATGTATGACTTCTCTGGGGGAAAAATTTCTATCTAGTACTAGATTTGCTCTCTGCCTAGGTGTTTGCTATGCACCTGGCCCTGGCAATGCAGTGCCCCACTTTGCATAGCAGATGAGAGCCAGGCATAGTGCCAAGGAAATTACAGGAACTCATCTAATCTCTGTAACCCCTCTATGGGGAGGCACTGTCATTATCTTCTCCTTACAAATGAGGACCCTGGAGCACAGAGATTGGTTGAATCACACAGCTAGAACCTGGCAGAGCTTGTATTGAGCCTGGCTGTCTGGCTCATGGTATGTGCTCTTATCAGCAAAACTTGCTTTCAATTCATACCATGAGTTTCCAATTCCAAAGGAGCTGTGAGAAATCCTCTTCCCGAAGAAAAGAATTACCTTACAAGCATTTTTCCCTAATTTATAGCTGATATAAATCTAAATTTTTTGATACATTAGGCTTGTTGTGGGGTGGGGTGGGGTGGGGTGGGGCATTCCTAGAGTATGAACTTGAGATGATTTTGAAATGAATGACTTAAAATTATCTTTTAATGAAAATACTTTAAACCTCTATCTTACACTGTCATATATTGATTGCATCACACAGTAAGTTTGTGTGGTGTTTTTCTACTCACTGTTAATTTCATAAGTCCATGCTTCATAAGTTACAGGTAAAGGACCTTTATAATTGAATCGGCTTTTTTTTTTTCTAAATATAGCTGTGGTACCCAGCATGAGTGGTATTCAGCAGGTGCTCAGAGTAGGTGCTTATTGATTAATGGGACTGAAGTAAAATGTTCCAGGTTAGCAGAGATTCTGGAGATAAAAGGAATACAATGAAAATGTTTGGTGAAATTGACTGGCAGTACATACGTAAGTTACACTGAAAACATTTTTTTTTTTTTTTTGACAGGCAAACAATGGTATATTTGGTCACAAATTCTGATAATGAAATTCCTTAGTTTTGCTCCTGTATTCCCTCAGTGTGGTAGCCTCCTCTCATCCTCCCCCACCAGCATGAGTTAGAGTCACAGAAAGTTTCAGGAGGTCACCCATCAGATGAGCTTCTTGGATTGTCAGGATGTTTTAGCTTTCAGGAGGCCATGGTTTCCATTTTCTATCTTAGAGTTGTTTTCTTTCCTTCTGGGACTCTCACAGAACTCCCGCCACCAATGCACATCCCTGCCCTTTGTTCTCAGAAGGTGAAGTGATGATGATTTCAGGCAGATGGTGGGAAATCGAGAGGCTATCGTATGTCCTGTAATCTCTATCCAGGTGAGAAGGTCTTTCTGGGGAGACCGACCCTGGCTTCAGTCCCCACTCAGTCAAGGCTGAGGAATCACAGCCAAAAGGATTCTTGAATGCACTGGTGACAACAGCTGCCTTCTAGCTCTGTATAATGTCTGTCATTAGGGACTGTTTCTGTTATTTAAAACAAAGTGCTGGTTTTAATCTAAGTAGCAACACATTTTTGCCCCTTAACCAAACCAGTCAGCGACTTCTTTCAAGAATTCAGCTAAAATTTATGAGCTTCTATTGCGGACAATGTCCAATCCTAGGGGTTTCGGGGCTCGGGAAGTTGAGGGTGCAGACTTGTTTCCTGGTGCATGAGGGGCACGCAGAGTCGGCATATGCATCACTCAGTCAGCTTTAGCAATGTAATACGTGAACTCTGAGGGATGTGAGAGCAAGCAAAAGACAAAGTTGGGGACAGACTGATTTTTGACTACGGGACTCTAGGGATCTGTTTCCTGGAAATGAGATTCATGAGTCACCCTGAAGAAAACATGCTTTCAAGTCCTGTCTTGGCCCTGGCATTATTAATTCATCAACCAAATTTGCTGCAAATGCATTTAATTAAGCGTCCAGCCTCCAGCCTTGCTCCACTAGAAACTTGCTAGCCCACTGCCACCATTTATGTTCCCAAGTCATCCAGACAGTTCTTGAGCCTGCAAGGAGTTCCTCCTCTGTATAATGGTATCACCTCATTGCCCATTATCCAAGACATGTTTCTTCCTGGATTCAGAGTTCAGTTAACATTAAAATGATCCTGACTTTCATAGTTCAGACAGAAAGGTTTTGGAAAGAAAGAAGTCATGGATTATACAGTCATCTCTTCATATTCTAGGGAGTGGGTTTCAGTGTACCAGCATACGCTCCTCCACCAAGGTTACCAAAATTTGAGGATGCACAAGTCCGTAATAGAAAATGACGTGTTGTCTGGGCACGGTGGCTCGCACTGTCATCCCAGCACTTTGGGAGGCTGAGGCAGGTGACTTAGTTGAGGTCAGGAGTTCCAGACCTGCCTGACCAACATGGTGAAACCCCATCTCTACTAAAGATAAATTAGTTGAGTGTGGTGGTGTGCACCTGTAATCCCAGCTACTTGGGAGGCTGAGGCAGGAGAATCGCGTGAACTCAGGAGGTGGAGGTTGCAGTGAGCCAAGATTGAGCTACTGTGCTCCAGCTTGGACAAGAGTGAAACTCCATCTCAGAAAAAGAAATAAAAAAGAAAATGACATGTTTTCATATAAACCACACAATCCTCTCATATTTTAAATCATCTCTTTATCGCTAGATTACTTATAATACCTAATACAACGTGAATGTATGTGAACAGTTGTTCTGTATGGATTTTTTTTATTTTTAATATTGTATTGTTAATGTTTTTTTCCTGAATATTTTTAATCTGCTGTTGGTCGAATCCTCAGATGTGAAACCCATGAATATGGTGGACTGACTACATAAATTGGGCTATTTCTTCATTTGGCAATGATGTACCCAAAAGAAAATGTTATAACTGTAAGCAAACTTTGGTAGTAAAAATGCTTACCTTTGATGACCCGGAACTGATGCCACACCTCTTGTAAGCAGTGCAAGACTGGCAAGGATTTGATTGAATCTGTCGCCCTCTGTCAATAAGATACAGCTGTGATCTTCCAGCCGCTTCCAATCGTGAGCCCACAGACTGGTTGCAATTGGAATCACCTGGGGGAAAATTCTGACCCTGCATTTTTTTGGTCTCCAGCTGTAGAGATTCTGTGGCAGTAGAACTACAAGGGCCCGGAAACCTATTTTCAAAAAGCTTTCCAAGGGATTCTGTATGAGCCAACTTTGGAAACAATTGTTGCAGGGACTATGTGAGTGGCAGGTAAAATCTGGTCATAAGTGATACTGGATGAAGCTCTTACATGACCTCACGTTCAGGGTTGCTCTCACTCAAGTGACTCACTGCTCATGTAGGGGAGAACACGGATAGCTTGTTGGGCAGAGCCAATAGTAACCCCAAAGTTCATTCATAACACTTGGTTTGTTTCCACATGGGAGAATATTTTTTGTGCTCATGACACGTTAAAGTGAGATTTGGGGAATTGGAATAAATCCTTTCTGCATATTTAGTACAACTTCCTGCAGGCAACAACGTACTGCTTGCCAGTCTGTCCCCATTTATTGTTGCTCAGAATATGTAATGAGAGACACTAGAAAAAACTCGACCATCTTGGTTGCCGTCTTTCTATATCCCTCTTTTCACGTTTCCACTTTCCCTTTTTTTTAATATTTAAAAAAATTTTTTCAACTTTTACATTGGATATGGGGGTCACGTGTGCAGATTTGTTATATGAGCATTTTGCACCCAGGTTGTGAGTACCCAGTAGGTAGGTTCTCAGCCCACGTGTCTCTCCCTCCCCTCTCTAGTAATCCACAGTATTTATTGTTATTATGTTTATGTCCACCTTCTTTTTATAGTCTATAACCATTCCACTAGAAGTGTTCTTGCATATTTACAAATGACTTTTTCATTTTCCCTTTGAAGCCTGCATGTTCTTGCTGGCTTTTAGTGTTACCTGGGTTTATGCCACACTGGTGGATTTTAATACTGAGTACAAATCAATGTCTTGGGTGTTGCTGGGAAGGCCACGTGCATATTTTTATATTTCAGGTATAGCTTATTGACACCATCGATGGCTAGGTGTACTTTAGTGACCTGAATGTAGCTCTTAGCAAGTGCTCAGCATTTTTTCTTCTTTTTTTTTTTTTTTTTTTTTTTTTTGAGGCTCAGTGCAACACCCAAGAAGGACCAGGAGATGGTGCTGTGGATCAACTTTTCTTGCACATCGAGCAGTGCAGTTGGTTTTCAGAGAACCCGATCATGAGATAAAGCTTTCGTTCCTTATTTTCCTAGGGAGGCTAATAAACTGCTCAAATTTGTAAACTAAGTAAAATATTTAAAATAAAAACTTTAGGAATAAAAGTTGATGAACTGACTTTGAACTTTATTTAAAGCTGTCAGATTTAAACTTCACACTGAGCTTGAGCTTGGAGAAGGTAGTGGGTTGAATGTTTACTGGTAACTTTCTGCTCTTAATAAAGGGGTCAGAGAAACCTCTTGAGGAAGATTGAAGACCAATCTGAGGCTTCCTGCTGCCCTAAGAGCAGCACAGAGAAGTGATAACAATAAAAATGTAATTTTAAGAAATGCATATATTTTATGCTGTCCTTGGTTTAATCATGAAAATGTTAGGCAAAAGTTACTATGTACAAAATTAGCATAAAGAGAATATCTGATGCCAAAGGTCACAGGATTTTGCCCAAGTCCATTGTGATAGCTAATGCAGTTGGCTCCCTTTCCTAGCCATTCGGAGATAATGCTAAGAGACTGGTTTTCCTCTTGTGTATTTCTAACTACAAACACCAGAAGAGGTTATAATGTGGCTTGTTGGAATGGATTTTCTTTTCCTATTTGCATGTAAATAACATGACCATGACCCTGTAAATTTCCCACAAGCAGTTGTAGAAATAGGGTGGTGTTATCCCAGAGGTATGGGCCTCTGCATCTTTCCCAAGAGCATCTAAGCCAGTTAACTCGGTTGGTTTGATCTTGAGCCTAAGACATCCAAGGTCATGGTAACCATCTGTGGCAAGATCAGTAAAGTTAAAACAGAGAGCCTATGTATTCCAGGCACCAAGAGGAATGAGCTGTAACACAGGCAAAGTGTGGTACTGGTAACGTGGAAAGTTATCGGTAACATGGAAAAATATAATTTGTGTGGCTCAATATCCCTCAGTGTTTAACAGAGAAGGCACTCGGTGATGTCGTCCTCAACAGCGGAGCCATTTATGTTTAGCAAGAAGAACCACCTTCCTAAGAATAAAGTGTGAACTCATGGTTCCTGACTCAGTTTTATCTGTAGGACTCTTGACACTACAACTTGTGTCTCAAGATTTTTTCTCTTTTGTTCTTTTTTTTTTTTTTTTTTTTTGCCATGACAGATAATTATGAAGAGATAGAAAGATACCTTTGCTTATTGATGTAATCGGGGAAAGGCATAAGATTGAGTGGCGATTCTCCTACTTAGAGTCCCCTAGCAGCTGCAAAATTTTAGGAACTGTGGAAAATGGGTTTTTCACCATCCCTGCCTGCTTTCTATTGGTTGTCCCAGTTAGCCACTGCAATCCAGATGTGTACTTGAGATTTATAGTTGTTTACTTGGGAAGCAAAATCTCCTATGAAACGGGAAAAGGATCTTTCATATAAAGAATATTTTTGTTCTAGATGGAGAAGCAAATGCCTTTCTGAGCCCAGTTTCTGGGGCTGGCTGGTTGAATGTCTGGTACATAATAATAGCTCACATTCATTGACTAAGGGACAGGCTGTGTGCTAAGCATGGTGTAAGCATCACTTTTAATTCTCACAAAACCTTATGAAATACGTACTTTTTTTAAATGATGGATTCTCGTTCTGTCACTCTGAGTGGAGTCAGGTGGTACAATCTCGGCTTACTGCAACCTCTACCTCCTGGGTTCAAGCAATTCTGCTGCCTCAGCCTCCTCAGTAGTTGGGACTACAGGCATGTACCACAATGCCTGGCTAACTTGTGTAATTTTAGTAGAGACGGGATTTCATCATGTTGGCCAGGCTGGTCACAAACTCCTGACCTCAGGTGATCCACCCACCCCAGCCTCCCAAAGTGCTGGGATTACAGGTGTGGGCCACCACACCTGACCATTATCTGCATTTTTCAGGATGAGGAAACAGACTCGCAAAGATGGAATAACTTTGCTGAGGTTCCCTGGCTGGCAAATGGCAGAGTCATGAGTTAAACCCAGTTCCAAGAACTTGTTCTTAGTGTGCTATTCTATTTAGACTATAGCTTTTTGGAGACAACCTAATTTCAATCTAATTCTTTCGTTTTTCAAACAGGATTACATATTTGTGATTCTGTAAGTCGGAAGTAGGTCCACATTTCTGCATTCAAATATGCCCCTAAACTCTTCAATAGGCTGCAGGTACAAGAGGATGGGGACTAAGAATCTCAGGGCTAGTAAGTTTCTTAGTAAGTGATGTGTGTGTGTGTGCGTGTGTGTGCGTGTGTTTAACATCTCCTTGGAATGTAAGGCTACCTTACCTTGATTGCTCTCAGCTTGGGACTGTGTCATAAATTCTAGGCAGCAGAAAAGTCTCACCATCCTATTACAGTAGAATACTTCACTCATCTGAGTGCTCAAATTAAAGTTCTATGGTTAATTGGAAGTATCCTCCTAAAAGGGCATTTATGGATCCATCTATTGTTCCTTGATCATATTCTCTGGGGCTTCATCCATTCAAAGTATCCTTCCTCTTTATTTTCTGTAGCAACACACTATTCTTGCAAAGGAAATTTCTTCCATGTTAATTATGAAGATGATACATTTTTCTTATTTGTATATGGAAATTTAAAACAAAGGTAAATAAAAATTGATTTTATTAATGTTTAACTTGGGCAGGCACATGATTTTTTTTTGCGGGGGGGGGTCTGGCTCTGTTTGAAATGGAGTGTGGTGGTGTGATCATAGCTCACTGCAACCTCTGCCTCCTGGGCCCAAACGATCCTCCCACCTCAGCCTCCCAAGTAGCTGAGACCACAGGTGCACACCACCACGTCCATCTAATTTTTTTGTATTTTTGTGAGAGGGTTTCACCATGTTGCCCAGGCTCATGGTAAACGGCTGAGCTCAAGTGATCTGCCTGCCTTGGCCGAGGCGTAAGCCACTGTGCCCAGCCCAGGCACATGATTTTAAAGACTGAGAACCTAGTACGACTCCCTTCCTTTCCGGGTTGTTTTTTTCTCTGCAGGGACCTTCTTTTCTAAAAGTGTCTCTTTTGGGGAGATCATGTAACACTTTGCTACAATGACCTGTATAAAGTGGATGCTACTTTAGACAAGTGAATTAGGGAGGTGTCATAGAAACAAGACTTGAGTTGGATCTTGAGATACTGTCTATCCTGCCTCTCATTTATCTTTCCGGGAACACAAAGGGTCCAGAATTTTGCTTATATCTGCTCTGATCCATTATGATTATATTTTGAAGCTTACCTCACAAGATGGCATTACTTGATGTACATTGTATTTCATGTTGGAATGGGGGAAAGTCTCTGTATGTCCTCCATGTCTAGACAAAAGTATTTCTGCTGGGAATGTCTGGTAAGGTTCTCTCCAGGTTCAGCAGATCTTAAGTGGTGGCAGCACGTCCCGATCTTTTTTGAGATGCACTGCAAATAATTTCCTACCATTAGCGTTATCTTAGTATCAATGTATGTGAATGTTAATTCTTGAAAAATAAAATCAGAGGATTGCAAGCTATTCCCATCACCAATAATACTCCTTGATGTTCAATGTTTTCTGGAGTAGAAGAGAAAGCTGTGACATTGCATCATTAAGTCAAAATGGACACAACCCAGTCAATCTGGGTACCTATGAGGCAGTGTATTTACATGTGTGTTGGTCACTTTTCAGGGTGGGAGGTGGGAACTGCATCATGGAAAATGTGGACAAAACTCAGATTTTTTTTTTTTGAGTAAATCCAGAAGTAAAGAAGTCCCCAGCCCTTCTCATGAATATTGAGGTTACTTTGGATGACATAAAATTAAAAGGAAATTCCTATTATAGTGTAGTTAAGCCAACGTGTATTGGCTCAACACGATTCATGATTAAATATACGGATCTAATTCCGTCCAGCGGGGAGACCTGCCCAGCCATTTTGGCCCTGCCCACAAAGGGGCGGCACCTTTTGCTGCTCGTTCTGCCGTCTTTGCTTCTCTCTCCTGGCTTTCCTGCTTGCTCTCCCTTCCTCCCTGCCTGCTTCACTGACTTGCTCACCACACTCCACGTCTCTTCTCTCAACAGAGAGTCTGTCTTCCTGCAATGTGGCTCCACGCCAGCAATCATGGAAACGGTGGAAAATTTTCTTGTGGTTGGAGGTGAAGCCAACAGCAAAGGAAGCTGGCCCCTTGTTCTCGTCTCCTCCCTTGCAGACCCCCTCCTCCCAGCTCTGCATTCAGGCTTGGGGCGGGGAGTATAGAACTTGCGGCCAGAAAATCCTAAAGATTTGTGCTGGCTTTTGCTATCTGAGGTGTGCTCTGAAGTAGCAATCAAAAAGGCTTTCTGGAGGCTTGGAAGGACAGGAGGGCACCAAGCAAACACAGTTCTAATTCAGAGAAAGCAGCCGGATACCAAAGAAGGGCCCCCAAACGTCATGAGGTTGCTGTGTGGGCCCCCTGCAAACACGGGCGCAGTGAAGTACATACCTCCATGCCCTGGAGGCCTATCTGGCCCTGTTAAAACTGTGCCCCTGCATGTTTGGTTTAGTTCGTTAGAGAATTTCCAAGACTCTTGAAATGCTTGTGGGTAACCTGGAATTTCCTTAGAGACCTGGCTGCTGAGATCACTAGCCACCATCAGGGACGCATGCCTTCTGTGAGCGACAAAGACAGTTGTGTAAAATGAGTCACAGGAAATCCTTGGAAATTCTTCATCCATAAATTCCTTCTAAGGCACGAACATTCCAATTATAAAAGCTCTAGAGTGGGGCAAAGGAGACCCAGTTCTCAATAAAGGCAGAGACATGTATGTAGCCATCCTTGTCTCTGCTCACTCTAAAGGCCAGCTTTTTAATATTTATTGGTAGAGGCTCATGTGACTTAAGGGATCGACATCAACTGCCTTTTTTTTTTTTTTTTTTTTTTTTTGAGACCAGATCTTACTCTTTCAGCCAGGCTGGAGTACAGTGACATGATCTCAGCTCAGTGCAGCCTTGACCTCTGGCACTCAAGCAGATTCTCCTGCCTTAGTTTCTTGAGTAGCTGGGACCACAGTCATGCACAACCACTTCTGGTTATTACTGTCTTTTTTGTAGAGGTGAGCTTTTGACATGTTGCCCAGGCTGGTCTCGAGCTCCTGGACTCAAGTAATCTACTGGCCTCAGCCTCCCAAAGTGCTGAGATGACAGGCATGAGCCACCAAGTCTGGCCCTTAGCTCTCTTTTAGGTTGAGAGACAAAGACCTGATGAGATTCATGAAGATCCTCAAGATCTCATGGCACAGAACATGGTTGAACAGTTGATTTTTCTGAACAGCAACGTAACTGATATTTCCTAGCAGATGTTACATTTAAATTCCATCAGGGGAACTCTGAGGAATGGACATATGTGCTTTTTTTTTTTTTTTTTTTTTTTTTAAAGAGTCTCAAGCACACTCTTAAGACTCTACAAATACTTTTGGGGGATGCCCCCATTCTTAACTTTCTGTAGTCTTAGCATGTTCCTTTCTTGTATAGCACATTTTCTATCATTTTTGATTCACTTGACAAATTTACTAAACATGTGCCTGATCCTTTATTAAGTAGTGAGAAAATATGATGAGCAAGATAGACCCAGGTCCCTGCCCCTCCCAAGTATAGTCCCCATCAAGAGGGACAGGGGGCCCTTTGATGCTGCGTCTGTGGGCATAGACTCTAGAGCCTGGGCCGTGTTGCTTTTCTTGCCCCTCTCACCTCCCAGCCATTGTGACTTCAGTAGTAGCTGAATGAAAGATAATGAACTGATAACATAGTGTCTCCATTTCTAATTGCTTTTCCAAAAATGACTAAGTACTCAAATAATAAAGTGAGTTTGGTGTAGTGTGTGACGGTTGAGGGTTGGGAACCAAATTGTCTAGGTTTCAATCCTCTTCTACCACTTTATTAGCTGTGTGACCCTGGGAAATATTTTCAAGTCTCTCTGTACTTGTAATTTCTTGTCTTTAAAATGTCGACAATTATATTATCTACCTCACAGGGGTTTTATGGGTGTTAAGTTAAAACTTAAAAAGTACATAGAGCAATGTCTATTATCAAGCATTCAATAAAATTAGCTATTGTTAATTACACTAAAGCCCAGGAGCTGGAAAGGACTTGGGAAACCCAGTCTTCAATTCAGATAGCACATACTTTAGGAATGAAATCATGGCTAAGGTGGATGGGGGAAGATGATAAAAATAAATGGGAAAGCTCACTCTCTAGATTCTGCCAGTGAGTTGTTTGCATCAGGGCATCTGGGGGTTGCCCAAGAGGTCAGGATGCATGAGAAATTGAGAGAGGCACGGGGTAGCGTTGACCTGCTAGGGTCCTGAGGAGATCTCAACTGCAGAAGGATGACTAGGGGATCTCCTGCCAAGCAGGTCGTAAGCAGAGTTCCAGTCAACAATTCCTTGGCATATCTATCTTTCATGGTGTTAGCCCATAATTGATAACTGGAAGAAGTTACTCTGGGTTTGGGGTGTAAAACCATGGCATAAATTAGCTGCTATATAGTTTTTTCAGACAGTTGATACATAGTATTGTAACACTGAGAGATCCCTCTGGGAATGATGGTTAAGTTGTTGAGGACAGTCCTAACTCTTGGTTCACCATACCACTTGTAATGCATACAGTTGTTTGTATCTATTTCTAATGAAGGTGGTAATGATACGTACCTGCAGCATGGTAGAAGAGTCCTGGACTGCAAATTAGGAGGCCTGGGTTCCAGTTCGGGCTATTTGCTTGAAGTCACTTAATATCTTGGAGTCTTAATTTCCACGTATGTCAAATGTAGACTAAGATTTTATACTTGCTAATGGTGCTTGAAGCTGTCATATGTTCTATTGTTTGTGCAACATGCCTCAATATTCAGGGTGCTCAATCATTTATTGATTTACTCACCTATAGAATTCTGTTAATATTTGACAGTTTTTTAAAAAAAATAGTTTTGTGTAAGCTATGAAAATGTTAATTGCACACACAAACAATTATAAATACTTAAGCATCTACCATCCAGATTTAACAGGTATTAGTATTTCATTATATTTAACCTTTATCTTTAAAAAATATTATAGGTAAAGTAATTGATTTCCTCCCTCCCTGGCAGTGACCACTATCTTTAAATTAGTATTTATTCTTTTTTCATAGGTTTTTATACTTAGACATGGAGATACTGTCTCTATAGTATTGAGTTTTATTTTTTCTAGAGATGGAGTCTTGCTTTGTCGCCCAGGCTGGAGTGCAGTGGCGTGATCTCTGCTCAGTGCAACCTCCACCTCCTGGGTTCAAGCAATTCTCCTGCCTTAGCGTTTGAGTAGCTGGGATTACAGGCATGCATCACCACTCCCAGCTAATTTTTGTATTTTTAGTGGAGACGTGGGTTTTACCATGTTGGTCAGGCTGATCTCTGGCTTCAGACCTCAAGTGATCTGCCTGTCTCAGTTTCTGAAAGTGTTGGGATTACAGGTGTGAGTCAATGCACTTGGCCAGGATTGTTTTAAAAATGAACATATTGTAAGTTTTCTTATTTTGCTCAACTTCATATTTTTCAGATTCATCTACGTTACTACCTATGTAATTACATATTCATTCATTCACTTTAACAATGACTTAGTATTCTGTTCCGTGAACTTATGCCAATTTAACCATTCTCTATTGATGGCATTTAGGTAACTTTCAACATTTTGCTATTGTAAATAACATTGCAACACCCAACTGTGCAGAAGTCTACTTGGGCACATGTGTGAGAGTTTCCCTAGGGTAATTTACCTGGAAGCAAAATTACTTGGAAGAATATATTTATTTTCAATCTTTCCAGATAATGTGAAATTGCTTTCCAAACTGCTTGTAGATATTTATACTGTCACCATTACTAGATGACATCTTGTTTTCCTACATTCTTGCCAGCTTGTGTGTTAGAAGACTTTTAATTTTTTCCCAACTTGATGTGTATGAAATAATATTTTCTTGATGTTTTTATGGATTTATTGGCTTTTAAATTTTGAATCTTTCTTTCCAGTTCTTCATGGTGGAGGATGAGTTCTAATTAGGCACATACTTGATTGTTTAAGTTGTGGGGTTATCTGCCAGCTAAGCACTGTGTTGATGTGGTCCTTCTATTTGTGATTTGCAATACCGAATAGAGAGCCGAGATGACACCCACACTGTGAATTTCCTGGATGATGTAGTAACTGCGGAGGAATGTAGGTCATGGGCCACAGTGCTCTGTTTTGTCCTGCAGGTCTGACTGTTGGTCTAGATGGAAGATGAAGATGAACCTTGCATGGAGAGCTCTGCCTGGTAGATGAGTTGGCCTTCTTGGGCCCACCCAAGTCTTTAGGCGGCAGTTATTTTGGGGAGAAATTTTCAGGGAGTGCTAGAGTATGCTAACTTTTATAATAGAATATTGAGTGATGACAGAAAGGAATAAACTCTTAAGAGAGATGCAGCATCTTTGGCAATAAAATGTGGGAAAGAGAGCATCCTGATTACAAGTACATATTTAGCTGACAGGTTTTCTTTTATTCTTCAATTCCTGAACCTGACTTCCTGGTAGAAAAACCTTGGAATGGGGCTAATGGTGCAGAAAAACAATTATTTTGCACTAGAAACTTAAAAAATTACGAGAGAACACTGAATTCAGTGGGATGTTGGAGCCACCATGGAATATTTGAAAAAGGGACAATCACACCCGTAATCCCGGCTTCTGGGATTAACTCCATGGGCAGTGCTTCACAGTGAAGTGCACTGAAGATAACAGAAGTGACATCAAACCAACAGATTCCTGGGAGCAGAAGCCTCATAAAGGACCGAGCAAGTTACTCCCTCGTAGAATAGACCCTTAGAATGCTGGTGCTTTTGTTACATTTGGATTCTACTAATGACTACTTCTACTGGTGAGCTACTAAGAACGAACGAAAAAGAGGTATGTAGCATGGTTGACTAAAAAATCATCACCAGTCACTTGAAAAAGAAATGCAAACTGCTGCTACCTTTGTGTCAGGCATCCCTTAATTCTGTGGGGTTAGGTCTTGCCTGAGGAATGTGTGGCCTAGTCTCAATGGGGACATAAGAAGGCCTAATAGCTAGATTTTCTCTTTTGCTTGGATGACCATATATGCTGGTTTGCCTATGATGGACTTGGCTTATGCATTTCTATGAAGATACTGGTTAATAGTATACCTGTTTACTCTAAAAGTGTACTGCTTTCTGCTAGACATCATGTAGTCATTCCATCTTGAACTCACAAGTCACTCCTGGAAATATGTGAAGAGCTGTCTGTTCCTGACTCCCCTGTGAAATTGCAAACTCTTTAAGGATAGGAACTATGTCCTTTTGACTTTGTGTAACCAATTTTTATCAAAGTGCATTTAGTAGGTGCTAAATATTTCAGGAATGAATGGATAAAATCTCACCATAAAGGAGTCCTCCTCTGAGTCAAAGTACCTTGGGGAATGATATTTTGTGTCACTTGTGAGCTTAAAGTGCCTAAAATAGGTGATAAGATAGACCTCCAAGGAGGAGAAGCTTTGGAACGAGGTGAGGAAGGCCTTTTAAAAGCTGTTGTGCAAAGAGCAGACAGACTGTAGACTTCAGTTTTTGGCAGGGCTGACTTTGAGCCTATTTTTTAAACACTGCTGTATTTTAAAAAGCCGTGGTGCGAATGAATTAAACAGCTCTTAGAAATGTTAAAGATAGTTCTTCAGTTCTGAAAGGGCCCCATGTCTAAGCCCTATGGTCATTTCCTCTGCAGTGAGAATATCTGCTGGGAGGGAAACACTCTTTTCTGTACCCTGCCGTTCTTCAGATAAAATCATACATCTATAGCTGGAAGTGGCCTTAGATACCGTCAAGTTAAATGTTTCTCGTGACTGAGAAAATTGGCTCAGGCAGGTTCAACAACTGGCCAAGCCCATAGAGATAGTGTCAGAAGCCAGAGGAACCCTTCGAGCATTTCTTAGACTCAAATAGCATTTAAAAATTTGCCACTGAGACCCTGAATTCTCATTGCAGACCCATTTCCAAATCATTTTGGAAGGATTTGGCTTTGGTTCCTTGGGGAGTATTTCGAAGGGAAGATTGTTTGCCCTGTACCACGATGGAAAGAGTGGAGAGAGCCTTCTGAACAATTTGGGGGCATAGAAGGGAATGCAGTGGCCCACAGGAAGGGAGAGGGCAGATTGTATGTCCACGTGGCACATATTAAATTGACAAAAATGTCATGTATGGCCCTTGAGACAAAAGCACACCCTTTTTCTTTTGTTTGTAATGCTACATAAAAACAGACGGGAACAAATGTTCCATCCATGAATTCCGAAGTTTGGCAGTTAATAAAGGGTCCTGAAATGTGGCATAAATGAAGGCAGATCATCTTGGCTGCCCGTTTCATCACGTGGATGGAAAAATGTTCTGGGTGAAAATAAACAGCCTTGAGGACACAGGGCTGATTCAGGAGGGTGGATTCCAGGGTGGGTGGGGAAGCTGGCCTATTCTAGCAACTCACTCAGACCTGTCTTCATTAAAGACTTCAGGGAATGAAGGGCTTGAAGATGAAATTCACAGGCGATTCTGAATGGAGAAACGTGACAAACACTCACGGAAGCAAAAGAGTTACCTAAAGGAATTAGAAAAATGGGAAAGGCAGGGACAAAATGTGAATCATCATGGAAAAATGCAAATGGATATGTCTGGGGCAAAATAATCCACAAACCAGATATTCATTGGGCAGAAAAATTGTGAGGTGCGTTAAGAACAGAAAAGTCTGCTGTAAAATGGTCGCTGCTTTCTGACAGTTAAGGTGGGTGGGTGGGTGGGCAGGGAGGGAGTGGGCATGGAAGATGGATGGTCCTTACAGGAGGCTTACTCATAGGTGTGAAGTGACCTCCTTCTGGGGCCTGCTCCATCTTTCTCTGCACCCAATGCTTGCATAGCCCATTCTGATGTCGCAGGGGGTTGGCTGGGTTGAGGTGCATGTCTTGCTGGCGCTGTGAGATGCCTGTCTGGGATAAACAGGTAACATTCTAACCACCAGCCATCTGCTTTGGAGGGAGCCTTCCACACCATATTCTTTTTTCTCTTACTTAAAAAACAAATTGATTGATCAAAGAGCATCAAAAATAATTTCTGTCAAAGAGCAAACGTTTCCTATTTGTGTCATACAGAGTAACAAATTTGGAATAACTTTGTCATTGTTTTGATCTGAGAAATTTGTTACCAAAAACCTTCCTTTGAACCTCACTCATAAAATTCTAACAATTACAAACTGATGATGACCAGAGATCCTCATTTTCCAAAACAACTCACATGCTTCTCACTCTGGAAATTGTTCTGTTTTGGAAAGTCCTGCAAGAGACCCCATGAAGCGCTTTGTGTTGATGAGGCCTTCAGCTTGAGAACTGTGAAGAAAAACAGCCCTCCACTCCTTTCTTATAGTAGAGTCAGGGGCCCCTTCACAGGCCTCATTTCCCTAAACATTCACCCTCTTGTTTTGAGTAGCTTTTCAGTTTGAAAAGCTAGGACAGAAATCAAGTTCTTAAAACTCTGACCAAAATGACTTGAAGTATAAAAATAGTGGTTCGGATACCTGGCAACTTTTATTCTCAAAATGGATTATTGAGAGGAATTATTCAAAACATATAAGCTGAAATAGGATATGTAAGTCTTTATAATTGATGGATCGCTTCTCATTGCAACAGAAAACCATGTAATTTTTTCTTTTTTTTTTTTCAGATCTCTATCTTCCTTTAATCGCAGTAGCTCTCTATAGGGTAGCAGATGACGACCACCTGAGGAGCTTGTTAATGACTCAGAACTTGGCACATAAAATGGGGTTGTAGCAGGTGGGCTGGGGTCTTGGTGGTCTGTGATACGGTGATGGAAAGCAAGAGGATGCAGAGCTGCTCTGTGGAGTTTGGAGTTTACCTAAGCTATTTGATCATTGGTGACCTCACCTGGACCAATGGGACAAAAGAGCTCCTAGAACTAATTACAGATGAGGAGCTTGAGGATGCAGCTGGAGATGCTGTTTCTGGGAAGCTTGGCTTTAAGGCCCACACTTTGAAGTCATGACCTAGGTAGACCTGGCCCTTGACTTGTGTGTCAGAGGAAGATAACTGGAGTAGAATCTCTGAGCTTCCTGCCTCCCATCCCCACTCTCTTGTGATAACCTGGAAAGCCTATATTCTGGATCATGGCTGGGCTAGGCCATCCTAAGTTGGGCGCCCAAGGGCTGGAGCTGTGTTCTGTTGAGTCTGAAGGAGGAAGAGAAAGAGACTGAAGTTAATCATTGGGATGCCAAATCCTGATGTGAATTTCAAAGGGCTAGAAACAAGAAGCAAAGCCAATGGGGTCTGAATAAGGGTAGACAATACAGTTACATATGGATGTGAAATAAGAGGTAAAGAGAATTGTGCTGAATAGTGAAAGCCTCAAGCTCAGTTCTGTGCTTGCTAGTGAGTATGTTCGTGTAACCGGCTCTTGGCTCTGGGTTATTTGGGTGGGCATGTCTGAAGTTCAAGGTCAAGGCAACCCCTGCTGATGGGCTGAAAGCCCCCTTCTGCTTCTATAGGTCCCAATTAGTATGACCCACCTGGTAGAAAGCTTTGGCTCTCCATGGGAAAAAAAAGTGAGGTATATCCAGTAGAGTTAGTCCCAGGTGGCCCAACATCCACGAAGTCACTCCTGTATTGTCAAGAGTCCACACCCAGGACCGGTCCAAAGAGGAATGAGGAGAACTAAGCTACCTGGGCTCCCAGATGGGTGGTTGGCTGGGATGAATGTGGGATCCAAGAAGGCTCCATGGTTTTACTCTGGGAACTGGCAGCTATTTGAATCAAGGTGTGGTCAGCAGCAAGATGAGAGTGGGTGGAAGCGGCCAGAAAAGGGTGGCAACTGGGATCGTGAGGGGCAGAAAAGTGCAAGAGGGCCTGGTTGAATTCACCTGCACCTGCCATTTAATTTTTCCTCGATTTACTTCTGCATGTTTCTGCTCCTATGATTAAAGGCTCTAATTACGGCCCTTGACAGGTTTACATGCCTTTGTTTTCTTCAGCCAAGATGTAACTTTGGGTGCCAGTCTCCACCATCATCTTGACTAATGGTTGACGTAACACCTATGATGTTAGAGACGGACACTCAGGGTTACCTCCGATACTTAACTTTGTTTCTTCATTGTCTTCCCTCACCGAAATGTGACCGACTGACTGACGTTGTGACACTTTTTACCGTCGCATAGCACAGTGCCCAATACATAATTGACTTTTAATAATATAGCTATTAGAGGAATGGTTTGATGCCTTGTGTACTAGTATGTTCAGAACAGGAGCTGCTTTGGTGCCATTTGAGTCGGTAGGACTCTCCTCTGACAAAAGGCAGCTTATGATATGGCCATGTAAGGTGCTCTTAGTATTTTAAACTGCTTTATTCTCTTTAGTTATGTACTTTTTTAAACTTTGATTTTAAGTTTAGGGGTACACATACAGATTTGTTACTTAGTAAACTTGTGTCATGGGGGGTTTGTTGTACAGATTATTTTACCACCCAGGTGTTAAGCCTGGCAACCCTAGTTATTTCCCCTGGTCCCCTCCCTCCTCCCACCCTCCACTCTCTAGTAGGTCCCACTGTGTCTTGTTTCCTTTATGTGTCCATGTGTTCTCGTCATTTAGCTCCCACTTATAAGTGAGAACATACAGTGTTTGGTTTTCTGTTCCTGTGTTAGTGTCCTAAAGATGGTGGCCTCCAGCTCCACCCATGTTCCTGCAAAGGTCATGATCTCGTGCCTTTTTTATGGTATTCCATGGTATATGTGTACTATATTTTCTTTATCCAGCCTACCTTTGGTGGGCATTTAGATTCATTCTGTGTCTTTGCCATTGTGAATAGTGCTGCAGTGAACATATGTGTGCATCAATGGTTAGGTATTTATTAATAATCAGTATTTGTAATGGCCCTCTGCTGATGACCTGTTTTCATGGATGACTCTGTGCTGGTAGAATATCCTTGCCTGAGGTTCTGTGTGAAGTGAGAAGCTCAGATTATCCCTCCAGAGTGGTGGGCAGCGGTGCAGGCTTCCTGACTTTCTGCCTAGTTTCCTTGATCCAGCAATTCTACTTCTAGTGTATACCCAAGAGAATTTAAAACATGTACCCGCAAAACTTATACCTGAATGTTCATAGCACCATTATTGATGATAGTCAAAGAGTGGACACAACCTGAATGTCCATCAACTGGTGAATGGGTAAGCAAAAGGTGGTGTATTCATAAAATGGAGTATTTTTCATAAAAAAGGAAATGTCACTAGGTAGATACTCCTTAGAACGTGATGCTAGGTGAAAGAAGCAGATGCAACAGGCCACATACTGTATAATTTTTATTTAAATGAAATTTCCAGATCGGGCAAATCTGTAAAGACAGAAAGTAGATCAGCGGTTTTCAGGAAATGGGGGAAAGGGAGGATAGGTTATGACTGCTTATGGATCTGAAGTTTCTTTTTGGGGTAATGAAAATATTCTTGGAATGATGATAATTGTCCCACAATTTCATGGACATACTAAAAGCTACCAACTCCTACCTTTGAAAAGGATGAATTTCATGCCACGTGAATTATATCTCAGTATAAACAAAAATTGTAAGTTGCTACCATGTAAAGACCCCAAACAAGGAAGGGATCAGATCCAGTGTGCATGGCATGAATGAACAGCAAGAGTTACCTAGATTCAGCAAGATTAGCAGAGGCTTCAAGAAAAGTTTAGACTGAATCAGGTGGTAGCCCCTCTCTTCCTCATCATGACTGAAGACTTCTCAGTGGCGTCAGGCTAGAACTGGACAGAAGCTGGATCAATGTCCAGGCCAGCCACCCCCACAGTAGCCTGTGATGTTCTCATCCTCCACCCCAGCTGGGAGTATGCTTCCTTCTGCTTTTTGCCAACATGTGTCTACCACCATGTCAGTCAATGGCAGACTTCCTTTAGGCTTCAGGTGTTCAGTGCACTGGCTCTGAATCACAAAGTAAACACACCTTGTAAGAAACAGTGCACGCACAAATGTTAGTTTTCTTGCTGTCTGGGGCAGTCTTATTGTCATTATATCTTATTTCATCAACGGATCCTCCAAACACCAAATAACTTGTCCCTTGAATTGTATCTACGTTGACTGGTAGACACAATAGATATGTAACTAAAGATTAAACACAAATTTGGATTTTAGGATTCAAAAAAGGAATTAGAAATGACCGATGCTATCAATAAGCTTTCGGTTAGTTAGAGAGTTGACTCATAGACTCATGACTGCACAAGGCAGTATGTCATACACAGTGCTAAAAGGTATTACTTAATGCCACTCAGTGAAGCTACGGCAGCTAAGGGACAGGAACCTTTTAATCGGACTGCAGCGATAACGAAAGTTTCTCTGTGGGAGAGCTATTATTTGAGATGAATTTGATTCAGATAACCAGAAGGAATAGGAAAAGAAACTCCAGGGCAGACAAAATGCTAGGCATAAAGGTACGGAGGCCAGAATGCTCTAGCACATCCTGGGAAGTGTGAATTGACTAGCTTGCCAAGGAGGATGTGCTTGGGGAAGCAGAGAGATAGAGGTTCAGAAAGAAATGAAAAAGAAATTTTTTATTTTTGAGACAGGAACAGTGAGAGGCATATATTGTTACTTCTTTTGTAGGGTGGGGCTAGATTGGAAGAGCTCTTGGAGATTCACCCCTTTCGTCTGCCCTTCTTTCTTACTGCATGAAGGAAAAATGAGTCTAAGGCTTCCAGAACCTTGGAATTGACTGTTTAACAATAGAAGACTTCTCTGCATGTAGGGGGAAGAGAAAACTTCAGGCTGCACAAATAGAGTATTATCTAATGCTCATGATAATGTATGTTGAGAACTTTCTCTGGAAATGTCTTGGACGGAGGTGGTAGAGGAGCTCGGTATTTATTCTATGATGCAGTTATCCTCACATGGGATGCTCTTGATTTCCAGCTTTGTCCACAATGATGCCATGCATAAATGTTGGAATGGACACATAGAATGGGTTTTCAGCACTGCCGGCTTATGATTGGCTGCCAGTCAAATTCACAATCCAGCTCGTGCACAAGCGGCTTTACACATCTCAGACAGAACGGCTTTGTACCTACTGCATCACCTCGAAACAGAAATGCACCATTTATGGTCTTTCTTGACTTAAATACTTGGCTGTTTAGTGCCATTTTTATTGGAGTCAGGTAACATGTGGCTATGGCCATTAGAAGAACTCTGCTTTCCCATTCTGATTGATGAAGGATGCCACGGAACACCATGGAATTAGCTATGATCTCTTTAAGTGCATGGCTATGTGATTATTTCCATCAACTTACAGACTTTTTGTTTATTAAAGAAACTCCCCTATCTCTTAAAACAGGAAAATTCTTAATTTATAAAATTGCCCTTGGGAAACTAGTGCTTTCTGCCAAGGATAAGGAAATGGGCTATTTTCTCCTAGTTTATGTCTTTGATTGCTCTATGATGGCAGTGATGGGCAGAGGGCCACATGAGTTATTTTCTCCACAAGGAAAGTTCTCTGTGAGGCATAGCAATCCTTGGGTGGGGTTTCCATCAAAGCAAAACTTAGGGATGCAGGGAGGGCAGTCTTTTTACCCTGCACATGCCACAAATATTTCCCTACCTGTATACGTGATTTTTTTCTGATGAAAATATCCTCTTTCATCCACATTTGATCCTTCTTTCATGTTCCAAATTCCATATTATCCATGTATGAAGCAAGCACTGGTTATTTCAGCCCACATGAATGACCTTCACACCAAGCTCCTTTGCCCTTAAACCCACCCACTCCTCAAAATGGTTTTATTCCTATTGGGTTATCTCCTTGACCAGGTAGCAGACCCCTCTTAGGCACAGGGTTATTGACAGATTGAATGGACAACAATTGAGAGGGAAGGTGAACATTTGTGGCTTTGTAATAGCACAGCAATAGCATTTACACACTTGTTTTATTCCTAGGAAGAAACATGAGTAGAGAAGGCTTTGCAAACACTCCAGGCATTAGGTGAACATCATCAAATGGTTATTAGAAGAGGATGGCCTACAGCACTGTGTTCTGGCTTTGGAAGTGGGTAATTTACCTTTCCCAAACATCTCCCTTAGAAAAACCAAACATAAAGTGGCTGGAGCCACAGTTGGCTGAGGTTGAGTTTCTGCGGGATTGACTAGTGAGGAGCTGGAGCCAGGCTTGCACATGGTGGGTCTTAGAACTGGGCCAGAGCCACGGTGGGAGTGGAAGTGGTTGCTTTCATGTAAGTTTCTTTGCCCGTAAGTCTGGAATTCTGCAAATCTTCATAGCCAGGTTTGAGAAGACTTTTTACTTTAAGTCCTATCAAAGAATAATGGAACTGAGGTTAGAGTCAACTTATTGATGAACTCTAATGTAAGTTGCAGAGGCACAGATAGTGTGTATCTCTGTCCTCCCCACCATCCCTATAATGTCCCTCTAGTCATACATTTATAAGGGAACCTACTTAAAGAGGGAAAATACCTGGAAATGCACATCTAATCAAGCTTACCATACCCTTCTCTTCCTCTTTTATCTCTCATATACATAGTCTAACTTGGTTTTGCCTATTTTTTTTCTTTAAGCCCCAAATCCAGGGCTACCATGGCATTGCAGGTTATCATTTCCTTCAGAAACTCAAAAATCACCTTATTAAAGGGGTCTTCATGGCTATAAAAAATTGCATTACCTACTTTCCACCCCACACCTCAATTATTCCCTCCCCCACTTACCATGCTTTAATTCTTCTACAAATATGTTATGCTGCCTGCCATATCATATATTTATTGTCTGCTCCCACCCCCGCCCTGGAATGTAACCACTATAAATGGGCCTTTGTTCTGTTTGCTGATGTATTTTTAGTGTCTACAATAGGGTCAGAAACTGAATGTGACTGTATCTAATTGATATTTCAAAAATTAAATACCAGAACTTAGGGAGTTCCTTTTTTTTTTTCTTATTGTATTTGGGCTCTGGGGTACATGTGTACATCCTGCATCCTGCAGGGTTGTTGCACAGTTACATACATGCCATGGTGGTTTGCTGTCTCCATCTCCCCCTCCCCCAGTCACCTACATCAGGCGTTTCTCCCCATCCTCCCTGTCCCCCTTGGTGTCCCTCCCCTCCCTTCCCCTCCACCCCAGCACCTAGCCCTGTGAGTGTTGTTCCCTTCCCTGTGCCCAAGTGTTCTCATTGTTCATCACCCGCCTATGAGTGAAAACGTGGTGTTTGGTTTTCTGTTCTTGTGTCAGTTCGCTGAGAATGATGTTTTCCAGGTTCATTCATGTCCCTACAAAGGACACGAACTCATTGTTTTTAATGGCTGCATAGTATTCCATGGTGTGTATGTGCCACATGCTTTTTGTACAGTCTATCATCGATGGGCATTTGGGTTGGTTGCAGGTCTTTGCTATCAAACAGTGCCACAATGAACATATGTATGCATGTGTCTTTATGATAGAATGATTAATAATTCTTTGAGTATATACCCAGTAATGGGATTGCTGGGTCAAATGGAACTTCTATTTCTAGATCCTTGAGGAATTACCACACTGTCTTCCATAATGGTTGAACTAATTGACACCTACGCCAACAGTGTAGAAGTGTTTCTATTTCTCCACATCCTCTCCAGCATCTGTTGTCTCCAGATTTTTTAATGATCACCATTCTAACTGGTGTGAGATGGTATCTCAATGTGGTTTTGATTTGCATTTCTCTAATGACCAGTGATGATGAGCATTTTTTCATATGTTTTTTGGCTGCACATTTGTCGTCTTTTGAAAAGTGTCTGTTCATATCCTTTGCCCACTTTTGAATGGGTTTGTTTTTTTCCTTGTAAATCTGCTTTAGATCTTTGTAGATTCTGGATATTAGCCCCTTGTCTGACAAGTAGACTGCAAAAATTGTTTCTCATTCTGTTGGTTGCTGGTTCGCTCTAATGATTGTTTCTTTTGCTGTGTAGAAACTCTTAATTTTAATTAGATCCCATTTGTCTATTTTGGCTTTTGTTGCCATTGCTTTTGGTGTGTTAGTCATGAAGTCCTTGCCTGTGCCTGTGTCCTGAATGGTGTTTCCTAGGTTTTCTTCAAGGGTTTTTATGGCGTTACTTCTTACGTTTAAATCTTTAATCCATCTGGAGCTAATTTTTTGTATAAGGTGTAAGGAAGGGGTCCAGTTTCAGCTTCCTGCATATGTCTAGCCAGTTTTCCCAACAACATTTATTAAGCAGGGAATCCTTTCCCCATGTCTTGTTTTTGTCTGGTTTGTCAAAGATCAGATAGTTGTAGATATATGGCGTTGCTTCCAAGGCCTCTGTTCTGTTCCGTTGGTCTATATCTCTGTTTTGGTACCAGTACCATGATGTTTTGATTACTGTAGCCTTGTAGTATAGTTTGAAGTCAGGTAGCATGATGCCTCTAGCTTTGTTCTTTTTGCTTAGGATTGTTTTGGCTATGCAGGCTCTCTCTTGGTTCTGTATAAAGTTTAAAGTGTTTTTTTCCAGTTCTGTGAAGGTCAATGGTAGCTTGATGGGGATAGTATTGAATCTATAAATTACTTTGGGCAGTATGGCCATTTTCACAATATTGATTCTTCCTAACCATGAGCATGGAATGTTTTTTCATCTGTTTGTGTCCTCTCTTATTTACTTGATCAGTGGTTAGTAGTTTTCCTTGAAGAGATCTTTTACCTCCTTTGTTAATTGTATTCCTAGGTATTTGATTCTCTTGGTGGCAATTGTAAATGGGAGTTTGCTCATGATTTGGCTCTGTGTTTGTCTGTTATTGGTGTACGGGAATGCTTGTGATTTCTGCACATTGATTTTGTATCCTGAGACTTTGCCAAAGTTCCTTATCAGCTTAAGAAGTTTTTGGGCTGAGACAATGGGGTCTTCTAAATGTACAATCATCTCATTTGCAAATAGGGACAATTTGACTTCTTTTCATAATTGAATGCCCTTTATTTCTTTTTCTTGCCTAATTGCTCTGGCTAGATATTGAATAGGAGTAGTAAGAGACAGCGTCCTTGTCTAGTGCCAGTTTTTAATGCGAATGCTTCTAGTTTTTGTCCATTCAGTATGATATTGCCTGTGGATTTTTCATAAATAACTTTTATTGTTTTGAGATATGTTCTGTTGATACCTAGTTTATTGACAGTTTTTAGCATAAAGGGCTGTTGAATTTTGTCTAAGGTCTTCTCTGCATCTATTGAGATAATCATGTGATTTTTGTCTTTGGTTCTGTTTATGTGGTGAATTACATTTATAGACTTGTATATGTTGAACCAGTCTTGCATCCCCGGGATGAAGCCTACTTGATCATGGTGGATAAGCTTTTTGATGTGCTGTTGCAATTGGTTTGCCAGTATTTTATTGAAGATTTTTGCATCTATGTTCATCACGGATATTGGCCTGAAGTTTTCTTTTCTTGTTGAGTCTCTGCCAGGTTTTGGTATGAGGATGATGTTGGTCTCATAAAATGAGTTAGAGAGGAGTCCCTCTTTTCCTATTGTTTGGCATAGTTTCAACAGGAATGGTACCAGCTCCTCTTTGTATGTCTGGTAGAATTCAGCTGTGAACCCATCTGGACCTGGGCTTTTTTTGGTTGGTAGGCTATTAATTACTGCCTTGACTTCAGACCTTGTTATTGGTCTAGTCAGGCTTTCAACTTCTTCCTGGTTTAGGCTTGGGAGTGTGCAAGTGTCCAGGAATTTATCCATTTCTTCCCAGTTTACAGGTTTATATGCATAGAGTTGTTTATAGTAATCTCTGACAGTGGTTTGTATTTCTGTGGAATCTGTGGTGATATCCCCTTTATTGTTTTTTATTGCTTCTATTTGATTTTTCTCTCTTTTCTTTTTTATAATCTGGCTAGTGGTCTATTTTGTTGATCTTTTCAAAACACCAGCTGCTGGATTTATTGATTTTTTTTTTTTTTTTTGAAGAGTTTTTGTGTCTCTATGTCCTTCAGTTCTGCTCTAATCTTAGTTATTTCTTGTCTTCTGCTAGGTTTTGAATATTTTTTATCTTGCTCCTCTAGCTCTTTCAATTTTGATGATCAGGTGTTGATTTTAGATCTTTCCTTGTTTCTCATGTGTGCATTTATTGCTATAAATTTCCCTCTAGACACTGCTTTAAATGTGTGCCATAGGATCTCGTACGTTGTGTCTTCATTCTGATAGGTTTCAAAGAACATTTTTATTTCTGCCTTCATTTCATTGTTTATCCATTCATCATTCAGGAGCAGGTTGTTCAGTTTCCATGTGATTGTGTGGTTTTGAGTGCTTTTCTTAATCCTGAGTTCTAATTTGATTGCACTGTGGTCTGAGACACTGTTATCATTTCCATTCTTTTGCATTTGCTGAGGAGTGATTTACTTCCAATTATGTGGTCAGTTTTGGAGTAAGTGCCATGTGGTGCTGAGAAGAATGTATATTCTGTGGATTTGGGGTAGAGCGTCCTGTAAATGTCTATTAGGTCTGCTTGGTCCAAATCTGTGTTCAAGTCCTGGATATTCTTGTTGACTTTCTGTCTCATTGATCTGTCCATTATTGTCAGTGGAGTGTTAAAGTCTCCCACTATTACTGTGTGGGAGTCTAAGTCTCTTTGTAGATCATTAAGAACTTGCTTTATGCATCTGGGTGCTCCTGCATTGGGTGCATATGTATTTAGGATAGTTAGCTCTTCTTGTTGCACTGATCTTTTTACCATTATGTAATGCCTTTCTTTGTCTCTTTTGATCTTTGTTGGTTTAAAGTCTGTTTTAAACCAGCCAAACTAAGCTTTATAATCGAAGGAAAAATTAAATCTTTTGCGAACAAACAAGTACTTAGAGAGTTCACCACCACCAGGCCTGCTTTACAAGAGCTTCTGAAAGAAGCACTATACATATAAAGGAACAACCAATATCAGCCTTTCCAAAAATATATCAAAAAGCAAAGAGCATTAACACAATGAAAAATTTACACTAACTAATGGGCAAAACAGCCAGCTAGCATCAAATGCCAGTATTAAACCTATATATATATATATTCTAATTGGATAAAAAGCCAAAACCCATCGGTATGCTGCATCCAGACCCACCTCACATGCAAGGATACACAAAGACTCAAAACAAAGAGGAGGAGGAAGATTTATCAACCAATCAGAGAGTAAAAATAAACAAATAAACAAAAAGCAGGAGATGCAATTCTCGCCTCTGATAAAGTAGACTTTAAAGCAACAAAGAGCAAAAGAGGCAAAGAAGGACATTATATAATGGCAAAAGGATCAATGTAACAAGAAGAGCTAACGATTTTATAGATCAACGAGACAGAAAATTAACAAGGACATTCAGGACTTGAACTCAGACCCGGAACAAGTAAACTTAATAAACATTTACAGAACTCTCCACTTCAAATACACAAAACATACATTACCACCTCACACCTATTCCAAAAGTGACTACATAATTGGAAGTAAATCACTCCTCAGTAATCGCATAGCATTTCATAGGTTTAAATGAAATATTGGTTGGCTGCTTGTTTGTTATTTTCTTCTCTTATTCCTTCCTGTCTACATCAAGTATAATTATTGGTATAAAAGAGGTTTTCAATACCCATTACTAAACTGCATTCTAGCCTGGGCAAGAAAGCAATACTCCCATTCTCTCTCTCTCTCTTTCTCTTCCTTTTTCTTCCTCTTCTTCATTTTCTTTCTTTCTTTAAAAAAAAAAAGAAAAGAAAGAGAAAAGAGGTTTGCTAAATCAATAATTTATGAGTAAGAAGAGATCAGAAGTCAGGAGGCAAAAGGAACTTTCTTTTATGTTGACCTATTACATATCTGTGTATAAATTTAAAATACGATCTATAGAAGTTGCCAGAAGAAGACTTGCTAAGTTCTACTGTCCAGAGAGTTGGTTTTGTTCTCTGGCCTCGTAATACAGCTTTCTGAATTGCCAATGAAATCATTTCTGTGGGGAGGGAGAAGATTATAGAAGCTTTTCATGTGTCCCAAAACTCAGCTTTGGGACGTTCAATCTCATTGCTCTCTTGAAGCTTGGTATGGTTGGTATTTGTGTCCTACCTAAATCCCATGTTCAATTGTTAGCCCTGGTGTTGGAGGAGGGGTCTGGGGGGAGGTGACTGGATCGTGGGCGTGGATTTCCCCCTTGCTGTTCTCGTGATAGTAAGTTCTCAGGAGACCTGGTTGTTTAAAAGTGTGTGGCACTTCTGCTTTACCATCTCTTCCTCCTTCTCTGGCCAGTAAGACATGCCTGCTTCCTCTTTGCCTTCTGCTATGGTTGTAAGTTTCCTCAGGCCTCGCCAGCCATGCTTCTTGTAGAGCCATGCAGAACCGTAAGCCAATTAAAACTCTTTTCTGTATAAATTACCCAGTTTCAGGTAGTTCTTCATGCAATGTGAGAATGAACTAATATAAAGCTCTTGTCACTGGGCACAGTGGTTCAGCACTTTGGGAGGTGGAGGTGGAGGCTGGCGGATCACCTGAGGTCAGGAGTTCGAGACCAGCCTGACCAACATGGGGAAGTCCCGTCTCTACTAGAATACAAAATTAGCCAGGCATGATGGCACATACCTGTAATCCCAGCTGCTCAGGAGGCTGAGGCAGGAGAATTGCTTGAATCTGGGAGGCAGAGGCTGCGGTGAGCAGAGATTGCGCCAGTGCACTCCAGCCTGGGCAACAAGAGGGAAATTCCATCTGAAAAAAATTAAAAAATAATAAATAAAGCTCTTGTTTTATAAAGAAGTATTTCGAACTTTGTTTATGGCAACTGAGAAGCTTTAGATGGGGTCATGCCACGTTTTCTCATTTTTGAGATGGAGTCTCGCTCTGTCAATCCAGGCTGGAGTGCAGTGGCACAATCTCAACTCACTGCAGCCACCACCTCCTGAGTTCAAGTGATTCTCTTGCCTCGGCCTCCTGAGTAGCTGGGATTACAGGCACACATCACCATGCCCAGCTAATTTTTGTATTTTTGGTAGAGATGGGATTTCACCATGTTGGCCAGGCTGGTCTCGAATTCCTGACATCAAGTGATCCGCCTGCCTCAGCCTCCCAAAGTGCTGGGATTACAGGCGTGAGCCACCATACCTGGCCGAAATTAGGTAAATTATTAATACCTCTGAGCATGAAGGTACTTGAACAGAAAGGAGAAAGCAATAATTGGGCATAGCAGGAGAAGGAGCACCATTTGGAGCAGAAGGAGGGAAGGAGGAGGCATTTCTGTTGATTTGCACTATTTTCCATGAGAGTTTTAAGGGAGGCTCAGTGCTGGTTAGAGACCTCTCTACCCACTGAACATGGGTGTGTCCTTCGGGTTCAGTAGAGTAACCTCTTTAGCCTCTTAAAAAATAAAAATAAAAATGAAGTCTGTTTTATCAGAGACTAGGATTGCAACTCCTGCTATTTTTTGCTCTCCGTTTGCTTGGTAAATCTTCTTCCATCCCTTTATTTTGAGTCTATGCAAGTCTTTGGATGTGAGATGGGTCTCCTGAATACAACACACTGGTGGGTCTTGACTTTATATCCAGTTTGCCAGTCTGTGTCTTTTGACTGGGGCGTTTACACCATTTACATTCAATGTTAATATTATGTTTGAATTTGATCCTGCCATTTTGTTACTGGCTCGTTGTTTTGCCCATCAGTTGACGTGTTTTCTTCATTGCGTTGTTGTTCTTTATCATTTGGTATGTTTTTGCAGTGGCTGGTACTGGTTGTTCCTTTCCCTGTTTAGTACTTCCTTCAGTAGCTCCTGTAAGGCAGGTTTGGTAGCGATGAAATCTCTCAGCAATTGTATGTCTGTAAAGGATTTTACTTCTTCACTTATAAAGCTTTGTTTGACTGGATATGAAATTCTGGGTTGAAAGTTCTTTAAGGATGTTGAATATTGGTCCCCACTCCCTTCTAGCTTGTAGGGTTTCTGTTGAGAGATCTGCTGTGAGTCTGATGGTCTTTCCTTTGTGGGTGACCCAACTTTTCTCTCTGTCTGCCTTTAGGATATTTTCCTTCATTTCAACCCTGGTGAATCTGACAATTATGTGCCTTGGGATTGTTCTTCTTGAGGAATGTCTTGTGGTGTTCTCTGTATTTCCTGGATTTGAATGTTGGCCTGCCTTGTTAGATTGGGAAAGTTCTCTTGGACAATATCTTGAAGAGTGTTTTCCAACTTCTTTTCATTCTCCCCATCACATTCAGGTATGCTGATCAAGCATAGATTCAATCTTTTCACATAATCCCATAGTTCTTCGAGGCTTTGTTCATTTTTTTTCACTTTTTTCTCTAATCTGCCTTTTTGTGTTTTGTTTCATTGATTTGATCTTCTGTCTCTGATATCCTTTCTTCTGCTTGATCAATTCAGCTGATGAAACTTGTGTATGCCTTGTGAAGTTCTCGTGCTGTGTTTTTCAGCTCCATCAAGTTGTTTATGTTCTTCACTAAGCTGGTTATTCTAGTTAGTATTTCATCTAACCTTTTTTCAATGTTCTTAGTTTCTTTGCATTGTGTTAGAACATGGTCTTTCAACTCGGAGAAGTTTGTTATTACCCACCTTCTGAAGCCTACTTCTGTCAATTCATCAAATTCATTCTGTCTTTTTTTTTTGTTCCCTTGATGGTGAGGAGTTTTGATCCCTGGGGGAGAAGAGGTGTTCTCTTCTTTGATGGTTTCATCCTTTTTGTGCCTTTTTTTTTTTTTTTTTCTATCTTCATGGATTTCTCTCTCTTTGATATTTGAAGTTGGTGATTTCAGGAGGAGTCTCTGAGTGGACGTTTTTGTCTGTTGAGGTTGGAGCTGTATCTTTTTTGGCCTGTAGAGGGCGCTGCTGGGCTCTCGTGTTCAGTCGGGTTATTGGGTGGGTGGTCCTTCTCTGGAGTTTGTTTGCAGGTGAGATTGGCCCCGCCTTCCCAATGGTGTCTCTCCTAGAGCTCCATCTTCCTGGTTGGGGTCAAACGTGTATTTGCTGCCAAGCTCTCTCGTGAGGGCTTCAGTTTGAGTTCTGTGGAGGTCGGGCTTGCCAGGTCTTATGATCTGTTTCCCTGCTTTCAACTCTGCCTCCCTCTGTGGGGTGGTCCTCCCGCTGGCATTAGTCCAAACTTCTGCCCAGGTCCATGTGACAACTTGCTGCACCCAGCAGACCTGCTGCTCAGATTTGTGTCAACAACCCGGGCGCTCCACAGTCTGGCAGGGCTCTAGTTGACCATGGGTTGTAGGAGGGATGAGGTAAGCACAGGGTCAGAATTGGAGCACCGAGGGGGTTAAGTCCTCCCCGCCCTCCGAGCAGGCTGCATGTTTCAGGTGGGGATGCGCCTCCCCCGCCAACCCCATCTTTATTTGGCCACCTGGGTGGCTCTCACCCTGTAGCTTCTTCCCTGGTCTATTTTCAGTGCCCTATCAGTCCCACGGAAACGAACCGGGAACCTCGTTTGGAATCGTGAAGTCCCTAACCCTCTGCGTCTCATTCGCTGAGAGCTGCATTCCGGTGTTGGCTTCTCACAGCCATCTTGCTGCCCTCCTTCTCTTTTTTTCTTCTAAGCCCTGTAGTTCTTACTGTTTTACAGCTCTTTGGTGCTGCATTAGTCAGAGTTCTTCAAAGAAACAGAACAGTAGGAGATGTGTGTGTGTGCGCGTGTGTGTGTGTGTCTGGGTGTGTGTGTATCTTCATACATGTATATATCTTACGTATATACGTATCTAAGATATATATTTTATATGACATGCATATGTTATATGTGTATCTTATATACATATAAAAACATGTATATGAGATATATATAAGATATTTACATTCTATGTCTGTCTCTCTCTCGAGAAATAAATATAGATACATGAAAAGAAGTTGATTATAGAAGTGGACTCACCCAATTGTGGAAGTCCTACGATGTGCCACCTTCAACCTAGAAGAGCAGAGGAGCTTACTGTGTAATTCCCAGTCTGAGTCTGAAGGCCTGAGGTTAGAGGGTAGAGGAGAGAGCAGGGTGGTGGCCACTGGTGTAGGTCCCAGAGTGAGTCTGAAGACCTGAGAACCAGGTCTGAGAGCAGGAGAAAATGGATGTTCTAGATCAAGAAGACAGAGAGTGAGTAAAGTTACCTTCCTCTGCCTTTTTGTTCTCTTTGGTCTCCCAACAGATTGGATGACTCCTGCCTACATTGGTGAGGGGGAATCCTTTCCATTCAATCTACAGATTCATATGGTAATCTCTTCCAGAAACATTCTCATAGACACACCCAGAAATAGTGTTTTGCCAGCTATCTGGGCATCCATTAGCTAAGTCAAGTTGCACATAAAGTTAACCATCACAGGCGTCTTAAAATAGGACTTTTTGGGAGTAAATCAAATTTTTCTGGTTATTTGCAATGGAAATTTGATGTGATACAAATTATTTCATTTTATCTGAAGGCAAAAGTCTCTCTGCTTCTCCCTGTCCTCACCCATGGCCAGTTCCATAGGTTAGATCCAGTCTTGTTGATTTTTTTTTTTTTTTCCAGTCTCAGTGATCACAGAGGATCATGGCAACCTTCTCTGAGGTTTGATCTGCTGCTCTGATGCTCCTGGGGCCTGGAAGCAACACATTTTGCTCATGTCTTTGCCCGTTCCCCATGGCGGGTTTAGCTCATTGGCTAAAGGTTCCTAACTTTTTATCTCTCTTAAGGGACACCATTTGAATGTTATGATGTAATGTGGTGTTGTATAAATTGTAGGTCTGTTTATGCATTCCTCTTCAATAATAAAAGGAGGATATTGCTTATCACTTATATTCTAACATATGAACTAACCTGTTGCATGGGTACAATATGAAAGTGATTGGTAACTTCATGATTTAGATGCTAGTTGAAGCAAAGCACCATAGTACAACTTTCTTATTCATTAAGTATGGATATGCTACAAAACTGTGTTTATGTTAGATAATGGAGTTAACTTAAAAAAAGATTCTAACAAGCTATGGTGATGGACTGAAATTGTACAATGAAATAGAATAGGGATATATACATAAAAAACCCTATATTGAGAAAAAAACTTGGCTGTGAACAAGATAGAAAAATATAGCTTAAGAGCAGACTTTGAGATTTATTTACCACAAAACATAAATAAACTCTCAGTGTGATGAGGCTGCTAACAATAACGTCATAACATTTTAGGCTCTTCTAACACTGGTGTGGTATCCGGGTTAGTTCTACTTTTCTTGGTCATACCACATCTAAATTACTCCAGTTTTGGCTTTACTTTTTAAAAAGAACATAGATAAATAAGAACTCATAAGTACAGTGAAGAACTTTGATGGAAATGTTAGGCTGGAGAAGAAACTTACTGTTTAGTGGTTGAATTTAAATATTGGGTGCAAGGCTATGTAGATGACTTCATGCATGTCTGGAAGACAAATGACCCAAGTCACACTCCCATATGACTGTGGGCATTTTGGTTATTAGAGCTGCTGAATGAGGTGGCTGCTCTGTTGAGATGGAGAACTCCCTGTTCTTGCTGGTGTTCAGAGAATGGTTGTCTCTCTCTTAGCAATATAGTAAAAAAAAAAAAAATAAAATATGGAAAGTTGCAGGAGATGATCACTAGCATTGCATCAACATTAAGATGCTCAGTTTTGGAGTAATTTTTCAGCTTCATAACAGTGTTTACAGAGCCCTAAAATAGGAAGAAAAAGAATAGTAAGATCATTTTCAGCCCTCTGGAATCTGCAATCCCTAAGAAGGCTAACTGGATCAAAGGGAAGAGGGAAGACCAGTAATTCTAATTCTTTCTTTTTAAAAAAGTAAGAGAGTCCCCCCTCTTGCGTTTAGAAAATGAAATGGAATGTAGAACTGGACTTGGAAAATGAATAAAGAGCTAATTTTAGTGGACAGGACCAGGGGCAGCTGCCGACCTGGAGCCCCACCTGCTCAGCCTTTCCCTCACCCACACAGAGGCCCCTGTGCTTCTGTGGAACCAAGGGTGCCCCGGAGTTGAGCATGAAAACCACCACTAAGGGCAGGCTTGAGCTAAGACGCTTGGATTTGTAAGAGGGAAGGAACTGGAACATTTTGGGAAAACATTGTCCAGTCTCTTTGGTCCCATTAAACACCCTATGTCCACATAAGTAAATCCAGAAACACTTAAAAAAAATTCCTGAGGAACTTTTCCAGCCCAATTCCCTTCTATCTAGTTTGAAGTGCTAGCTACATTTCTTAGTCCCCTTAATTCTGTGTTTCAGATTAACATGGTTTCACTCTGCTTCTTCAGAATGAGTGACTTTGATGGAGAAGTGAGACAATGGCTGTCAGTGAGCCAGGAAGGAGTGAGGGAGTGATTTATAACAATATCTGTGGCATTCAGCTAATGTGGTACATTGAGGAACATTGAAAGTTTTAAATGTATATCTTAGAAAGGAAGAGTAATTGAAATATGAGTTCACTGTTTCATTCAGAAAGGTTAGAAAACTAAAAGTAAACTCCCTGAAGTGGTAGGAGGAGAAATTGATGAAATGTAATGTAAGAAACAACAAAGATCAACAAGAACCAAAGTAGGTTCTTAAAGAGAATGACAAAATAGAAAACCTTCTGGAAATGTTGAGAAAAAGAACATAAAATGAAAAAAAAGTACATAGATACCATGTAGATGAAAAACAAGACCGTCCTTTATGTCAATTTGAAAATGTAGACAGCATGTATATTTTTATACTAAAATACAACTTATTAATCTTGACTTAAGGCATAGACAAGCTGAAGAAACCTGTATATCTTAACCTATAACCTTAAAAAAAATTGAATCACTACTTTACCATCATTCTCAGCAAACTGACACAAGAACAGAAAACCAAACACCGTATGTTCTCACTCATAGGCGGGTGTTGAAGAATGAGAACACATGTACACAGGGAGGGGAGGATCACACACTGGGGTCTGTGGCGGGGGGAACTAGGGGAGGGACAGCAGGGGGTGGGGAGTTGGGGAGGGATAACATGGGGAGAAATGCCAGATATGGGTGATGGGGAGGAAGGCAGCAAACCACATTGCCATGTATGTGCCTATGCAACAATCTTGCATGTTCTTTACATGTACCCCCAAACCCAAAACACAATAAAATACATATATATATATACATATATATATGACAAAGAAAAAAAAATTGGTAGCACTGAAGTGCTGATTATTGTACTCTAATTTTTCAAAAGTTAACAATCACTTAAGAGTCTAGTCATTCCTAGAACGAGTCTGTTTTCTCAGTCCTTGAGTTTTGTTTCAAGGGACTTGACATCAAGTAATGGTAGGGTAATAACGTGGGATAATACATTTGATGATGGTTTCTGTGTTTGCTTTTGTTTTGTCACCTTGATCTCCAGATCACACTAATCAGGAGGACACTGTGAGAAAGTCTTCACTCTAAATATTGGAAGAAAATTTTTTGTAAGATAATGTGCTTATGATATTAATTGGAGAGTTAACACAATCTTTTTGGTAGGACAATTCGGTAGCACCTATCTAAAATTAAAATGTATATGGTATTGAAGGACTTTTATTTCTGAAACACTTTCATATGTACATGAAGCTATAAAAGAAGATTCACTGTAAAACACATTAATTTTGATACTGTAGTGTGAACATCCCTGAACACAGAATGGTACGCTTAAGAATACAGTGGCAGAAACTTTGAACTCTTAGTGACTTGCATTGAGAAGGGAATGTAGAAACACATAATGGCACATCTATGCTGTGCCATAATATGGCAGTTAAAAGTAAATGAGGTACATCTCTAGAGAGACGAGTTCGATTTCTAAGATGTATTAAGTGATGTTGAGGAAAAGAAAGTTATAGAATACACATGATATAATCCCATTAAAGTTTTAAAAATTGCAAACTCATGTATGTACTAACATGTAAACTTATATAAAAGGTCACAACCCAAACTGTTAATAGTGGTACTGTTGAGGAGAGGGTTGCAGGTTGCAAAATAATGTTTTCCTTAAAAAAAATATATCTGAAATTTATGAGGTTTTTTCTCTTGTAATTTTAAAAAGACAGTTTAAATACTCACTACTCTAGGTATATTGGATACAAATTCTGTCTCTTAGACTCTGTTGCCGTATTGCCTTAATGATAAAAAGTAATGCTTACATTTTTCTATTATATATTTTTTAAATAAAGTAATCCATGCTTATTATGGAAAATATAAAAATGCAAAAAAGTACAGAGAAAAAATGAAAATCATTCATAATCTCATCAGAATGTACTAATTTCCTTTCTTTTACAAATACCATTAATGTCATATGTACAATTTTTATCCTAATTTCTTTTTATGTCCCACATAAATATTTATATTCTTATAAGTTCTACAAAATAGAATATTCTGCATCATTTATTTAATAATACTTCTCCGGTCTTAGATTTGTTTAAAATAACAATCATAAAATCCAACTCTCAGAGCACATTTGTATAATTAGGGACCCTTGGGCTATTTGGCAACCATGTGTCTAACATGGGTACAGTGGAAAGAAAGGAATCTAGAACTTCAAGACTTATTGATGTGAACCAAAGCACTTGTTGGGAAGCAATAGCCAGGAGCTCAGATTAAAACGCTTTCTCTTTCCTAGCTTATGTGTTGGTGTTGGCAAAAGTTATCCATGATTGACGTAAATGAAGCCTACTTTTGGAGAAATCTTCTATTTCCCACGTACTGGAGAGACCAATGATGTAGCAAAGAGGTCCCATACTTATCAGAAAAGCAGGAGAGGAATTCCTTTTCTGAGGGAACAATCCCTTAGCCCCTAAGATCCACAAGAGGGAGACTCTGATGGAGTTTATTTGCTATTAGAAGAAATGTGGGGAGTCCTAAGGCATAAGATGAACCCCAAAGGACCACTTGCAGGTGTGAGAAGTGAATACTTTTCCAAGGGTTCATTAAATCAAACCACTTCCCTTGGAGAGGGTTTCCATGACGAACCTCACTTCCCTTTTTCCAGGCTAATAGGCAGAGGCAGGAGCAGCAAAGGCCCTGGCTGAGGCCACCCAGGCTGCAATGGAAGCATGGGCTTTATAGCAAAGGCCCCTGTCCCTTGGGCCCACAGTTCAGGCACAGGAATTCCTTTCTGTTTCAGCTGGCGAGGGTTTGAGGTTTCTCTTTTTGTTGGACTCAACAGATAAGGAAACAACCAAGGCAGTGGAAGCCAACAATCCTTTACGAACAGTCTGAGTGGAAACCACAAGGAATGGAAGTCCAAGGGCTTTGGCAAGAATGCTGCTTTGTTTTTCATGTCCCCATATTGAGCTGGCCGATGCCTGGGGCAGAAAACAATAAACAGTGCTGGGTATGGCATGTGCTGTGTGCTGTAAGGAGGTTGGTGGGTTGGATTGGGGCTTCTGTGGAACTGAATCTACCCCATCTGCTATTCTTGCAGTAATTTTGTGGCTTTATCACACGAGCTAGGGGCTCCCCAGATTCCCTGGCTAGGCCGATTTTATTAAAAAACAACAAAGAGTTCGTCTCTACTTCTCAGTAGCACATGTTTGGGCACTTTCTTTTCTGATCAACTACATTTGCTAAGCTACATATTCTGTGATAAACAGAGCCTACTGAAGTCTCTGCTGGCTAGGGTTTTCCTGGATCATCCCTCATATATCTAAAATGCTGGGGGGAAGCTCATGTGACCACTCACTCATTCTTTTCATTGTTTGTTCATTTTTTCATTGATTCAATGCGTATTTATTAATTACCTGTTAGGAGTATATTCTTCCTGGGGCACTGTGCTTAGGGAGATTTCAGAAAATAAAAGCAGGGAGATTTCAGAAAATAAAATAAATTCTCCTCCAATAGAATTTTTTTCAAAAAGATAATATGAGGCTCTGAAGGAAGCAAGCTGTCACACGAGAACATGTGGCACGATGGCTGGTATCCTAACAGCTCCCTGGCAGATCACAGACACACGGACATCAAAAAGCTTAACTGCAGCTTGACAGGGAAGCCTGGAATCTGAGGTGCTTAGTAGGGACTCATTTCCAGTAGTCCTCAGGGGTGGATGGTGATAGTTTAGCCACAGCTTATAGTCCCAGTTGATTACAAGGTAAGGTACACACATTATATAGATGTCACCTTTAGTTAATGTTGTAGAGGTGGCAACTATCATCGGCATCATGATTATAAACATTGCCAAATACAAACTGCTCATCTATGCCAGAAGATGGTGGCTCAGACTTCAGACTTTCTTAGTTAAACTAGATTGTAATGTCTATTGAAAAAGGCTCAAATTTTCTTTGTTAAACTAGGTTGCATTATCTATTGAAAAATCTTACCCTGGGTGTTAAGTGTGCTCTGAATGAAGAGACCACCTAAACAGGCTTTGTGTGAGCAACAAGGCTGTGTATTCACTCGGTGCAAGTAGGTTGAGTCTGAAAAGAGAGTCAGCAAAGGGTGGTGGGATAGGAGCTGGTCTTATAGGTTTGGGATAGGCAGTGGAAAGTTACAGTTCAGGGGGATTTTTTTTGCAAGCCGGGGGTGGGGAACGTCACACTTTGGTGTCACAAGGCTGACCTATCAGTTGAGGTAGGAAGACTGGTGGGATGCCACAAGGTTGGTTAATCAGGACCCAGGGTTCAGTATCACAATGTTGACTTACCAGTTGAGGCAAGAACAATGGTAGAATGTTGCAAGGTTGGTTAATCAGCACTGCAGGAAGTAGCTATTCTTCTTTTGCAGTTTTACTGTTATCTCAGACTTCCTGGCTCCAGGAGGCTATCTGGAGGTGTACATGCAGGTCACAGGGGTAACTATGGCTTGACTATGATGTAGTCCATGGTACAGTCAGTTCAAAGGACTTTGCACTGGGAAAACAACAGAATCAGGGATGAAATTCTGGGCCTTGATACAAGTTACAACTGAGCCTTAGACCTACCGGATGTTGCATACTCATATTATCAATAGTAAGAACGCTGAACTTTGCAGTGGCTTTGTAGCCCTTGGTGGGATGGAGGGCTAGAGAGGGTCTAGGGATGACCGTAGTGTCTGTCCCTTGGGCACCCTCTTTTCTCAACTTAACCTTGCTTTTCTTCCAGCCTAGTAAGTTGTAAGGTCTTGTGGTCTCAGACCAGAGAAACCCTGGGTCAGAGGATTTGATGGCTAATGCCATGAAAAGCAGGAATTCAGTCTTTCCACCTCCACATCCATAGCACAGCACAGGACCTGGCAGAGGTGTGAACTTACACTAAGTGTGAAGCAAATGAGGGAGGCGCATGTCTGTGGGTCACGTGTGAAGTGAAATGATCTTATTTCAATTTGCCTGTGGGAAGAAGGACTGGAAGACAGGTTTTTCTCCCAGAGCACCTTCTCTTCTGGGTCAGGAGCAGGGTACCAGAGAACCCTAGCCTCTTCATAGTTTCAAATGTCTAAAAGTAGCTTGGGAAAAGTAGCTTGCAACATGAAGGATCTGACAGCCATGTTTCCTACTTGGCATCGAGTTCCCCGGGAGCCCATGGAGCCAGGCAGCCTGTGTCTGAGGTGGTTCCAATTTGTCATTTTTATCCTGTGTTGCTTGACATTACAACCCTCAGAGTGAATCTATGTGACCGCTCATCTTGTCCTCACTCTCAAATTCTTCCTGTGAGAATTCCTTGATTTTCCCCAGTGTTTGACACAAAACTCCTGAAGGGAGGGATATGCATTAATTCTTCGAATTCTATTTTCTGATGTTCTCAGTTCAGTTCATAGTACACGGTTGTGTGGCTTTAATGACAAGGAAGCTTTAAACAATGTTTAACTCACGCATTGAGTACAGCCTGCTCTCGCAGGGAAGCCCCTTTCCATTCCTGACCAGCCGTGGACTCTCTGCTTCCTCTCCCCTTCAACCACCCTAGAAATCCCCAGGCCTGTGCACACACATTCTTGCTGGGACCTGAGTGCTGGCAGCTACTGCCTTCTCCTGGAAGTGAATTCCAAAGGTGGAAAACCTCTGCTTTTCCTCCGTGGAAGTACACTGTGCCCTCCTCAGCATAATTGTCTTGGAAAACATGGGTAAAGGGAGGATAACATGCCAGTAGAAAATTGAGGCAAAATAGTCAACAGGCCAGCAGGCAGTTCTGAGGAAAACTATCCAAGCAGCTCACTCGCTCCACACAGCTTGACTGGTGTGGTCTGTGGCTCGGACCCCAGTATGGTGCCCCATGGGGAAGATATCTCTGGCTTACAGGGATGAAGGAACACTACTAGATTCTGGCTCTCTGGCTCTGGTGCACCCAGGGTTCAGACTTGAGGTGGGTGTGGAAGAGGATAAACTTGCACATGGCACCAAGGCGAGCATCTATCTACCTAGGCAGTCCATTCCCACAGGCCTCAGCTTCTGTAACACAACCCATAGCTGGAAGACCTTGGGCTGAGGATAGGAGGTGACCAGCCGGTACAGTGTATCAGTGAATGACTTCAAACTCGAGTGAGAGCCTGTTTTAGGTACACGGGGATGGGGGTGTATGTGTTCCCCCCATCCTCAAATGCTACTTCCCCAGACTAATGATTAAGGGGACAGAGGTAGGGTATTGAGCCTCACTTCATCCTTAAATCAGGCCATGTAGGGTTGTTCTAAGCACTAGCAGTCCTTGCCATACCATGGTGCTCATTAGGAGGCATCATTATTTAGGATTCAGAACTGTGTTACATGTGGGCTCTGCTGTGAAATCCAAGCAAGCTGCACTGTCTCCTTTTTTACATTTCCCCATTTATGAAATGGAGAGGAAGGAAAAGTTACCTCTGGCCCCTCCCTCTCTCACAAGGAGGGGGTCTACATGAGAAAATCTTGAACAGTGAGATGCTGTGCCCTTCGCCCCAGCTTTCTTCTACATGTTCATTGCCTTCTGTGACCTGCTGGATTACATGATACTGAAGTAACTACGGATATTAGGGTGGGCTGAGTCCAACTGCAATGCTTCTGTCTTTTCTTGCTGGTGATGGTTGTGTCGCTAAAAGTTATGCATACTCTCTTTTTCTTAGAGTGACCAACTTTTAAAGTTTGCCAGGACTATGGGGTTTCTGGAAAGCGGGACATTTAGTGGTAAAGCTAGGACAGTCCTGGGTAAACCACAGAGGTTGGTCATCCTACTAGTAGCCCAGGAGAAATGAGGCAGACAGCAGAATGCTGTTACTCCAGATCTCGGCTTACTTGAGGAGCTGTGTTGTGGGAGATAAAGGAAGATGGATTTAGAAGCTAATATTTTGATTCTCCATTTCTCAACTCCAATTTGAATAGAAATTTCCCTGTCCATTCACTTTCCAATAATTTTGCACCTTCATAGAGATATGGTTAGAGTTATTCATAAAAGACCTTCATCACTCACTGGGACTTGCATTCCCTGAACAGAATTAAACACCCTTTATTTATTTTTAAATTTATATATATTTTTGAGACTAAGTTTGGCTCTGTCACCCAGACTGGAGTACAGTGGCATGATCTCAGCTCACTGCAACCTCCACCTCCTGGGTTCAAGCAATTGTCCTGCTACAGCCTCTCCAGTACCTGGGATTACAGGTGCATGCCACCATGCTTGGCTAATTTTTGTATTTTTAGTGAAGACGGGTTTTCACTATGTTGGCCAGGCTGGTCTCGAACTTCTGACCTCAGGTGATCCACCTCTGCCTCGTAAAGTTCTGGGATTACAGGCATGAGCCACTGAGTCTGGCTGGCACTGTTTATTTCTATGATTCCTGTAATAATGATTTGTTCCCCCTTCTAGTGTCTTGCTCTCTCACTACATGATTATTTACATTATCATTTTAATGACCTGAGGGCTCAGCATGTCCATGAGCTCATTCAATGTTCCATATACTCTGGCCACCAAACATAAAGATGTGAAAGAAGCCAGACTGACGTCAGCCCTAGCAGTATAGCCAAAATTGGTGAAAGCTACAGCTTCCATCAATTTTTACCAACGATAGGAATAAGAGGCTTTTAAGAGGCTTAGACTTGATAAAAATGGATATCCTCTAGCTCTTGGTAATTGACAAACTTTTAAAAAGCATTAAGAGGTGCCAAGATCAGGGAGAAGCAGAAATGAAGGAATGAGTTTGGAAGAGCTTAAGTTTGCCTAGTGGTAAATATTCAGTAATGCATTCTTTCATAAAATACTGCCCTGTCCTTTTTTTGGTATGTGTCCTTCATAGGAGACTGGGTGAGGCACAAAAATAAGATAGTGAACATAACTTTATCCCTGCTGTCATGGTCGTAAAGTTTCGCAACTCCAAATTTGTAATTGGTATACGTGAACTTACACATTCGGCATTAAGCAAAAATAGATAGAAATCTAGACACTTTAAAATAAAACCTGCCCCTACACCTTGGCTAATCTTTTGAGCCTGCATATCCAATCATTGAAAGCCATGATATTTATGTGTTTCCAGACGAGATAGTTGATAGCCTTCAACTATCAGTGATGACAGATATTCTATTGGGAACTTGATAACAGATACCATGTTGATGGTGTTTTTCTTTCATAGTTGCTCTTGCATGGAGTAGATGTCTTCCTTTTTCATATCTCATGAGTGGAAACTCAACCCATCTTCTTCCAGCTCAGAAGAAAATGAGCAACAGCCACTGGAAACAACATGAGCTTCCCGAACACAGGAATATAAACTATGAGAGGATAACTTAGAAAAGTATTTCCTGAAATAAAAGGATAAAACCACAGAGCAATTTTGCAGTCACCAGAACCCACAGACTTAACACAATCCACATAAGAACTTAATTAGGACACATGCTTGTATATTTACAGAAAAAAGAAAGTATGACAGCAAAACAAAGTTTTGCCAAGATCATTAATGCATTTAGAAATTACTTCAAAGGGGAGCTAGAAAGCATACTTGTTGCCCTGGAAGATTTCTTGGTATAGTTAAAAAAAAAATCTTGAAATCCCACAGATAATAACTTACGGATCAACTGGAGTCAGGTCGGGGCTGGGCCAGAGGTATGGCTGATGGAAATTGGTAGCTAATATATGTCACATGCCATCTAAAACACTGGCAAATGGGTTAGTGTGAGGATTTGAGACCTTACTATGGCTTTCAGCCAGGTCAAATGACCCACACTTTGCTCTGCAGTACCCCCTCGTCCCCTTAGTTTTTCACAGTGCAGGAAGAATTAACGGTAAAAATTGCTCTGCTGAAGTGAGGAGCGAGGTGGGATTAACCAAGTGGCTAGAATGTCACTCAGAGTCACTGAGAGACTCCAGAAGTCAGGAACTAGAATTTGGTTTTACAGGTAGATCTCCTAATCCATACTTTGTACTTACTCTGCCTTGAGCACGTAGGTGTCGCAGGAGCACATCTACAGTAGGCAGTTGTCAGAAAAACTCTTCTCTTTGCAGTGACCTGTGCATAGTGAAATCGCTCCCCAGTAATTAGCTCAAGGGTTTGGAGAAATAAATCTAGTCTGAGTCAATCTCTTTCCCCTCTGCAAGCCAGGAAACAGAGTTCTGGTTTCCATCCTGATTACATCTAGCTGTGTGACTTGCTGTATTTCAGTTTTCTTTCTGTAGTATGTGGAATTGAATCATATTCATAATCTGTAAGATTCCTACCAGACCTAACATTCTACGAACTTAGAGTATTTACAGTCCCATCTGGAAATATCTATCTGGAAATGCATAAACCTCCCTTTGAGTCTATTACTGAACAACGGCAAAGAAAAAGGATGAGCCCTGGTTCAGCATCTCCAAGCAGAATTGTTTCTGAGGTTGTTTCTTTCACTTTTGCATGAGGTGTCCAGTTGTCTTTCCCAGAGAGGCAGTCAAACGCCAGCTGGAAGCAGTTTTGGGAAAAGAGATGATACAGATTTTAACAATGCAATTAACGCCGTCATGTTTTGACAGCCCTATTCTAGGGGCAAAAACGAGGCATGGGAGATAAAAAGTGTCTGAGTTGATTTTGATCCTCATGACAGAATGGGGTCATTTTGTTTTTCTCTTAAAAATCAAACTGGAAGATGTAGTCACTAGTGCTCTCCATTTGGAGGTAGACTTTGAGTTGCTATGAACCTTTTGCCCTCTTTTACCCTCTTAGATAGTTTACCTACATGTTAGAGGAAAATATTTGCTTATTGTCAGTGTTACTGGGCATCACATGCCCACTGGTAACACATTTCAATACTAGACTTGACCTTGGCTATGTATTAAATTATTCAATATGGCTGTCTTTTTTTTTTTTCTTTCCAAAATGAAGGTGATACCTGGCCCTCCACTTTTGTCTTTACTTCCCTAGTGAAAACTTTCCTGACAAGTGTTGGCTCCTTGAAAAATTGTGATGCACACAGAAGTTAACTTGACTGACTTTCCCCTGCAGTCGCTCAGCTCTCCTGATAGGATTACATTCCTGTGATGCCCTTTTTCAAAACTAAGCTTTAAATTTTATAATAGTTTAGATTTGCAGAAAAGTTGTAAAGATAGTACAGAGAGCTTCCATCTACCTCATATCCAGCCTCTCTCCCCTACTGTTAAGGTCCTTCATTAGTATGGCATATATTTGTCACAGTTTTAATGAGCAGATATTGATAGGTCATTAACTGAAGCCCATACTCCATTCAGATATTCTCAGCTTTTAGCTAATGCCCTTTGTCTGTTCCAGGTCCCATCCAGGAAACATCTAGTTGTCCTGTGTCTCCTTGGCTTCCTCTTGCTGTGATGGTTTTTCAGACATTTCTTTTTTTTTGATGACCTTGACAGTTTTGAGGAATACCACTCAGGTAAATTGAAGTGTACTTTTTAAATTGGATTTGTCAGATGATTTCCTCATGATTGGATGGGAATTACGAGTTTTTGGAGAAAGACTACAGAGGTGAAGTTCGATTTTCCTCACATCATATCAAGGGTATATGCTATCGATATGACTTATCTTTGTTGATAAGTCCATTAACCTTGGTCACCTTGGTGGGGGTAGTGTTTGAGTTTTTTTTTTTTTTCCCAATGTAAAGTTACTCTTTTCATCCCTCTTTTATACTGTACTCTTCGGAAGGAAGTCAACCAAGCACAGCTACACTTAAGGAGTGGGAACCTTGCTTCCACAGGACAAAGTAGCAACATAACATTTTGCATTGGAGGTTTGCCTGATGCCACTTGACAGCTTAAATTTGCTTTCTACAGACTGGGCCTCTTTGGTTTATATCCTAAACATAAACCCTTTTTCAGTGGCTCTTCTCACATGAAAACTGAGTATCTGGTGTTCCACTCTGTACTTGATTTGATAACTTCTAGTTATTCTGATGAACTCACCCAAGCTTGCTTGTACACAGGGATCAATGTGTCATCCTTCCCAGATTGCAGAGGGACACTAATGGAAATTCCCTTTGCAGAAAATCTTTAAGCCAAGGAGTTATGTATAGAAAGAACCTTGTTAAACAAAAGCAACTTTAACAGTAAAGTTTGTGTTTAACAAGCTAATTTAGCTCTGTCTCCCTTGGCTTAGGTCTCTGTTCTGTCTTCAATTTTTCCTTCTAATTCCCAGGCTGTTTCTCACATGCTCTTGTTCTTTCTTCATCTGTTCCTTGTTTCCTTTCAAGGCATAGGCTTTCTAGACAGTGTCCATCCTGAGTACCACATGTGATGGTATCAGGTAAACACCACTATCTCCAGAATCCGTATTTCCAGCCTGGCTTTCTCCCCTAATTTTCTGATCCACATGTTAAAGTATTTACTAAACTTTTCCATGCAAATGTTATATAGACACCTCAAACTCAATATCTGGAAAATGGTTTTGTGATTGTGCTTCCCTGGCCTTCCTCTCCTCTTACATTTCTAGTTCTTTGTTGATGACCCCATTACCTATAAATTACTTAAAGAGAGGACCTTGTTATTACATATGAGCTCTTCTCCCCCAACCACCCACACCTATGACCTATGGTTCATTAACATCTGATAGTTATGAAGCTTTCAAATTTGTCTCCTACAATTTTACCTTGGGTGGAGGGGGGGTCCCTGTAATATCTCCTACAGATCCCTTCTCAGGATCTCTCCTTAACCAGTCCTCCTCCCCTTAAATCTTTGTCCGCACTGCAGGATATCTTTATAAAATGGCAATTGTGTTCTTTATATCATCAAGAGCTTCATTCTAAAGATCAAGCCTGGCGTGCTGGCCACTGTTATAAGTCAGTTGAACAGGTAAGGGCCTGTTCTGTGGGCAGTGCTAGACATGCTGTGAGACATGGTGAGAAGTTAGGCTTGCCCATGGAGAAACAGAGTAGGGAATACTTGAGCTGGGCATGCTTAATTGAGAGGCGAGTTGAACAACGTTGAAATTTCACGGGAGTGGGGGGGACAGCGGGGGGGGTGGGGAGTTGGGGAAGGATAGTATGGGGAGAAATGCCAGATATAGGTGAAGGGGAGGAAGGCAGCAAATCACACTGCCACGTATGCACCTATGCAACAACCTTGCATGTTTTTCACATGTACCCCAAAACCTAAAATGCAATAAAATAAAAAAAATAAAAAAATAAAAAAAAAAAGAAATTTCACCTGGTGAAATTGAAGACTATAACAAATGTCTGAAAAATTGAATACCCCATGTCACTTTAAAGATACTAGCAAAGTGGACACTAAGCTGCTGATTCGTCCAAATAATTTATTCTGTTTGTGAATTATCTGATTTTCATATTGGCTGAATTGCAAGAATTCTGCAACTCTAATTCACTTTGTTCTCCAAAGCATTTTTTTCCCTCTACTCTGAAAGGACTATAATACTGGTATATTTTAGGTTGTTTGTTCCAATTGAGTAGTATAACTTGCTTAGACCCACCATTATACCATGAATATATGTCTAATAATAGAATAGTTGCTGAGCCAGGCGTGGTAGCCCATGCCTGTAATCCCAGCACTTTGTAAGGCAGAGGTGGGCAGATCACCCAAGGTCAGGAGTTCGAGACCAGGCTGGCCAACGTAATGAAACCCCGTCTCTACTAAGAATACAAAAATTAGCTGGGTGTCGTTGTGCACGCTTGTAATCCCAGCTAGTCGGGAGGCTGAGGCAGGAGAATCGCTTGAACCCGGGAGGCAGAGATTGCGGTGAGCTGAGATTTCACTACTGCACTCCAGCTTGGACAAGAGAGAAACTCTGTCTCTAAACAAACAAACAAGCAAAAAAAAAGAATAGCTTCTTTAAGAATATTAGAGAAATTATTCACTTGGATAGAGTGATTTTAAACCTTTTATATAAAGTCTTACAAAAGGCCAAGTGGTGGTAATCTTTATACTTTGCATTGCCTCTGAGCTGATGAGGCTGGCAAACATGGATTACTAATACTAACTCCAATAAAACTTTTACAGTCTTGTGCTGATAAATGTGCAAAGCCCTTCACATATATTGACTTAATAAATTATCACACATACATGAGGTTGATCCTGTTGTCCCCTTTTTATAGCTTAGAAACTGAAGTGTAGAGTTAATCAGTTTTCCTGAGTTATATAGTGAGGTTACATAGTGAGTAGGTTGCAAAGTAAGGAAACTAGCCCAGGCAGGTGGATTACAGAGGCCACACTCTTAGTTACTATGCTGGGTAATACAATGATTTAAAAATCCCTTTATTTTACGCTTCTTTACAGAGCACTTTCATATGCATCATAATCACATCCTAAGGACCTTGGTGATCAGGGTGATGGTGGCAAGTACTCTAATTCCTGGATGCCCAACACCTTGTACCCTGCTGCTCACTCGTAGTCATGCCAGAGTTACCATTACTTACATGGGTATCTGCTCTAACTGTTGGCTTTTCATACTCTGGAATATCTTATTTATTGTGTAAATAATAAACATTTCTTACATATCATCCCGTATGTCTACAATACAAGACTTAACCTGGGCTATATATTAAATTATTCAGTATGGCTTTTTTCTCCTTCCCAAAATGAAGGTCAGATCTGGCCCTCCAGTTTTGTCTTTCTTTCCCTCTTACGTGATGATCTCTTAATAAATACTTACTGAATTGGATTGCTGTTTTGTAGATGATGATACTGAGTACTAGAGAGTTAATGAGAGCCAGCAATATTAATTTTCCTTGCAAATTATGGGGCTTTATTTTTTTTAATCCCTTCCTCTATAGGGATTGACCTTACCATCTTTCTATGCACTTATCAGAGGCCTCCAAACTGAGCTGATGAGAGAAGCAAGATCAGGGATTGATAAAATTCAGATAACTTTAAAATGGAATTTTTTCAATAGATACAGTTTCCTTCCAGGTGATAGTAGTGGTGTGATCTTTATTGTCATTCCTTGCTGGGCAAGTCCTATCAGACATTGTTATAGACGTACAGCATTTCAGTTTTTCTCTCTGGCTTTAAGTTGTATGTTACTGGAAGAGATGCTAATGTAAGTAGGAAAATAGTTAAAAGTGAAGAGAAGTAGAGATAAGGAGCAGAACAAGTTGGTGAATGGAAAACCTGCAACATCGGCATCCACTCTCCTCCAGTAATAAAGAGGCTTACTGTGTACTTCCTTCATCCATAGAGAGGTATATATAGCACTCTGGATGAGTGCCCAGAACCAATAGCCCTTTAAGAGACTGGCTGTTGTCTTGCAAAGTAGGCTGGGCAAATCCTCATGATGTCAGGAGTGGTGGCCATTGTTACTCTTTCCCATGGGATATAACAATGAGAGGCTCAATAAACAGAGCATGAACTGAACTCGCTTGGTGGAGAAATACGATACCTGTGTTCAACTGTCGGCAGTGCAGCTTGCGGTGTGAATTTGACAGTGCAACTTATGGGGCGAATTATGCAACTTCTCAAATGTCAATCTCCTCATCTTTAAAATGTGCCTAAAATAAACATGATCCAGAGCTGTTGTGAGGATTGGAAATAATGTCTGCAAAGGTCAGTGATGGCAAATGGCTTATGTTCAATATATGTAGCTATGTTTTCTGTTCTAGTTTAAGAACCAGTGCTGATAACAGCTTAAGTCAATTCTAACTACTGACTCCATACTCACCTCTCACTTACCCTTCCCCAAATAAAAGTTGAAGTTGTGAAATGGTCATTCTCCCAAGACTTGGGAAAGCTGGCTTCTCAATTTAGTTCAATCCAAAGAGCACGTCAGTTTTAAACATGGTTCCCAGGGAGTGTGACTCTGTCTACTCCAAGAATCTCCCAGGCCAGAGCACATCAGGGCAAACTCAGGAGCATGGAATCTGCCAAACCTTCTCTGTCCCCTATCGCAGTCTATGATTCTTGCACCACCCTGCCCTCTGGGCTAGTCTGACCTCTGTTTTTCACTCCACATTATATTTGGCATTTTTATCACCCGGGCTTGAGCAATTGGGCAAAACCTTTTGGCTACACTGGGTATTATTTCTGAGGAATTTTCCTCAGTGAACTGCTTGACACCTCGCTGGGTACGAGTGGGTGGTTTTGACAGCTGCAGGGAGAGGTGCCGTGTCCTGGGGTGGGATGGGTGATGAATATGTCATAAATCCCCAGTCTGTCTAGAGCATAAATCTGAGGGCTGCACAAGTTCTGAGGCAAGGAAATTGGAAATACGGCTCCAGGTAAACAGACCAGAGTCAACAGGAGCAAAGAAGCAAGTCTTGTGGCCCTGCCATCTACAGCCTGGGGTTGGATATTCAGAGAGTTGGAGGGCAGGCTGCTTAGGAGTCATCTTTGGTTTTTATGGTTTTGTGAGGTTAGGGAAAGAAAATAAATGCAAGGCAAGGGTGGGACTCCTCCTTGCAGTGGCTGGGGAAAACACTCGCATCTCCACGGCACCCGGCAAAGTTTCCAGGATGGCTCAATGCTGTTAGCACCTCCTTCCTCCAGAGAAGTGATGAAAGGGCCGCTCAGCTGCCCCACAGGTTACTGGTGGGCAGGTACCTGCTGAAAATGCGGGCTGCAAGTCAGAATGCATTGATTCCAGGCCCTGTGTTGCCACTAATCAGTGACAACTGATTTTAGGCCTCCTGACTTCTCTGAATTTCAGTTTCCTCATTTACAAAATGAACAAATAACCATAGCATACCTACCTCACAAGCTCAAATGAGATTTTAGATGTCAGATAATTTTGTAAATGACTTGTTGTGTGAAATTGTATGACTTTGTGTGAACATTTATTAATAATAAAACAATATCAATTGCTGAGCACTTTTTTTTTTGAGACAGAGTTTTGCTCTTTTTACCCAGGCTGGAGTGCAATGTCATGATCTCGGCTCACTGCAACCTCTGCCTCCTGGGTTCAGACAATTCTCCTGCCTCAGCCTCCCGAGTAGCTGGGACTACAGGCATGCGCCACCATGCCCAGCTAATCTTTGTATTTTTAGTAGAGACGGGGTATCACGGTGTTCACCAGGATGGTCTCGATCTCTTGACCTCGTGATATACCCGCCTTGGCTTCCCAAAGTGCTGGGATTATAGGTGTGACCAACCGTGCCTGGCCTGCTGAGCACTTTTTAGGTGCCTGACATGGTGCTAGGTGACATACAGGATTGACTGATTTGCAGAACTCAGTGCAAAATAAAAATGCGAAGTCCCTCTTTCAAAAAGAAGAAAAATAGTGCAGTTAAAGGTACTAAAATGGCTTTTCCTTTCCTCCTTGATCTCTTTGTACCTGTCATGGTGTTTTCTATTTGCTATTTGATGTGGCGCGCTCTTGGGTATGCAGATACCTGTGGATGAGGACAGACCCTCACCAGCTCCTTTGATGATGTGGTCCATTGGCTGCTGGACTAATGTGCCATGTCCCATCTGTGGTGTGGAGGTCAAAACAGGCATCTCCCCTTCTCCCACCCATGGTGGACTGGTGATCTGGTTATTTGTCCCCTCCAAATTTCATGCTGAAATGTGATTCCCAGTGTTGGAGGTGGGGTCTGGTGGGAGGCCTTTGGGTGGTGGGGGCAGATTTCTCAAGAATGGCTTGGGTGTTCTTCCTGTGGTAATGAGTTCACATGAGATCTGGTTGTTTAAAGGGAGTTTAGGCCCTGCCCATTCTCTCTCTTGCTCCCTTCCTATGGTTCCCTCTCTCTCCATGTGGCTAGCTTCCCCATTCACCTTCTGCCATGATTGCAAGCTTCCATAGGCCTTCATCAGGAGCAGATGCCGGCACCATTCTATGTGTACAGCTTGCAGAATCGTGAGCTCAGTAAACCTTTTTCTTTTTTTAAAATAGATTATCCAGTCTCAAGTATGCCTTTATAAAAATGTACACAGACTAATACAGCTGGTGACCCATGTGCTAGGATCCTCTATGTATCTGGATGGGGTGGGTGACAGACTTGCCCCTGCTGAGTTGCCCAATAAACACACTCTGGTTCAGTTAGCCCTGGGAAGGTGTCACCATAACCTGCTCTGGCAGGCATACGCCTATCCTGATTCTCTCTGTACCAGAGTGTGGGACCCAATTAGTCAGGGGGTGGGTGGCAACGAGACGGAGACCAGGGCACCAGACAGTGGGTAAGTGTGTGGCCAAGAACTTGCCCTGGGAGGTGGTAGAAGCAGAACCATGGCTGAACCAGGCTCTAAGTCTCCTGGGGCATGCTCCATTGTCTTATTGGACTTCGCTCACAAAACAGCTATTCAAAGATCTAAACAATTTCAGGACTGCAACTACAGAGCATTGAATCTCCTGTGTGCGGTCCCCTCTTGAGCAGTGTTATTGTGAGACTATGTAGGGTGCGTGTCTTGAAGCTAGCCCAGGTGATTATTTCTCCAAGCTAAGGGCAATACTGTAAGGGAGCTCTCTTAACTCCTATTCAGTAGAGAAAGAAACTTAGACTTTAAGTAGTTTGCATCAATAATGTGGAAGCAGAGATAACATTTGAGCCTAGGTATAATTTACATGAATCCAATAGGATCTCTCTGGTATCAATAAATATGTAAGGTGGGCTGTTGAACTATACTCTCCTCAGGTTTAGATTAGTAAACTAATAATTGGGTATCATAAACCCCTCAATGAGAAAAGTCACGCTGCATCCACTGTCCAACAAAGGACAATTTTCCAGCAACGCTGTGAAGAGTCTGCACTGTTTGATGAGGAATCTAACACCCAAGGTGGTTCCTGACATTTTTCTCATCACTAATTATATTTGCACATTCAACCATTCAGAAAACAATTATTGAGTTCCTATAAAAGGCAAGAAGTTTGCTTGGCATTTTTGGGGAATATACAAGTGATTAAGATCTCCTCTCAAGGAGCTGAATTCTGCCGGGAAACTTGCAAACTCTTCTCTTAATGCAAGTAAGGAAAAGTGTTCTAAGGGAGGAAGTAACTATTGCAGTGGGGTGAGGGACTCAAAGAACAGAGGCCCCTTGGAGGTGATGGAATAAGCTTCCTGGCTGGTGCTATTTAGGATGGCCTTGTGTGAAGGTTGTGAAGAGAGATCATGAGGTGGGTATGAAGGAGGGAACCGCAAAGGCAAATCCATAGAGGTTGGAAAAGCAACAGCCTGTTCTGGGAACTGTCCCTCCTCCAATTCCAAGCATGTGTTTCCATGTCCTTACCTGACCCTGCTCCTTCGCCACGTCTGGTTGGTCTAGAGGTATGCTTCTCTGCGACTCTTGGTTCCAAACAGATTCTGAGAACGAGGGTGTTGAGACAGAGCAGGAACCCCCTTTTAGGGACCTGTAGACCGCCAAGCATAGAAACCGAGGAAAATCCTGAGTTCTTTGAAGGGAAATCCCAGGCACCTAGCTAGCCCTGAGAAGTAAATATGAACTTGATAAAGAAGAAGGTAATAGTAACCTAAGACAATAGCAGCGAAGTGAGAGTCAGGGGATGCTTGGTTCTACTGTAGAAACTAAAGATACTGTTACCAAACACCAGTCAGTCACACGCTGTTTGCAGACTCCAATTAACACTAGTGAGGTCTGGTGTAAAGAAAATGACTTTTTATTCCAAAGATAGCTTAGGAGAAGAAGAAAAGCCTTACTGCTTTAAGGGTCTGATTCTCTTTTGGAGCAGAAAGTAAGTGCTTTTAAAGGTGGGGACTACACAGGAGTGGAAATGAGCAGGTGAGGGGTCCACATACTTGCTTTGGGGCTTTATGTATTGGACAGTCGAGTTGGCATCTTCATGGGCAGGAATACATTGTAAAGATGGCCAAAAACTCTAGTGGGTGTTTTATCTTTTATGTCTTGAGGCAACCTCATGGTGGGTGAGAGTTCTGCTCCGGAGCTTCTAAGCACACAGTCGCATGAACTTGCCCCGTAAGGATTATCAGGTAAGGAGGAGGTAAAAGGCTACAATTGCATTTCTAAAGAGCTAAGTAGGAAGTGCAGAAAAAGAAGGAAGAAAAGAGAAAAAAAGAGCAAAAAAAAAATATCTGTTAGAAAAATGGGGGTAATTCGTTGTGATAACATTTTAACGTACATCCCCAAGTTACTTTTCAGAAACCAGGACCCCCACCAATTGGATCCACTGGCAGATACATCTCACATAAGAGGGGCCTGAAGGCTAAACTCTGACCCCGTTTTTGTTGTTCATTTTTTCCAGAGGGGTCTGGAGGGAGTCACACCCACAAGCCACAGCTAACATTTTTTTCTGCTGACTCCAAATTTTTAAACAGCTTCTCTTTCTTAACCGATTGAAAATAAGAAAATCATTGAATCTACCTAAGACATGTAAGCCTACGCCTCAAAATATCTCACCCTTTTAGGCCAACACTAATGTGTAACTTCTATGTATTGATTTATGATTTTGCCTGCAATGTCTGCATTCCTGAAATTTACACCTGCCTTTCAAAACCCTTACTTACAAGCCATTGAGGTCAGGATATAAGTATTAGCTGCCTGTTCCTCCTTGCTCGGTGCCCTGCAAATAAATAACTTCCTTTCTATAGCTGCAAAATCTCAGTGCGCACATCTGGTCTTACTGCACCGAGTGAGTGGACCCAAGTTTGATTCTATAACAGTATCTTTTGCGGTTGTAGAAGCTGTGGGCTGGCACTTCTGGGAGCTGTAGGTGGTGGTGTTTCCTGACATGTAGGGTATGCCTTATGCTCAGAGAGAATGAATGAAAGTGATGGGACATGCAGAGAAGCAGAGGCAAGAAGTGGGAAGGCAGTTGAGCCTTATTCCCAGTTCTTCCCAAGGCTCAGAGGTCACATCAGCCTTCTGTTCTGCAGCCCTTCCTCCCAGTATCCATTCAGTCACACTCTCTTTTATCTAGGCCACTTTGAGAGGAGTTTGTGTCCTTTGAATCCAGAGACTTTTTTCAAATACCAAGCCTGTTGCAATGGTTTAGGAGAGGACTGGGGAGAGCCTGCTACAGGGCAAGGGAGAAGATGGAGGGGAGGGGGCTGCATGCTGGAGCCTTTATGGAGGCTTACATGATGGACTGAGCTCTTGGGATATGGCAGTTGTGGATGCACAGAGACAGGCAGAGGTGGCAGACAACACCAGATTTAAGGGATCACTGGCATTGGGGAGGGGTAACTAAACACAGCACTGTTACTAGAAACGTTAGCTTAGTTTAGATTTATGCTTTAAGGAAAAAGAGCTGTTCGGGCATCCACAGTCTTACCCTTAGAGCAGCTGGAAATGTAAATTCATGCAGCAGGTGTAGGGGGTTGCGTGCCGAGACCTTGGAGTCAAGCTCCCCTGCCTGTGCCTCCTGCTCAGCTGTCCACTAGCTGTGCTGCTCTGGATACGTTACGCTGCACCTCATTTTATTGTCAGTAAAATGGAATAATGTCTAACTCAAGATTGTAATATGAATTAAATGAGAAAGCCACTAGTGCCTAGAACATAGTAAATTCTGTGAATCTTAGCAAAAACCAAAACTGAGCCAAAACAAAAACTTAGGGATTACTGGGCTAAAAATTTCTTTTCCTGGGAAATATTCTTTTTTTTTTTTTTTTTGAGATGGAGTTTTGCTCTTGTTACCCAGGCTGGAGTGCAATGGCGCCATCTCGGCTCACCGCAACCTCCGCCTCCTGGGTTCAGGCAATTCACCTGCCTCAGCCTCCTGAGTAGCTGGGATTACAGGCACGCACCACCATGCCCAGCTAGTTTTTTTGTATTTTTAGTAGAGATGGGGTTTCACCATGTTGACCAGGATGGTCTCGATCTCTTGACCTTGTGATCCACCCGCCTCGGCCTCCCTTGTTCTTTATATATTATTAGCACAAAGAAATTGAGGAAAGTAATGCTAATGTGTACTTACATTTTTTTAAATGTTAAGATCATATTTGTGTTCATCAGTAGACAGATATTGTGAGCCATTTGTACACAGTGCCAGTTCCAATAATTCATAATTCATATCATATACCCCATATCCTACCTATTCAAATTTTGAGCTTTTCTCAAGACACTAACAAAGTTATTAGGAAAAATGGACTACCATGGCCAAAGATACCACAGAGAGCCCACCTGGGCCAACATCAGGAAGCAGTTTTCTTTAGAAAACAATTCTACTATAACCAACATAAGAAGAGAGGGAGTTTAAAATGCTTACAACAGAAGACATAAGTTGAGTGCATAACTGTGACTCTAAATTTCCATTGATTCCATTTAGTATGCTTTGTATTATAAAATACAAAAACTGCCCCCACACTCACCTATGGAATGTTGACACCTACGATAGTCAAAGCGTCCCATGATTTAGTATTTCACTATTTTCTGATTGTACTGAAAGAGAAACAACCAACAACCAGTACCACATTTCACATCTTAAAAAAAAAAAAGGCATTAGCACTCATTAAAATAAGTTTTTGAAATGAGATGAGGTGGGATTCTTTCTTTTCGAAAATGTGTTTCTAGAGTTGCTAAAATACGTGCATTTGCGAAATACCAGAAAATTTCCTCTGCATTGTACCAGAAGGGAGGTAAGGCCTGATAAGATGTGGCATGTGATGCCACCACACAGACTTGGCTTCTTTCTGTTTTACACTGTCACAGACAAAATTCTCTTCATTTTTGGCTTCTTGGTTTGCTGTGAGTAAATGTTTTTCAGTTTCTTAATTATTTACTTCACCCTTTTTTGCCTCTGCTCCTGTTACTGTGCTTTTATTTTGTCTAAAGATTTTTTTTTTTTTTTTTTTTTTTTTGCTTTCTTGCTGTATTTTTTCTGGCTTAGTTTCCAATATTGTACGAGATGAGTTAGCTGACCACCTTGCCTGGCTCCTTAGCATCTTCCTTTTCTGCTCCTTTGACTGAATTAACCTTCTGTGGACTTGCCCTGTCAGATGTAAGTTTCCAGGAAGACGATGCTCTAGAAATTCACACTTATGGATGCATAAGAAAAACAAAGAGGGCAAATTATGGCTTCAAAATATTTTGATAAGCCTGTACCTTTGTTTGTATAGTCAGCCATGGATTTCCAAGAATGTGGAGGAGGGGGAAAGGGAGGCAAAATTTAATGGGCCAGTTGTAGGAAATAGACTTACAAAGCTCAGAAATATGATCTAGAGGCTTTAACAAAACACACGCTGGGGTGATGCTATAAATAACTGTGGCGGCATGTGGGGTTCATTAAGAGGAGTGGTTCAGGCACCTTGGAAGGTAGCTGCAAGAACAGGCACACTCCAAGATGTGCCCTTTCACTCACAGACTTCACAGATGTCAAGCATTTCCAGGGGCTCTGGTCTCTCTGCCTCTGCTCTTAGAGAGAAGTGTGGCCACGCCTCACCCTTTGTGAGGCCTGGCTCAGAGTGACCAGAACTTAAAGAACAAATGACTGGCTTGTTAATAGATTTAGCAGAAGGATTTGCACTCGAGATTGGTGAATTTACCATCCTAATTTTTGTTCTCTGTTCTTTCTCATAACTGCTTAAAGTCATGCTAAAGTTTGCAGTTGTATATAAAAAGAGCAATTGAATTTACTTTCTAATGTTAGTTAGCAAAAAGGGATATTTCTGGGATTAGCCCAGCCCCAAGTCTTACTTATCTAAATTCTTTCTTTGACACCTAGCTAACTTCTTACCTCTTCAGCTTTGGAATATTCCCTGAATTTCTCAATCCACCTCATCATTTTTTCCTTGGAATTGTTTTGGTATCCAATGTCTTGTGTTGTAGAAAGAGAATGGCATTTCACAGGCCTGAATTTATTGCTTGGCTGTGACCCTTGTTAGGCTATCTTGCATATATTCCAGATGCTATAACCTTTTAGACAGGGATTACTTAATGAGTTTTGATTGCTACACTACATTTATATTTTTACTTAATTTTCACTTCAACTGAATAGGAGATCTTACTACCTTTTAGAATAGGAGATCTTACATTTTACAGGTGGGAAAACAAACTCAGAAAAAGGAACTTACTCAAGATCACATGGCTGGTAGGCAAAAAGGGTGTCAGGATTTGAATGTATGTTTTCTACCCAAGTGCTTACTGACCCCAGGTTAACTTTTCTGAGCCTTAGTTCCTTCATCTTTGAAATGGAAATAGTTGGGTAATTAACTCAATGAGAAAAGAAAGCCTGAAGTGTTGGAATCAAAATTTGTCTATATGTAATTCCTTCCTTTTGCTCCTCCATTAATTAGGGTTTTATCATATGCTGTCACAGATCTTCTTATGTTCATAAGTGGAATTATGTCTGTATGTGGCGGCTCTCGCTCATGCAGACCCTGCGGCTTCCGTCACACAGCACAGTGGCTGTCTGTCATCACAGACATACAATGATGGTGATTTGATTCGGGTGATTATAGTGTCTCTTCTCTGCTTTTGACTGCGCCCAGGAGCCTGGCGTTATGCCTATGACGTTAAGCCAATCTGGCATTGTTTGTCACATTATTCCCTAAGTGGAAGTTTGTAACTACACTATTGCCACTGCAGGAAATTAAGTCTATGGAACAAGCACATTTCCAAACTATGTGGGCATTTTCTTCAAAGATTCTTGGGAGTTTAATCTTCCCATTAGATATCCCAAAGTATTACAGTATAAAAAGAGATAAAAGTGGGAAAATATGCAGGAGCAGGTAAGTAAGGTATTTCATGCCTGTCTGAGCTACTTGTCGGTGAGAATTTTTGAGTGTGTTTTTTGAGTGAACATCTGAGCAAAAGAGATGTGGGAAGTAAAAGAGGAGAAAAGGGGAATGTTCAAGAAGAGGGGCAATTGGCCCATCATCAGTCTCTAGCATTTTCCAGCAGTATGGGATATTAGATGATGGGAGTATGTACGTCTGTGGCAGGGATGGGGCAGGGGGCACAAGCCAGTGATTCTCAATCCTGACTGCACATGGAAACAACCTGGGGAGAATGAAAAAAATACCAGTGGCCAGGACCCACCTCAGGCCAATTGAATCAGAACCTCTAGGAATGAGGCCCAGGAAGTTGCTGTTTGAAACCATTTCTTCAAGTCATTCTCAGGTGTTTCTGGGGTTGAAAACAACTAACCTGTCAGGGTTAGCCAGGCCAGACCCAGAAACAAGCTGTTTTACTGGCAATGTCTCTGGGAGAATGTAATAAAACTTGGTTGTTAGCCTTGAAATACAGGAAGATGGATAATTTCAGGGACCTCAAGAATGTGCATTTTGTGTATCTTTTTGGAAGAGGTAACTACCATGAATTACGTGTGTTGACAATAAACTAATTTCCTATAAGAACCATGGATGAGAGGTGTAGGGTCAACATCTTGATGTTCAGGGGTACTACAAAAGTGTAGACAGGATGGAATAAGTGATAACAGAAATAAGCTTGCTTTCTTTATCTGTTGTACGTCCATAACTCCAGAATACAGCTCATTCTCAGCCTTTTTTTCTCTGATCTTGAAAATAAGGATACTCATTCATTTCAGCCTCTCCATTCTGCTCTTACTAACTCTACCATTCTACCATGAAGAAGAGTTTACATTTTTAATTTTTCCTTAGAAGATTATTTTAACCTGTTTTTGGTGTCTGCAAATAGCACGATTCGTATTTTCTTTAAAAGCCAGTTAAAAGATAATGTGATAGGCATGGGTAGGAACAAAAGAGAACTGTTTGGATCCCTTATCTGTTAATGAGTTCTGTGACATTTGATAAGTTTCTTAATCTCTGAGCTTCACTTTCTTAGTCTATAAAATGGAAAAAATATTATTTACTTGAAAAGACTGTTGAGATGTTATTTAAGTAAGTGAATGTATTCCTGACATTGGCCTATAAACCCAATGTCAGGAATACATTCACTTACATCTCAGCAGCCTTTTCAAGTAAATAATATTTTTTCCATTTTTTAGTTTATATGTTAAACATATAGGCCAATGTCAGGAACGTAATAGTTGTCTGGTAAGCATTGGTATTGCATTTTTTAAAAAGTGCATTTGTTTACTTAATTTCAGAGAGAAATAACTGTTAGATAGCTATAGAAAAAAGTCAGAATGAAAACACCACACTTACAGAGATTATATTCACATTTGAAGATAAAGCACACATTATGCCAACTATACTGGCCTAGCAAAGCTACTTTCTATTCTTCTCTCATCCCTCATATCACTATACCTGTTTGGTCACACAATTTCCAGATGTGGTACACAGTCCTTGCAATAAATACATAATGAAATTATCAATGGCCATATTAAGCCAGATAAATCAAGTTAGTTCTAATGCCTAGCTATTTTAGGTTTTTTTGAGGACCTAAAGTAAGAATTCAACTATCAGTTGTATATATACAAATAATAGTTATACTTATTTGTGTATACACAAATAATGAACTCATTCAGTAGTTACATATACACAACTATTTTTATATATACAAATTAGTATATAAACAAAATTACAGAAATTTGTATACAAAATTATATATATACAAATAATAGTTGTGTATATATAACTATTGAATGTGTATCAATTATTTGTGTATACAAAAATGGTATTAAGCCATGGTGTGTGGGTTTATACAATGCTACAACCACCAACTCTAGAGACATCCATTGCCTTCTGCTTGTAATTTTTCTGTTGATTATGATTGGGCATCATGTTTAACATTTTTCCATCTCTGATTTGATCTGGACCAAATAAGCAACTTACTCATATTGGGGTTAACCTAAATTGAATTTGGGAAAATAGATCTGATAAAAAATTAGTAGAATAGAATTATTTCTCAGTCATTTCCATTTCTGAGCACACTATGTGTCAGGCACTGTGCTCAGTTCCGGGTGTGGTAGCTAAGGATGATGAAGAGCTGGCAAGTGAGCAAGACAGTAAGGCAGACTCAGGTGGCTGTCCAAAAAGGTATTTCTAGCTGCTCCTTGGATCATTTTACAGAGATATTCATGTGTGTAGTTATAGTGCCTGGGTTGTGATGGGCATAAGGGTTGCCAATTGAGAATGTTCTTTGCCACCTTTTATATGAGGAGAGCAAAGACGTCTGGAGACGTCCTAATGAATTTTCAATTTGGGAGCTGCTTGGCATTGAGTTACAGTAGGTGGCAGATGGAGTTTCATGCCAGGTTAATAATGCAAATTTACAGGCCCACATATATTAAGGGCCATTTGTGGAAAGGAGGTCTATCCTGGGAGAATTATGACGCAAATGGGCTTAGATCATCACATGTCCTATTGTTGCCATGTCGTTAGCCATTTCTGACATTCAAAAGGAAATAATTGTGGACATATGAAATTCTGGTGTCTGACTCTTCAATAATAAAAGATTTAGAGAAGCAGTAGGGAGTTTTGAATCCCCAAAAGTGGTGAGGACAGTATTCAAGTCCATTTGATCGCTCTAACTCTTGCAGTTGATCCAAAGGAGATTTTCCCAAGGTTCTTTGGAAACAGAATTCATTCTATTCCTACTTGTTTCTAAGGAAGAGGTCATTAAGGAGTCTTCCATCCTTTAACCCTTTTTGTATCCACCAAATATTTTGTGAGAACCAAGAATGTACTTACTGGGTGCTCTTTGGTGCGGGTAAAAGAGTTACCAAGATCATGTGTAAAGGAAAACCTTCCTGCGAAGAATAGGTCTGGTAGTCTCTTCTTTAGAGCTTCTTGCCAATGTATTTACTTGTACAACTACAGATAGGATACTGCAGACCCCCAAAATGCTGACCAGATGTATTTTGGTAAATGAGTCACTGTCACACAATAGGAAATGACATCAGGTCAGTTTATAATTAATATCCTGTAGGTAGCATTTGCTGCCCTGCCCAAGTCTGGATTTGGGGCCCTGCTGACATAGTTGTCTCTAGAAGATTCAGTTTATAGGAAGGTTCTAGCTTCGATAGTTCCCTCCCTCCCTCCCTCCCTTCCTTCCTTTTTTCTGAAATGGGGTCTCATTTTGTTAACCAGGCTGGTCTTAAACTCCTGGGCTCAAGCTATCATCCTGCCTCAGCCTTCCAAAGTGCTAGGATTCATATCTTTTTTTTTTTTTTTTTTTTGACCAACTTTCTTGTTTCAATTATAGCATCTCAAATTCCAAAATCAGTGAAGTTCAGCACTGCTTTGCAATCTGTGAGAAATACCAAAGTTGTATGTTGGTCCCTGAAATTCACTGACTTATAATTCAGCAGAGAATTTGAGTCTAACTGCCTTGAAATCACTAGATAACTAGGTAGGAATGTCCTTCAGATTTCAAGGAAAGAGTTATGAACCAGGATCGAATAAGTTTAAAACACTTTAAAATTAGGACTCAGATGTCCTCTTAAAAAAGAAATAGCATTTGGGTAAAGAACCCAGGGGAGGTATTCTGTAAGAAGAGTGGGGATGTGACTCAAGGTGTGGTGATGGTGTTCTGCCCCGTTCAAGGCTCTCTATTCTCATAAACTTTAGTCCCTTTCAGCAAACAGTACATCTGAAGACACCAGGCATGCCCTGAATATGTTACAAAAAGGCTACATACACAAGAAAGGAGACTACCCACTCTCCTAAAACTTTTTCCTTAGAAATGACAGATAGGACTATTGTTTGTACTGGGAAAGAAATAGAAATAAGGTAATCCATTCTGGGACTAAAGTCAGAAACTGTTAAAATCTACATATGTTTAAGTTTTACTCATTAACTTTTGTCATTGCCTTTATGAAAGGCAACTATGCCTTTGAATGTACTGCTCTCTGTAAACTTACATTGCTCTTTAAGCTTTAGCTCCAGTGTCACCTACTCTGTAATGCCTTCTCTGGCCCCAAATCTAGCACACTTACTTGTTACTGCATCTGCTCTCTCTTAGAATCTTTGGGGTCTTGCCATCAACAAAATGATGACCTTGATTGCATGAGTTTGGCATGAGTCTGCTTTCTCATTGGACTTGTAGCTCCTTTAAGTCAGGCTAGTTAAGGCCTCTCTCCATAGTACATAGTAGATGCTCACTAAATTTATGAGGAAATATTATTTGGATCCATTTTTAGATCTAATAGTCAGGGCACAGGGCTGACCCATTGTGGCATTTCTTAATGTTATTAAATAGAGGAATGTTATAAAGATAGGTTATATTTTATAATATTATAAATTATTTTTATAAGTAAAAATTAAAGTGGGGGGCAGATCCAAGATGGCTGAATAGGAACGGCTCTGGAGTGCAGTTGCCAGTGAGAACAATGCAGAGGGTGAGTGATCACTGCATTTCCAAATGAGTTATTACGGCCCACAGACCAGGAGATTCCAGGCCGAAAAGTGCCACAAGTTTCCAGTATGGCTGTTTCAGCTGGTTCAGCAAGTCTCTGCACAAAAACTCACACAAATCTGTTTGGCCATTTCAACTGGTGCCTGGAATGCCTGGGAGACAAGAGTCACCCTTTCAACTGCAAAAAAAGGGGGCTGAAACAGGGAGCCAGGTGATCTGGCTCAGCGGGTCCCACCCCTGCAAAGACCAGCAATCTGAAAAGCTCTGGATTGAGAGTTTCACAGCAAGTGCAGCTGGACCTGGGACAGTCCAGCTTGGTGGGGGAAGGGCATCCGCCATGACCGAGGCAGTCCACCATGACTGAGGCAGTCTGCCATTACTGAAGCAATCTGCCATTACCATGGCAGTCCACCATTACTGAGGCAGTCTGCCATGACCAAGGCAGTTCTAACTATACCTCTATAAACAAAACCGCAAGGAAGTTCACACAGAAGCTGGGCAGAGCCCATGGCAGCTCAGCAATGCCTCTGCTGGCAGAGTGTGACTAGGCTACCTCCTAGCTGGGCAAGGCATGTCTGAAAAAAGGCAGCAGCACATCAGGAACTTATAAATAAAGCCCTGCCTTCCCAGGACAGAGCACCTGGGAAAAAAAGGCGGTTATGAGTTCTGCTGCAGCAGACTGAAATGTACCTGCCCAGCAACTCTGAATAGAACAACGGAGCTCACAGCTCAGAACTTGAGCTCCTTTAAGGGTCAGACTGTGTCCTCAAGCAGCTCCCTGACCCCCATATATCCAAAGAGACACCTCATAAAGGAGACCTTAGGCTGACATATGGTGGGTATCCTTCTGGGACGAAGATAACAGAAGAAGAAACTGGAAGCCACCCTTATTGTTCTGCAGCCACTGCAGGTGATCCCCAGGCAACCAGGGTCTGGAGTGGACCTCCAGCAGTCCTACAGCAGAGGGGACTGACTGTTAGAAGGAAAACTGAAAAACAGAAATAACTTCATCATTAACAAAAAGGATGTCCACTCAGAGACCCCATCCAGAAGTCATCTACTACAAAGACCACAGGTAGATAAATCCACAAAGATGGGAAGAAACCAGGGCAAAAAGGATGGAAACACCCAAAACCAGAATGCCTCTCCTCCTCCAGGTGATCATAACTCCTCACCAGCAAGGGAACAAAGCTAGTTGGAGAATAAGTCTGATGAATTGACAGAAATAGGCTTCAGAAGATGGATAATAAACTTCTCTGAGCTAAAAGAACATGTTCTAACCCATTGCAAAGAAACTAAGAACCTTGAAAAAAGGTTTGACAAAATGCTAATGAGAATAAACAGCTTAGAGAAGAATATAAATGACCTGATGGAGCTGAAAAAAACAACACGAGAACTTCACAAAGCATACACAAGTTTCAATAGCCGAATCGACCAAGCAGAAGAAAGGATATCAGCGAATGAAGATCAACTCAATGAAATAAAATGAGAAGGCAAGAGTAGAGAAAAGAAATGAACAAAGCCTCCAAGAAATATGGGACTATGTGAAAAGACCTAATCTACGTTTGATAGGTGTACCTGAATGTAACGGAGATAATGAATCCAAGCTGGAAGACACTCTTCAGGATATTATCCAGGAGAACTTCCCCAACCTAGCAAGTCAGGCCAATATTCAAGTCCAGGAAATACAGAGAACACCATAAATATATTCCTCAAGAAGAGCAACCCCAAGGCACATAATCATCAGATTCACCAGGGTTGAAATGAAGAAAAAAATGCTAAGGGCAGCCAGAGAGAAAGGTCTGGTTACCCACAAAGGGAAGCCCATCAGACTCACAGAGGAGATCTCAGCAGAAACCCTGCAAGCCAAAATGAGTGGGGGCCAATATTCAACATCCTTAAAGAAAAGAACTTTCAACCTAGAATTTCATGTCCAGCCAAACTAAGCTTCATAAGTGAAGCAGAAATAAAATCCTTTATGAACAAGCAATTGCTCAGAGATTTTGTCACCACCAGGCCTGCCTTATGAGAGCTCCTGAAAGAAGCACTAAACATAGAAAGGAACAACCAGTACCAGGCACTCCAAAAACCAAATGGTAAAGGCCATTGACACAATGAAGAAACTGAGTCAAATAATGGGCAAAACAACCAGCTAGCATCAAAATGGCAGGATCAAATTCACACATAACAATATTAACCTTAAATGGGCTAAATGTCCCAATCAAAAGATACAGACTGTCAAATTGGATAAAAAGTCAAAACCCACTGGTGTGCTATATCCAGGAAACCCATCTCACATGCAGGGACACACATAGGCTCTAAATAAAGGGATGGAGGAAGATTTATCAAGCAAATGGAGAACAAACAAAAGCAGGAGTTGCAATCCTAGTCTTAGATAAAACAGACTTTAAAGCAACAAAGATCAAAAGAGACAAAGAAGGACATTAGATAATGGTAAAAGGATCAATGCAAGAAGAAGAGCTTATGATCCTAAATATATTCACATCCAATACAGGAGCACCCAGATACATAAAGCAAGTTCTTAATGACCTACAAAGAGACTTAGACTCCCACACAATAATAGTGGGAGACTTTAACATTCCACTGTCAATATTAGACAGATCGAAGAGACAGAAAATTATCAAGGATATCTAGGACTTGAACTCAGACCTGGACCAAGCAAACCTAACAGACATTTACAGAGCTCTCCACCCCAAATCCACAGAATATATATTCTTCTTAGCACCGCATCACACCTACTCTAAAATGGACCACATAATTGGAAGTAAATCACTCCTCAGCAAATGCAAAAGAATGAAGTAACAGTCTCTCAGACCACAGTGCAATCAAATTAGAACTCAGAATTAAGAAACTAACTCAGAACCACACAACTTCATGGAAACTGAACAACTGGCTCTTGAATGTTGACTGGATAAACAATGAAATGAAGGCAGAACTAAAGATGTTTTTTGAAACTTACAAGAATGAAGACAAAACATACCAGAATCTCTGGGACACATTTAAAGCAGTGTCTAAAGGAAAGTTTATAGCAATAAATGCCCACATAAGAAGCAATGAAAAATCTAAAATCGACACCTTATCAAAATTGAAAAAGCTAGAGGAGCAAGATCAAAAAAACTCAAAAACTAGCAGAAGACAAGTAATAAGATCAGAGCAGAACTGAAGGAGATAGAGACACAAAAAAACCCTTCAAAAAATCAATAAATCCAGGAGCTGGTTTTTTGAAAAGATCAACAAAATGGACCACTAGCTAGATTAATAAAAATGAAAAGAGAGAAGAATCAAATAGATGCAATTAAAAAATGATAAAGGGGATATTACCACAGATTCCACAGAAACGCAAACTACCATCAGAGATTATTACAAACAACTCTATGCACATAAACCAGTAAACCTGGAAGAAATGGATAAATTCCTGGACACTTACACCCTCCCAAGCCTAAATCAGGAAGAAGTCGAAAACCTGAATAGACCAATAATAAGGGCTGAAGTTGAGGCAGTAATTAATAACCTACCAACCAAACAAAACCCAGGTCCAGATGGGTTCACAGCTGAATTCTACCAGACAGACAAAGAGGAGATGGTACCAGTCCTCTTGAAACTCTTCCAAACAATCCAAAAAGAGGGAATCCTTCCCAAATCATTTTTATGAGACCAACATCATCCTGATACCAAAACCCAGGAGAAACTCAACAAAAAAAGAAAACTTCAGGCCAATATCCATGATGAACATAGATGCAAAAATCTTCAATAAAATATTGGCAAACTGATTGCAACAGCACATTAAAAAGCTTATCCATCACAATCAAGTGGGCTCCATCCCAGGGATGCGAGGCTGATTCAACGTACGCAAGTCTATAAGCGTAATTAACCACATAAACAGAACCAAAGACAAAACCACATGATTATCTCAAGATGCAGAGAAAGCCTTTGACAAAATTCAATAGCCCTTCATGCTAAAAACTCTCCATAAAATAGGTATAGACAGAACGTATCTCAAAATAATAAAAGCTATTTATGACAAACCGACAGCCAATATCATTCTGAATGGGCAAAAACTGGAAACATTCCCTTTGAAATCTGGCACTAGACAAGGATGCCCTCTCTCATCACTCCTATTCAATATAGTACTGGAAGTTCTAGCCAGAGCAATCAGGCAAGAAAAAGATATAAAGGATATTCAATTAGGAAAGGAAGAAGTCAAATTGTCTCTATTTGCAGATGACATGATTGTATATTTAGACGACCCCATCATCTCAGCCCAAAATCTCCTGAAACTGATAAGCAACTTCAGCAAGTCTCAGGATACAAAAATCAATGTGCGGAAATCACTAGCATTCATATACACCAATAACAGACTTAAAGAGAGCCAAATCAAGAACGAACTGCCATTCACAATTGCTACAAAGAGAATATACCCAGGAATACAAATAACAAAGGATGTAAAGGACCTCTTCAAGGAAAACTACAAGCCACTGCTCAAAGAAATGAGAGAGGACACAAACAAATGGAAAACCATTCCATGCTCATGGTTAGGAGCAATTAATATTGTGAAAATGACCATACTGCCCAAAGTAATTTATAGATTCAACATTATCCCCATCAAGCTACTTAGGATCCTCTTCACAGAACTGGAAAAAACCACTTCAAACTTCATATGGAACCAAAAGAGAGCCTGCATAGTGAAGACAACTCTAAGCAAAATGAACAAAGCTGGAGGCATCATGCTACCTGACTTCAAACTATACTACAAGGCTACAGTAATCAAAACAGCATGGTACTGGTTCCAAAACAGAGATATAGATCAATGGAACAGAATAGAGGCCTCAGAGGCAATGCCACACATCTACAACCATCTGATCTTTGACAAACCTGACAAAAACAAGCAATAGGGAAAGGATTCCCTGTTTAATAAATAGTGTTGGGAAAACTGACTAGCCATGTGCAGAATGCAGAAACTGGACCCCTTCCTGACACTTTACACTAAAATTAACTCCAGATGAATTAAATACTTAACCATAAGACCTAACACCATAAAAACCCTAGAAGGAAACCTAGGCAAAACCATTCAGGACATAGGCGTAGGCAAGGACTTCATGACTAAAACACCAAAAGCATTGGCAACAAAAGCCAAAATAGACAAATGGGATCTAATTAAACTCCAGAGCTTCTGTACAGCAAAAGAAACAATCATTAGAGTGAGCTGGCAACCAACAGAATGGAAAAAAATTTTTGCAATCTCCTTATCTGACAAAGGGCTAATATCTAGAATCTACAAAGAACTAAAACAGATTTATAAGAAACAAAAAAACAAACACATTCAAAAGTGGGCAAAGGATATGAACAGACACTTTTCAAAAGAAGACATTTATGAGGCCAACAAATTTATTAAAAAATTCTCATCATCCCTGGTCATTAGAGAAATGCAAATCAAAACCACATTGAGATACCATCTCATACCAGTTAGAATGGTGAGCATTAAAAAATCTGGAGACAATAGATGCTGGAGAGGATGTGGAGAAATAGGAACACTTTTACACTATTGGTGGGAGTGTAAATTAGTTCAACCATTGTGGAAGACAGTGTGGTGATTCCTCAAGGACTTAGAACTAGAAATTCCAATTCATCCAGCAATATCATTACTGGGTATATATCCAAAGGATTTTAAATCATTCTATTATAAAGCCACATACACATGTATTTTCATTGTAGCACTGTTTATAATAGTAAAGACTTGGAACTAACCCAAATGCCCATCGAAGATAGACTGGACAAAGAAAATTTGGCACGTATACACCATGGAGTACTATGCAGCCATAAAAAATGATGAGTTTGTGTCCTTTTTAGGGACATGGATGAATCTGGAAACCATCATTCGCAGCAAACTAACACAAGAACAGAAAAACATTGCATGTTCTCAGTCAGGCGGGTGTTGAACAATGAGAACACATGGACACAGGGAGGGAGGCGTCACACACTGGGGTCTGTTTTGGGGGAATAGAGGATGGACGGCGGGGGGTAGGGAGTTTGGGGAGGGATGACATGGGGGTAAATGCCAGATACAGGTGATGGGGTGATGGAGTCAGCATATCACATTGCCATGTAGGTACCTATGCAGCAATCCTGCGTGTTCTGCACGTGTATCCCAGAACCTAAAGTGCAATAATATATATATATATAAATTAAATAAAAATTTAAATTACTATCATATTTGCTTAAAGTCAGTCATTCACTTATGATGTTTGATTTTATTGTACCTTTTACCATGTGTAGTATTACTTGATTAATGTTTTTTTTTCTCAGCTCATTAAAGACAAAGTTTAAGAAAATGAGAAATATGTGCATAACTTGCCACAAATGGAAAAAAAAACATTCAAATGCATTAAAATATGAAATGCTGATTACATGTATGTCCTAAAATCGTTTCTGTATAACTAGTGGTAGGTGGACCACTCTAAGGAAACATGGCTCCAGAGCTTTGGTGAAGCAACCATTTTCCTTATTCTCAAATATCCTTACTGTAAACATGAGGTCAGTATTTTTCAGATTTCTCCATTAAAGTACTATACATGGCAGAGAAGAGGAGACACATCTGCCTTCCCTGGGTAGTCCATCTCCCACAGACAAGAGCAAGCATGATACCCATGGTGGTCTGGTACTTAGCTTCAAATGCGCCAATAAAAAATTTCTTTGTAATCTTCAGTTTTGTCTTGAATACTCATAGATATTTTGCTTCTCTTCTATACCATAGTATATATTTGTAATTATTTTCATGCAAAGATACATTGCCTCCAAATAGTTGAGTAAAATGAATTATCTCAGGCACTATTTGGTGATTTTGAGAACAATCAATTCCACCATCATGCACCACACTTTGAGGAGCCAGTCTTGAGTAAGAAACAATATTGTATTAGATGGTCGCATCTTAATACTAAGTTGTAGTTGGGTATAAAGTTTCCTCACTGAGAGATACTGAAACTGGAATCCAAGGAGACTGAGATTTGCAGAACATTTCAGGAAGAATTGACTGAGATAGTAAGAAGTGAAAGACAAAGGTCATTATCCAGATAATCTTGGACCATACTTAAAAATTATATTTTGAAAATTCTAGAGCAAGTTGAGAATGAGTTTTTAGTTGAATGACAGAGGCCAAAGAGCTCCTTTCTCTTTTATAAGAAGGTGATATTCTTTGTTGTCATTAGCTTTGGCCACTCTCACCCAAAGAGTGACATAGTTCAGCAGAAAAGGTGGGGATGGGTAAGTGCCGTTGAACTACACATTCATCCTTATTGAAAATGCCTGTAGGTATTGTGGGTAATGTATCACAGAAGTTAGTGACTACAGAAAAGTTTTCTATTCATCGCTTGACTTCAGTATCCCAGTTGAGAGCCCTGATCTAGACTTTTTCTATATTGCTTAATTTACTAGATACTTGCAATGTAATATAAGGACATCCTAAGTTGGGGCAGAGCTGAAACTAGAACGTTTGACTGGTAGATGCTTATTTTTTTGGCTAATCTGGTCTCTTTTCTAAATTTAAAAAAGGAGAGGAGAAGCTCTTGGCTTTAATGTAGTATTCTGTTTATGCACTTACTGCTAGTGGAGATGGCTGGCAGGTAGATTAAACCATCTTCATTTAGCTAGCAGAAGCCTTGTAAAACTGCCTAGAAGTCAGTAGAATAAGTCCCCAAAGGAAAAGCAAAAACTGCACTGGAGTCAGTTTTAAAGTCTAAGATTTGGTTCAAATAAAACTGTCTACATGGTCACATTAATTTAACAGAAATTATAAAGTTTTTAGTAGTTTGAGATGACTGGAGCAAGGACTTCAGTTATTTTAATATAGTATGCACAATCTTTCCCCAGTGTGTGTGTGTGTTGGGAAGGAACCGATAGCCATTTAGAGTAGTTTTTGCCAACTATGGCAGCATTTTTGGCTAAGTCGCTGGGAGTAACATTTGGTGGTGACTGGCCTTTGGGCTGAAGAAAAGTAGCCCATACACTATTTCCTAGTCTACTTGGCTTCAAGAACCATCAGTAGCTTTCTTTCCAAGAGAAACTGTGTCCCAACTCTCCCAGGGTGAGGGCTGATCTGTTTACTTCCTATTCAGTGGCTGGAGACACCAATGATGAAGATGGGATCTCTGCTCTGACCCTCCAGCTGACCTTTGACCTACTTTCTCAGATCTGTGTTTAGAAGTTGGAAACTCAAGAACGCAGCCACCATTTATCCATGGTCAATTTGCCTTTGGTAAAATGAGATGCCATACCTATAGCGAATCTTATTTCTTGACAATATTTTGTTTGCAGTCTTCAGACATATGCTTGCAATTGCCAGGGATCCATCTATTTGGCTCTTCTCCCAGTGGCCTGAAATAGGTATGAGGGTGAAGGGCTGGGAGTCTCTAGCCCACTCTGTTTTTCAATGAATCCTTTGGCCCAGGATAAAGAAGAGCCACATGAGCAATGGCATGCACTGCCAACCTGTACCAAGCTTTTACAAAAGCCAAAGATGGCAGGGATTTGTTATGATTTGAGATTGGCAAACACTCCTGTGTCTCTGTCAAAGGGTGATGCAGACAACTGACAGGAAGCTGAACATTTCCTACAAGTGCCCAGAGCCAATAGACATCACTGTGCCTCCTTCTTACCCAGTCACTCACAGGGCTGGCTCATACATACAGAGTGTGGATGAAGGCTACATTGTGAGTGCTGTCCTTTGCTGATGAAATGACCCTTGGTGCACAAACAGGCTCATCTCTCTGAGCTCCTCTGTTCTTGCAAGTCAAAGAAGGGGTTGGAACGTTTTTTAAAGAGACGGTGTCTTGCTATATTGCCCAGGCTACAGTGCAGTGGCATGATCATAGCTCACTGAAGCTTTGGCCTAATGGGCTCAAGCGATTCTCCCATGTCACCCTCCCAAGTAGCTGAGACTACAGGTGTGCATCACCGTGCCTGACGTATTTTTTAAATTTTTTGTAGAGATGGGGTTTTACTATGTTGCCCAGGCTGGTCTCCTTCCAGCCCCTAGTCATTCACCTGTCTTGGCCTCTCAAAGCGCTGGGGTTACAAGTATGAACTACTGTGCCTGGCACCTTGGTAAGGACACCTTTACCTCTGAAATTCTGTGGTGTGACTATAATTGTGGGACCAGGAAAGGAAAGCACTCATAGAGGAAAGCTGGAGGACCCTGGAATAACACAGACCTCTAAGGAATGTCCCGGCCTGTCTGCATGTTTGCCTTTGGTCACACTCAACACCTGTACCACTTGCTAGCATTTCTACGTATTTGCTCTGTGACTGCAGGCAAATTGCTCAACTTCTCCAGATCTGTTTCCTCTTCTATAAATTGAGAACAATAACATCATCTATGTAGGGTGATTGACTTTGGTATTTTTATTTTAAGGACTACATGGTTACACATTTAAATCGTCTGGCATAGAATGAGCTGAAGGAGGTGCTCAGATAAGTTTCAATTTTCTTCCCTTTCCTCTTTATCCCCCAATTTGCTTCACAGTGAGTCTTTCCCTGAAGAACTTGATATAGGCTAGGTGTTCCCATGCTCCTTACACAAGGAAAAGGCAAGTAAAAACTTGCCCTTCTCCTCCCCTCCCTCCCTAGGTTCTCTCCCTGCCTCCTGATGTTCATTCTCTTGAACACCTGGTTCCTTGGCCCCCACCTTGATGGATTCTTCTCCAGTTACTTTAGCCAGAAGAACCCTCTTCCGTGTCTGGACTCCCCTCTAGTTAGTCTGAGCATATCTTCTACTCAGTTACAAAATACCTTTTGTATTTGGCATCGGGACTTACACACTTTTTGCTATTGAACACTGTACCTTTCTTTTGTCTCTCCATGTAGATGGCAGATTTCATGATGGCAGGGAGCTTGTGTTTTCTACAGCTCCCGGAACATAGCAAGCCTTCCTCACGTGGGCAGAGTCCACAGTAAAAACAGTAATTTTACACTTTCCGTCTGGTCCTACGGTAGCTCCGAATCTCCTTACCCATCACTCGTACCTTCCTTTATCAAAACCTAATTTCTTCCACAGTTGACCTTGCTGCTGCTTTTCATCACAGAGTAGATGAGGCATCTAAGTTTGAATTTGTGTTACTTTTGGAAAGATGATGATTCTCTTCTTCTGATACATAAAACTGAGACCACGCTTTTCTTTTTGTTGCTGTATGGGGATATTTTTCTGAGGTCTCAAAGATCCAGCTCTCACCCCTCTTCCCTGGCTTTTAAAGGTGAGTAAAACATTAGGCTCCTAATAATGAGAACTTTGCTTTGAAAATGAATGTCACAAACCCTGGATGCCTTTCCATACTTCAGGACCTCATCATTGTATGTCAGGAATTCCTGAAAATGGAAAATACCGGTCACACAAATTTATCTTCATTTGACCTATTCTCCATAGTCAAATCCAAGCCCCTGCCTTAAAAGTTCTGCATTCCTCTGAAGCTAAATGATACAATAAATGACAAAAACATCCTTGCATTTGAGTCACCCCATCTCTTTCTGCTAATATGGGCTTATTCAGCAGATTGGCTCCCAGCAGAGGGCACTGGTTTCCGGGCTCATTTGTGGCCTATTTAAAACAGACAGAGGCATCTCCACGGCGGCTTTGTCAAAGGCCAAGAACATTTTTTCGGCAAAGACTCTCAGTTTGCTGCCACATAAACAAATAGAAGGAGTTCACTTTAGCTTCCCCAGTGTTTTGGATTGACAACAAGTGCTAAGTGGGAGGCAGAGGCCAGCAAGGCAGCCCGGAGTAGCTAGAAGCCCAGAAGGAAGCTGAAAATTGTTGGCTCTGGCTCCATACTTAGGGCGAGGCTGTGAGCAAGAGTCAGCCATGAACAAACGTCTGGAAAACCTCTCGGCTGGGTATTTTGCCCATAGATCCAGAGGCTGGATGATATAGGAGTGAAGATAATCTACTTTGGATTCCCTTGCTTCAGTTCAGTGCAGTTCTCACCTCTGGCTGCACAGTGAAATCACCTGTAAGGCTTTTAAAACTTGCCCATGTCCAAGCCCCACCCTAGGCCTGGTGAAAGAGAATCTCTTTGGGTGAGTCCCAAGCATGGGCATTGTTGAGAATATCTCTAGGGGATTCTTACCTGTGGCCACAACGGAGAACCACTGATTGCTGATAGCAAGAAGCTAAGGTTGCCTTTGAATACCCTGTTGTTTTCTTTCACTTCTATAGAAGACGTTTTTGCTATTTATAACTAAACTCTCATCATGACTTCTCTAGCTCCTATCCCTCTTAAATAGCCCCTTCACCCTACAGAAGTTAGAATACGCAAACATACACACACACACACTCACGTAAATATATGAAACTTGTAATATGTATCTTTTATAAGCTTTCAATAGTAAGGGTTTATCTTGACTTTAGTAAGTATCTTTCCTATCTTGTGCAGTCTGGGAGTTAGTAACTGTTAACATATTGGGTTCCATACTTGAAACTGCATATCAGCTGTCTTATGTCTAGTTCTAACTCTGTTGTGTGATTTTGGCCAAGTCTGATAGCCTCTCTGAGCCACAGTTTCTTCTAAAACAAGGGAGGCAGAGCAGGTGTCTTCCAAGGTTATTTGAAACTCTAGCATCCATGGGTAATGGTAAAAGTCACTGCTAAATATATAGAGCAAGTCCCATAGAGGAAGAGAATCATTTTCACATATGTGTTGAAATTAACCTTTTGCCTAGTTTTTAGGTACTGTGTTAAGGACCTCTGGCATTAAAATAGAAACAAATCTTATCTTCTGAACTACCAGGATTCTTGTCCCAGTTCTGCCAGTAAACTCTCTGAGGAAGACTAATACTGTATTTGTAAAATGAGGAACCTGACGAGGCTTTGTTTCCCATGAGTTCTGTGGAACCCTAGTCTCATAAAATGGGTCTTGATAGGTGGGGCACAGTGGCTCACGCCTATAATCCCAGTACGTTGGGTGACTGAGGCAGGCAGATCACTTGAACCCAGGAGTTGAACTCCAGCAACATGTCAAAACCAGTTTCTAGTTAAAATTCAAAACGTGAGCCAGGCCTGGTGGCTCATGCCTGTAGTCGCAGCCAGTGGAGAGGCTGAGGTGGGAGAATCACCTGAGCCTGGGAAGTTGAGGCTGCAGTGAGCTGTGATTGTGCCACTGTGCTCTAGTCTGGGCAATGGGAGTGAGACTCTGCCCCAAAACAAAAAAATGTCTTGATACAAAGACTCAAAGGCAAGAAGAAAAGTGTCTTGATAGAAAAACTCAAATGCTCTGGGGTAAAATGAGTAAATGAACTGAAGAAATGCCATACAATGTAGCCCTACTCTTGGTAATTCATAATACAAATTAGTTTTAAAGTTTAAAGTTTTGCACAATCACTTAGTAAAGAACTCTGCATGATGTTGTTTAAAACAGTTTGCCAAGTAAGTGATCATACATGTCTGACTGAAGAACTGTATTCTCAGATTCAAGGAATGCACATAGGGAAGTGTCGCTTTCTACTCTGTGGTTTACAAGAAGGCTTGGGCTTTCCCAGAGCTATGGTATTTTTGATTTGGTGACCCCCACCCCATTTTTGGGATGATGTTGCTACTGAAGTCTACACCGCCCCTTCTGTGGGGGCTGTGCTTGCTTCACACGTTCAAACCCAAAGTTTAGCAAACTCTCTGGATGGTTGGGAGCAGATTCAGGGAGACCATACATCACCTGTGAAAAAGAATGGAAGAAAATAATTTGAACTGCATAAAGAATTCACTTGGTAATGCAAAGCTGAAGACAAGAAAGACAGACCTTCCATGGCACACCATAACAAGGAAGGCAAATAAACCAGGCACACAAAGACCACAGGGAAGGCAACATTAGGTCCTTTTCTCTGTTAATTATAATCTGTGATTAAACTTTGATAGAGACACTTTTTTACCTCTAGGATACTGTTTTTCCTCTTCTTCATGGTTTATTCTTACAGAATACCAGTAGGCTAGATCTGGGAGGGATCCTGGAGACCAGCGTCCAGGTAAGGCAAATAAGTTTAACATAGGGTGTCAACTCTGCCAAACAGTGGCTGCTTGGAGCATTGGATTAAGGAGGACACAGGCTGTATTCTGACTCATCAGATGAAAGTTCTGTGTGACTCCTACTGATGACTGCCATCTGTAAGATGGCGACACAATGTCATACAAGCCAGGTATTTGCCGTTCCAGATGTAGGTGAGGAAATTACTTGCACACAGAAGGATATTTTGGCCAAATGCATACCATGTGACTGGTTCCTTTTTCCTTTCTCATTTATTGTGCATTAAATATCAACAGTTGTCATATTTAAAGATTAAAGAAATGAACTTATATACCTTGCAGTTGTTTCAACCCAGTTGAAATATGCACTCACTAAATTTAGATACATGGTGAGAGTTAATAGGGATCTTTCATGTCCAAATTCAAGGCAATAGCTTTTACATTTTCTTTTCTTTATTCGCTTGAACACATGAAAACATGGCCAGAGTTTGCAACCAAAGCTGGACTCCTAACTCAGTGGTTCAAAACCTTTCAGATTTTGTTTTCACAATTTTTTTTTCCCCATAGGAAAAGACCACGTATTGACACTAGGGAGCTGTAGCTCCAGCCTCCTAGAGGTCTCTTTGGTCTTTCCAGCTCTGCTTTTAGAGAATTAGTAGATGATACTGGGTTCCAGAGACAAAAGGTGCTTCCTTTTACTAAGGCTGTGCCCCAAACATAGCCATAGGTGTCAGGGTCGCTGATGGTGGCCGGGTGGGGGTGCATTACCCCATTTCAAGACCCCGGCTTCTTTCCTTTGACTTCTGGCTCTCTCCAGAGAATGTCTTGGCTGACCCCTTTCAGTTCTGTTTCAAATATCTAGCTGACTTCTTGACTCTGGACACTACCAGCTTTTTATCTTCTTTTTTGGCACCCATTCTGGAAATCTTAAGTACAGCACTTGGGAATGAATTGCCTACTGAGATCAGGAAAACTTTCAAACTCAAGCCTCAGGCCCAGCTACAATGAGTGTAAGGCAGAGATGCTCGCCTCAACTGTGTTCCCAAAGTATTTTCCCTAAATGTTATTGACATTCAATTCAGTTGACCATTACAACATATCTAACTCTCTACTTCAAAAACTGATAGTTTAGAGTAAGTTCTATTCCTTTTTTAAAAAAAAAAAAAAACTATGAACCAGTATATGTCTGTTTATATTTTTATGGAAAATAGCCTAGAAGGTGTGTACCACAATTTAACTGTGGTTAACTTGGAGAGTGGGAGTGGAGAGGGAGTTGCAGCAGGCATTTCCTTTTTACCTCATATATATCAGTCTTGTTTGGATTTTTTTTTTTTTTTTTACAAAGAAACACTTATTTTATAGTTGAAAAATCAAAACATGAAGGAAATTAAAAAAATAATTTACAAAATCTTAGATATGGAGAGACTCCAGAATTCATTTAGTCCCCTGATTCGAAATCTGTGAATCTTAGTTAATTTTATTAAACAATATTGTGTGCATCTGTGTGTGTGTATGTGCACACACCAGTGCAAATTTGTCAGTTGTTTTTTCTTAGGACTGTTTTTATTCTGAATTACGTCTCTTACATTTTTTTGTGTTAAAATAAATTTTTATTGAAAAATAAGTGACAATGGATTTTTTTTTTTAAATCTTTGGTATTAAGGAAGAATTGGAGACTCAATATCAGTTTTCAAAATGGCAGGCACTCATAGATTTATTGAAATCATAGTCTTGGAAATGCTAGTATTATCAACTCTCCCGTTTTATTGATGAAAGAACTGAAACTCAGCAAACTGGCGAAGTGCTCATAGCTGATTTGTTTTCTTTTCAACATACCACTCTGCCTTTTAACTTAAAAACATGCATTATTCATACAGTAGCTACTGAACGTGTAACATTAGACTAGCTATTCAAGATGAATAAGAATAAACAGATACAGCCTCCCTGAAGTCACAGTGTGATGTAATGACTGGAAGCATTAGTTTACATAACTTAAGCTAGATCATTGAAATAATTTTCCCCTTTGGTAAATAAGCGAGTCTTATACCTTCTTATTTGTTATATATCATCATTTCTTCATGTATAGTTTATAATGTTTCCTTACAGCATTTTTCTTAGTCTAGTCTATTAATCTACCACATTGACGTCTTGCCTTGCACTTGAACCATACAAAAAATGTAAATGTTTTAAAAAGTTAGGTAGAATAAGCATACATGTTCATTGTAAAATATTTAAACAACATTTAAAGGTAAAGAGAAATCAGTGTCTATTTTTCCTGCCTACAGCCTCCAATCCCACTCTGGAGTGTGAGGTGAACAATGGTTAATAGTTCTGTGTATGTTCTTCCAGAACATTTTCTTTGCAGTATTTGTATAGATTTGGAGTTACTTATCTTTGTTACATGGTTTTTCTTAAATGATAATGTATTTCTTGCAGAGTGAATTAACTTTATCCCAATTACAGTGATCCTGTCATTTCCGAAAATACTATCAACTAGTCTTTAGAATCCAGTCTCCTTGACAGTCTTACCTTAATACAAACTCTTCTCAAAACCAAGTTGGGTTAAAGAGATTTTTGTTTTATAATCTGCTTATTTGAAAGTTGGAATACGTTTTTTCATAAAGTGAGTTACAAATGGACTTTAAGTGGTAGTTACAGCAACACAAGAAAAAGGTCACTGATGGAAAGGAACATTTAAAAGAGTATTTACCATGCGTGAAAAACCCTGTTCATAACTTTCTATTGTTTCACTTATTCTTTGCAACATTTTTGTTAGGGTGTTTTTCCGAATTATACAGACTCAGTAACAAATATTCAAAGTGACTAAGTAATTTGCCAAGTATCAAGTAGGTTGTAAATGTCAGTGCTGACACTCAGGTCCAGGTATGTTTGATTCCTAAGCATATGCACCTTCCTAGCCCCTGGAAGTCTGTTTAATAGGGAAAAGTGCACACAGAGACACATGTTCAGCCTTAGTGGGTGGCATGGGGTTTGTCTCCTTCTCTTCAGGGACTCATAGAGGGAAATATCAGGAGATAAAGGGCCAGAGGTCTGGTTCCACCATGCCTCATTCACAGCCCAGTGAATGACTGTCTCAGACCAGAGGATTGACATATTGGCTGTTGCTATATGGTTATGTTCTTGACTCCCAATACTGGTCAGTAAACTACCTTGCTGGACATTTTCTTTCCCCCTCCCCCATCCCTGCTGATCCATCATCCAGCCTTCTAAGCCTTGCTCTGTGCCTTGTGGGGTTGACTTCCTGGGGTTCTATCAGCTGGTTGTCTCCCTTTTCCTTCATCTTCTGTTTGCGTTTGTTCAATGGGAGGCATCAGCAGGAGAGTGGAAGGTGTGAGGGAGGAAATGTCAGGGTATGTCGTCCCCTGGCTCCTTTCCTGTTCGCTATTTTGCAGTGGCTGGATTCCCACACCATAAGCCCTAGTTCCTGCTGGATGAATTTTTCTTGTCACCTCAGCTCTCCCCGAGTCCCAGCAAATACTTCTACCCTTGTACCTTCAAGCCTTGAGGTGGAAACAGCATTCCACTCTTCCTAGCTCGGGGACTTCACCATTTCTTGTTGGTTTAACACAAACTTGCTCATACTTTTGTAAATGCCCCTTTATTAAACTCTCTTTAGTTACCTCTTTTGAATGTGGTTTTTTTTTTTTTTTTTTTTTGCTGCTGGAAACTTGAATGATCCAGTAAATGAAACCAGGTTTTGTTCTAGAAAACAGATCCTCAAAATGGGATTGTGCAATTATGTTGCTCATATATTTGATGAAGGCACAGGGCACAGATAATCTCCTTACCAGAGTGAAATAGATGACACAGTATGTAATGGAATAACAATTACTCGAACTATCAACAGCTATTATATGGGGATGGAGTGCAGGCGAAGGGCAAGGCATTGGGAGATCATGTGACTGGCATTAGTTGTTTTGCCAGGTGATTTAAATTACATAGACCGTGCCATGAGCTGGCTAGTTATGAAATCCTAGAGAACATGAAGAGAGAAAGGGACAAATTATTAGCCTTGAATGCCCAACTGAGGTCATGAGTAATGAATCAAACAGTTCTTTGGAAGTATTTAAAGACTTTTTTATCTTCTATACAAGCAGTGTAAATATCTCTAGCCCAGGGTAGCTTTAAAAACATGTGCCTCCTATAGCTGCAGGACTAACATGATTGAAGATTATCTGAGGCTAAACACATTTACTATTCCATCCACCTCTCCCTTGTTACATAGACCTCTAGGGGCTTGCAACTTGGTGAAAGAGAAGGTACATGTGCTGAGGATGCAAATTCACCTGGGATTGACATCTCTGCTCTGACACTTAACACTTGTACGGTACTGGGCAAATGAATCACTCTGAAAGAAGTCAGTGCACCAATAAATATGCAATACTGCTTGGCCTTATATAGTAAGAAAAAGGCATATATGGAAAACAGGTCCCTGAGATACAGGATGGGGATGTTTGGGCAAACACAAAGAAGATTAAGGACTATGAACCTCAAACTTACCCAGATCCTTTATTGTCTAGGGAAGACGTCCTACTCCTGTCAGTCACCTCTGAGGCAACTAGCCCTATCCCGTGTATCTTCTGCAAGCCCCAGTAGGGGAATCATAGTGTAGGCTTCTAGAGTTTTGGAGTATAGCCAAAATCCTTTTTGTACATAATGATTCTCCCTTTAAACGGCATCTGCTTTGCTACTGCTCTTGAGTCGAAACTAAATGCCAGCCCATATTAGTTGTTTTGTGGTTGTGGTAAGAAATTATCACAAACTTGGTGGCTAACAACAGCAGATGATTTTCTCTCACCATTCTAGAGGCTGGGAATCTGTGAGGTCTGTCAGTAGGGTCACATTCCCACTGAAGGCTCTATGTGACAATCTTTCCTTTCCTCGTCCAGCTTCTGCTGTACTAGGAGTTCCTTGGCTGGGACTACATAACTCCATCCTTTGCCTCAGTCTTCATATGGCCCGTTCCTCTGTGTCTTTTCTGTCTCTTATTAGATTTAGGGGATACCAAGTAATCCAGGGTGATCTCTTCTTAAAATCTTTAATTGTGTCTGCATAAATGCTTTTTCCAAATAAAAGCACATTTACAAGTTCTGGGGAACATACACACACACACACACGCACACACACACACACATTTGTTCAAGTTCTGGGATATGTGTGCTGAACGTATAGGTTTGTTACCTGGGTATACATGCGCCATGGTGGTTTGCTGCACCTGTCAACCCATCATCTAGTTTTTAAGCCCTGCCTGCATTAGGTATGCATTAAGTATTTGTCCTAATGCTCTCTCTCACCTTTCCTTCCACCTCCCGACAGGCCCCAGTGTGTGATGTTCCTCTCCCCATGTCCATGTGTTCTCACTGGGGGAACATATATTTTTCTAGTCACCATTCAATAATTCATTACACTAACTATAAAAAGTCAAGTGACCATGTGACCTGAGCTCCCCATAGCAAACTGTGTGTCATCTGACCCACTACTCCTAAAGGTGAGAACGTGCAACAGGAATTTGTCAGTGGAAATGGTACATAAAAACTGGAACTAATGTGACTCACTCTTTCAGCACCCACTCCTGATACATTGCCTCCTCTGAATTTACACTCTGGCCTTATGTAAGTTCTTGATAATCATGTGACTGGGGAGAAAATGTCTGGGCCTGACTTATGTAAAGGTCTTATAAATATGCAGGCACAAAGCAGACATGGATAGCCACTGCATTAAGGCCCCAGTTAGCGTGGCCATGAAAGATCCAGGGTGGAGGTAAATTTCCTCCAATTAGAAGAATTTTAAGCAAAATATTTGTTCATTTACTTAGGCCACGAGAAGATGCTTCAGTTTTGTATCAATATCCACATAAGCAATGATGAAAAAATCTAATTGTTCAGGGACTTTAAAAGAGAATGATGTAAAGATTGGTGACAAGGAGAAATGTATGAGGACAGATTTCCAGTAATGGGCAAAGAACACTCTTTTACCATATAAATGCCCACCAGAGAGCGTTTCATTGTGGCAAGGCTCTTGATCATGAGGTGGACAAGATGAAATCATCCTGTGGCTGTCAGTCAAAATATTTCTCAGCTAGTCTGGTGCTTACTAAATAGGCTCCTTATGCAAACTTGCTATGGCAGCAGGAATTTGGGCTCACCAACATGATCTCCCCCTCACTAAAACTGATCTGCCTACTGCCACTGTTTAATATGTAACTTGTCAACAGCAGAGACTGATGCTGAGCCTTTGATAGAGGATGTTCTCTAGGGGGACCAACCCACTACCATATTACTGGACTTCTGCCATCTGAGAGGGGCAGCAGCCTTTTTTCCAAAGGAATAGGTATGTATTTTAAATACATATTTTATTTTTTACTCCCATATTTTACCAGCACCACCATTCCTAGACTTACAGGAATTTTTCCAATTTGTTTTTCCATTTATCCCATGTTATTCATTGAAAAGCAAATAAAGTGTGGCAATGGGTTTACACTTACTAAAATCACTGCCCCATTATTCATATAATTGTGGAATAAACTAATGTAGGCTCAATTGCAAATACAGGGAGACAACGAGGTATCTCTAGATTTAGAGGTCAAGATAGGATGCTATCTTCCTGATACCCAGAATTCATGGGTTTAAAAATAAAGATGTGGCAGTTAAACAGGTGCTTCTCACCAGCATACCTAAAAACTCACTTAAAGAATTGTTTCCTCCTGCATCTATGACCTTGAAATTGGTGGTTTTGGACACTCTAGTTTCTAAGGGAAGAATACATCTAAGAGGTGACAGCCATGGTTCCATTAAATAGAAAATTGAGACTGGCTTCTTATGCCGCTGACTCATTGGCAAGGATGAGATAGTCTACCCGCCAGAGTGATGGAACTTGCGTATGATGAAGAATGAGTTTCTGCTATCCATTGGAGCAACGACTGTGTCTGGAGTCCAGATAATTCACTGAAGCTCCTCTTTGTATTTCTCTACCGTACTGGTCTGTGAAAAATTGTAGCATCCCAGCAAATACTGGACAACCACGGATTTGGATTCTGTATAAATACAGTTTGAGTTATACTACCAAACAAAGACTTATCTAGCCAAAGTGCTTGCAGAGAGGAAAGGGAGTAGGGAATGGGTAGTAGGAGGAAATTATGATTTTTAGCTTAGGCCTGTGACCAGGTACAAAAGCAGAGGCTGGAGGAACTGTGCTTGTGTTACCTGCCCCCACCCCATCTCTTCTTCCTGTGTTTTGTTATTGGAGAGGACTGAGCATGGCCTGTGTTTTATGTGTTTCATGTGGGAGTATGAACGAATTGACACCACCTCATGAGGATGCATCAGCTGATGGAAACTGTGTTTTCTGTATTGGGGGCACATATTTTCAACCAAAGGGGAAAAGTAGATACTGAGAGACAAAAATATGATTGTGTTAGATACATGTTCTCGGCCCCTCTTGATCTGTTTTCATGTGTGTGTGTGTGTGTGTGTGTGTGTGTGTTTTACATGGAGTTTTGCTCTTGCAGCCCAGGCTGGAGTGCAATGGCACGATCTTGGTTCACTGCAACATCCGTCTCCCGCATTTAAACGATTCTCCCGCCTCAGCATCCTGATTGGTTGAGATTACAGGCATGCGTCACCATGCCTGGCTAATCTTTGTATTTTTAGTAGAGATGGGGTTTCACCATGTCATCCAGGCTGGTCAGAAACTCCTGACCTCAAGTGATCCACCTGCCTCGGCCTCCTAAAGTGCTTGGGTTTACAGGCGTGAGTCACTGCGCCCGGCCTCGATCTGTTTTCTGTCCTTCTCTACCCAGCTCTGTGCACTGAGAGGTTGATCTCTGTGAGCCACTTTAACCAGGCTCCACTGCCCACTGACTCTGGGTTGCAATGACAATGGCAGATGAGAGTGCCAGAGGAGAGAGAGACCAAGCTGTGCATTTCCTGGCCCCTCCTGTCTGGGCCACAGTTTGGCACTGGCTGCTTTCCTCATTCTGTAGCAGTAGCCCTTGATAGGCAGTTCTGTTCTACAGCTATAGTTCTTGTAAGGTCTCAGTGACTTTATGTTAAAGGCCCCCAACACCATCCTGGTCGTTTTCCCTTAACTCTGTCTTCTATTTACTAATAGCCCTTTCTTGAAGCTCTCCTCAGTCACCCACTTATATGAGTGATCTTTTCTTGTCAGGAGATTCTGACAAGTTTAACAGTCAAGCCCAGGCTCTTCAACTCAGGATAGGGAACCTTCTGCTCATCATCTCATATGCTGACGTATCAAGAGCTGATTATCCATGGTCTGTGTGCACACGTAGAGAGAACAGATCTAAAGACAGCTCCTCTGGGTTCTGGTCACTGCCAGAGCAACCAGGAGGTAATAGAAATTTCTTTCTCTTTTAGGTTATGAAAATTTCGTCTTTGTCTTGCCAATGTGACAAGTCCTTTGAACTTAAAACATTGTTTACTCTGTTAGCATTATAGTAAGCAAAGCCCATTTACCATAGTCTTCTAGTGGTAGTAATGATGATAATCCATTACTAGGCTATAAGCTTGCTTTGCCTATCCTTTCAGCAAATATATAGTGCATATGCACTCTGTGCCAGACACATTTTATGTTCTGAAAACACAGAACGGAGCAATGCAAAGACTGTGCCATTGCAGAGATTATAAACTCGCTGAATATAGTTTTGCAGGCAGTAGTATTTGCTGCTCTTTTCTCTCTGGTACTGTGAGCACTGTGGTAGAAGCTCATTGAATAAGTATTAAATGAATGAAGATGAGGACTGGAAAAATTATGAAAATATAGGCAACTTAACACTTACACAGCATTTCCCTACAGTTAGTTCAGTGCATTTTAGTCCCTAAGTGTGTGTGTGTGGTCTTTGCAGTATTGGCCTTTCTCACCCCAAACTATCTAACACTGAGAGACCTGTGAACACTCAATCAGGGTTTTGCTAGGCTCCTCTCAGTTCTAGGTCAAATATCTGAAACGGTCAGGATGCCAGTCTAACTGTAGTCGCTCCAGAATCTGCCCCAGGGCTTCTTCCGGGAAAAAATCCCACATCTCTTGTTCCACTTCTCTGGATGTTTGTTGGGGCAAGTTCTGTTGAGATGCCTGGGCTCATTAGCTTTCCACATGTCAGTCACTTCTCCACTCTCTTCAGCCTCTGCTCAACAGGCTTTTCTTCATCCTTTTCTCTGGCCCACGTCTTTTTCTTTTTCAACCTTAGCTCTCTTTCCTTCTTAGATTATTGGCGTGATGTCTGTTAATTGACCCTGGTCCATCATGCTATTAGTAGTTACTGGGAGTCCTGTTGACAGATAGGTGATGTGTCAAAAGGCCAATTTTGTAAAATGGAAACTGAAGGAAACCTAAAACAACAGAGTGGGGAATGAAAAGCAAAGTCATTTATTCCAGATACAACTCATTCCCGGTAGGTCTCTGCTATGGCATTTCCTCTTCACACTCTTTTTTTTTTTTTTTTTTTTTTCAGCTTAAGGTCAAATTCTAAAATGTGCATGCTGACACTCGCATTTGTACCTTCTTGTTGTTGAATGGCTGGTGTGTGGTCAGGGTTTTCCAGCTTTATGTAATTTTGTGTAAAAACGCACTGTGCCGTGGAATGGAAAGAGCTATAGGGAAAAAAATCTTGCTCACAGTACAGCTGAACTCAAAGGAATGCTTCAGGCTATAAAAAATGGCTTTCCGTTCCCTGGGCCCAGCCTATGAGCACTCACACCTTGGAAAAGGTAATCTGGAAAAAGTGAGGTTCGGGAAGGACGGGGATTTTCACATTGCAGCAGAGTGTATCCATAGTTTCTCTTCAGGGTTAATTGTATGTGGGTGGTGCACGATCGTAAGTGCTCATAAATTGTGTACCCTGATATTGAATTCAGCCCCCTCTGTATGTGTCAGTGTGAGCTGAGCTGAAGCCAGTAGAATAGGCCAAAATATACTAGAATGGCAGCCAAACTGATGACACAGGGTTTGAAAAGTCAGCTACGGAGACCAGTGAACCCAGTTATTAAAGTAATAGATTTCTTGTCCTGAGCCTCTACGCAGATGCTATATTTCCCCTTTTGGGGTGGAATAGAAAATGAGAATGTACTGCTGGAGAAATCGACTATAGTCTTTAGTTGAAAAAGTAGCATTTGGTAACTTGGAGAACTATTCAGACATTTTAGTTAAAGCTTGTTGCGTGGCATTCGTAGGACGTTCACGCCGTATTGCAAGAGACCATAGACAGTGGTTTTTTCCTTGACTAGAAACAGCATTATTCATTTTTAGTAGATTGAAGAAAAAACCTTGATTTAAAAAAAAAACCTCTGTAAACTAGAAGTGGAGAAAAAAAGGCACCTGAAACCCTCAAAAGGGAAGTAGTGAGGTGCTAGGCAAATATTCCCCACTACTGCCTACTACCTACTTTTTATAGGTGGCAACTTCGATTAGAGTTCAGTAGAGAATGTGTGTTCTTGTGTGTTTTGTTTAAATGTGAAGCTTTTTTGAGATTGGAAAGCATAAAGGGAATTAGAGAATAATTGGATTTGAGGATTGGGCAAATAAAATGGAGATAGTTTGGTTATAGTCCAGATTTTTCTCTTTATGCCTGATACAATATTTGTTTAATAAGTGATACAAAATGCATTGAGGGACAGTTGCCTAGAAATATTCTTGTAAGTATGTAACCACACGTTTTGGAAGTGCTTGTTAGTTCTGGGACAAAGATTTTTAAATGAAATATTCTTAACCTTCTGGGAAATGGTCAAATTGGGCAGGTAATTAAGTCCCATGGAGGTGATAGTTTCCCTGCTGGGCTTCAGTTCAAGGGTTTGTGTGTGGGGTTAGTAGGCGGACTTTTTTGAATTCAAAATTATTTGGTGCCATTTATAATGTTTCCTAGCTAAGTACTCAGGGAAATTACCATAAGCAGTGTTGTTGTTTTGTTTTAATGGGGAAAATGCAAGATGCTTTAGGAAACAGTAAAACAGCTGACATACTTGTGTCATTCAAGGGAACTGAGAATGAGACCCTTCCTTTTGGAAGTTAAGGTGTGTGTGTAATCTTATTAGTGAGAGAATCCTTCTCGCTCATCTAGATCAATGGAATCAGGAGACAAGGCATGGCCAGTCATGATGGCAACAACAGTGAAGAACCCAGGATGGGGAAGCTGAGATCTGCAAGCAGAAAATATTAACAGGTACCAAAGAGAGCTTGTAAATTGCTGTCAGAAGAAGGAAGGAAGAAGAAGCAGCGATAGGTTTCAGATATGCCGTCAGTCCTGCAGCTAGAATATAGTAGGTACTCAGTAAGTATTAGTCGAGAGAATGAAAATGAGTAAAACTAAAAGGTGAGTGGGGGCAGACCAGTGTTACATTATCTAAAGGTCTCCAGATAGATTTTTGGGAAAGCAAGTTGATTTTCTTCCCCCGCCTTTTTTTTTTTTTTTTTTTTGAGTCTGACAAAAATGACACAGAGTCAAATTCTTGGTCTTAGGTTGGGTACTAGTGATGCCAGTAAGGGTATGAAATTGCCTAGTGTTCAGGATATAGGTAGAACTTTCAGGGACTGTAGACCTTAGACAATAAAGTAGTGTGCTGTACTGGGGATGACAGCAGGGACCTGGGGATGAGGAAGCAGAGACAGCTCGGGGCTCAGGCATGCTGCTCGCTGCTCTGTGGAAGCTCCGTTGCCTAAAAAGGACTCCCAAGGAACTGTTCTTCCATTAACAGGCAGTCCAGAGTGGCCGCTCTGCCGACCCCAGGCTGAAAATATGCTTGACTTCATAGCATTTTGATGAAAAAAGACAACTTGAATTTCCACATCATGAAACATTTTTATTCTTCTGAAAATGATGCTTTTGCAGAATAAACTGCTTTAGGGCAGTGATTCCGAAATATTAAAAGAAAAAGAATTCTGAATTCCTAGTATTGCCATAAATTGTATTTAGGATAATGTTACTTAAATGTGTACATACAAATAGAAAACTAGGAATAAACTCTTTATGCTTATAAATTTTATACACTTATACAATCAAATTTAATGTCAAATTCAGACTCATTGAATTTGGCATGTCTGTACTTCATTACTATGTGCTATGTGATGACTCAGTTTTCCAATTACTTGCCACTATTTTAACTTCCAACAAACTTTGTACAGTGTGCTGTGAAGTCACTGGCTCTTCAGCTGGCTTTAGTGCAACGTTTATGAGTTGTAGCCACTTTTCCTTTTCTCATTCATCCATGGTAATTAATTTAGCACATAATGTCAGATAAAATCTCAATAAGAACTAAAAGTCTTATTTGATTAAAATGTCTCAATTATGAATGGCCAATGCCAGTTTTAACTTTCTGACGAAATAATTTATTAACTTTCTGACAAAATGAATAAAAATGGTGGTTGCAGGATAATTATTACCATTTGGACATTAGGACATCCATTTATCAGAAATCAGATAAGTTTCTCTATACATTGCGGTTAAACGCTACAACTCAGGTGGTCTTGGTGCTAATGTCATAAATAGAATTTCATCAAAGACAATAAGTGGCAGTACAGTTTTCAGGTGATTGAGAGTATGCTAATATTAATTTTCAATTTTAAAGTTTTTACTGAATATATTTCAAATATAGGAGAATATAGAAAATAACAAAGATATATATACTAAATAAGTTATAAGATGATTTTGCAGTTATTTGCTTCAGATGTCTTTTTAATTGTCATCCTCATTGTTTTATTTTTAAAATGTGTATAGAGTAAAATACTTATTTTTTGTTGCACAGCTCTGAATTTTAACATATGCATAGATTTGTGTAGCCACCACTAGAGAAAAGCAGTTCCATCGCTCCCTCCAAATTCCTCTGTGCTGCCCTTTGATAGTCAAACTTCCCCTTACCTCAACACCTGGCTACTACTGATCTATTCTTTGGCCTCATAGCTTTGCCTTTTCCAGAATGTTATGTAAAAGGAATCTTAAGATAGGTAACTTTTGGAGGCTCACTTCTTTTACTCTGTATAATGCATGTTGTGTCTATCAATACGTCTTTGTGTGTGTGTGTGTGTGTGTGTGTAATCCATTGTATGGATGTACCATTCCTTTTGCTCACTGAAGGACACTTGATTTATTTTTGGCAGATATGAATAATGTTGCTATAAATATTTGTGTACAGGTTTTGTGTAGAAATAAGTTTTAATTTCTACAGTATAAATGACTAGAAGTGAGATCGCTGGGTCATATCATAAGCATGTGTTTAACTTTGTAAGAACTGTCAAATGCATTTCCAGAACGTCTGTACCATCTTGCATTCCCAGTGGCAGCGTACAAGAGTTCTAGTTGCTTCCTTTCCTCATCAGCATGTAGTATTGTCTGATTAAAAAATATATATTTTAACCATTCTGAGAGGTATAGGAAGTACCTCATTGTGATTTTACTGTTTATTTCACTAATAACAAATGGTGTTGCACGTTCACTTGGAGTTTATTTGACATTCATATATCTTCTTTGGTGAAGTGCTCAATGAAATTTTTAATCTGTCTATCTATCTGTCTATCTATATATATATCCCAATTTATATATATATATGGGATGTTTGCTTTCTTTTACTTTTAAAGTTTTATTTCACAATTGACAATAATTGTACATATTTATGAGGTACAGTGCCATGTTTCAATACATGTACACATTGTATAAGGAATGTTTGCTTGTTGAATTTTGAGAGTTCATTATACACTCTTGATGCAAGTTCTTTTTTGTTTCATTTTAGTTTTTAAATTTTTTCTGGGTACATAGTTGGTACATAGATTTACAAGGTACATGAGACGTTTTGATACAGGCATGCAATGTGAAATAGCACATCATGGAGAATGGGGTTTCCATCCCCTCAAGAATTTATCCTTTGTGTTACAAATAATCCAATTACTTTCTTTTTGTTATTTTAAAATGTATTATTAAGTTATTATTGACTATAGTCACCCTGTTACACTATCAAATAGTAGGTCATATTTATTCTATTTTTTTGTACCCCTACAAGATCTTTTTTGGGTTCGTGTTTTGCAAATATTTTCCTTAGCCTCTGGTGTCTTTTCACTTAGAGGTTTTTTTTTTTCCTTTTTTTCTCCAAAGAAATAAAATATTGCAGAAATAGTTATTTTCCATTCCTCCTCTTGTTTTCCCTCTTTCACTAAACTATAAAAATGTGGGTATTTATCATTTCTGTGTGTGTTTTTTATGTTTACAATAGATTGATGCATCTATAATGATTTATTGCTTAATAAGTACTTATTGAACCCCTGCTATGCATTAGTCACCATTCTAGTGATTGAAGGAAAAATAAAGACCAGAACTGATGAAAAGTTTAGTCCTTGTAGAGCTTAAATTCAAGTGGGGAGACATAAAAACATATTAAATACATTGGTTTTATTACCTGGTAAGTACTAAAGAGAAAAATAAAGTGGAAAAGGAGATTCAGCATATAATTTAATATTTTTGTTCTTGGCCAGAGAGGGTTTCACTGAGTAGGTGACACTGGGCTGAAGCTCTGGATGAGGTAGCAGATCTCTGGAGGAAGAGCAGTTTAGGCAGGGCTCACAGCAATGCAAAGGCTCTGAGCTTGGAGCATTCCTGGTATGTTTGAGAAGCAGGAAGAAAGGTCTATGTGGCTGGACTGGAGTGCCCCTGGGAAGAATAGTAGGAGAGAAAGTCAGAGGAGTCATGTGCGTGTATGTGTGTGAATGTGGAGACAGTGGTGTGCCGCTCCACAGCAGGCTTCTCTGAGGGATAAAAGCCCTGATTTGTAGCATTTTGCCAGTTTCTGTGGTGTAAATGCTCCCACCATAGACAGTTTCACACTACCATCGTGGTGCATTGAATGTGGAGTTGGAAGGAGATGCACAACAGCGCAAGATTCCATGGCGTTTCCCCCACACAGCGACAACAGACAGAAGTAACCTCAAAAGCTTAAAGAACAGCACAGTGTGTTAAAATAATTAAAGAGGAGTAAGATATGAGTGTTTCTTAACTTACTCAATTGTAAGTTTATGTAATTTAACTTTTTAAATTGCCATGTTTAATAATTGGCTTACAAAATTCCTGAAAATTTAACAATTGGCTCTTGGGAGCTGGTGTGAACTGGCTCTAGCATTCCGTTGATGGAAAGGCGACTGGTCATGTGAGGCGTCTTAGTCTATTGAACAAATCTTTGCTTTGTTCTCTGATATGGGAAACCATTAATAGTTTTGAGCAGAGAAGTGTCATCATCATTTAAGAAGGATCACTCTAGATGCTGTGCTGACGAAGGCTGTGGGAAGGCAAGGTTAGATCAAAGGAGAGCTACTATAAAGTTGTTGGAGGAATATTGTCAAAGGTAATCATGGCTTAAGCCAGGGTGGTAGTAGCAGGGGTAGTGAGAAGTGAGAGGTTTCTTTGCCAACCAATTGGATGTGTGACAAGAAAGTAAGAGGGAAGACAAGGATGATTCCAAAGTTTTGGGGATGCGCAATTGGGGGAAAAAGGGAACTGTCATTTACTGAGATGTAGAGACAATGCGGGGAACAGTTTTTGGGGAAAGGTCAGAAACTCAGTTTTTGATATGTTAGTTTGAGATACCCATTAGACATCCAAATAGAGATGTCAAGTTGATGGCTGGATATAGGAATCTAGAATTTATGTTTGAGCTAGAAATTAGGGATTGATCAGTCTATAGTGACAGACATGAGTCTGGATGATACTTTCAAGGGAGTCTGTGTAGATGAAAAGAAAGGAGGCTAGGGGCTGGGCCCTGAGGAAATCCATCATTTGAGGGGGAAGATAAGACTATCAGTAAAGGACTCTGAGAAGTGTTAGCCAGCAGGGTAGAAATACAACCAAAAGAGTGGTGTGAGGTCCTGGAAAACCAGTAAAGGGGAGTTAGGGAGTTGGGGAGGGATAGCATGGGGAGAAATGCCAGATACAGGTGATGGGGAGGAAGGCAGCAAGTCACACTGCCATGTGTGTACCTATGCAACAATCTTGCATGTTCTTCACATGTACCCCAAAACCTAAAATGCAATTTAAAAAAAAAAAAAGAAAATGCTCCCAGGAGCTGGGTGTGACCAACTATGTTATGTGTTGCTGAGAGAGTAAAAAAAAAATGAGATTTAAGAACTGACCACTATTTTTAGCAACGAGTAGGTCGTTAGTGAAATTAATAAGAGCACTTCAGATGGGGTCGTGGGGGTGACTGATTGAAGTTGATTGAAAAATGGAAGAAGAAAAGTGGTAGCAATAGAAAGTGAATATATACAGTTCTTTTGAGTTTTGCCTTTAGAGGAAAGTGAAAAAGAACAGTAGCTAGAAAGCAGTAGAATGAAAAGAGTTTTTTTTTAAAAAAATTGGAAGCAAAAAATGAAAGCATAATTGTCTGGAGATAGGAAAGATCCAATAGTGAGGAAAGAACGGACGATGAAATGGAAATGCTGCTCTTGAATAGGTGAGGAGAAATAGATGAGTGTGTGCGGTAATGAAAATGTCAGTTAACTCTGAGTGGATTCCAAATAGACTCTTCTATCTTCTTATACCAGGGAACCGTTCCCTGCTTCAGGAAATCACTTTGCTGTTTTTCACATCGTTAGGAATTCATAGTCAACCCATGATTTAACACCACTGGCAGGTTGTTGTGTTTCTTTAGTCAGCTTGCTCCTCTATTCCCTACAAACATTTCACACTGTCCCACTTGCCTTCAGTCTGACTGGTTCTACTGACCAAGGTCAACAGATGACCTACTTCAGAAAGAGACACAATCAGAAGTGAACTCCACCAAATTTCCATGGCTATATCTATAAACCAAACCTTAATCTACAAGCCTGTTTTCTTACTGCTGGCACCCACAAGCTCCTTTTTCCTAGGATAGTGGAAAAGTTGTTCCTCCTTCTCTCCAAGGCAAATGCCCCCATCGGTCTCCCGTCATTGTCCTATGAATTGTGCCCTCTCTTTCTTGTATTTGTAACATGTCTTCTTCTGCTGACCCCTTCTTATGAGAGTCTAGACACACTCAGGCCTCTCCCAACTTGTTTCTTATTGGCTGGATAAAGATTGGTCTTTTTGATCATACTTAAATGAGATCTTTTTTCCCAACCTTGGGATCTTGATCTCTATTTTTATCTGGAATCAGGGCAGACCAGTAGTGACTTTTGGATATGATATCTAACACGTGCCTTTGTCTTTAGGCAGTGCTCCATGGGACTAGTTGAAATTAAAGGTCTCTAAATTGTACATAGTATAGGAAGGTCTGTGTTATTGTCCTCCACCACGGGAGATCCATTGCAGTATATACTTGCTGTACAAGTAAATTTCCCAAAATTTGATCTTAATTCTTCAGTTCAGTTTGGATTAAAGCACAGCTTTTTTTTTTTTTTTTGGTTCCAGGACAAGTAGGGAATGGTTGGCTTCTTTTTCTTGTCCAAAGACTCTTCTAAGTCGTGAATAATTCACAAATCAACTTTAGCCTTCTTGTGGATAAAGTTTAAAAAGTGTCCATTGGAATAAGCCTCCTTTCCTAATCTGAGTTTTCTACTGAGAAGTCAAGCTATGCAAGATAAAAAATGCATGATGCTTAGGGAATTTGAAGTTTTCTTTCCATTTTAAAAAAATGTACGTAAAAAACAACTTCAATCTAAGTCATGTTTCAACTATGTCCTGAAAGACTGAGAAGTGTTGTTTTTATGGAAAATTACTTACTACAGAAAAGATGCTGTAGCTATATTATAATTTGTGGTAGGCAGAGATACTTCCCAAGGGCTCTTTAATTTAAGACTGCAATAATGGATAAAACTCTTGATATCTGAGATCACATTCTCTAGAGTGTGAGCTTCGTTTCCAAGGTTCATAGACTTCCTCTAATTCTGCTGCCAGAACTATTTCAATGGATGCTTTGGAGTTCTAACTGTAGATGAGTGAAGCAGGGAGAGACAGAGAGAGGCATGTAGGGGAGTAGGGCGGCGGGGGGAGGGGGGACAGATTTAAAGCCATGTCTGTAACTGCCCTTTTCTGTTACCTGACCCCTCGTTTCTTTTCTTTAATTCGGTCAACTTCAACAGGCCCCAGACACCCTGAACACAAGGTAGAACCTAAACAAAACATTTTCTGTGTTCGGGAAGCTACCAAAATAGCTTCTGCAAGTTCTATAAAGGGCATTTAGAAAAACACAGAGTAAACAGGCACATAATGAAAGGCTGATGGTGGCTGTGCTGATGAAAAGGAAAGAAAGAAAGAAGCAAGTTTCTCCTGGTCAAAATTCAGCTTCGAAGATTGGACTTCTGTGTGTGAAGCAGCCAGTAGCTGATGGAAAAGACAGAAAGGATACAAAGAAAGGAACAAGTTCTTCCTGGTCAAGATTCAGCTTCAAAAAATGATCTTGTGTACACAGCAGCCAGTACCATTCTGCTGGAGCTGGCTTGTCACTTACCCTCTCTAGGCTTCAGCTTTTCAATAAAAGAAGATCGGACCAATGCACCTTTCAACATTAATTCTCTGGGATTCTCATGCATAGGTGAACCCTACTAAAGGAAGTAATGATGGAAATAAACATAAATAGAATTGATCCATTAGCAGGTGAATTTCACCTTTGTCTTCTGGATTCTATGATCAGCGAGTTCTCTTTTTACCCATATTTAAAACATTGTTTACAAATTTTCAGTGCTGTTTAACTTGTATAGTAAATTACATATGCTCTTTGAAAGAGAGTGTACACTGAAGTGATGTGTAAGTTAAAGCCTTTACCTTCTTCCTTCAATGTCTTGGCATTGGCATCTAACATGAGATAATGCTCTTGTTTGGGCCACTGGTGGCAGCTGTAACCATGGCCCCAGTTCTATCAGGAATTCACCGTTGAGTGTTAGATCTCTGTTAATCCCACAAGGTGGAAACTGCATCATTTAGAGAGAAGAGAGCATCTGTATAGAGAAGAGTGTGTAATATTCTCTGTATCTAGAAAGTGTTTTCTGAATATTTAGGCATGTGCATGAGCACACACACAGGCCCACGTATACTCTCATGTACATACAGTCAGATGAACAGGTGCCACTGGAGAGGAGATGAGATGCACAGACACTGGATGTGACATGAAAGTCAAGATGTGATGGGAATGCCAAGAAGAAAATATAAATGGGAATGTGTGGGTTTTTGATTATTTTTTTCTGCTTTTAGAGTCCAGGACTTCGCCTGGGTGGGGGCCCTGCTTTATTCCACTGTCCTTTCTGATTCTTCTTCTCTGTTGTGAGTCATTTTTGGCTTGAGACACTGCAATGACTTTACAAAGTTCTTTACTTAGCAAATTCAGAATATGAAGGTCGTACACATAGGCACGTTATAGGTACATAGCTCAGCTGGAATCCAACACAACCAGTTTAATTCATAAGCCATGCTTCTCAGAACTGACAGACTTCACCTTTCCTTTGGCTCTACAGTCTCTTTTAGACTGGATAGGTTATACCATGCTAAATCTCCCCCTCTAAATCTCAAAAGCTTAAAATAGCACATTGTATTTTTTACTCATACCATATGTCCACCAGGGACTGGCAAAAAGACTGCTCATTGTAGCTACTTGGAATCTAGCTCATGGAAGCTAAACCAAACACAGACCTTTATGATGCCAAAGTCAGGCAAACAAGTACATGGGGAACTATATCCTGCTGTCTGGAGACGACTCATTTCACTTGCACTCATGTATCTTTGGCTAAAGCATGTCACAGAGCCAAGCCTAATGTTCAAGAAGCAAGCATAGTCCTCACCCAGGATAGGGCAGCTGTTGTTGGTAAACAGCCATACTTAACACTGTTTTTCAGTGGTTGGGCTCATCTCTCTAATTAATCCTCCACCCCTTCTGTCTTTGTTCAGGAACTTCTCTAACCCTCCAAATCTCTTTTCAGGATACTACATTTAGAATCTCTAAACCATTTCGTTTCTAGCAAATTTTTGCTTCAATAGCCTCTCCAAGAGGCCAGAAATACGGACACCCAGACACCAGTTAGAAATATGGCCTCTTGGAGAGTATCATAAATAAAAATTTATCCTATCTTTTGATGAACTATATCCAATTTGATCCATATTAGAGTGTCTGGGGATCTTCGTGTTTCTTTTGCAAATATCATTTTGAATGGATGAAACAATGCTGGAGCATTCTTACCCAAAAATGAGTTTTTATTATACACACAAGAGTAAATTTCTCTGACATGCATATGTACTCACCAGTACTCCTGATTAGCTGTGTAATCCTGGAAAAATATCTAATTTCTGAGATGAGTAGGAATTCTTGTAGTAATTTTTCTCCTACATGCTTGATATTCTGATATGGAAAGGAAACCTGGGATAGAAAATGTTTTAATCAGTTTTCTGTTAAAACTTTTTCTATCTCAGTCTTTCCATATCAGAATGTCAAGAATATAAGAGAAAAACGAGGGGTAGCACCATATTTGCAAGAATCTTCTGGGTATATAATTTTTTATTCTATTATTTCTATTTATAGTCTCCCAGAAAGTGCGTTAGTTTCCAATATTTATAGGAGGGAGTGACAGTTCTCTCTTTTCTGGATATGCAAAGTTGAAGCTCATGATTGAGCATGCTCTGTGGGGGGTGTGTACAGCTGCACTGTACAGGTAGGGGAAGCATCTGGTTTCAGAAGCTCGAGTGGAAAGCCTCTGAAAAAGTCAAACCAACTGCAGAACCCACGCCCACAAGGGAGGTAATGTTACTTGTGCGTACAGCTGAGGAAATACGCCCACCAGAATTCTTCTGTGTTTGACACAGATCAGATTATCTTCTTTGTGGACTCCTATGGTTAGGATGGAGGGGCAGTGACCAAAATAATTTGATTATAGCATCTTGGTAGTTACATGGCTCAACTTATGTTTATTTCTTTCTTTCTTTTTTCTTTGACATTTCAGACATAACAATGCCAGGGACTGTATAGGAACTGTTTCTTTTGATCTCTCTCCAAGACCACCGGTTTCCTTCCTAGGACTTTAGTCTTGGTATCCCTCTCAGTAGCAAGAGACGGAATTGGAAGTCACTTTGGAATCTACATGTGGGTCCTTCAATCAGAGTAGCAGATGATATCAGTACGCTTTCCTTCATTCACTTACCTACTCATTCAACAAGCATTTGCTGGACATCTTCTATCTACCGGACTCAGTGCAGGACACTGGTGAGCTGGACACTAATAAGGCACAGGAGAATGAGCCCCTGTCTCAGAATCTCATCAAAATACATATGAAGAAGGCACGTTTGTATTAGAGGTGAATGACCAGTGCTATAGAACATAGGAGTCAGTGATGTGTTTCTTGAGTGAGCCAAAAAGAGCTACAGAGAGGAGATGCTTGACAGGGGTCTTAAAGTGAGTGAGATTTTGACAAGGTGGAGAAGTTTAAGAAGGGGTTCAAGATTCAGGCAAAAGAAACAGCATGGACAAAGGAACAAAAATGAGTAGACATAACACTTTTGAGAACATGTATTTCCAGCTGTGGGAAACATCCCTGATGCATTGATCACCTATGTTTCCCAAAGATATCTTTTCCATTTCCCCCACAGTTAAAGGTGACCAGGGAGTAAATGTGATGAACGTTCGATTCAGAAGAAGGGAGGCTTGAGTGCCATGGTCATAGGATTGTAGTCTGTCTTCGGGGATCTCTACTGCAGGACAGGTAGCAAGTGGACAGGAGCCCAGGCCCACTCACAGCCAGACAGTTGGGAGTTTGAATCCCTGTCCCACTCCCAGCCATCTGTGTGATCTTAGGCAGGCCTTAACCTCGTCAGGCCTCAGTTTATCCCTCTATAAAATGGAGATAATCGTACCTTCCCCAAGGACTTGCTGCGAGGAGTAACCAACTGAATTAACACATGCAAACCTGTGGGAGAGGTTCCCAAAATACATTGAGCACTTGATGATTGTCAGGTTTTGTTGTTATAATTCTTATTTCAACAGTTTTCAAATTATATGTCACTGTAATTATTGAGTGGTAGCTTCGTTTTCTTGCAGTAATTTTTCTCATATTCTTGATATTCTGATATGGAAAGGAAGCCTGGGATAGGAAAAGTTTTAATCAATTTTCTGTTAACTGATTTTTGTTAAGTATTTTATTGTGAGCAAGTCTCTATATTAGCTACTGAAATAGTGAATTGTAGTGGAGAGAATGTTGGGAAACTTGATTGTAAAATAGCTTTGCGGCTTGTTTAAGCATCAGTGTGAATGCAGTTTTCAGAGCATAATAACAAGTGTATTCTGCTAGAGTGGAGATTTTTTTTTTTTCATGTTCATTGTCCTCCCCTTTTTCTTCAAGTGAAGACCTTGCATTTATTTAGGGAAATTATTCCTTTCTCACTCCAATCCTGGGATTATTTTGAGTCTGTGGGATTTATAAACATTGACATCAAAAGGGAATACCGCCTCCCCTCCTCTACTCCCTCTCCCCAGAAAGCCAAAGAAACCAGGAAAGAATGTGGGCAACACTCAAGAGCAGTAGTGAGAGAGAGAGAAATTGACTATTGAACTATCAGAAGTGTCAAATCCCTCATTCTCATGTTTGAGCCCACTACCTCTGTGTTGGATTATTCTTTGATTCTCTGAGAAAACCCAGTATTCTACTAAGTTTTCATACCTAGTTAATCTCCATCAGGCTGGGCTTCTGTCACTTGCAACCAAAGGAGCCTGTCTGCCTTGGAGCATTATTGAGTGTGTCAGATAAGACACAGTACATAGAGTTCTCTGAAAACCTAAAGCACCACAACAAATGCTAACTGTAATTAAAAGAACTGAAATACAGCTTCTTCCCTTGCAGGAAGGTATCCTGTGCTGCCAGTGTTGATGATTATTTAAGAACACAAGAGACAACTGCACTGTCTAAGTAATTGGATTCAGTGTCCAGAGAATACTGTGCATTGAGATGACTTTAGAAGGCTTTAGGGAAAAGGTAGGATTTGAGCTGGGCTTAAAGTATAAACATGATACTGATCAAAGTAAGAGAAGGGCTTACCAGGCATGGAGGATATTGGGGGCCAAAGCACCATAGTTTACCTCATTAACAAGTATTTACTGGCCTGCTATGGATTGAACATAGAGAAGTCAAAGCTTGAAGAGATCTTGGAATCTTCTACAGCTACTTGTAAAAGCCACTTAAATGATAGAATACCGAAGGAATCTGCAGTATTAAAGAAAAGTCAGCAGAGCACGTTTTACATTCCTGTGGGTCCTCTCTCGTATCGCAAGACCTTCCTTCTTCCTGGTAGCATTTTTGAGACTTCCTTGATGTTTGAGCCAGGTTGGTCTCATAAGTGCATTTTTCGTTCCCTTTCTTTGGAAGTGAGCCGAAATGGCCAATTCAGATGAAAGCTGTCACCCTCTGCGAGGTCCCTTCTTGAGTCTCCAACTGCTATCACGTTTTCCCACTCTCTGGTTAGTGGCCTTTCCCAGTTCCCATATTCTTAAGTCACTCTTGTGGCAAAGTCTCGGGGCTGGAAATGGAAATCACTCTCCCTGAGAAGCCTGAGGCTGTTATTGTTAAGTAGCTGCAGATTTCCACAGCCTTGAGGATCCAGGACAACAACAGTGCACATTGTTTTCCCCATTATTTCTTGAAAAAATTGTTTATTGTTACATAATAATTTTACATATTTATGGGGTTATGTGTGATATTTTGATACACACATACATGTGTAATGATGAAATCAGGGTGTTTAGGGTTTCCATCATGCTGAACATTTACCATTTCTTTGTGTTAGAAACATTTCAAATCTTCTATCAGTAGACTCTGTCTCAATAGCTCATATTTTCTTCCTTCAAGAAATGTTGTATGAGAATGGTTGTTAAGTTCACTCACCATAAGGTATAAGAACATCAAAACCTTAGTTTCCTCATCTACAAAATGTGATTATAACATCTAAGTTTACAAGGCTGTCATAAGAATTAATTAAAGCAATGGGAGTGGAGTCACTATATGGAAACATCCCAATAATAATAAAAGCAGTACAGAAGGTGGAAGAAAGTCTAGTTCTTCTCTGTGACCTGCACTCCCTACCTTCGTCCTGTCCTCCTCCTGTTATCTTCAGGATTCTCTAGATTCTTCCTGATGTATGGGCTCTTAATAATTCTAGTACCTGACAGGAAATTAAGGCTCACAGTTGACTAATTTGCTGGGTGTTAGCACGTCTTATCTCACACTCCTGCTGAATAGATGGTAAAGGCGATGACTACCAGAGAGAGGACCGAGCCTCAGGGTGGTCAGTGGCATGAGGTGGCCATATCCCCACGTGAGATGTGTCCCGTGTGGAGACGGGTAAATTGGGTCATTCAAAGTACCTGGCTCTAGAGAAAACCATGCCAGAAGGACAGTCTTGCTTTTGATGGCAGAGTCAATCAAGCAGGACCAGCCTGAAGACCAAAAGAGGTGAAGGACAGGGAGGGTCGGGTGGAGTCAAGAAGGGAGCAGACTGCTGACTGCCACCTGCAGCTTCTTCTCCTGCTTTCTAATCCATCATTGTGTCTTTGAAAGTACCTCCTGGGGAGAGGCCCTTTGGCAAGAAGGGAAGCTGGGCCTGTTCTCATCTTTTCCTCTATTCTCATCCCAGTTGGAAATAAATAACTCCAAGCTGGTTGACTTCCTAGCAGGTCCAATTTGTTTCAAAGTCCATTTTCTGTCAATTTCATAGGCACATTCTTCCAGGAAAGATGAAACGATTCCATGGAAATGGCTGTGGGGGTATGGCCTCTGGACAGAAATAGTTGAGGTTATTGCCTTATGGGGCGTAAGCTTCAGAAGTACCCGAGAGGTCGAATAGGTGCCTCCTTTCTTTTTAGAGATGAGAACACTGAGGCCATAATGGGCAGGCAACTTGCCCAGGGTTTCACTTGCAGGTGTTCTGCCTTTCGAAGTCTCTGAAAGTGAATGAGGGCATATCAAAGACGACCTGCTCCAGGGAAAGAAATGAGATGACAGAGCTGGTCAGCTGGAACTGATCTTACCAAAGGTTGGATTAAGAAAGTGGGAGTGCATAAGCCAGAGCAAAACAGATTTCTCGGAAATCGAGAAACAACAGAGTAAAACCCAAACTGGGACTTGGAGCAAACAAATCAAAATCAAGAGCCAGTACTACATGGGGACATAGTGACGCTAAGAACAGCTGAGAATGATTTAGGATCAGCATGGTGAAAAACAAGCTATCTTCAAGTTAATAAAATCAAATGGGAGTTCTAAGAAGTGAAGGCAGCCTCTGGATTGTTTAATGCCTTCCCATTGTAGGGAAAGCCTCCACAACCTGGCCTAATAGATGTTTTCCTTAGTCCCTGCTGACTCACCCAAACGCAGCTACTTCCAGCTCATCAGATCTAAGGCCTGTGTTCTCTGTCTCTGGAGCTTTCCTCAGGCTGTCCTCTCTGCATGGAATGCTGTTTTCCCTTCTCAGGTCCAACCAATTCTTCATATCCTTCAAAGACCAGTTCAAGTCCCACCTCTCAGTGAAGCCTTGCACACACCCTGGCTGAAAGCGTTCTCCCTATTTGCTGGTCTCCAGCTGCACTGATGCCTGTTCCTACCTTACATACAGATTGATCTGTGCGCAGGCATTCTAGGACTGTCTTCTCCCTCTTACTGTGAAGTCTGTGAGTAATTCATCTATAATGCATAAGGAACTTAACTGTGTGCCTCACACATAGTACGTGCTTAAAAAATATCTGCCAAAAAACAGTCATCTAGGGGCGTACACATGAGTGTAGAATCATCATACTTGGCCGGATTCTCACTAGGGGTATCATGTCCCTAAGTAAGAAGAAATGTAGAGAAGAGGAAAGCATTCAGAAGAGAGCCACAGAGACAATAAGTTTAAAAACGGGCTCAATAAAGTCAGTTTAAAGGAAAGTAAAGCTTAGGACTTTTCCTGGGAAGTGAGGCACATTCATTAGTCTTTCTCCAGGCCTATAAAGGGCTTCTGCCCAGAGAATTGACAGCAGCTGCTTTTCATCCCTGATTAAATCAGATAAGTTGGAAATTAATGTAAACAGAAACATCATTCCGATCACAAATAGGGAAAATATTTCTGAGAGACAGTGATTACTCTCAGAGGAGTTACCATAGGGATTTGTAGACTTTAGGTCTCCACAGGATTATTAAACAGATTCTTGTGTGTCAAGGCCAGTTTAGTGGCTTCCTCTGGAATGAATGCCATGGAATGAACTTGACAATCTGCTCTCTCACACCTCCCTGTGCTGGCCAGGTGTCCACCCTAGGTGTCCCTGGCAGTCAGTTCCAGGCTACTCCAGCAGGGGGCGGCCACGCACAGTGAAAGCCCATAGGTACAGCCGGCCAGAATGGTTTGAAATAGTGACTCTACCAGGTTTGCAAGTGGACAGGGACCTAGGCAAGGTGTGCAAAGATGAGTAAGCACTTTCCATGGGCGAGCTCAGGAAGCCACCACAGAGCCTCTCACTTTCTTCATGCCCCCTGGGTGTTAAGAACAGAAAGTGCACCTGGTAACTAAGAAAAACCCTCTCTCTGCATTGAGGTACAGTCATTTCCAAAAGTCCTCAGAGCCTGTGCTCCAAGAATCAGGTGGTGTGCCGAGACTCTTGGATCTGCTTCTGCAACCCAAGCTTGGTGCATAGAATTTTATCAAAAGAAAAAAAGCAAAAGGAAGAACAATCGGTGGAGGGGAATAATGTCATAGGTAACTCAGAAGAGCAGTGTCGCTTTTATTTGATTTTAAAGATACATGCACACAGGGCATCTGCCTGCCTGTTGTGTTCCCAAGTCTCCTCCTGAGGGATGCTGCTCTAGGTGCATGGCGTTTCCTTGTGCTGTATCTGGCAATTGCAGGCTCTGCTGCCACCTAACAGGCCTGGTGTTGGTGGCTCAGCTGCAGGCAGCCTCTATGGGCTCCATGGTGGAGGTGCCCCCCGCTTGTGAAGTGGGGAAGTCTAACAGCACCTCCCAATAGGAATGCTGCACATTAAATGGGACAACCAAATCAGATCAGACCCCCTCCCAGGGACGGTTCACTGATGAGATTTACCTGTCAGGCAGTGGGCAATTGCTGCAGTCTCCTGAATGAATGAAGCCTGCTTTTAAACCAGTCTTGGAGTTGTTGGGTCCTAGAGTCCTCTGGACTGCTGAAAAGGCTTTGTGTTCTTGTTTCTCATCTAACTGTTCAGCATCTTCCCATCCCCTCAATAACCCAAGTACATCTCTCCTGTTCAACCTGTCAGTGTATAGTAAACACCCTGAGATTTCCCTGCCTTGCCACACTCACTCCCTGGCACAGAAAGCTTTTGAATTGTTTTAATTTTGCATCCCCTTGAGGCAAGAGTTCTGCTCAGAAAATCTAGGTAGCTGGACCCCTAGATATTGCAATGGTGCTGTGTTAAAAAGATGCAACAGACATGAGCCCTGCAGTGGAGGAAGAATTACTGCACTTCGTATGTGGCTCCATATTCTGGCGAAGTTTGAGAGAACTTCCCTTTTGCTGGTTTTCTGCATCATCTATCTGCTTTCTTTGGGCACTATATGCTCAGGGTTGTTTGTTTTGTGTTGGTGGTATGACTTTAAGCCTACCTCATTCTGACATCCTTCAGATTAGAGATTATGATTTATCTGGAATTGGTTTTATTATGTTACAGTTTAGGCCCACTAGGTTCAATCAATTGAAAACTGGTGGCATTATTCCCAGCAAAAGGGAAGGTTAGCCTGGATGTCTTTCTGTGAAAGACAAGGGATTTTCAACTCTGAGGTTGAACCAAGATGTTGATAGATTGGAAGATGGAGGTGGGCAGATGGAATGCAGCCAGGGGTAGATATCTTCAACATAGTCCCGGCTGTGGAAACACAGTGCTTTCTTTGGGATTATTTCAGATGTCAAACACAGCAGGGGTGACATCAATACACAGCAGGCCATGGATTATGGCTGCCTCTAATGACTGTGTTCCACTGTGTTTATTGTTCTGGATGTTAATATATAGAGTAAATGATAGTCCTTTAATTGAAGGTTGGAAATGCCTCATACCAAGGCGCCCGGGTGACACATCATTAACCACTGAAGTGAAACCCAAGACACTTGCTGGCCAGGAAATCACAGCCTTGGAGACCATCTTCCTATTTGTGTATATGGTATGTGTAAGAGAGAGCAGGCCCAGCAGCTGGCCTGCACCTTATTGGCAGTTCTTGGTTTTGCTGGGAGGAGAAAAACATCATTTAGAAACTAGCAAGAGCATATTAGTTACACAGGAAATCTCAGCTAATCAGAACTTGAATAAGGCACATTTCTGCCCAGTGTATGAGCCCAGGAGAGGAGAGAGGGGTCAGCTCTCTTCCTTTCTTTTTAGACATTATTGAAGTGGCTTTTCAAAAAGTTTCTCCAGTTTAATTGTAGAAACAATTTGTGATGCCTCAGTAATAGAGATTGAATTTTGAAGTTTCTTACTGTAACTCCTGAGAGAAGTCTTGACAAACGATCAGACCATAAACTGGGCCTAATTGCTTCTGTGGAAAGGTATCATCATTCCCTATTGCTTCTCTAACAAATAGCCACAAACCCAGTGGCTCAAAAGGACACAGATTTATTACCTTATAGTTCTGGAGGTCTGAAGTCTGATATGGGTCTCACTTGGCTAAAACTAAACATTCTTTTTGGACGGTACAGGGGAGAATCTGTTTCCTTGCCTTTTCCAGCTTCTAGAGGCCACCCATACCCTGTGGCTTGGGCCCCGGCCCCCTAGCAATTACATCACTCTGATCTCTGCTTCTGTTGTCACACCTCCTTCTCTGGCCCTCCTGCCTCCCTCTTTCAATAGTAAAGACCCCTGGATTTGCATCAGCCCATTGGATAATGCAGCATAACCTCCCCATATCTAGGCCAGCTAATTAGCAACTTCAGTTCCATCTGCAGTTAATTCCCCATGCCATATAACATAACATAATCACAGGTCCTGGGGATGAAGACATGGACATCTTTGGGGTGGGGGCATTATCCTGTCTGCTGCATAAAGTACTAGGTTAGCGAGGTTCCATGGAATTATAAACCAGGCTAGAAGATAAATGCTATTGATGGGGAGGTGTGATCATGATAAAAGGCAGTTTCTTATGTCCTAAGATCAAAAGAAATCAGGCCCTGACATGTTAACTGTAAAATTCAGAAATGATCTGGATGTACTGATATCCGCACATCCGTGGGCATTACAGCTTAAGAACATATGTTTTGGGCTTGGACAGAAGAGGGTCAAATCCTAACTCTGTCACTGCTGGCCGTGGGATTTTGGATAGAATATTCAACCATGCTAATGAGTTTCCTTTATTATAAAATGGAAGTAATAATATGCACCACATGGGATATTGTAAAATTTAAGATAATACAAATGAAATGTCCACGGTGTGCCTAGCACTTAGTGAGTTTTCAGTAAGTGACTATCAATGGCAAAATCCGCAGTTACTTTTGCATTGAGCTAATGTGCGTTAGGAAGTCTCCCTTCTCTTACCTGACTCCTTGTGAGTCATGGCAGGGATGGTGAGGGTCTGTGCTTATTTTTTTTAAAATCAAACCAAATACCTAAAATTAAGCACGTAAGACTTTTATTTAAAGGCAGCAGAGCCAGCATTTTTCATTGTCTTGGGAAAGAGCTCTTAATTAAGTCCTTTTTGACCTAGTATTACTGTCACCCTCAGGCCTGTGGGTCTGACACTGTGCTGGCTGCTGGAGGGGAATAAGTCATGGCTGCTCATTTCCAGGTTAGTGTAGTGACTGGCCATGCAGGTGCCCCAGCTGACAGCTAAGGGAGCATGAAAGAATTGAGGCAAGAGAGACTGAAGAGAGAGATTATCTGAATGGGGGCAGTAGGAGAATGTTTCAGAAGAGTTACAACTCAGATTGGGCATTGAAAAAAGACACGGAGAAGCTGGGAAAAGTAGAGAGGGCATTTTAGGGAGTGGATCTGGGATAACTGACATGAACAAAAATGCCAGTGTAGGGGTTTCATGTTTAAAAGGCAGGACAGATGTTTTAGGTAGATAAACTGTAGAGCAGGAGTCTGCAGAGGTGGAATGAGATGTTTTAGGTAGATAAATTGTGGAGCAGGAATCTGCAGAGGTGGAATGGGATTGGATTAAAGAGGGCATTTATCAATCTAAGTAGACTTAGCTTCTGTACCTTATTCAACTTTGTATGGCACATAGTGGGTATTCAATACCATTTATTTTTGTTTCATCCTGACCTTAATTCAACCTAATTTTCTAGACAGAGAGGGACCACAGAAAGATAAGATGAGACACAAAGTGGCATTGTCAGACCAAAGCAACAAAGGGTGAGATGGGCTAAAACAAGAAAACACTAGAAGCAAGACCAGTTAGGACACATCTCCAGTGTCCAGCAAACGAAGTGAAGGTCTGATGACAGTGGGGATGGAAAGTAAGGATTGGCAAGACTAAATAGAAACCTCAGACATGTTAGCTATAAAATTAAGAATTGATCCTGATGTATTAGTATCTGGAGAGTCCATGGGGCAGGTGTGTAGAGTGGTGATAGTTTAGCTGCTGATGGAACAATAGCATTGATTCCTGAGGTCCAAGAAGAAATAGGTGTCAAAACCTAAGGAGAAGTGTATCAGTTACCTACTGCTGCATAACAAACTGACCCATAAATCGTTGACTTGAAAGAATTCACTTCTCTTAGACAAACCAAGTCACATTGCCAAGTCTGAATTCAAGGAGTAAGAGGATAGGCTTCACTTCTTAATGGGAAGAGCTACAAAGTCACAGTGAGAATCGTGTAATTTGTAATCAATCTAGCACACTCACAGTACAGAGGATATTTGGAATGCTCTGTTATGAAACCTAGTTATTTATTTTTGTACTTTTATAATTTTATCTATATCAAATTGAGTCATAATTGTATGGCAAATTGTACAAGCCTGATTTTGTTTTCATTCTAACTTGCCAAGTGTTCTGTGGCTCCTCGTGGATAACACACCAGATAGTGAATGAAAGGAACTAGGTATTTGATAGGGCTTGGCTCTGTGTCCCAAGTCAAATTTCACCCTGAATTGTAGTTCCCACAATCCCCACATGTTGTGGGAGGGATGTGATGGGAGATTATTTAATCATGGGTGTGGTTACCCTCATACTATTCTCATGATAGCAAATTCTCATGAGATCTGATGGTTTTATAAGGGGCTTTTTACCCTTTTGCTCACACCTCTTTTTCCTGCCAACATGTGAAGAAGGATGTGTTTGCTTCCCCTTTCATCATGATTGTAAGTTTCCTGAGGCCTCCCTACCCCTGCAGAACTGTGAGTCAGTTAAATCCCTTTCCTTTATAAATAACACAGTCTTGGGCAGTACTTTATAGCAGTGTGAGGACGGACTAATACAGTATCCCAGGCTTGTCTCATGTATCCCAGGCTTATCTTATTTCATGCAGTTAGATCTTGTTCCTCCACTGAGCCTCTTGACGGCCTGATCCATGTCTCTGGCTTTTCCTCATGTTGTAAGGAATTAGAAACATGGAAAGCACTTAAATAGTCTTCACATTGGTGGCAAATTTGGGTTTAGGTTTTAATGCTACCATGATTCACAGTAAAAATAAGATGATGGAAGGAAGCAAGCTGGCCTGAGCTATCTTTTTTTTTTTTTTTTTTAAATGGGAAAAATGCCCCCTGCACTCCTATGAGTCTAAAAGAAAAACCTACTTTCAGTGATTCCTTTATGCCTACATTTGCTGCACATCTTGACCCTCTGTAGCCCTGTTTGATGGATGCAATGTACTGAGCTTGGTGCATCATGTCCCAGAATTGGGAAAGGGAAAAAATGAAAAACCAGCAGGCCAGTACATTGGCCACCTCACAAAATGCAAGCATCTAGAATTGCTGGCAGGACTCTCTGAAGGCCTGAGTGATTCTTACAAGTAAGCAGCTGGAGATGTAATTATTACATTGTCATTTTATTATTGTGGGAAGAGCACTTAACACGAGATCTATCCTCTTAACACATGATATATCATTGCTGACATATCATGTGTTAATTACAATGTTGTATAGGAGTGTTCTAGAGCTTACTTCATCTTGCTTGACTGGATCTTTATGCTCATCAGTTAGTAACTCCCCATTTCTTTCTCCTTCCGGCCCTGGGAAACTACCATTTCAATCTTTGATTCTATGGATTTGACTGTCTTAGATACCTCATATAAGTAGAATAAAGAAGTATTTGTTTTTCTGTGGCTGGCTTGTTTCACTTAGCATAATGACCTCAAGGTTTATCAGTGTCGTTACATACGTCAGGATTTTCTTCCTTTTTAATGCTGAATAGTGTTCCATCCTATGTATACACCACATTTTTTATCCACTTACCTGTTGATAGATATTTAGGTTGTTCTTACAACTCAATAGTAGGAAAAAAACAACTAATAACCCAATTAAAAGTGGGCTAAAGACTTGAATAGACATTTCTCCAAATAAAACATACAAATAATGAACAGATATATGAAAAAATGCTCAATGTCACTAATGCTCAGAGAATGCAAATAAAACCACAATAAGACATCACCTCACATCTGTTAGAATGGATATTATGTATTACAAAAAAATGAAAGACAGTAAGTGTTGGTAAGTGTTGGATATAGAGAAATTGAAACTTCTGCACACTGTTGGTGGACACACAAAAAGACACAGTTGCTATGGGAAAAAAATGTATAGAGGTTTCTAAAAAATTTAAAAATAGAATTACCACATGATCCAGCAATCCCACTTCTGGGTGTTTATGCAAAAAAAATGCAATCCGGATCTTGAAGAGATAGGAGCATTCCTATGTTTATTGCAGGATTTTTCACTGTAGCCAAGCATGTTGTCTTTTTACCCCATCTGCAGTACCGTTTAAAGGAAGTGGGAATGCTGAAGATGAGCAAGCCCTGGAGCTGTAGGTCCCATTAGGTCTGGTTCTAAAAAGACCTCTGCCATCGGTGGGCTGGAATCCAGGAGGATCCTGCCTTCTCTCTTTGTCTTAGAGCCAGTCCTCTTCCTGGGGCTTTGCTCTGGAGGTTGGTGAGAGACAATGTTGCTGAAGGGTGGAAGGAGCAGGGAGGATCATGGGGCAGTCAGAATAGATGAGGGCATCTGGCAGCCTGACAATGACCTGGATGAGTTTGGCTCAAGCCAACCTGGCCTTGGTCCAGGAAGGGGAGTCCAGAACTTGGAACACAACGCAGGTTTCTCTCAGGTCTGTTTTCCTTCTTATCTCACAACCGCTGACACATTTGGGCCCAGCCCCTCAGTCCTACACATACAACACCTTCCTTACTTTCCTCCTCAAAGTCTAGAAATGGAACTCCTGAGTGATTGAGCGAAGTCAGTTAAAGAAGAACAAAAGGAAGATGCACTTTCATTGCATTTTAAATGTCATTCTCTCAGTCAGAACGGATTTATCATAGGAACTCTTTTTCTTAAACAACTGTGTATCGGTTGATTCCTAAATGTACTTTGTATGTTGCATCTCCGTGCCTCTGCTCAGATCATCGTCCCTGCACAGAGAGCTCTCTTTTTCTGTCTGGTGGCCTAAATCCTAAAGGCTATTTTAGTTCCACTGCATCTAGGATGACTTTCCTAATTACTTTAGATTTGTTGATGTTTCCATTCTTTGAATCTCTTATGTGTTACTCTCCATACCATTATCCAGCATATGATATGTATGACTTCATGTTGGCATTTATTTTCTGGCGTTTAAATCCTGTTTTCTGTGTGAGTCTTTTAAAATCCAAGTCAGTGCTTTATACTTCCGTATCTCTCCAGTCACACTCGCCTACTGCCTTACACGTAGTAGGCTCTCAGTAAGTGTTTGACGCCCATGGAACTTGAAATGCCATTCTCTCTTCCCCTGATCCACTGCCAGCACTTCTTCTGAGCATTGATCAGCTTTTGACCACTCAGATCTATTCCATCTTTTAGGTAGTTCTCTGATTTCCACTGGGGATAGCTCTCACTCGTGGTGTGTCCACTTGTTGGGAAGTAATTCCAGTGCCTGCTTGCCACTGTGGAATCCCAGAGTGCGAGATCCTCCCTTTCCTTGCCCATTCTTCAAACTAGATCTCTGGCATGTAACCTAAATTTGGCCAAGTAATTGCTCTGATCCAGATCTCTGAAACTTGAGTAAGGGGTTGAATGGTAGAAGGATGGTTGGAAGCCATTCAGTGCAGGGTGGTGGCAGAAGCATCCCAACCAGACTGGTCTTGCTACACCAGGGTCTCTCTCCCTCCTTTCCCTGGCCTTTTGGAGCTCCTGGTTATGGTACATTGTCAGGCCTGGCTGTAATACCTTCTGTCAGTGATGTGAACCCGCCAACTACCAAATCCTTCCAATGAAATCTCTTTCAAAGTAGTTAGAGGGTTTGAATGGATTTTTTCTTTGTTTATTTTGTTCAAAATGAAGGAATCCTGGCTGACAGACAACTTGCTTCCAGCTCTTATCAACCGTCTCCTGGAATACTGCAGTAACTTACTGGATTCTGTATCTTCCATGTTACTCTCCTTTAGTAAGTTTTCCACATTCTTTCCAGAGTTTTAGATGTAAGAAAAATTTAAAGTAAATGCTGACTTAGTCTTACTTTTAAAATAAAAAGTCAACTCCTAAAATTTCTCATGTTCCCATGTCCTGTGCCCATGCTCCAAAATTGGGGCATATGATGCAGTGCAAAGAACATGGCATTTAACTTGATATCCAAACTTGAAACAAGTAGCTTAGCATGTTTGTTAAACTTTTTCATCATTAGTTTTTTCTTAAACAAAATGGAGAATATATACCTTCTGGAGTGCTTGTGAGAGTTTGACAGGATAATACAACTCCAGCTTTTGCAGCCTGATAGGTTCTCAGTAGATGTTAACTCCCCTACCCACACCTCCTTCCCTAGTGGGCTTGCTGCTTCCTGATGGATCTTGATAAACTTTGGATGAGCTTGGATGCCCCAGAGGTCCCTGGGGTTAAGAAATTGGATGCAGCATCAGGGCATTACGGCACTTTGCTTTATGGCATGATAGTCATACGTCGCATTTTAGAGAGGACAATGGGGAAGGAATCCAACGTTGTGTGTTGAAGCAAAAGGATTGCCATTTGCAGCATGTTCAGAACAGCTCTGGTTATACAGGTGGAAGAACAAGATGATTTATTATGATACAGTCAATCTCTTAAGCAAGTGTTCTTTAAAGTATTTTGATTGCAAATTGCAAAAAGTAGTTGCAATTCAGAGCCAGATGCCATGACTATTTATTGATTGTCAGCCTACTCTTAGCAGATAAAAATGACAAGATGAGCACTCTGTGTGGTATGTGGAAGTAAATGTCCCTACCAAAAGCTGTGTGCACTATACTCATTTTCCACGAAACCTTCTTAAACTCTTCATGTTTGAAATGGCCTATTTGTTCCTGCTGCCAAAGATGGAAAGAAATGTGAGCTAATTATAGAGAGGGAGTTTGTCTAACAGAAGGGCTTTTCACTAGAAGCTGAAGGGAGCTGTTTCCCTTTTGCATCCATAATAGCTTGATGGGTTTGAAAAAATACACAATATCATCTAATAATTTCTAACTTGGACTCACTTGAGAAACTATAAAATGAAGGGAGTTTTAGATTACAAGGTAGGGTAAGAATATTTGTGTTGACATATATGTTAAACTAGCAAAAGGGGTATCATCTCTGCTCCACTGGGGCTTATAAGCCAAAATGAACACTATGGATCTGCAAGTAACAGGATAGACTCACAGAGGCAGTATCACTTTTTGAGATAACAGGATTCTGAATGTCAACCAAATCTATGAGAGTAACCTGCACAGGAGTGTTTTGCTCTGGCAGTGAAATTGTAAATTACCAGCCTAAAATGATACTCAGGGGGAATGGCAGAGGGTGTTGCGGGAGGAGAGTATTTTTATTTCAATGTAATTAGGGAAGGTTTCCTTGCAGAAGTGATGAATGCTTTCTTTGAGGCATTAAAAAAAATCTCTATTCCAAGATCTTGGCAGTTATTTCCAGGAGCTGAATTTGTTCCCTCTGCCACTTCTCTACACCTCTCCCAATTGTTCCAGATCCAAATAAGCCGTGATCTCAGCTGTGAAGTGTTCAGAGTTCTAAGTTGCAACTCCAATGAAGCTCTCGTCTTAACAGTACCACATCCAAAAGGGGCCCAGGACTTTTCTAGGGATCTGTCCTCAAGTTGGAAGCAGGGGCTTTCAGGGCTGAAAGTCTTTTTTGATCAGAGATGCCAAGTGGGGTTACGTCCCAGTCCCCTGAAGAGGCCACAGAACTTCAGACACATATTTTACATCATAGCGCTCAAGTTTGGGCAGCGCTTTGGACAACAAATGTCTCAGGTGGAAATTGCATGTGTGCTGACTGTGAAAATGAAATTTAGAGTCTTCCTCTGTCCTTGAGAGCAGGAATTCCATTGTTTGGCCCGTATGACCTAAATTTGACTCTGAATATCTTTGGATACCACTAATAACCATGACTATTGAATGGTGGGAAGGTGACGACATGAATTTCCTCAAACTCAGAGGGACATTCCAGAGGGAAACTGGATGACTCCAGTGTTAGCTCTTTTTCTGCTTACCTATCATGGGGAGTGAATTTTACCTCAACTGGTTCTGGCGCCTTCATTTCTTATCTCTATTAGATGTCAGGAAATGTCTCTAAGCCCTAATCACCCAATGATATTTTATAAAGCACAACGTCTAAGCTTCCCTTTTTAGTTGAAATGTTGAGGACTGAAGCGGGAGATAAAGACCTTGTTTCTTTGGCTGCTGGCCAACCTGAATTAAAGAAGAAAAACAACTTCAACAGAATTTCTTTTGAGGCTGTCCAAAGACTGTTTTCTGGAACATAAAAAGCATCTATATTCCATTATGATTTTGTTAACTGTTTGCAGTAAACTTTGAAGGTGTTTGCCCTGATCTGAACACCAGTTAACCCACAATCTCTGTTTCATACATCCATCCTCAGCTGGTGACATGCTCTTATTAATCCTTTGGTCCAGTTGGGTATCTAGTGTGTGGTGGAGCTGAAACAAAATTTTACCCTGTGCAGAAATCTGAGTTCTCCATCTTATTAAAAGATGAAAACATAAGATGGGATATGAGGCGGAAGACAGGGCTTTGGTATCCAGTTCTGGGGCTTGAGGAGATCCTTAAGCCTCAATTTTATATATAAAATGGCAACAAAGACTTGTATTTGTCACCATCATTGAAAAAATCAGATGAGATAATGAATTAAAAGTGCTTTGTACATCAAAAAGCCCTGATTAAACAAATACTACTTCTAAACAAACGGATGAATGCAACTCCTAATATAGATATGCCAGAAGCAATCTTTAAGGATAGATCTAAATTTTGAAGGAATGGAAAGTGGCTCAATCTTAAGTGTCTTTTCATATGACTTGCTCTTTATTTGGACATTTCTGAGAACTGAAATGGTTACCATATTGCTAGAAACTCATACAGTAATTGGAGATGTTCTTGGTGCTGAGTGATAAAGTGACCAGGGTATTATTTCCCAATGGAATTTCCACTGTCTGCTGAATTTATGTTTTTGTTGGCTTGACCCTTCTATTGAAATCTCCCTGACATCCTGTTATTAGGAAATTTGGGGATTATATTCTCTTCTGTAAAATGGGGATAATATGTCCTAGGGTTTTTGTGAGGTTTACAATGAGATATTTTCTGTAAAGCACTTATGATAGAATGTTGTCCACAATGTGTATATAATAAATGTTAGCTATTACTACTATTGCTATCATTACTTTGATTACAATTATCACTGGGTAAATCACAAATGTAATGGTCGCATTTCTCTGTTTGATCAGCCATTGACTAAATTAAACTTCAAGTGCTTTTGGAAGGAAGAGTATGTGAGATAGCTAAGAAAAGTTGATAAAATTTTCTCTCTTTGATAGTAGAATGACCAGTTGTTGAGTGTTTTTTTCCCTCTTTTGAATGACAGAAATGCCAACTCCCTGTAAACACGAGAAAGCACAGATGAACAAATGAGGTGCTTCACAGTCTGCTTCTCAACCACATGTTCTGGGCAAGAGATTCTAATGCTTCAGAATAGCCACTTCTCAAGTTCAAATGGGGCCATCCTTCCTTTCTGGCACTGGCAGTGAGTGCTAGGGTAGTCAATACTATGTTATGGCAAATTAACTTTTGGGCACAAGCCAATTTTTTGTTTCTATAGAAACATTGACTGTGAGAAGATGATGGTCAATGTGTTTTAAGCACTTCCTATTTGCAAGGGACTGCTCTAAGTACTTGATGAAGATCAACTTATTTAATCCTCAAAAACACTCTATGAGGTAGGCATCATTAGCATCATTTTCCAGGTAAGGAAACTGAGGCTCAGAGATGTTAAGTTATCCAGAAGTAAATGGTCGTGTCAGGATTAAATCAACAGCGCCTTCATTCTTGATCATTACTCTCTGAAAAAAAGGCTAAGGTAGAGCGTTTGGCTCTGGGGCAGGGCAACTCTAAGCAGGAAACATGCTCCTTCACAAATGTGCTGGATTCTATCTTGTTCAGGTAGAGATAAAAGGAGCCTTTATGTGTAAACGGAATCTTCTCTCTAGGGTCTTTTGCTGGCAGGGTACCATCATTTCACATACAGAGATAACTCTTATTGTCTGCGGCTGCCATCTTTCATTTCAGACCATACATCTGGGTTGAGTGGTCGAAATAATGCAGATTGTATATTGCTTTCATTTTTTCCAACTCTGCGAAATAAGAATTTCAGAGTGAGGAAAGCTTCCCAGAGTGAGAGAAGAAACTTGGTATGTCATGGAGCTGGTAAGTGACATAACTGGGGTTTGAACCCCTATTTCAAGCTCCCATCTCTACACCATAAGAAAATAATCCCTAGTCAGTCTGGGGTTGCAGGTGGTGTCAACAGATTATAAGGAAAAGCCACCTGTCAGGTCAGGAGTAGTGTTTACACTTTTGGTAGTGCCAGAACAGACAAGGGAGTGGCACAGAGAAGGGGATACTACCACAGAACAGAAGTGTGTCATTAAATGATGCACTGAGGAGAGCAGTGGCTCTGATGGACAAAGGCCAGCTTTAGACCACCTGTAACACTTTGACTCTGTCAGTTCCCACTGGTGTTTTAGGTGTCAGTGTAAACGTTGCTTTCTCTGCACGGCCTGTCCTCACTGCCCTCCTTCCCCAGGCACATACTGATATTCCATTCATGGTCCTAGAGCGCCCTGCCCTTCCCCATTCGTAGCACTATTTCATTTACTCACTCTTTCAACAACTATGTACAGAACTTCTATGCGGCAGCTAATGTTTGGGTGCTGGAAATATACGAGTAAAACAGACCCTGTCCTCACAGAGTGAGATGAAGAAGTCCCATGAAGAAAAGCAGAATAAAGCAGTAGATAGAGACAGAGGAGAGAACACCCTGCTTTCTAAAGTGGTCAGAGAGGGGCCGAGTGAATGAGGGGACGGGGAACATTGCAGGTGTCTGGGGGAAGAGCTTCGCTGGTCTGGAAATAGCAGGCACAAGGGCTTTCCTTGGTGCCTTCAGGTATTTCAGCAAACACCGTGGCCAGGAAATAGTATTAAAGTTTAAAAAACAACTTTACTGGAGTTAATTGATGAGAGATGCCATCACACATGTTCCTCTGTACAATTGCCCATCCAAAGCAGCCAGGCAGCTTTCTCCCATTTGGTGTCATTCTTCCTGAGCGCCCTCCCTCCTGCCCTGCCACTTCCCTCTCATCCCTTTCTTAAAGGACCAGATGACGACTTACCTCTTTTTTTATATCTATTATTATACTTTAAGTTCTGGATACATGTGCAGAATGTGCAGGTTTGTTAAATAGGTATATACACGTGCCATGGTGGTTTGCTGCACCTGTCAACCCATCATCTACATTAGGTATTTCTCCTAATGCTATCCCTCCCCAACCCCCTACCCACTGACAGGCCCCAATGTGTGATGCATCCCTCCCTGTGTCCATGTGTTGTCACTGTTCAATTCCCACTTATGAGTGAGAACATGTGGTGTTTGGTCTTCTGTTCCTTTGTTACTTTGCTGAAAAATGGTTTCCAGCTTCAGCCATGTCTGTGCAAAGGACATGAAATCATCCTTTTTATGGCTGCATAGTATTCCACGGTGTATATGTGCCACATTTTCTTTATCCAGTCTATCACTGATGGTCATTTGTGTTGGTTCCAAGTCTTTGCTATTGTGAACAGTGCTGCAATAAATATACGTGTGCATGTGTCTTTATAGTAGAATGATGTATAATCCTTTGGGCATATACCCAGTAATGGGATTGCAGGGTCAAATGGTATTTCTAGTTCCAGATCTGTGAGGAATTGCCACACTGTCTTCCACAGTGGTTGAGCTAATTTACACTCCCACCAACAGTGTAAAAGCATTCTTATTTCTCCACATCCTCTCCAGCATCTGTTTTTTGCTGACTTTTTAATGATCACCATTCTAAGTGGTGTGAGATGGTATCTCAATGTGGTTTTGATTTGCATTTCTCTAATGACCAGTGATGATGAGCTTGTTTGTTGGCCACATACATGTCTTCTTCTGTGTTTTGCTTTGTTTTGAGACAGAGTTTCACTCTTGTTGCCCAGGCTGGTGTGCAATGGCATGATTTTGGCTCATGGCAACTTTTGCCTCCTGGGTTCAAGCAATTCTCCTGGTTTCAAGCTAATCCCTCCTGAGTAGCTGGCATTACAGGCATGAGCCATCACGCCCAACTAATTTTGTATTTTTGGTAGAGATGGGGTTTCTCCATGTTGGTCAGGCTGGTCTCAAACTCTCGACCTCAGGTGATCTGCCTGCCTCAGCCTCCCAAAGTGCTGGGATTACAGGTGTGAGCCACTGCACCCTTCCCAAATGTTGTCCTTTGAGAAATGTCTGTTCATATCCTTTGCCAACTTTTTGATGAGGTTGTTTGTTTCTTGTAAATTTCAGTTGTTTTTAGATTCTGGATATTGGACCTTTGTCAGATGGGTAGATTACAAAAATTTTCTCCCATTCTGTAGGTTGCCTGTTCACTCTGATGATAGTTTCTTTTGCTGTGAAGAAGTTTTTTAGTTTAATCAGATTCCATTTGCCAATTTTGGATTTTGTTGCCATTGCTTTTGGTTTTTTGGTTATGAAGTCTTTGCCCATTCCTATGTCCTGAATGGTATTGCCTAGGTTTGCTTCTAGGGTTTTTACAGTTTTAGGTGTTATGTTTAAGTCTTTAATCCATCTTAAGTTAATTTTTGTATAAGGTCTAAGGAAGGGGTCCAGTTTCTGTTATCTGTATATGGCTAGCCAGTTTTAACACAGTTGTTAAACAGGGAATCTTTTCCCGGTTGCTTTTGTGATGTTTGTCAAAGACCAGATGGCTATAGATGTGTGACATAAAAGATATTCTGTTTTCTTAAGCCTCATGCTCTACTTCTTCCCTCCCAATTTTTGTCCCAGTAATGCTGTGTTGCTTTTAATTGCTCACATGATGCAAGCCATTTCACTCTACAGAGATTTAACATGGTGTTTTCACAATTAGGTATGCCAGTCTCCACCTTTCTTGCCTTGGTAACATAGATCCTTCAAAATCCAGATTGGTTTTCTATTTTAGAACACAGTAAAGTCTCATTTTTCTGTGCTCATACTATGACCCATGCAGACTTCCATCGTGGCTTTTAACATCTCTCATTGATTCATTCCTCAAGCTTACTTTGAACACGTCCTGTGTGCTAGGCAATGCCCTCTGCTGGGCAATGTCCTCTGTGCTGAGGAGACTGCATTGGCAAAACCAGATAGTTTCCTTTATGCAAAAATGTGTATTTTAGAAAATATTTGCAGAAACAAAGTCTTACATGACAGATGTGAAAAGTGCTGTGCAATACAACAATGTGAACACCGAGCCTGCTGGGTAAGTAAAGAAGTTTCTGCCATGGAGGAGACATGTAACCTGCCTCTGGAGGGCTGAGCTGTACTCACCCAGGTGAAGAGAGAAGGGGAAGAATGATTTATTGAAATTATTGGTTTACCCGTCTGTGGTCTCATGCAGCGCTTAAGTCACGTCAGGAGAGATACTGTATATATTGCATTATTGTATCCCCAGAACCTAGTGCAGTGCATGGAACATTTATCAATGTCTGTTGAACAGAACAAAGTTGCTGAATGGTTTCCCGGGTTTACTGGAGGACAGAGAGAATGGGGCGGGGCTCGACTGTTGGTTACCTGGAAGAGGATGCTGAAGGAGGGAGGCAGAAGCTATCCAGCACCACTCAGCTGCCCTTCACCCCAGTCTTCCCACCACCCAACTGGAGTTCAGGAAAATGGCCTCCTACTGCTCCCCGAAGGCCTCCAGGGCTGGTAGGGGCAGGAACCTGAGGCTGCCTTGAGCAGGCTGAGATCTCCCAGGCCCCTTGCCAAGAGACCCTCTCGTGTGCCTCAGAGCTTACAGAGCCATCCTGCGCTGTTGTGTCCACTGTGTTCAAAGTACAAGGTCTTATCAATGAGTACCATAAAAGTGGCTATTTGCAGTCCCTGCTGCAAGGCAGGAGGAACTCCTGTCATTTATTTACTTCCTGGAACCCTCTTCGATTTCCTTTATTCAAATTGTCGTTTATTCTCTCCATTCTTACTACACTGGATTTCTCAGAAGAGCTTCCAAGACTCTTCCCACAATTACTGTGGGACAACAGTAAATAGTCTACAATTTTCAAGGGCTCAGTATCTTTTAATCCTAAAAATGGCTGTATATTGACCTTTTGCCACCCAGCTGTGGTGTGATGGAAACTAGGGGGCCCAATCTGAGGGTAGAGTGCCTTGTAATCCTGGATTTCAAGAATGAGCTTGAATTTATTTTCGTGTCAGCTCATGATGGTGACTTATTTCTGAAACTTCGTAGTAGCAATAGATGGAGTGAGTATTCTTAGGGCTGCACAAAGAGAAGTTTGAAAAGTTCTTCAATTTATCTTCTTAAATTGACATAGAACTAAATAGAAAATAAACAGTAATCTATTCTTTTTTAATATTAAAAGAGAAATTTATTTTTAATACAATTAAAAGCTTAAACATAAAGTAAGAATTTTCTTATTTCTAGCCTGTTTTCAGCTAACAGGTAATAAATTTGTTTTGGCTTGTGCTCAAATAAAATATACAACTTGTGGCTATCATCCTTGTCATCAGCCTCTTTGTAGCCTTGAAGATAGTTTCCCTCACCGAGAAAAATCATCCCTATTAAGCATTTTACCCCAACCTACTTCATCTTAGTCCCTAAACTAAATGTTTAAAAAGTAGGTTAAATTTCAAAACTGACCCCAGGTCAAGTTGAGAATGAGATGCAAAGTTAAGCATATGTCTCTAAATTTCTAAATAGCTTTCCAACTTGTTCTTTCAGGCTGGCAGGAGTCTTTCTGGGTTGAAGTCATGGATTGGTACATACATTTCTGGAGAAACATATACCATGACTTGCCCATTTTCTAATAACAATCACGTTTTCCAATAGCATATAATCTCAAATTCTTATCTCCAGAGGCCAAAGGGCATACGCCTTAACATCTGGCAGTGGCTGGATTACTTTCACATTGGAAAACTGTTGTAGATGGTGGATGGGTCACTCTGAACTGATGGAACCACAATAAAGATTGCAGAAACAAAATAATAATTTAAGTTAAAAATGAAACACTGCCAATTTCTTGAGCTGTTATCTAGGGTTTTAGGGTTTGGTTATTTGTCTCTCCATTACTTCTGTACTCTGGATACAGAGATTCCAGGGATTCGCAGTTGGCAATAAAGTTTCATTGTAGCACAGTGAGAAATGTAAACAGCATTACAATTTTTTAGGCAGAACAGAAACAAGCTCTTTTTAATTATGTCAGTGTGGAAACAATGTAACCAACAAAGAAAAAATATGGAGATGGTCTTGTGTTTGGAAAGAGGATGGTAGTGGGCTGCATTGTTTTGTGTGATGTATTGATTTGGGACATGTATGTGTTCTTAGTGTGTCTGTTTTGAACCCCCTACAAAGTTTCTGTCTATAGGAGATTCAGTGTGACTGATACTTTATGGAATTGACTCTGATATTGGGGTATATTGCTTGATTTTTTCCTATATTTTAAATAATCTAAGAAGCAGACACTGAAAGCAAGCTTTTCAGTTTCATATTTTAGTTTTGCCACTGAGTGCGTTGCCTTAATTAATACAATTGTGTTGACTTATGGGCTTACTCCATTTCACTTACCCTTTGCAATGAGGAAGTAAAACAGGAATTTATAAATAACTCAAAACTTAATTACTTATGTGAGGATGGAAAATATATGATTTAACACACACATCGGGGGGAATAACAAGGTTCAAGTAATAAATATGTTTATGATTAATGACCAGAGGAAATTCCATAGCAGGCACATCCAGGCTCACTCACACACAAGGCACGCCACTGATAATCCTGCACATCCTTCCCCCTCCATCTCTTCCCCAGCCTCTATTCAAATGCACGTTCCCCCAGACAGAATACATACACAGACACAGGATAAAATTGGTAAAGAAAGCTCATGTCAATTAAATGCCAGCTTTTCATGGGAAAGGTGATTAATTGGATCAGCTACAAATCTCTAAGGCAGATCACTGTAAATGGGGCGGGGTGAGGATGTTGTTAGAATTTAAAAGGCAAGAAAAAGCCATCAACAGTGCGTGTAAGGCTACAAAGTCATGGATTTCCAAGCTGACTTACATAATTTTCCCAGGTTTCAAGAAGGGTTCAGTGTACACTGGTGTCAACTTTAGTCTTAATAGGCCAGATCAAACTTGGGGACTGGGAATCAGAGCAAAATTGTATCAGCATTATCATTCAGCTGACTGCCCTGGAAAAGGGAGCCCCCTCTGTGATGACCAAACAGTGTGGCCCGGATAGGACTGACTGTAAGGGTGATTCCAACCTCAGTGGCTCTATTTGGAAGAGGGCCTTCCCCAGACCTCAATAAGGCAGGCTGCAATTGCTCAAAGATTTCCCAAAGAACAGATTTAAATTTTGCTATATTATTTTATTTGAGTGTTAAGTAATAATCATTTGGTGTGTCAAGAAAGTACACATAGTGCTTATTGGACTGTGTTCTTTTGGGTGGTTACTTTTGCATATGAATTTTTCTGCTTTTTCTTGCCATGAATTTATTTTTTATTGGCTTATTTATGATATTCTTTTCAACCTTATTGGTTGTCCAAATCCAAAGTCCATTCCATTGTGAGATAGCTATATATCCCAGCAGCAGAGGGAAATAGAGGATTCTCTGCTTTCTTCTGATTTACCCATGAGACTGGTGATTTATCTTTCTTTACTTATTTTGACTTTTAATAACTGCAAGAATCCTTAAGTGGACTAATTTTAAAAGAATTAGCCCAGCCCTGGCAGAAAGCAATGCATACTTGGAGATCTCCCCTGAGACATAAAATGTTTCCTGCTAAATTGAATTCAATTGACTTGTATGAAAACAAGTTCACAAGGCCTGAGACTTTGGGAAGCCATAAACAATGGGAGGCATCAAGTGGAATCCATGCTTCCAAACTTGGGGTCACTGGTTCATGTGGCGCCAGTGGGGTGAGGGAAGGGTCATAACGTGTTTAAAAGAATCATCAAAGTCTGGAAGAGTGGTCACATAGGCTGATGGTGTGTCAGTAATCTCATGACAGGCACCAAGCTGTGCCCACACCAGCTGATGCCAAGAAGATAAAGAGCAGATGGAGGAGCAGGATCAAGAGGGGGTGGGTTCAGAGGGAGTTTGGGCTCCTTACAAGGAAGACCATCTACCATGAGTGGATAATGACTGCCAAAAGAATGACAAGGGAAAATTAGGGTACTGGGCAGCCACTTGGAGCCAAAATAAACAGCACAGGGCACTTCCTCCCTGAAAAACATGTGGAACATTTTTGTGATCACTCAGAGTTGGCATCAGAGTACAGGGTGATACCACAAAACAATTTGTTGTTATAACTGAAAATCAAAAGTCTACATTCCCACATTGAATAATGGTACTCTTTGCTCTATTCTGAAGTGCTATGCTGAATATATACTGAACCTAGAATGGTGTTTTCTCACAGTTGAGTAAAGGAAGGGAAGCATTAGAAAATTAATGGAATGCTCTAAATTTTGAAGAATGACAAGTGAGGATGGTCTTAGAAGTACTCATGGCGGTCTAACATAGCACCTCACGTGAAATAGGCACAACAAATAATTGTACATAGTAGATACCCAGTAAATACTTTCTTGATTAATAACTGAATGGATAACAGGCTTCAGGGTGGGGAGGATCTCTCCTTAGGAGATGGCTTTTTTCCTCCTCCAAAAGGAAACCACGAGCAAGAGGAATACAGAGTGGCAGACACAGGTGAGTTCATGCACTCATTCAACCCATATTAAGAGCATGTGTATACCTATGTAACAGACTTGCACATTCTGTATGTGTAACCCAGAACTTAAAGTATAATAATAATAATAATAACAGACAGCTTTTTATGTGCTTGGCACTATTCTAGTCACTGGGAGTAAAGAGATAAACAAAAAATATCTCTAACTTTGTGGAATATGCATTCTAGTGAGGAAGACCAATCATACAAAAAAGATCACATATCTATATATGTTGACTAGCTTTAAAAGCTTGGAAGAAATCAAGGCTGAGTCAGGAGATAATGGGTGATGAGCATATGGTGGCATTTTCATGGCATGAACAGGTAAAGTAGTGATCATTTGAAATCAGGATCTGGAGTTGACATTTCAGAAAAATAAAACAAAAATGAGAGAGCGACCATGGAGAGACCTGAGTAAACAATGTTCCTGGCAGGGAAAATAGCAAGGTAAAGGCCAAGAGGCAGGATTGAGCTTGGTGAGCATGTCTGACCTACAAGAACTCCAGGTTGGTTGAGAGGAGTGCAGGAGGGAGACAGTGGAGGGGATGGAGTTGGAGAGATGGGTAAGGGCTGGTGATGCACAGGCAAGGCTGGCTACTTAGGAGTCTCAGTGCAAAATGAAAACATGAGGCCCCTTGTTCAAAAAGCAATACGAAATGGCTTTAAAGGTTACTAAAATAGAAAACTTTCTCTTTTCTTTTTCTTTGCTTTTTGTAGTCTCTCCCTCATCGTAATTTTATTTGCTGTTTATGTGTTACTCGCTTGGGTTTGGGACAATTCATAGGGGAGCATAGACCCTCATGGGCACCTGGGGTCCCTGTTTTGGTACTTAGTGTATGCAAAATCCCGTGACTTCGTGGACTGAGCAGGATTCCTCCTTCTACCAGCCACTGGGCCACCAACCTGCCCTACTGGGCTGCAGGGAGAGGAAGTCAGTCTCCTCTTTCCATGGACCCTCCCCACCCAATGTGCTGGGTGGCGCCCATGGAATCGCACCTGCTGTGTTGGGATGTGCTAGGTACCTGGATTAGGGGGAGTAAGGGGCTTTCCCTGCTGCCTACCCCACCCTATCTCCCACTGCCTGTCAAAGTGTTGTGGCTGTCTGTCCAGTCAAGATCTTTTCCAGTTGCCAGTCATCAGCTGCCATGAGTCAGAGAAAGTGAGGGGTAGGCCAAGTAGGGCCTGGGACACCAGGGAGGAGAAAGCAAGCAGCCAAAACCCATCCTGGGAAGGCATAGAAGAGGAGGGAGGCAGGATTGCCCATGAGCTGAGGCTCCCAGTGCTGAGTGCATGCTCCATTGTTCCCCTGTATTTCACTTAGAAAGCTCAAATTCAGAGGCCAATTATTGACAATTCAAAGTTATCAATAGTAAAGCATTAAGTACGAAGCACAGGACTCTTCTGGCACATAGCCTTGAGTGATTTCGCTGGTCATACTCCATTCTGTATGGCACAGGTCATGGCAAAGGCTCTGAGCTTTATTCTAAGTCAGATGGATAGATGGGGAATGGGTGGTTGGGGAGAGTGACAGGGAAAATGATCTGACCAATGTTTTAAAGAAACTGTCTAGCCAGTCGTGGTGGCTCATGCCTGTAATCTCAGAACTTTGGGAGGCCAAGGTGGGCAGATCACCTGAGGTCAGGAGTTTGAGACCAGTCTGGCCAACATGGTTAAACCCAGTCTCTACTAAAAGCACAAAAATTAGCTGGGCATGGTGGCACACACCTGTAAGCCCAGTTCCTCAGGAGGTTGAGGCAGGAGAATTGCTTGAACCTGGGAGGCAGAGGTTGCAGTGAGCCGAGATCACTCCACTGCATTCCAGCCTGGGCGACAGAATGACTCCCTCTCAAATAATAAATAAATATAAGATAAAGAAATTGTCCCAGCAGACCAGATGAGGATGAAAGAGGGAAACCAGGAGGGTTATGAGATGATGGTGGCTTGACTTGAGGCAATGTTGACAGAGGTAATGAGACATGGTCACATTTCATGTGTGTCATATGTGTTTTGTAAGAAGGACTTCTAAGTTAGTTTTAAATTATTTTGGAAAAACTGTTCAACATGAGGGGATGTTTCTTGTAGACCTGAGGGCAGAAACCACTGACAAACACTTCCATATGTGCCACTATGATGGACCAGGATCAAATATTTCCAGGATCGCAAATGGTAGAAAACAACATTTGGGTACAAAGGAGACGATTATTTTAAAATGAAATTTTAAATTATTTTTTTATTAAGAAATACTTTTTCAACCAAGCAACCATAAGTGCCAAGATAGCATGATTTATATAAAGCACAACTTTGGTCTGACAGTAACAAGTGAATTTTACAAAAGAAAATACTCTGGCCGGGCGCAGTGGCTCACGCCTGTAATCCCACCCCTTTGGGAGGCCGAGGTGGGCAGATCATGAGGTCAAGAGATGGAGACCATCCTGGCCAACATGGTGAAACCCTGTCCCTACTAAAAAATACAAAAATTAGCTGGGCGTGGTGGTGCATGCCTGTAGTCCCAGCTACTTGGGAGGCTGAGGCAGGAGAATTGCTTGAACCCAGGAGGCAGAGATTGCAGTGAGCTGAGATTGCGCCACTGCACTCCAGCCTGACGACACAGAGACTCTGTCTAAAAAAAAAAAAAAAAAAAAAAGGAAAGAAAGAAAATACTCTGATCTCAGTTCTGGGGCACAGAGAGAAAATCTTTTGCTGAATGTTCACCAGGAAAGGTGGTAACCAGCTCTTCAGTCTTATGCTAGAATCTTGATTTGTTTACTCTGTTATCTCTGAAATCTGGGTAGGAAAGATGTACTCAGGAGTGTGGCTTGGGGCATCTCCAGCCTGAAGTCCCAGCTCTGTCCCAGCTGTTTCTCGGCCCCAGTGAAGCTGTTGCTAAGGTGCTGGTCCCCTTAGCACAAACACCAGCCCAGAATGCACCATGTCAGCTCCCAGCTTCCCCCTGTAGGTGGCCTCTCCTCTGCCTGGTTCTGCCTGTTTGGAAGGATGCCCACATTTGTATCTCCTGATTGTTTTTCTTTCACTCATCAAGCTGAAAGTAGCCAACTGGGAAGAGAAGGTGCTCTTTTCTGGGATATAATAATAATCCTTATTTTTGAAAGTGCTTTCAAAAACATTATTATTTAATCGCTATTAACATTTCCCAGCGGCATTAACTATCTTGACATAATAAGAAGTAGATGGAGATGAATATTGGAAGGAAATTACATTGCCTTTCAAAATCTCACAGAGTCAAAGTTACTGCATGATCGTTAATGAGTGAAACGTCAAATTTCTAGAAAAAAATGAAGGATAAGAAAGACTATTACCAAGTTTGTATGCTCCAGTTTATTCACCTAAAACATCAGAGCTCTAGAGTCAAAAATGTGTGTTTCATTCCTGAGTCACTAATGCTGTAAGATACAAATGATCTGTGGTGGCAGAGAGAATTTTCCACCTATGCCTCCTCACTTGGCAAGAAAACGTTTGAGGTGGTACAAGAGGCCAACCACACATTTTGTGTGCGGACCCTGATCTGTCAAGTCCTGTGTTTGCCATTTTAAAACTTTTCTTGGTGGGGTGTAATGTGAATCTGCGAATGTCCTAGTTCTTTTCCCCCGTGTGAAATCCCAGGTTTTGTACCTTGGGTATTTTCAAAACCTGATTTCACTGGATGAACATTTCTTTTCCTGGTGTTAGAATAATGAGTGTCAGTGTGGTTTCAATATACCAATTTGTTTTCCTTGTGATGCCCTCAAGGAAAGGCGGTGTGGAGCAGCCTGTGGTCTGTGGCCACAGGCAGAACTGTACAAAGTGGCACATTGTCCAAGTGCAAAGATAAATCCAAACTCAGGGCTGGTCCTGTCAGTTCAGGCAGCTCAGAGATGTGTTTGGCATCACAGCCGGCACCTTTCTATTGAGCCCAGATGTGTTTCCACGGCAAAGGAACTGTGTCATTAACCGCTAGGGTGTTGCTATGGCATTTGCATGTTATTAAAAGCATGATGTATGTAGAAATGGAAGCATTTTATATGTTCTGAAGGAATTATCTAGTGGTTATTTTTGTGTCGACAAGTCAATATATCTGAAAAGAATCATTGCAATTTAAGTTATTGATTGAATATAACTTATTGCATTGAAAGGATGGATATCTTGATTGTCAAATGTGAAAGAGCTCAGAGGGGATTCTGACAGTCACCTTTCTTAATATATCTCATGCTGACATCAGAGTAAGAATTTTGTTGGCTACTGAAGAAAATCCCACTTCTCCATCAGCATAAAGAGATTACTGCAGATGCTAATCCAGAAAGAAATTTGAAACAAGGTGCTCCCTGTGATGCTCTTGGGCAATGGGAAACATAAACTGTTCCAGACCCTGTTTTCCTAGATTCCCCTTGTCCCTACTGTACTGTCACTACACTGGTACAGGGACCTCTAGCTCCATGCGCACACTCCAAGGATCCACACGGGAAACTAACACAAGTCTCTACATCTTCGCAAACCAGTGTTGCCGTGGTGGAGAGTAGTTGTATGCAGGCTCCTGTCCCAGGGAACACACTTGTGCCTAAGCACTACCTCCTCATCTCTTTTTTTCGTCCCCTACTCTGAGAAGTCTTAACAAGTCTAGTGTAGAGCAAGAAAACAAGCTCTGTATTATGCTTTCTATATAAATCTATTCAATCTCTGTTCGATGCTAAGGATTTCAGTCTGTTTGAGACTTAAAAGCTGAAAAATTGGTTTATTCATTCTGTTATACTTCTGAGATCTTACTGCCATAGCTGGTGTCCACATTACAGATGAAAATTATATGGGAAAAAGAAACATGAATGAAAAAGAAAACAAGGACACATCAAAATAGTCTGTTACCTGTTTGATATACAACATGGCCAGGCACTTCTAGAACATAAAATACTGTGGGATATGTTAACACAGCTTGTACCTGTGCAGCTAATTACCCATAGCATCATTTACCCATCAGTTACCCATATGGTCTGAATTCATGTGATTATAGATTTTTTAGAGCTTGGAGAGACTTCAGAGTTTATCTAGTCCACACTGTTGTTGTTTTTTCCCTTCCTTTTTTCTTTTCAACAGTAGAGGATTGAAGAACAGAGGATATAAGTAACTTTCACATGGTAACATACATAGTTAAAGGCAGAATCTACAGTAGAACTTGGCCCTTAAGCTTCTACTAGTGATCTCTTTCTGTGAAATCTTGATGCATTGAACGCTACAATGCCAAGCCTTCTACTTCCTTGGCATCACCCCTCATGGCTTCCTCCCTTGAGAGGGACTCCAAGATGGAAGCACACTGAGCGTAGACTAAGGGCCCAGTGTGTAAGGAAAGATTCTCTGAGCCCATGAAATGGCCTCAGTGAACAAATGTTTAGTAAAGAGAAAGTCACTGGAGGGATCACTTGGAAAATTCTGTAAAAGACCATCCAGTTAAATCTGTAGGATTCCAAGATCCAGGCTACTCTGAAAACCTGGTAAATGCTACAAACCCTTTCCCAGACAAATGCATGTTTGCATGAAAGTCTGTACATACATTTAAACTGTTTGCAGATCACCTAAAACCCAATCTATGAGCCCATTTTAAGAACCCTATTATAGAGATAAGAGCACTTTTTGAGATAGCAGGTAATGCTTGAGAAAACACCAGAACAGTCACCTTCTCCAGAGCACCACCCTGGTCATTGTAGTAGATGGAATAAGTATAAACAGGTTAGTCCAAGGGATATCTCAGAGGGTGGGGAGCAGAAACGTTTGGATTTTAAATATTTCAAGAGTGTGAGTTTTGATAGAAAGCTGCACCCACCCTTCAGTCAAAGTCATTCTTGATGGGGGATGGGCTATAGTCTGCCTGGCCAGAGCAAGGCTAATGAGGGCTCAAACAGAGAAAGGGCTGTGCAATTGAACAAAGACAATCTTGTTGGCTCCTGAGTTCTATTGGAGCTAATAAGCCACGTGGGAGGGTGTACCTTTGGGAGAAGAGAGCTGTAACCTTCCTTAGCTTAACAGGAAAGAAGGGGACATTGCTGATTTCCAAGTTCTCTGGTCCTTGGAGACTTTATCCAATAGTAGTAACCGCAATGAAAATATTTAATTAAGAAGCCGGATCTTGGAATTTATATCTCTCATTACTTTGAATTTGAGTCTCTTAACAGACGGGAAAGAAGTTGGGGTGAGGGTTGGGGGTCCTGAGGTTGGGGAACAGTGTCCCTCACTCACTGTGTAATCAGTAAATACTCTGCACCCTCAACATGACAAACCCTCTGCTGTGTGTTGGGAATAAATAATAAAATAGTGCACATGGATGCTGTCTTTATGAAGTATAAATTCCTTTAAGAGATGTTGAGAAGCAAACTGACAGTGGTGTAATGCAGGAAGTGGTACATGGGAACCCCAGGGTGAGGTGTTCCTAACCAAGTCTGTGGCAATACTTCTTGGAGGAAATGGAGACTTGAAGGGTGGTTGAGGTTAACCAGGTGAAGAGCGAGGAACAGGGCCTTCCAGGTGGAAGAAAATGCCCATATGACAGCACCAGCTTCACAGAAACTGAGCGAAGGAGGTGAGGGTGAGGAAGGGAGCCAGAAGGGATGAGCTACTACTGTAGGCAGGTAATAGACCACAGAATGAGGTTTTGTAGGATTTTCTAAAAGGTTAGGGCTTGAAGTGGAAAACAAGAAAGGGTACTGAAGGGTTTTATGTGGAGAGGTGACCCAGTGTACAATTCATCCTGGTGTGACTGTATCAGGAAGAGAGATTATGACGGAATCTCATGTTAGTATGCATTTGCCAAATTCTCTTGTCTCTTAGACCTTTAGTGTAAGAAGAAAACAGTAGTCTTGCCCCATGTTCCTGTTTAGGTTCCCACACAGATGCATCTTACCTGCAGCTTTGGGTGTAGATTTTAGAAATGAATCAAGCCTTGCACAGTTTTGTTTCCCATCTCTTCCAATGCAGGCCAGTGTTACAAGTTTGATGCTGCTGAAGATGGTACTGTTACTTGGTGGCCCTTCAGAGAGTATTCTTATGTACCATCCCATGGAAGATAGAGAAGTATGGGAGATAAAACTGTGGACTGTTTCTCCCCTTGCCCTCATTCATGAATCCCCTCCTACCTGCCTTCCTTGGAGGAGAGACTCATCTGATTGCTGAGACAGAGAATGGGCTCTGACCACATGTGACTTCACTTGTCCTTGGTTCTGTTTGGAGCCACCTCTTGTTAGGATCCCACTGCTCTGCTCATGCATTTGAGGCTTACCCAGGTGCACTCAGCCTTTGCAGCGGGGAGATCTGGGCTTCCAAGTGTAGACTTTGCTTATGGGAGATTGATTAGGAGCTATGTTTTGGCTGTAGGTCAAGCTGCATTCTCAAATTCAGCTAGATTAGCCATAAAGCTCATTTTTGCTTTCATCTTTCTGATTCCTATATTCATCTTATATTTGGCCTGAACTCAGAGGGAAATAAACAAATGTTACCATGTAGACCCTGAAAACTCTGAGTATTAGCATCACTGACTTTTCCTTATCTACACATGGATTGCTGGTTTTCTGTCTGCTCTTTGCTAAAATCTGGGTGTAGTAATAGACTCATCCTTGTTGATCTAATTCATTTCTTAACCCTTACAAGAAGGCAGTCTTCAAAGTGGGAGAAATCTGGAGAGAAAGGAAGTTGGAGACCCCTCACTACCTTCCACACTCACCTTAGCTAACACTTAACTTCTATCCCTTCTCTCAAGAAAGAAATGAGAGAATGGTTAGCTTAAAGATGTCTCTTATGCTGTCCATTCACAGCATTTAGGAAACTAAATGGAGAGATTAGAAGGTAGTAGATAGAGCATGGAGGGGAATAAGCAAGAGACCTTTCTTACCCTCTTATGTCATCCAGTGTCCAGGGAATTAGTTTTTGGATATTAACTTTATCCCTGGCTCCATCTTATTTGACTAACCTTATCTTGCCGTTCTTTTATTTTCTTGGTTGTCTTAAATCTATCTTATTTCACTACATGCATCTTCAGACACTTCTTAAATCATGTTAGTAACAAAGCAAGAAATAGGTAAATAAATAAAATCTACCCTAAATATTCAAGGCCCTTCAGAGCTGCTTGGCTGCACAATCTGCTTTGACATGTAGAGTTTCATAATTTAGAAACACTCTATGAAACATGGCAAAGTCCCACATAAGTGATTTCTAAAAGTTATTAATATTGGTGCCATCCTCTACTAATACAGATTTTTCAGTTAAGTTCTTATGTTCAATTCATACTTAAGTTAATTTAATCATTAATTTTAATAGCTATTCTATTTCTAGGATATGTCCAGAGACCAGACTCTATTAGTCCTTGAATCTCAAGGTATAGTCTAGTTTTCTTTTGGAAATATCTATGGGCAAAGTCTAAACCCTCTTTATTAATCAGTTCAGTGTCTCACTGAAGTGTTTTCCAGAGTTTGGAGTGCAATCTTGAATGATTATGACTCATTTGAAGGCGGGATGGGGCAAGATGAGCGTCCTTAGCATCTACCTGCTGCAAATACTAGGTTGGTGTAAAAGTAATTGCGGTTTATGCCATTACTTTTAATGGCAAAATTACTTTTGCACCAACATAACATCAGTCAATAGAGAAGTATGAGAAAGAATTTTGGAATTAGAGATGGTGGGAGCTCAGATATTAAGCTGAGAAACCTACATTTCTTCAAAAACATCATCTGGTCTGCATTTAGAAACCATTCAGTCCAACAGTGCTATCCTTTGGAAGACTATCTGTTTTAACAAGTGTTTCTGTGACTTCGTCTTCAGCAAGCTTTTATTTGGTGGCTACTGTGTTAGGTGCTAACCATATCTCCTCCTGGAGTTCTGGCTCTGGTTCTAGTTCCTTCATAGAGTTTTATAACGAGGGAAATTTGTAAGCTGACTCAATGGTCCTGTATTTCAGTTCACTGATTCTTTATTCCACGGACACAATCGTATACCTGATTGTCCCTTTTACCCCGAAATTTATAGTCTCATGTCTACATATATTTGTTTTCTGAGTGTATTTTCTTGCAGTCCAGAACACATATTATACATTGACTGAGCATTTTATTCCTTGATTATTCTTGTTTTCATCTCTATTCTTGTTTACGTTTCTATAATTGCCTGTAAGTATGTGTGTGTGAGTAGGTGCACACCCACACCCACACATTTCCATATGTCTGCTGAGTTGGCAGACTGGTAGGCATTGGGAGGAAGAAAATACCACTTGGTAATAACAGATTTGGTAGGAAAACTTTTCCCTCCTTAAGGGTAAAAAGGAGGAACCATGTTCCATATTAAAAGAATGGTACATGTAATTATCATCCCAGCTGTAAATAAAAATACCCCACTGTGGTTAGGAAAAGGAGTGTCATAGCCCTGGGCCTCCAGAAGGATCAGATGCCTATTTCTTTCAGGGGTCATAGAAACTGAACCTTGCTTGACCTCAGGGGGTCATGAACATTTTTTCTGTTGATTGTGGATCATCTGGGTTGATAGTCCAAGACAGTGACTTTCCTGTTGTACAGTCACCCAGAAACAGAAGCAGAATAAGTATGTGCTCTGCGACTTTTTCCACTTCCTTTGAGCCAGTGCTATATTGAACTATTCCCAAAATCACTCCAGACACAACTGCCAATTGCATTAGCATCTCTTCCTATTCCCAGTTCCCACAATTTCCAGCAAGGGTGGGGGAGTACAATATGATTGTGCAGCACATTGTACAGCCCATAGCCTCTCCTCTCCTCTTCACTTTGGTAATATCAGGTGAGTAAAGCTGGCCCTCTATGCCCTTAGCCTCCACCCCACCAGCCATCCCTGAGATGTGGAATTCTACAGAAAGAATTCCAGCTGGTTGTAATTAACTGAAAACAATTATTACTACCTGTTCTTTTCTGGGAACTGTGCTGGGTGTTAGAAAGACCAATATGGAGAGGAGAGGCTCTTCCTGGCAAGGAAGCCATTCATTCATTCAATTCTTTATTCATTTCACAATTATCGACTGCTTACCACATGCCAGACAGTGTTCTAGGTGCTGAGGAATAAAGCAGTAAGCAAAACTCAAAAAATTGATTTTCTCATGGAGCTTACATTCTAGTATGGGAAGAGAAATGATGAACAATAAACATAAATGAGTAAAATATATCAGGTTATGATAGTCTTTTTGCTGTGTCTATTTGAACAGACTGTAGTCCTTAATTATCCAGTCAAACACACATCTAGATGTTGCTGTGAAGGTATTTTATAGACGTAAAGTCCATGATCACTTGAATTTAAGAGAGATTATCCTTGAGAATCTGAGTGAGTCTGATTCAGTCAGCTTGAAAGGCCTTAAAAGCAAGACTGAGGCTCCTCTGGGAGAATAAATTCATGTATAAGACAACAACTTCAGCCCATGCCCAGGAGTTCCAGCCTGCCCTTATGGTTGGCCTGACCTGTGATTTTGGACTTATTATGCAGCCTCCATAATTGCCTAAGCTAATCCCTTGCAGCAAATTTCTTCATGTCATCCTTTATTGGATGTAGTTTATTTGGAATAGGATGAAAATCTAGCTTTTTGGGGTACATGAGGTGGTGTCTCCCAAGAGTGCCTTATATAAAAAAGAGGCATTCTGAGTCTGTAGTTCCTGGTTCTAGTTTAGCATTTTTGCTGAACAGCAAAGGGTTACATTTCCACATCTTCTTAAAATAAACAAAGGCTATAATGACTCTTTAGTGATTCATTCATTCAAAAGGCATTCTTTTTCATTGGCTACTATGGGCTAACCATAGATCTAGGTGATAGGGCCGTATCAGTGAACAGTAAGGCGAGTTCCTGTCTTTGTGGAGGTGACTTTACTAGTGGGGAGTTTAGATGGAGCAAATAACCTTTATCAAACAGTTTCTATATGCAAGCTTTCTGTCTAGGTAATTAAATGTGGAGCAGTCCAGCAGAGGGTAACCTGTGGTGTCCCTGCACATGGGAGGAAACTTGGAATGGGGACTGTGGGCACATGGGAAAATACTGGACTTCAGTGCAGCTGGTGATGATGGTAGAGGGCTGAAGGATGCAACCTGAGTCCCAGCCAGGGACTGTGGTTCACAAGGGAAGATAAAGAAGTCTCGAAGGAGCTAGAGTTTGGCTAAAATATTAAGGCAGAATTCAGTCTTGGGGAAATAAATCTCAGATACATGCATCAGGTTTCTAGAAGTATGGTACTAAATACGGTGCTAAGAACATCACCTGGTGCATAACAAGAATGAAATAAATATTTGTCTAGTAAATATAAAGAAAAAATAAAATTTACAGAGAATGTGATTTGATATTCACATCAGAACTTCTGAACCAGAACTCTGAAGTCTTCTCATTAGGGTCAAGATTTCATCCAGGGATTTGGAGAGACCTGTACTCTGAGATAGAAGTCAAGTAGCCCCGTTGTGGAGATGGGTGAAATTTGGAAGAAGGCTCGTCTTGACTAGTGTGACATGAGGCCTACCCTTTGGTTCACAAACATCACTGCTACCATCTTACCTGGATACACTTCAGTACCACAACCAGTGGGTGGGACAATTTGAAGTAGATGAGGACTGTAGTAGCTGTATTCAATACCATCAGCTATTCTTGTTTCCATAGGATAATATAACCACAGATAAACTGGAAGCTATTTGGGAAGATTTCCTGGGCAGAGCTGAAGTCTGCTAAAGCCTTATCAACTTTTGTATTAATTTAGCTATGTCAAAGCTATCACTTTCTGCTGGGATTACAAGCATGAGCCACCATGCCCAGCTATAATAGTTACTTTATGGTTAATTTATCAGTCAATATTAAAATGATGTATGGGTTTTTTTTTTATTGCATTTTAGGTTTTGGGGTACATGTGAAGAACATGCAAGATTGTTGCATAGGTACACACATGGCAGTGTGATTTGCTGCCTTCCTCCCCATCACCTATATCTGGCATTTCTCCCCATGCTCTCTCTCCCCAACTCCCCCCTCTGCACTGTCCCTCCCCTATTTCTCCCCAACAGACCCCAGTGTGTGATGCTCCCCTCCCTGTGTCCATGTGTTCTCATTGTTCAACACCCACCTATGAGTGAGAACATGCAGTGTTTGATTTTCTGTTCTTGTGTCAGTTTGCTGAGAATGATGGTTTCCAGGTTCATCCATGTCCCTACAAAGGACACAAACTCATCGTTTTTTATGGCTGCACAGTATTCCATGGTGTATACATGATGTATGGTTAATGCTGTTTTTTATTATTATACCTTAAGTTCTGGGGGACATGTGCAGAACATGCAGGTTTGTTACATAGTTATACACGTGCCATGGTGGTTTGCTGCATCCATCACCCAGTCATCTACATTAGGTATTTCCCCTAATACTATCCGTCCCCTCAGACCCTACCCTTCTGATAGGCCCTGGTGTGTGATGTTCCCTTCCTTGTGTCCATGTGTTCTTATTGTTTAATTCCCACTTATGAGTGAGCACATGTGGTGCTGTTTTTCTCTTCCTGTGTTACTCTGCTAAGAATGATGCATGAACTCATCCTTTTTTATGGCTGCATAGTATTTCCATGGTGTATATGTGCCACATTTTCTTTATTCAGTCTATCATTGCCCACTTTTGGATGGGGCTGTTTTTTTCTTGTAAATTTGTTTATTTGTAAATTCTGGATATTAGTCATTTATCAAATGGGTAGATTGCAAAAACTTTTTCCCATTCTGTTGGTTACCAGTTCACTCTGATGATAGTTTCATTTGCTGTGCAAAAGCTCTTCAGTTTAATTAGATCCCTTTTGTCTATTTTGACTTTTGGTGCCACTGTTTTTGGTGTTTTAGTCATGAAGTCATTGCCCACGCCTATGTTGTGAATGTTATTGCCTAGGTTTTCTTCTAGGGTTTTTATGGTTTTAGGGCTTATTTTTAAATCTTTAACCCATCTTAGGTAGTTTTTGTATAAGGTGTAAGGAAGGGATTCAGTTTCTGCATATGGCTAGCCAGTTTTCCCAACACAATTGTTTAAACAAAACATCCTTTCCCCATTGCTTCTTTTTGTTAGGTTTGTCAGAGTTCAGATGGCTGTAGATGTGTAGCATTATTTCTGAGGCCTCTGTTCTGTTCCATTGGTCTAATCTCTGTTTTGGTACCAGTACCATGCTGTTTTAATTACTGTAGCCTTGTAGTATAGTTTGAAGTCAAGTAGCATGATGCCTCCAGCTTTGTTTTTTTAACTTAAGATTGTCTTGGCTATAGGGGCTCCTGCTGGTTCCATATGAAATTTAAGGTGTTTTTTTCCAATTCTGTGAAGAAAGTCAGTGGTAGCTTGATGGGGATAGCATTGAATCTATAAATTACTTAGGATGGTATGGCCGTTTTCACGAGATACTGATTCTTTCTAACCATAAGCAAGGCATGATTTTCCATTTGTTTGTGTCCTCTCTGATTTCCTTGAGCAGCGGTTTGTAGTTCTCCTTGAAGATGTTCTTCACATCCTTTGTAAGTTGTATTCCTAGGTATTGTATTATCTTTGTAGCAGTTGTGAATGGGAGTTTACTCATGATTTGGCTCTCTGTCTATTATTGGTGCACAGGAATGCTTGTGATTTTTAGACATTGATTTTGTATCCTGAGACTTTGCTGAAGTTGCTTATCAGATTAAGGAGATTTTGGGCTGAGATGATAGGCTCTTCTAAATATACCATCACTTTGTCTGCAAATACAGACAATTTGACTTCCTCTTTTCCTATTTGAATATCCTTTATTCCTTTTTCTTGCCTGATTGCCCTGGCCAGAACTTCCAATACTATGTTGAATAGGAGTGGTGAGAGAGGGCATCCTTGTCTTGTGCTGGTTTTCAGTGGGAATGCTTCCAGCTTTTGCCCATTCAGTGTGATACTGGCTGTGGGTTTGTCATAAATATCTCTGATTATTTTGAAGTACATTCCATCAATATCTAGTTTGAGAGTTTTTAGCATAAAGGGCTGTTGAATTTTGTAGAGGGCCTTCTGTGAATCAACTGAGATATCATGTAGTTTTGTCTTTGGTTTGGTTTATGTGCCAAATTACATTTATTGATTGGGATATGTTGGGCCAGCCTTGCATCCCAGGGATGAAGTCAACTTGATTGTCATAAATAAGCTTTTTGATATGCTGCTGGATTTAGTTTGCCAATGTTTTATTGAGGATTTTTGCATCAATGTTCATCAGGGATATTGGCCTGAAATTTTCTTTTTTAGTTGTGTCTCTGCCAGGTTTTGGGATCAGAATGATGTTGGCCTCATAAAATGAGTTAGGGAGGAGTCCCTCTTTTTCTGTTGTTTGGAATACTTTCAGAAATAATGGTACCACCTCCTCTTTGTACCTCTTGTAGAATTCAGCTATGAAACTATCTGGTCCTGGACCTTTTTTGGTTGGTAGGCTATTACTGCCTCAATTTCAGAACTTGTTATTGGTCTATTCAGGGATTTAACTTCTTCCTGGTTTAATCTTGGGGGTTGTAAGTGTTCAGGAATTGATCCAGTTCTTCTGGATTTTCTAGTTTATTTGCATAGAGATGCTTATAGTATTCTCTGATGATAGTTGGTATTTCTGTGGGATTGGTGGTGACAACCCCTTTATCATTTTTTATTGAATATATATGATTCTTGTCTTTTTTCTTCTTTACTAATCAGGCTAGTGGTCTATCTATTCTGTTGACCTTTTCAAAAAATCAGCTCCTGGATTCATTGACTTTTTGAAGGGCTTTTCATGTCTCTATCTTCTTCAGTTCTGCTCTGATGTTAGTTATTTCTTGTCTTCTGCTAGCTTTTGAATTTGTTCTTGCTCTTCTAGTTTTTTTAATTGTGATGTTAGGTTTTACATTTTAAATCTTTTCTGCTTTCTCTTGTGGGCAATTAGTGCTGTAAATTTCCATCCCCACACTGCCTTAAATGTATCCCAGAGATTCCGGTATGTTGTTTAGATCTCTAAGAACTTGTTTTATGGATCTGGGTTCTCCTGAATTGGGTGTGTATATATGTATAGATTTAGGATAGTTAGCTCTTCTTGTTGCATTGATCTCTTTACCATTATGTTATGCCATTCTTTGTCTCTTTGAACCATTATTGGTTTAAAGTCTGTTTTATCTGAGACTAGGATTGCAACCCCTGCTTTTTTTCTTTCCATTTGCTTGGTAAATATTCCTCCATCCTTTGTGTGTCTTTGCACATGAGATGGGTTTCCTGAAAATAGCACACTGATATGTGCCAAGACAAAACAAATTATCCAGTTTGCCAGTCTGTGTCTTTCAATTGGGGCATTTACATTTAAGGTTAATATTGTTATGTATGAATTTGATCTTGCCATTATGATGCTAGCTGGTTGTTTTGCCCATTAGATGATGCAGTTTCTTCACAGCATCAATGGTCTTTATAATTTGGTATGTTTTTGTAGTGGTTGGTACCAGTTGTTCCTTTTTATGTTTAGTGCTTCCTTCAGGAGCTCTTGTAAGGCAGGCCTGGTAGTGACAAAATCTTTCAGCATTTCCTTGTCTATGGAAGCAAAGGATTTTATTTCTCCTTTGCTTATGAAGCTTAGTTTCACTGGATATGGAATTCGGGGTTGAAAATTTCTTTAAAAATATACAATATTGGCCCTCACTCTCTTCTGGCTTATAGGGTTTCTGCTGAGGGATCCACTGTTAGTCTGATGGGCTTCCCTTTGTGGGTAACCCAACCTTTCTCTCTGACTGCCCTTAGCATTTTTCCCTCATTTCAACCCTGTGGAATCTGACGATTATGTGTGTTGGGGGTATTCTTCTTGAGGATTATCTTTGCAGTGTTTTCTGTATTTCCTGAATATGAATGTTGGCCTGCCTTGCTAGGTTGGGGAAGTTCTCCTGGATCATAACCTGACGAGTATTTTCCAACTTGGTTTCATTCTCCCTGTCACTTTCAGGTACATCGATCTAATGTAGATTTTGTCTTTTGACATAATCCCCTATTTCTTGGAGGCTTTGTTCATTTCTTTTCACTCACTCTTTTTCCTCTAATCTTGTCTTCTTGCTTTATTTCATTGAGTTGATCTTCAATCTCTGATATCTTTTCTTGCACTTAATAGATTTGGCTATTGAAACTTGTGTATGCTTCATGAAGTTCTCGTGCTGTGTTTTTCAGCTCCATCAGGTTATTTATATTCTTCTCTTGGCTGGTTATTCTAGTTAGGATTTTGTCTAACCTTTTTCAAGGTTCTTAGAATCCTTGCATTGTGGTAGAACATGCTTCTTGAGCTCAGAGAAGTTTGTTATTACCCATCGTCTGAAGCCTGTTTCTGTCAATTTGTCAAAGTCATTCTCCGTCCAGATTTTTTCCCTTGCCGGTGAGGAGTTGTGATCCCTTGGAGGAGAAGAGGCATTCTGGTTTTCAGAATTTTCAGCCTTTTTGTGCTGGTTTCTTCCCATCTTCATGGATTTATCTACATTTGGTCTTTGATCTTTGCAGTCAGTGACCTTTGGATGGGGTCTTTGAGTGGACATCCTTTTTGTTGATGTTGAAACTATTTCTTTCTGTTTGTTAGTTTTCCTTCTGACAGTCAGGCCCCTCCGATGCAGGTCTGCTGGAGTTTGCTGGAGATACACTCCATGCCCTGCTTGCCTGGGAATCACTGGTGGAAGCTGCAGAACAGCAAAGATTGCTTCCTGTTCCTTCCTCTGGTAGCTTTGTCACAGAAGGGTGCCCACTGGATATCAGCCAGAACTCTCCTGTATGAGGTGTCTGTTGGCCCCTACTGGGAGGTGTCTCCCAGTTATGATACACAGGGGCCAGGGAGCCACTTGAGGAACCAGTCTGTCCCTTATCAGAGCTCAAATGCTGTCTTGGGGGATCTGCTGCTCTCTTTGGAACTGCCAGGCAGCTGAAGTTTAAGTCTTCTGAAGCTGTACCCACAACCACCCCTTTACCTGGGTGCTCTGTCTCAGGAAGTTGGGGGGCTTTATTTATAAGTCCCTGATGGGCTGCTGCCTTTTTTCATAAATGCCCTGCCTGGTGAGGAGGGAATCTAGTGACACAGTCTGCCTGCAGAGGCCTTGCTGAGCTGCCCTGGGCTCTGCCCAGTTCAATCTTCCAGGCAGCTTTGTTTATACTGTGATGTTGAAACCACCTACTCAAGCCTCAGCAATGGCAAATGCCCCTTCCCCCACCAAGCTTGAACATCCAGGTTGAGCTCAGACTGCTGTGCTGGCTGCAAGTTTTAGCCAGTGGATCATAGCTTGCTGGTCTTCATGGGGGTGGTGGGACTCACCAAGCCAGACCATTTGGCTCCCTGGCTTCAGCCCTTTTTCCAGGGGAGTGAACAGTTCCGTCTTGCTGGTATTCCAGGAACCCCTGGGGTATGGAAAAAAAAAAACTGCTGCAGCTAGCTCGGTGTCTTCCCAAACGGCAGCCCAGTTTTGTGCTAGAAACCCAGGGTCCTGGTGTTGTAGGCACTGGAGGGAATCTCCTGATCTGCCATTTGTGAAGACCGTGGGAGAAGCACAGTGTCTGGGCCAGAGTGCAGGGTACAGTTCCCAATGGCTTCCCTCGGCTACAAGAGGGAGTTCCCCAGCCCCTTGCACTTCCCGGGTGAGGCAATGCCCTGCCATGCTTCAGCTCACTTTCCTTGGGCTGCATCCACAGTCCAACCAGTCCCAATGAGATGAACCAGGAACCTCATTTAAAATGTGGAGATCACTTGGCTTGTGCGTCACTCTCACTGGGAGCTACACACCGGAGCTGTTCCTATTCAGGCATCTTTCCAGCAATCTGGTTAATGCTTTTGGCAGGCTTATTTTTAACTTTGTTTTGTGACATATTTTTACTTTTTTGTATTTGAAATGCATTGTTTAGTTTCAGTTTTTAAAATTTTGTATATTTGCTCTTAAAAAATACCAGTTTTGCATATATAGATACAGTTTTGCATACATAGTGTTTATACTGTCATATATGTGTATAAATATATGTGTATCAGATGAAGACGTGGTGCTGGTGCTGGTGCTAGAGAGAGGCAGTAAGAAGAGCATGGAGAGCAGCTGATACCAAGAGTAGGTGTGAAGCCAGGACAGAGACTGTGACTTCTGCCATTATTTATGCTGCCCCCTGGTGTGGGTAGCTCCAGGTTAATGAATATCAAATAAAGCCAAGAGTAATAAAAAGTTAAAGGTGGACCCTGCCCCAGATGGGGGCTGGGCAAGAGGTGCTGGCATCATCAGAAGATCCTGATGGGTGACAAGGATGGCATAGGCTGGGGTAAAGGGAATGATACCTGCCACATCCAACACTAACTAAGCACATCCTCTGTATGAACCCTGTGCTGCCAGTTTTATACACTCTACCTCACTTTTTCCTCACATGGCCCTGAGAGGTACATATCGTTATCCTCACTGTTTAGATGAAGATACTGGAGACTTAGCAAGATGAGCTCATATCTGAGAAGCATGCCTGCCACGTAGTACATATCCTACAGGTATCTCTTAAGTGAATAAATAAATGAATAAAGCCACCCAGGTGGTAACTGGAGATGCAACATTGTGCTCAGGCTGACTCCAAAGACAGGCTTCTTATCGCAGTTTTTCTTCAGGGATTTTATTCTGGCAGACAGCATGGAGGCTACTGGAGTCATGTTTAGCAGTTTTGTTTCTGAGCAGGGAATGTCTGAGCTCTCCCTTAAGTAAGCCCAGCTGCCAGAATACACTGGTGGAGTTATGTTACGGACCAGGAGTAGCCTGCTGCCTACTGGTTATCTACATGAAGGAATGCTGTTTTGCTATTTCCCTCCCACTGATGCTGAAATTGAAACGGGGAAGAACTCCAAGTACAACGTATCATTCAAGGGGATGAGGGTATCCTCACGGGATCACACTGAGGACCTGCTGAGAACACGCTGAAATCATTATTCTGGCAGATCAGGAATACCTTCTCATCCACAGCCAGCAGCCACGTATGCTAGGCACACACTGTGGTCTGTCTGAGTTGTGTTCTTCCAGAAAGTGGGTTCACAGTGGATATCTGATGGCCACTCCTGCCGGGAAAGCAGAGTCATTTGTTCGTATACCATAAACTTTAAAAAATATCAGGAAACAAGGACTCTTGACTGGAGATGTGCCTTAAAGACATGCTTCCAAGAGGTCTTTTGCAAGAGATGAGCACTGTGACTCCGGGAACAGAAAGTGCATATCACACCCTTACCCTTGGAACTGCAGCACGCTCAGAGCCTTGGTCAAGATTTCTCCTGCATGTTGGTTGATCAGGCTGTGAGGTTAAGATTCAGTTTTTTAGGGAAATCATGTTCTGCAGTCAGGGCAGGGTGTCAAAATGGTGTGAAAATGGTTCCTCCCATTTTCACCAGAAAGTGCATTCTGTGAAAAGAGGGATTGGTTTTTCTGGTTTCATTATAATGTAGTCCTGGTTTAGAAAATCAGGATCAGAGACTGATGAGGCATTTCTCTGGATTAAGGTTCATATGGTCCTGCCTGAAAAGGCATAATTTCTCTTACATAGGGGACTTGGAAGACAGAGAAGGTAGAGACTTCTGGAGCCATAGATGCCTGCCGCAGCAAATGGCCAGAAGACAGAAACCACATGGCAAAGGGACTCTGGCCCAGAGGCACTCCTGCAACAGCAACAGGGCTAAGTGAACGGCACTATTGTTTCAAAAGTGTACCTGATGATCTGATTTTGGGTATATATGATTTCAAGAGGCATACTGACCATTGATCTGTTCCTTAGGCTCATAGCCGGAGAGACAGAATCCAAAAACCCAGTGCAGAAGTCTTTGTCTAATCTTGGCCATTTTGTCTGAACTGCCTCTGAGACACTGATCGAGTTTCTTTCAAGGACTGAGAAAAGCATTATCCACTTGTGTTTAAATATCTGAAGTTCTGCGTGCTTTCTGCTGCTTCCTGGACACTGGTTCATTTCATCTGCTTGCAGGGCCTTAGATTCAAATGTCTTTCAGATCCAAATCCCTAGTCCAGATGTTGAAATCTCTGTTCCAAAAGGTACCAACAGCATCTCAATCCTAATATGCTCAACTCGTGCTCACTCTCTTAAAACACACTTTCCCTATGTTCTCCAACCCAGTGAACGGCACCCCCACTCACTGTTCAAGGCTGAAATAAACCACACGGGATTCCCCCTTTTCCCTCATTCCCACATCCAATCAGCCAGTAAGGTGTGATCAACTTTAATTTACCAATCTCCTTTAATCTACCTATCTCCTCGTGTCTAATTATATAACCAGTACCCTGGTTCAGGCCTTCATCATTTAAACATTTTATTTATTTTTTTGGTCTGGACCCATCAAGTGCCTCCCTAAAGGGCCCCTGTCCACAGGGCCGATCAAAGGAGTGTTCTGCATCCCAGATCTCCTGTCGCTCCTCAGCTCACTGGTTTGCCTCCAGCGAGGTGTTTGCAGTCTGGTGTGCTTGAGTCCGTGGATTATTTCTCAGGTTCTCTCCTACCTCCCTCCAGTGAGCTCCCATAGTACACACCCCTTTGGGCCCATGCTGCACAGGCTCCCACAGACCCTTGTGACTTTCCAAATCTGTTCCCTTTTCTGTCTGGCACATATAAATTCATTCTTGAAGGCTTACCTTACCTATCATCTTCCTGATGCCTCCAGATGCAAATAGTGCTCTCCTTCCCATCCCTATGGCATCTACATGAGACAGCAATCACCGGACTCAAAAAAACAAAGGGTTTCAGGAAAAATGGGACCTTCTCACTACTGCCACACCTCCATCTGCCACCAGACTGTGAAACACTGAAGGCAGGGATATTGATTGATTTAATTATCTTACATCTATGACATGCTCTAAGAAATGCTTGCTGATTGAGTTATAGGAGTGAAGACACTGTGTCTCCTTTTTCTTTTCACATCTGTAAATCCTGTTGGAAAATAATCCTTCCTTCTATTTGGCAGCGGCTGCTGCCCCTGTTTGTTTTCCCTCATGGTTTCCTCCTCTTTTGCTCTTTGTGACTCTTTCCTAAATGCCTCCCTCCCTACTCATGCCAGGCCTCTCTGCTGCCCTCACTTACATAAACCTGGTAATTGGTTTAAAATCTGGTCTAAAAACTACCTCTGACAGTGGAGGTGCCCCCAGCTACCTGCAGATTATTCAGGAGTCTGCTATGAGGGCGCATTACCTAGTTTGAGGAGACAAAACCGCTTGGCTCAGCATTGGATTCTGAAGGAAATAGCTGGGCTGGGTGACTCAAAGAGTTTGCATTTTGTGGCCACTGCTTTCATAACAAAAGCCCCATTTTAGCCACCTGAACTTAGCTGACTTCAGTTTGTTGTTGGGAAGGCTTTCAGGGCTCACACGGCAACAAAGAGCTCATCTGTGTTTGCTTGGGTGAGAGAGAAGCATGCACCCTGGAAGACCCAGTCCAAGTTTATCCATTTTAAGGAATAACAGGAAATCTTACTCTTAGCGAACATTTGCAAACCCAGGTCCCCAAATGGGAGACAATCCTCCATGTGGTGGCACCGTGGCAACCAGACATTCCTATTTGATTGGAGAGTATTGCATTTCACATTCTTGTTTCCCCAGGAGCCACCAACGCTGGACTACCTCAGCACTCTCCCAATACAAGTAGTCCTCCGTTATTCAGGGGTTTGCTTTCTGTAATTTTAGATACCCACGGTTAGCTGCAGTTGGGAAATATAAAATGAAAACTTCCCCGAATAATCAATTTATTCGTATTAAATTGCTCACCGTTCTGAGTGGTGCGATGAAACCTCTTGCTCACCAGCCCAGGATGCAAATCCTCCCTTTGTCCGGCGTATCCATGCTGTACACGCCGTTCACCCATTCATCGCTTAGTACTGTCTCAGGGCTCAGTGGTATCCAGTTTCAGGCATTCACTGAGGGTCTTGGGATGTTTACCCTTCAGAAAGGGAGGCCTGTTGTAATCAGCATCACTGAATCACTTAATAGGTGTTTAGTTCATTAATAAACTACCAATTTTAAGTGAATTAAAAATAGAAACAGAGTAAAAGAATGAAAAAATAAGCTCGGGGCCAGTGGCGCAATGGATAACGCATCTGACTACGGATCAGAAGATTCAAGAATGAAAAAATAATTTAAATTTTATCAGAAAAATAATTGTTTAATTGATAATTTTTTACCAAGGAATTTTGCTCCCCTCAAAGATAGGTAAATCTTGAGTCTTTGGTCTTCACGCTGTTCTCTGTGAGGCTAATGGGCTGATGTCTCACTGTAGAGTTCAGAGCTCCTTCAGATAAAAAAACTGGTAAGGATATTGTCCTTCAAGGCTGGAAGGCAGGATGATTCAACCTGGGAAGTTGAGCCAATGGCCTCAGAATACACCTCTTGTGTTTACCCTGGAAAGTAATATCATCTGTTGCAGCATATGGGTGTGGTGTTTAAAGGTCCAGTCGTGGCATTGGCTTTGTTTTCTGAAGAAAATCTTCAGGCTCTGGGGAAGGGTCAAAGTCTGAACACCCAAGCCTTAGCCCACATGGTCGGCCCTCTTAAGAAATCCTGACCTCTTATCTTCCAGCTTAGGCATCGCCACACTTTGGCTTTGCATGAGAGATTTATTTAGGTGACTCACAATACGGATTGTATTACTGGGATATGCTATTTACTTAGGTCCCTTAAATCATACTATCATTCTTCATTGGCAGTGGAGTCATGAAACAATATTTTTACCTCGTTTCTCCTTTCACTAATGTGTATGGGTATTTTTCTCTTCAATAGCAGAATATTTAAGTGTGGGGAAAAGCAGTGTTTATAGCTGGAATCCATTTCTTTGAATAGTACTCTCAAAATAAGCACATTCAGTGGCTAAAAGTTGATCGTATTGAATATTCTCACCATTTCTGTCAACAACAAATGAACTTCAGGAGATATGACTTTGGCCAGCAGTGTCCTGTGTGAATAAACAATGTGCAGGCTGTCATTTGAATGCTGCCTTCCTTAGTCAAGTAGCTATACCCTTTATTTATATCTGTCTCTCTCATAAAGCAAGACTTGAGTAAGTGGAAAAAAATTTAACTCTGAAGACTAGATTTTTAATGATTAAAAGTAAAGAAATTTGTCAAGCACATCTTCCTCATATATAAACCTTGTGTATACTGAGTTGATTCATATTCATTATGTCTGTGCTGTTATATAATTATCATATATAATGTTTTTTCTTTATTGGTACATAATAGTTGTACATATTTGTGGGGTACAGGTGATCTTTTGATACATACACACAATGCATAATGACAAAATTAGGGTAGTTGGGGTATCCATTACCTCAAACAGTTATCATTTCTTTCTGTTGGGAATGTTATAATTCTCTGAAATATACTATAAACTCTTACTATACTTACCCTACTGTGAACACTAGAACTTACTCATTCTATCTAACTGTATTTTTGTACCCATTAGCCAACTCCTCTTCATCCATTCAACACTTCCCAACCTCATAATCACCATTCTACTCCCCACCTCCATAAGTTCAGCCTTTTTAGCTCCCACATATGAGTGAGAACATGTGATATTTTCTGTGCCTGGCTTGTTTCACTTAACATCATGTCCTCCAGTTACATCCATGTTGCTTCAAATGATGGGATTTTAAGTTTTTATGGCTGAATAATATTCCATTGTGAATTTATACCACATTTTCTTTGTCCATTCATCTTTTGATGGGCACATATGTTGATTCTGTAACTTGGCTATTGTGAATAGTGCTGCAATAAACAAAGAAGTGCCGATATCTCTTTGATACACTGATTTTCTTTCTTTTGGTTACATATCTAGTAGTATGCTTGCTGGATCATATGGTGGTTCTATTGTTAGTTTTTTGAGGGGCTTCCATACAAATTTACATTCCCATGAACAGTGTGTGAGACCTTCCCTTTCTCTGCATCCCCATCAGCAATGGCTCTTTTCTGTCTTTTTGATAATAGCTATTTTAACTGAGGTGAGATGATACCTTATTGTGGTTTTGATTTGCACTTCTTTGATGATTAGTGATGCTGAGCATTTTAAGTAAATTATTTCAACAGTTTTAAATTTATTTCTGGAAATAATAATGATAATTATCTTTTTTTTTTTTTTTTTTTTTTTTTTTTTTACCAATACTGTGTGATTAGTTGCTGTTTAATATTTCTGTTGGAGATTAAAGGAAGACTTCCTCTCTCTGCATTAGTCAGAATAAGCTAGGTTGTTCTACAATAACAAATAACCTCTGAATCTTAGTTGTTTAAAACAACAATAACAATAGCAACCATTTTTTTTCCACTCAGGGGGCATGTCCACTGAAGACTGGCTCATTGGAAGTGAGGAGATGGGGATACATTCTTGAATATTCTCACTAAGAGAAATCGAATGAGTTGTAATGATAATTAATTTTAGGTGTCAACTTGACTGGATTAATTGGTACCCAGATAGCTGATAAAGCATTACATTTGGGCATGTCTACAAGGATGCTTCCAAAAGGGATTGGAATTTGAATCAGTGGACTGAGTGAGGAAGATCTGCCCTCACCCAGTGTGGACAGGCATCACCCCATTGGCTGAGGTCCTACTGGAACAGAAAGCCAGAGGAAAAGTGAATTTGCTCATTCCCTTAGGGAGCTGGGACAACTTTATTCTCCTGCCCTTGGACATCAGAACCCCAGGATCTCTATCCAACCTTTTGAATCTGGGGCTTGGACCAGTGACTCCCAAGTTTCTCAGGCCTTCAGCCTTGTGGTGACTTTCAGTTTTGTAGTGAAAGTTACTCTGTTGACATCTCTGGTTTTGAAGTCTTAAGACTTAAAGTGACTCATACTACTGTCTTCCCTGGTTATCCAGCTTGCAGATGGCCTGTTGTGAGACTTCTGAGTTCACAATAGCCTCCAATATCCGGTGAGCCAACTCCTATCTCTATATCTATCTCTTTTCATCTCTCTCTATCTATATCTTATGGTCTCTGTCTCTCTGGAAAACTCTAATCCCATGAGGGAGGCTTATCTTTAGGAAGGGAGTGGCAAATCATGTGCTGGCTATGAATGCTTCAACCCACAAGTGATCTTCATTCATATTTCTCTTTTATTCATTATTTTTAAATAGACTTTACTTTTTAGAGCAATTTTAGGTTTACAGAAAAATAATGCAGGAAGTACAGGGAGTTTCCACGTACTGCACTCGCTCCCCTTCCCCTGCCAGAGTTCCCTGTCATTAACATCTTCCGTTAGTTTGGTACAATTTGTTAAAATTGAGAGGCAGGGTTGATCAACTGAAGTCCATAGTTTACGTTAGGGTTTACTCTTTGTGTTGTACCATTATGTTCTCATATAGAATATTTTCGCTGCGTTAAAAGTGTCCTGTACTCCACCTCTTCACACCTCCCCACCCTCTTCCTCCTGGAAGTCACTGATATTTTTATTGCCTCCACAGTACTGCCTTTCCAGAATGCCATATCACCGGAATCCTGTAGTATAGAGCCTTACCATTTTGGATTGACTTCTTTTACTTAGAAATACGCACTTATGTTTCTTCCATGTCTTCTTTCTTTTTTTGTGAGACAGGGTCTCTCTCTGTTGCCCGAGTATGATCTCTCCTCATTGCAGCCTTGACCTTCTGTGCTCGAGTGATCCTTCCACCTCAGTCTCCCCAGTAGCTAGGACCATAGGCACACACAGGGACACTCAGCTGATTTTGTTTTTTTTTTTTTTGTATTTTTTGTAGATAAGGGGTTTTGCCACATTGCTCAGGCTGGTCTGGAACTCCTAAACTCAAGTGATCCGCCCACCTTGGCCTCCCAAAGTGCTGGGATTACACGCATGAGCCAGTGCATCTGGCCCTCTTCCACATCTTTTTGTGGCTTGCTTTTTTTTTAAAATCACTGAAAAATATTCCACTGTATGAATATAACACAATATTGCTCTCAATCATATTTTATGGACCAAAGTAAGCCATATGGCAACCCTAACTTCAAGGGAGTCCGGGAAGGGTAGTCCAGTCATGTAACTGGAAGAAAAACTAGAACTATTTTGTAAGCAGCACTAATTAACCCTTTGCTTCCATATCTTGAATGAAGTAACTAGGTTATGCTCACCATAAAATCTTTTTCAGGTGAAGTGGGAGAGTTTCAACGACAATGTGGACCCCCAATTTTTGCACATATATATGTGTGTGTGTGTGTGTGTGTGTGTGTGTGTGTATATATGTATATATATCTCAGAATATGATCTCAAAGAGTGGCTACAGGCTACCAACAAATCCTCTGTGTCAACCCTGAATACCGTGTCAGTGACAGTGTCTTTGGAATTCTACAGGGGCCACGCTTTTGTCAGAGGCCATATGCACTTATTAAAGTGAACTAAATATGGCCTAAGAAGGACTCCATACTTCTGTATTTAAGTCCTTGTGGACAGACTGTAACCTAACTTAATAATCAGACAAGATTGAAAACCTAAGAGTATGCGCCAGCAAGATAGCTGAGTCTTGGCCAATGGTAGCAGCCATAATTCAACCACTCATACACTGCTGAGTGTTCAAACCGTGTTCTAAAAAGGCAAATGCTGAGCAGTAACCGATCCAAACAATGCAGCTGTTTCTGTACCTCACTTCTGATTTCTGCACGCCACTTCCCTTTTTTTGTCTATAAATTTGTTCTCACCACAAGGCGTCCTTGGACTTGCTCTGAATCCGCTGTCATTTTGGAGGTTGCCCGATTTGTAAATTGGTTTTTTCCCTGCTCAATTAAACTCCGTTAATTTAATTTGTTTGAGGATTTCTTTTAACACAGTATAGTCTCAGAATATTGCCCGGTATTCTCTTGGATGTAGACAGAAGTGGTAACAAATCGGGTAAAGGCCAGTCCAGAAAACAGACAACCGCCAGTTTTCCTAATAAAGAATACTTAATATAGGAATTGAAACACTGAAAGTACAGAGGAGGACCACTGAGGGATCATGGAGCTAGCAGCTGCAGGAAGCAATCACCACCCCTAGGAATGAGAGAACAAAAAGGAGATGTGAGGTGCCTGGGATCCGGAAGATTGGAGCAGGGCCCCACAGAGCTGGAAGCTGGGCCAGGAGGGAGGAGTGTTGCCTGGTGGAGGCAGGTGCAACTGGAGACTCAGAGCAGGGACCCTCAAAACAGGGACTTAGCATCTGGGGAGGAGGTTCTGGTTGACAGATGCTGTTACTGAGGGAGTGAGTTGAAGTTCTTGCAGTGAGGAAAATAACTGCAAACTTGAGCTAAGGGCTGCTGGGATAATATTGACAGGACCAGCAAAACAAAACAAAACGAAACAAAAACACAGGAGCAAATCCTTTCTTCCCGATTCCTTCCAGACTCCCTCTAGTGCCCCCTATTGGCAGCCTAAGAGAGATCCTTCTGGCAAAGCCAAAATATGGTTCACAGAGGCTCAGCCCCAGCGACACAAAGCTGAGAATGAAGGGTGAGTGTGGAGCTTACAGGCAACAGCTTACTCATCAACACAGATAGTAAACAAATATTCGGTCCCTGTCACTTATGCTAATATTTGCTCATTACAGCTAGAAGACTCTAAGGAAAGCCTAGGCCAGCGAAAGAGTAAGATCTGATATTGACATGTCCTAAAAGCTTTCCTTTTTGGTAACTGTCAGCTAAAAGAATCATCCCGGAAAAATGCTCATCATCACTAGTCATCAGAGAAATGCAAATAAAAACCACATTGAGATACTATCTCACACCAATTAGAATGGCGATCATTAAAAAATCTGGAGACAACAGATGCTGGAGAGGATGTGGAGAAATAGGAAGGCTTTTACACTGTTGGTGGGAGTGTAAATTAGTTCAACCACTGTGGAAGACAGTGTGGCAATTCCTCAAGGATCTAGAACTAGAAATTACATTTGACCCAGCAATCCCATTACTAGGTATATACCCAAAGGATTACAAATTGTTCTTTTATAAAGATACATGCACATGTATGTTCATTGAGGCACTGTTTACAATAGCAAAGACTTGGAACCAACCCAAATGCCCATCAATGACAGACTGGATAAAGAAAATGTGGATGAGTTCATGTCCTTTGCAGGGACAGGGATGAAGCTGGAAACCATCATTTTCAGCAAACTGACACAAGAACAGAAAACCAAACACTGCATGTTCTCACTCATAAGTGGTTGTTGAACAATGAGAGCACATGGACACAGGGAGGGGAATCACATACCGGAGGCTGTTGGATGGTAGGAGAGCTAGGGGAGGGATAGCACGGGGTGGGGGCATTGGGGAAGGAAAATATTAGGAGAAATACCTAATGTAGATGACGGGGGATGGATGCGGTAAATTTCTATGGCATGTGTATACCTATGTCACAAACCTGCATGATCTGCACATGTACCCCAGAACTTAAAGTATAATTTTAAGAGGCAAAAAAAAAAAAAAAAGAAGAATCCCAAAAGTATCATCTGGAAGCTCATCCAGCTTGTTTTTTGGCCACCACTGAGTAAGAAGTTAGTTTGAGTTCTTTGTTCTTGCTTTAAGTAGCTTTTAGAGTCCTTTGAGACACTTGTACTTGGGATAGAGACAAGAACAGCTCCATGATAATCTTGGCTTCCCCGGGGTATTTGGAGGGACTTACTATCCATTTCCAGTTCTGAATCATCAAATTCCACTAAATAGCCAACGTAGCCACCAACCGTTCTTACTTTGCTTTCTTTGCAGTCCTTCCTGTTCCCATTTCTTATTTATATATATTTCTCTCCTTTCTTTTCCCTGTTTTAAAATCCTACCCTTTCTTTCCTGCCATTCCTCTGCTTTCCCTGATACCCCTCATTCCTCCTGGGGGACAGCACAGTGTACTTGAAAGAGCTTGAGTCCTGCCCCAGAAGGGCCTAGGATTAAGTCCTAATTCTGATGTTTACTTTATAATCTCAGGCAAGTTATTTTTCATTTTCATTTTTTAAAAATGGAAATAATTGCTAGGATACATGTATTTGTAAGAAGTAAATGAGAGAATGTATATGTAGTGCCTGATAGATAATAGGTGCTTGTTAAACATTTGCTGCCATCTCTACTTTTTTCTTTTTAGTTATCAAATGCACCCTTAAGTACATCTTTTGAAAACCAACTTAATACTTCCCTTATGTCTTCTGTCTGCTGCAGAGCCCTGGGCTAAGCCCTATCTTAGACCCAACCTGAACTCTTCTCCCGCAGTACCAAATTGTTTATTTAATCTGGCCATATTTTATTTAACTCACATCGTCTTAATCATTTGGTAACTGGTGAGGTTCAAAATTCAGTCTGTAGCCAGAATTACTGAGCTTGTGTAGTTTAACTAAAATGGGGGAAAGTTTGCAGCATAAGGGAAAGAAAAGACAGACTGGATTTGGATTACTCTGACTGGAATCAGTGGGAAATAGAAGGTTCAAGTCCTAAGCTGACATTCCCTCACACTTCATGCCAGGACCGCCATCAGATACCACTCATCATCATGTGCAGACTGGCCCTAGAGCTGGAAAATGGCCACTGAGGGCACAGGAGGGTGGAAATAATAATTTACTCTCAGTGTTAGGACACCTATCTGGTTATTTACCTTCCAGTCCTTTGGAATCCTTAACTAGAAGTAGTTGCGAAGTCAGCCAGCCAGCCAGCTAAGTACTGAGCCAAGCATCACTGAAGAATTAATAAGTTGTTTTCTCTTTCTTATCCAGTAAGTGCTGGTCAGGGTGAGCCTAGCACTGCCTCTTGAAATGGGTTTCCTCTCCATTGCTTAGGTTAAATTACCTGTCAGTAATTGAGGAAACCAGGGACACCTACTAAAAGTGGAGGCAGGGCTCCTGAATCCTCCGTCTTTGCTCTGAAGTGGTACCATTGGGCACGGCTAAGTGGGAAGCCTGAGATACGCTTTTTCTTCTTAAAAGCTTTGCAGAGGTGATAGTCTAGGCACACAATGGAGATTTCCTACTGTGGGGTATTTCTGTGGTTTCAGAGTCCCAAATTTCACAGTGGTGGTTTAGGAAATGCCTCAGTCTCCTGACTAGCTGGGACTATAGGTGTGTACCACCATGCTGGGATAATTTTTGTATTTCTTAAACAGACAGGGTTTCAACATGTTGACTAGGCTGCTCTTGAATGCCTGGCCTCATGGGATCTGTCCTCCTTGGCCTCCCAAAGTGATGGGATTTATAGGCGTGAGCCACAATGCACCGTGGCCAAATCCTTTTATATGAACATTTTAATCATCTTCATAACAACTCCACAGAAAGGATATTATTTATATTATCTTCATTTTACAGATGAGAAAACTAAGGCTTAGAAAAGGGTTTTTCAAATTAAGGGTCTGAAACCATTAATAGACCGTGAAATCAATTTGCTGTATTATGACTAGCATTTATAAAAAGTTACATAGAATAGAACCAATCAAATAAATGATGCTCAGAAAATATCAAAAATAATTATTGCTTTATTAATCTTTTAATTTATATGAGTATATATGTGGGTGTGCACAGACTATATATTGATGTCATTCCCACAGTGGATTTTAGAGCTGTAAGAGAACTTAAATACAAATCTTGAGTTGTTGGATGTTAAATGTGAGACCTGAGAGGTCAAGCGACATGCTAACGTCACATCAAAGATGATAGAGAGTCAGACCCAGACCTGGGGCATGCAGGCCTGTGCTTTTCATTGCTTTAATTTATATCACGACCTGCTCCTTTTAGAAGGTGGTGAATTACAGGCTAGCAGGAAAGGTCTACATGTATCTCATCCTGGATGCTTATTTGAAAACTTGAGAAAAAGGTGTCTCACCTCTCTAGTATCCAGGCTGGGTTTCAAGGTGGGCTGGGATTTTCTCAGAGGAGTAGGGAAGTGAGAATGGAGAGAAAGGGGTGTGCCTTGCCTCTTCGCCTCTTGGCTTGTTTTTCTAAGCACAAGATGAAACTTTTTTCAGGCAATTTTTTCTTCTTGTTTTTTTTTTTTTTTTTTTTTTTTTTTTACAAAAATAATTTGGGACTGTTTTCCAGGGCAAGAATACACTGTGCAGTCCTTGTGCCCACAGCACCTGTAGAAGGGATTGAATTGAAGTTTTGTTCAGGGTCCCGAAAGTTTATGGTCCATTTAGCTGTGAAGCAGAGTTTAATGTTGGCAAACTTCGGTGTTTGTTTTAGTTTCTGAAAGTTGCTAACCATTTTTCCTTTCTTGGGGAGGAGAGCGGGCCTGGCAGGAAAGGCAGGGCCATCACTGGGGCAGGGTGGGTGGGGTAGGCAGTGTTTACGTACAGAATCTTAATGGGCCAGTAGACATGTCTGCCTGATGCCTTTAGCACCACAGCACTTTAGCCTGACATGCTGGCACATGGAGCTGAGGCTGAGAAGGCTGAGGAACACTGGTGTTGTCTGAGCCCTTTCCTTCAGCAATTTCATCAAGTGCGGATGCTGACGGACAGCCACAGTCCCCAGAGCCAAGCGCACATTCCTGCAAAAGATAAACGTTTGTCTATTTGCTCAACTCTGTCCTCACTCTGCCACCATCTAAGCCAGATCCGTCATGCCCTCAATGCACTTGGCAGGAGGGAAAGACAGATGGTCATAGACCTGGCTGAACAGTTCCATTTCTGCAGCCCTGGCACTAATCATTCTGGGTCTACCCCTAGTTTTGTGTAAGACCCCAGAGAAGAGGCCTAAATCCCATCACCTGTCTTGTTCTATGCGCTAGCAATAAGCAGTTGTTACCTCAAGTCTGGAGTAACAACCAACCTCATTTGGCAATTCTGGAGGCAAATTGCTTGTCAGAAACAAAAACATATTTCATAAACATGTTATAATAATGCGTCAAGGGTAAGTCTCATGTTCCCACTGCATTTCTTTGTCTTTTCCCTTAATTTCCATTTTCTCCAAGGTTCTTCAGGACCCTGCTGCCTCTTGACTCAATGATGGCCAGACCTTTCTATCTCATCTCCTTGCCTCTGGGAGGCACTCTCCCCACTCCTCTCTACTCCTTGCAAATCCACCTCACTCCTGGCTACCACAGGCACAATCTCCTCTTTCCTTAGTGGAAAGAGATCATGTCTAATTCAGCATGGGGACGTCAGCACCCAGCATGGTTACATCAGCACCTTGGTACATAGATGCTCAAATGATAGTTGTTATAAAAATGAATACATAAATCATGTGCTGTAGTGTGGGGTGGGTACATGTGCAATGCCTCTAAGTTCATTTTTAACTTCTCTGTATAAAGGTGGAATCATGGCTCAGGGGAAAGAGCACTGAACTATGAGTCAGCAGACTTGGCTTTGAGTGTTAGCGGTGTCAGTGTATACTAGCTGTCATGCTGAGTGCTTTGAATTCACTATCATTTCTTTCATAAATAACCTATGAGATATATACAATTCTAACTCAGTTTTAAGAGGAGTTAACTGAGACATGGCAGTGGACCTGCCTAAGGCACACAGCTTAAGATTCCTGGGTACTCTTTGAGTTTCAAGCCCATTTGTTTAACTACTCTGCTAAACTGCTATGCAACCCTGGCCAAATTAATAAGTCTTCAGACTCAGCCTCCTCCCGTGTAAAATGAGCAGCCCGAACACTTCTGGTTGTCTTTAAATCCTATATAGCTATTCTGAGTCTCCATTTCTGATTTCAAACAGCCACAGGAACGTACTGTGAAACTCCACTGAATTGTGACTTGTGTTATGAGTTGAGGGAAGGTCAGAGAACAGTAGCGTTTCATTGGGAAGTGGCACACATTTGCAGTCGACAGATGAAATCTACACTCCTGGCACAGAGCCAACCTTGCCTTCCTAAGGCTCACTTGCCCATGAGTCCATTAGATCCTTTCCTGATCCTCAACTCCTGTTTCATCTCCCCCATTGGAAGGACAGTATGCAGGCCTGACTCCTTCATAGAGCAGGGGTTGTTCATCTATGAATGTAATTTGCAGAAGGTAAAGGCCCACCTGCCTGAGATAGCTGGTGGACATTGTATGGTAGACCACGTGTTATTAACTAGGGTTCTGATGACATCTTCGGGCCACATTCACTTGATTTTCCTGTGACTGCCATTCTTTCTCAGTCATCTTCTCTGAATTTACTTTCTCTGTTTACACTTTAGATGTTAGATATTCCTATGGTACAGTTCTCAGCTTTCTCACACCCAGAATAGCTTCATCCTTTCTTATAACCAGAACTCACTTTCTCTTAAAATCTCTATTTAAATTTCCTGCTAATTTTGAAATATGTCCATATCTCCACCATACCCCCCTTAGCATTTTAGAGTTCAGTATCTCCCATGCTAAAACATCTAGTGGTATATTATAGAGGTAAGTAAAATACATGTGGAATAAACAAACTCTGATGCATTAATTAATATGTTAGTACAGGTTTCGGTGTTGGGTAAACTTTCACGAGTCTTTTTGGTGAATAGAACCATTTTAGGCCCTGAAAACAAGGGGCAAGTTGAATTTATTGTTGGTTGCCTTTGGACTATGGTGTAGTGCCTGGATCACTGTAGGTGACCAGAAAAAGTACGTTAACATTAATGAACCGAATACAGGAGACTCAGGACTGGCAAATTTTGAGAGGAGAAAAAGGGAGTTTCACATCTTGAAGTGTTGGCCAGAGAAGGTCGGCCTATGTGGGATGATGCAATGTGGGACTTGGCTTGTTAGGACCAACATGGTGTCACTGGACTCTATGATACGAATCATAATGTAGAAGGGTCCCACTCACAGTAAGCAGTGGAACTCTGCCTGCCTCACTCAATTTGTTAAGGCCATCTCAGGCTTTTAAGACCTTGCCCTTTGTGCCGAGCCTGCAGAGTAATACATACTTTTGCCTATGTCAGATCCTTGGTATTAGCCCAGGGTGATACTTCCATGAAGATTCCGCCAGTTTCCAAAATTTCCTTTTACCTTTTCACACCATAATTTTCCCTGGAGCATAACTCATTGAAGTGGTCCCAGCTGGGTTTTGTGGCTTTCAGTGACCTCAGTACTCAGAACAAACAAGGGCAGCTGGCCATGTGAACACTTAAGAAAGCTTTTAGAAAATATGTTTTCCTTCTCATAACTTGCCCGATGAGCTGGAGTTGGCATGCAGAGAGGCAGGGTGAGACACTCCAACGCTGAAGATGTCCAGTTGTGTCAGCTGGGGTATATTGCATTTGTATCTCCTGATGCCTGAACCAGAAGGGGTCTTTATCCCAGACAAATCCCTCGTATCTGCGGAACAAATTCCATTGGCAGGCAGTGGGATGCTTTGTAACTAGGGTATGGGAGGCTGAGTGTTGGGATCTATGAATTCTATTTCTGCTACCTTGGACAACAGGCACAGAGATATAGACTTTTTGCTTAAATGTATCCTCCTTAGAGTAAGTCCTCCCTTCAACAGAAAGTTCCTCTGCTAGTAATGAGATGAGGATAGTTAATAAAGTCTATGTGGTATGCTGGCCGAAGGGATTGAGACTAGCTTTAGCCTTGTGCAGAGGGTGAATATGTATAGACGGGCAGCAGGGCCCCAGCCATAATGAGGGGTGGGAAAGCTGGGTCAGAACTACAGAGTGAGGAGTAACGAGGGGAAGGAGAGTCGTCAGGATAGTGGAAGTCACTTGAGGAAGCTGAATATGTACTCATCAGTCATGGCTGAGTAAGAGCTTTGAGTCAAGTCTAAAGCTTGAAGGATGGTGGCATTGAGATTGTAAACTATTTTCTGCCTTTGCTAGAATTATTAGAGGAACTGCTGTGACTTGACCTTTGGTTGGTGTGTACTTAGGGGCATTGACAATGAGAAGTTAGGAAATGCCAAAGAACATGGCTTGAATTAAGGGGTTGATGTACCCCTCCTGGATTTATTTTCCATCTATTCATATTCAATGAATCATCTATCATTTCTCTTTGGCTATTCTTTGAAAGCCATATTTTCTTTTAATTTATAGCTGCTCGTGCTCATGGTCTAGTTCTGACTTCCTTAATTCAGATTCTCAAGTACATCTCTAAGGCTCTTTCTCAACTGCTACCATGCTATATCTATATTTCTTTCTATAACTTTCCTCTATCTCTAACATACTGCCTTTTAGAACTGAAGTCATTTGATCTCACCAAAAGGAGGCAGAGAAACATTTCTATTGTATCTGTTACTCTATGGTGGATCATTTCTCACATAGCTAGAATTACGGCCCATTTCAATTCTCCTTGTCTTAGGCTCCTGATTCAATACATTGAAAACTGAAACCCAGACACATTATCATACAGAAATTTTTAATTTAAATGAATTCTAATGTTTCTCTTTTTGGGCATTCTCCATATTATTTAGGAAAATCTTTCCAATCTCAATGTTATAAAGATGATTTTTTAAAAGACTTTTTATGTTGAAGTCTTTAATTTATGAAGTATTTAATTTTGTGTATAATAAAATGGAAACTGATTTTAATTGTCTTTAAATCTGGATGGCTAGTTGTTTTGGCATCATTTTTTGAATTGTGTCTTTCTTCAGTGATCTGTTATAAATTAAGATTCTGAATATGTGTGAGTCTATTTCTAGAGTCCTATTTTCTTAATTTATTTTTCATTTCTGGACCAATATCACACCCCTTTAACAATTATAGCATAATCATAAATCTTCATTTCTTGTGGGACACAGCTCCTTCCCATTAACAGCACATCTTTATAGAGTTTTAATTAGAATTACTTTGAATTTATGCTTGAATTTAGGGTAAATTGATTTCTGTATGTTACTTATTCATCCTATTCATTAATATCTTCTATCATTCCCTTCATTTGGGTCTTCTTTGATATCTTTCAATAGAATTTTATACTTTTTTTCCACAAAAATCTGTACTTTTGTTAGATTTGTACATATATATAAATATATGTACGTACAAATATGTTTGATACATATATACAAACACATTAAGTGTACATATGTTTGTATATATGTGTGTATACACACACACTTAATGGGATCTTATTTGAGATTACATTTTCCAATTATTTACTGTTAGTATATAGAAATGCAATTGACTGAAAACAACTTGAATTGTTTTTCAGTAAAATCTCAGGATACAAAATCGTCCAAAATCACAAGCATTCCTACACACCAATAATAGACAAGCAGAGAGCCAAATATGAGTAAATTCCCATTCACAATTGCTACAAAGAAAATAAAATACATAGGAATACAACTTATAAGGGATGGGAAGGACCTCTTCAAGGAGAATGACAAACCACTGCCCAAGGAAATTAGAGAGGATTACAAACAAATGGAAACAAATTCTATGCTCATGGACAGGAATAATAAATATTGTGAAAATGGCCATACTGCCCAAAGTAATTTATAGTTTCAATGCTATTGCCATCAGGCTACCATTAACTTTCTTCACAGAACTAGAAAAAACTACTTGAAATTTCGTATGGAACCAAAAGAGAGCCTGTATATAGCCAAGACAATCCTAAGGGGGAGAAAAAGAAAAGCTTGAGGCATCACACTACCTGACTTCAAACTATACTACAAGTCTGCAGAAACCAAAACAGCATGGTACTGGCGCCAAAACAGATACATAGACCAATGGAACAGAACAGAGGCCTCAGAAATAACACCACACATCTACAACAATCTGATCTCCAACAAACCTGACCCCAACAAGCAATGGGGAAAGGGCTCCCTATTTAATAAATTATTCTGGGAAAACTGGTTAGCCATATGCAGGAAACAGAAACTGGACCCCTTCCTTACACCTTATACAAAAAATAAGCTGGATTAAAGACATAAATGTAAGACCTAAAGCCATAAAAGCCCTAGAAGAAAACCTAGGCAGTTGCCATTCAGAACATAGGCATAGGCAAAAACTTCATGACTAAAACACCAAAAGCATTTGCCAAAAAAACAAAAATTGACATACAGGATTTAATTAAACTAAAGAGCTTCTGTGCAGCAAAAGAAACTATCATCAGAGTGAACAGGCAACCTACAGAAAGGGAGAAAATTTTTGCCATCTATCCATCTGACAAAGGTCTAACATCCAGGATCTACAAGGAACTTAAACAAATTTACAAGAAAAAACAACCCTATGAAAAAGTGGGCAAAGGATATGAACAGATGCTTTTCAAAGGAAGACGTTTATGCAGCCAACAAACATACCAACAAAAGCTCATCATCACTGGTCATTAGAGGAATGCAAATCAAAACCACAATGAGACACCATCTCATACCAGTTAGAATGGCAATCATTAGTCAGGAGATAACAGATGCTGGAGAGGATGTGGAGAAACAGGAACGCTTTTACACTGTTGATGTAAGTTAGGTCAACCATTGTGGAAGACAGTGTGGCAATTCCTCAAGGATCTAGAACTAGAAATACCACTGGGCCCAGCAATCCCATTACTTGGTGTATACCCAAAGGATTAGAAATCATTCTACTGTAAAGACACATGCACATGTATCCTTACTGCAGCACTGTTCACAACAGCCAAGACTTGGAACCAACCCAAATGCCCATCAGTGATAGGCTGGATAAAAAAAGTGTGTCACATATACACCATGGAAGTCTACACAGCCATAAAACAGAATGAGTTCATGTCCTTTGCAGGAATATGGCTGAAGCTGGAAACCATCATCCTCCGCAAACTAATGCAGGAATAGAAAACTGAACACCACATGTTCTCACTTGTAAGTGGGAGTTGAATATTGAGAACACATGGACACAGGGAGGGAAATATCACACACAAGGGCCTGTTGTGGGGTCAGGAGAAAGGGGAGGGAGAGTATTCGGACAAACACCTAATGTGTTCTAGGTTTAAAACCTAGATGACGGATTGACGGGTGCTGCAAACCACCATGGCATGTGTATACCTATGTAACAAACCTGCATATTCTGTACATACATCCCAGAACTTAAAAAAAAAATGCATTTGACTTTTCTATATAGATGTAGTAATATCTTTCAGGTTTTCTGTAAGAATCATCATATTATCTGTGAGTAATGGGAGATTTTTAGTTTTGTTTCTTTCTTTCTAATCCTTAAACAAAATTTTTCTTACTGCACAAATCAGGGCCTCTAATAAATCTTTAAATTTATGCCCATAAAGCTCAGATGAGCCCCAGTGCAATCACACTATATTCCATTCACTCTTCCAGTCTTCTAGAAAACTATATCATACTTCCTTTCTCCTTAAATCTCCAAGACCTGCTCCTTTATCTTTGTCTTCACCCAATAACCTTTTTAAAAAAATCTAATTCACTTGGGAAATGATGAAATCAGACTTGTACAGACTCCCAGTTCCCATCTCCTACCTCTTACACGTGTACCCATGTATTTTGCTTTCCTGAATGTTACCATAAAGGATACATTCCTAGGATGAATTCAACTTGAGCATGGTGTACAATTCTTTTTATATTTGGATTTGGTTAGCAAATATTTTGTTTAGAATTTTTTAAATCTCTGCTCATGGGAGAGATTAGTCTGTGATTTTCCTTTTTCAAACTTCCCTTGCCAAATGTTGGCACTGATGTGCATACTAGCTTCATAAAATAAGATGAGGAACAAGCCTCCCCCCATTTTCTATTCTCTGGAAAATTTTGTTTAAGAGTGAAGTTACTTGTTTCTTGAATATTTGGCAGGTCTTACTGGTAAAATCATTTGATAATTTCTTTGTTAAAAAAAAGGGCAACTGCTGATTTATTTTTGATGGGTTACTTTTCTTGAATCAATTTTTTGAAGTATGTTTTTCTAGAAATTTTACCATTTGACTAAGTTTTTATATGTATTAAAGTTACTCATAATATTCTTATATTGAATAACTGTATTTTACTTACACCCACATATTCACTTTCATGTTCTTGACATTAGTTATTAGTGTCTTCTTTCTTTGTTCTTGTTCAGTCCCTGTAAAGACTGTCCATTTTGTAAGTAATTTTTTTAAAAAAAACTCTTTTAAGTTTTTGTATTTTATTTCTATTTTGTTACTTTCTACTACTATTATTTTCTTTTTATACTTTTCCTTAAGTGGGTTCTTACCACCACATTAAGTTTTATCCCTTTCCTCCCCCAATACATGCATTTAAAGCTCTAAATTCCTCCTTAGTTCTGCTTTAGTTGTAGCCAACACATTTTGAAGTTTAGTATTTGATATCATTTAGTTCTGTGTTTTGTAATTTATGTTATGATATCTGCTTCGACCCAATACACGTGATGCTTCCATATAGGTTTTCACTTTTAATTTTTTATCTTTCTATAGTCTTCTCTATAAATCATACACATCTTTTATTACTTGTAGTTCTAGTTACCTTAGGATATTTGCCATATCACACAGGTCATCTTTATGCCATTTTCTAATTGGGCATTGGTAGTGAATAGTAAATGTTGTTGCTTTTTTAATTTTTAAAATTTTATTATTTTTTTGGATTCTTTGCCATGGCCAGATGTGATTCATCCCGGGGATGCAAGCATGCTGTTGATTTTTAGATGTTGATTTATATTCAGCAAATTTGATGCATTTATTTCTGACTTATACTTGTGTCTTAAACTCTTTGAGAAGCTATAATAAAATACCATAAACTGGGTGGCTTACAAACAACAAACATTTCTTCCTCCCAGTTTTGGAGGCTGGGAAGTTGATGATCAAGGCACCTGCAGATTTGGTGACTGACAAAGGCCTGCTTCTTCATAGAAGCGGCATTACACTGTGTCAGCTTCTAAAAGCTTCACCCTCTAACACCATCACCTTGGGGTTAAGTTTTAAACATATGAATTTTGAGGTCATACTAACATCCAGCTTGACCTGTTTATTGTTGTTTTTTCTATGTTGAATATCACGTCATCTGAGAATAGGACCAGCCTTTTGTGTCTTTTTTCAAGTATTCTATACACTTTTTATTTTATGTTACTATTATGGCTTACCTTCTAGACAATGGCAATAAAGTGATGAGAATGGCCCCACTATCTTTTTTCCTGAATGTAATGGAAATTCTTCTAAAGTTTCACTGTTGTGCTTAACCTCTATTCCATCTTCCTTTAAAAGTGTGTGGGTATGAATGTGTGTGTGTGTACATGTGTATGTGTGTTTTGATACTTCAGAGACTACAGTACTCAAAGTGACCTTCCCCGGGCTGCCTCACATCTTGGATGTGATTTTGGTTTGGACAGTTGGATGCACCTGCATGCATTTAGAAAAAGTATACAGATTTCCCTAAAGCTGTAGAAGAAAAAAAAAAGCAGAGAACTCCAAACCACATCCTGATGCCAGCATAGATAAGAGATCTGATCTGAAGGCTGAGTCTAGGAAGGGTACATTAGTCTTGAGTACATTATTGATGCCATCTGTTCTTATCCTTCCTTAACCACATTGTGTCTTCCTAAGCTACCAGAACTCAGGTATCACTCACAAGCAATTGTAGTCAAAGTTTCCTCTTAGAAAAGCAAAGAATAAAGGAAAAAAGGTATATATCTTTTCTTTTCTTTTTTTTTTTGAGACAGAGTTTTGCTCTTGTTACCCAGGCTGGAGTGCAATGGCACGATCTCAGCTCACTGCAACCTCCGCCTCCTGGGTTCAGGCAATTCTCCTGCCTCAGCCTCCTGAGTAGCTGGGATTACAGGCACGCGCCACCGTGCCCAGCTAATTTTTTGTATTTTCAGTAGAGACGGGGTTTCACCATGTTGACCAGGATGATCTCGATCTCTTGACCTCGTGATCCACCCACCTCGGCCTCCCAAAGTGCTGGGATTACGGGTGTGAGCCACCGATATCTTTTCTTTATAATAAGTCTTTAGTTGTCTAAATATATTTGCATTGACTAAAATATGAACTACAGATTAACGAAAAAGGAGATAAAAACTACTCATAACTCTTCCTCGCAGAGGCAATACCCTCCCAAACTTTCATTCTTTATCTATGTATATATACCATAAATATGTTTCTTAAGTCATCTGATTTTTATCAGTCCTGTGCAATGCAATTTTCAGGGTTTTATTGGTAAATAGTGTGTCTCATAGCAGATGCCACCCAAGTCCAACATGACTGTTCAGTAAAGTGTCTGTAAGGGAAAAAAACTGTTGGCATCTAATTCTTTGGGAGAGACTCTCAGCCCTTTGGGCTACTGAGGTGATCTCTGAATCATTAGTGTCCCAACTCATTTACCATCAAACTAAAACATCTACTAAGAACAGCAAATAGAGATGGATATACCTGGAGATAAATTCTAACTCAGGATTTTTCCAGGGCTGGACTGTGCACGGTGCCTCACACTTGTAATCCCAGCAATTCGGGATGCCAAGGCAAGTGGATCACTTGAGGCCAGGAGTTCAAGACCAGCCTGGCCAACATGGCAAAACTTCATCTCTTATTAAAAATTCAAAAATTAGCCAGGCATGATGGTGCAAGCCTGTAATCCCAGCTACTGTGGAGGCTGAGGTGGGAGGATTGTTGGCGCCTACGAGGCAGAGGTTGCAGTGAGCTATGATCTCACCACTGCACTCCAGCCTGGGCAACAAAGGAAGTGTTGTCTCAAAACAAAACAAAAAAGTCTGTCTCAAAAAAAAAATTTTCCAGGGCTGGACTTAGATATGAACCATAGAAAACTGTCCTTGTATAATAATCAAAAGAAGACAGGCATGCAGTGAAAGTTACCTCATCAATTGAGAGCTGATTAATGGAATAAGTGAGCAAGCACAGAAAAAGAAAGAGCAAAACAATAGGATGGGTCACTTCTTCCATGGAAATGAAAAGCATTTTTTTCCTTCTATTAGTTTGCATTTTGCCACCCCAGTTGCACAATGGGAGCCCTCAGAATTTTGTTTCCTTAGACCAACAATCTCTGTACGAAAGCCTGATGAACTTTGGCTACAGCTCTGGCCAGCTCTTCGAGGCAAACCATTTTGTTGACTTTTGATACTTGAGAGATGCCAGCAGATCAGGCTGAGTTGGCTCCCAGCAAGAATTCTGTCCAAGAATCTTGGGTCCTCTGTGACTTAAAAAAAAAAAAAAAAAAAAAAAAAAATGAATGTTTTCTGAGAAGGATTTTCTTTACAGACATTGTATTAATCTATTCATCATTTGTGATGGTGTTAAGGACATGAAGCTTAGAATAAACTGAATCAGGAGTAAATTTTTCTGGCACATAAAAACTCTGTGTCTAACCCAGTCTATTTTTGTTTTCACTCATCTCCTACCCCCCATAAGGGATATGTTCTAGGAAAGTTCAGTAAATGATGGGCTCTGCACAGCAGCTACTATCTTCCCAAGCCCAACTGCTCTGTGTCCACCTTTCTCTTTTTCATAAAGGGGGTAATTTGGCTCTTGGAACAATACGTGGAATTCCATTTGTCTTCAAAGTCAAAGATATGTGGCATTCCTTCCTGTGTTCAAAACAGAAGGGAAGGCCAAATCATTTTTCATAAGTGTTGAGCTGCGTCTGAGCTTCTGGTTCACAGCTTGTTTCTGCAAGAAGAGCAGTTAATCATTGACTTCTATTTGAAGATCAGAAAAGTTTTTCTTGAGTGTGACTCTTCTCTATGGTTTTGCCTACAACCCCATTCTCTTATTTCCACTCACTCCCTCTCCACTAATAGTTTTAAGTGAGAATAGAGTGGTTAAGTTGAAAATAGCTCTATGTTCTTTAAGGGGAAGCTTACAGAACATAGAGATTTTTATAAATTTAAATTTTAAGTTCTAGGGTACATGTGCAGGATGTGAAGGTTTGTTACATAGGTAAATGTGTGCCATGGTGGTTTGCACCCATCAACCTATTAGGTATTAAGCCCAGCATGCATTAGCTATTTTTTTCTAATGCTCTCCTTCTCCCCACCCAAACCCCTGAGAGGCCCCAGTGTGTGTTGTTCCCCTCCCCGTGCCCATGTGCAGAACGGAGATATTTTTAATGTTATTTATAACTAAAGTTCATTTCAAGGAAACTAGAAATGCCTACAAGAAAGGAGAAGGTTGTTGTATGAATTGTTTACCAGAAATAACTGATTAAGAGCCAAATCAAACACGAGAAGGCAGAAAATAGCAATATACACCAATTGCATCCAGAATATACACTCATATCAGTGGCCAGAGAAGAGAAATCTGCATCCATAGGATGTGTTAGTCATGGTAGGCTCACTGATGTATCACACAACCCAAGATTTAAAGCAACAAAAGGTTATTTCTCACTCATGAAACTCTTAGGTATTTGGTAGAGGCAATCCAGTGGCAATTCAGAAACCAAGGATCTCTTCTACATCCATAGAATCTTCTCTATTCACCTGATGCCTCAGGAGAGAAAGAGGGAGTTGCCTGTGGGACAGTTTTATCAGTGGGGTCAGTTAATGGTACATAGTGCTTCTGCTAACTTTCCATTCGTTAAACATTTCATCACGTGGCCACTCAGAATTGCAGGGGAGGCTGGGGAATTTAGTTTACTTGCATGTCTAGGAGGAAAAGGAAATGGGTTTTGATGACACATGGCAGGCAGTCTTTGCTGAGGATAAAGACACTTTTTAAGATAAATGTAGAAATGGAAGAATTTCAGTAAGCTTGCTATTCAAGCTGCCATATCATTACTTCTTCTCTCCATTTAGCTTTTAGCCCTTGCATCTAAGTCTACACCTCATCCCACACCTCTAGCTGGGAGCGAATTTAATCTATCCCAGGGAGCTACATGTTCTTCATAGTGGAAGATTTTCCTTTACTGAGTCCTGATACATCTTCTGGTGGATTTCACTGAGATACTTCACTGTCATACTTTGCTACTGGGGATAGAGAAGCAGCAGAACACTTGATTCCTGCTTTTAGTGAACTTGTGCAATTTCTTAGGCAAGTTAAGACCAATATGTATGAAGCAACTAAAGATGACCGAGGTTGAGGGACTTGATGGTCTGGATGATATGGGCCTTTCATATCATCACACTGACAATGTGTCTTAATACTCTCCTGGAATGATGTGGTGTTAGTCCTTTAAAAAATTCATATACTTTCTTTGAAATATGCCTAGCCCCAGGCAGACAAGTAGCTGGGACTACAGGCATGCACCACCACACCTGACTAAATTTTGTATTTTTAGTAGAGATGGCATTTCACAATGTTGGCCAGGCTGGTCTTGCACTCCTGACCTCAAGTGATCTGCTCTCCTCGGCCTCCCAAAATGCTGGGATTATAGTCATGAGCCACTGCACCCATCTGAGTGGGCCATCTCAACCACCTTTTTCATTCTACTAAATAAATTGGTTAAACAATCTTGGCTATTTAGATTGCCTTTCTTACAGCTAAGGAGACCCATCATTTCCTCCTCATAAACAGTGTAAATTAGGCAAAAGTTTATACCAGACTGGGGAAAACTGGGAGAGTTGGTTCAGGCCAATCTATTTATTTATTTTTATGATGATAGCTAACTTTTATTCAGTATCCATTTTAAATTGAGGGATATATGTTTTTTAGACCAATTTAGTGTGTGTGTGTGTGTGTGTGTGTGTGTGTGTGTGTGTGTGGTCTACATACACTTTATACATACTCTTTTTTGGGGGTCAGATAAAACAGTAGAGAGCCTTATTCTATTTTGATTCCCAAATTTCTAAGAAACCCTTGCTCTCACAAGAATTCTTAGGTAAGTTTTAGATGAGGAGGGAATCTAAAAATTGAAAAATATAAACGGAATGAGAAAATCTAAAAGATAGACCACGGTTGCCATCTCCCTCCCACCCCCTACTTGAGGAATTCTTCCCAGACTGAGGGTCTGGAAGGTGGGGCAAAGCCTGACTCTCCCAAGTAGACAAGGACTCCCTCCACTGCTGTGGTCCCTGCACTGCTGAGTCTTTCCCAGGACATAGGATTCCTCAGGTTTGCCATCTTAAGCAGGTGACTAAAGAGAATTCTTTGGCTTTGCGCAAGGCTGGCTGAAGTTCTGTTGTTGGAAACTCTCTGAGGAGCTCAGGCAGAATTTTTTTTTTAAATGATTTATGAGATCCCAAATGCCACCATTAGCACTAGATGATTAAATTGGGACATTTGTTTGGACTGCTCTGACAGGGTTATATACTACCCCGAGGGCCTCAGGTGAACATTGCACGCCATTGCCATCATCGCTTGGACGTCACCAGCAGGAAATATCAGAAGCCTCCCAAGACAGTCTGTCCTTCTGAGCTTTCCAGAGAGGCCTTGGCAGACAGAAGAGGTCAGCTTTGTCTGGATTGGTACCTGGCCTGGAAGTCTTTTACCCACTAAACCCAGAGTTCCACTAGGCTGGAAAGGGGCTGGGCAAGTGCCCTGTGGTAGCACTATTAAGAACAGAGTGTCACCGCCTGTCAGGTGCCCTGTGTCAGAGGTGACTGCAACTGCTGCCTCCTCATTGATTAGATTAACCAGGCACTCACTGGTGTTGAGTTGCAAATGTCTGGATTTTGCTTCCCCTTGGCAGCAGCTCCAGGGATAGGAGAGAAAACAGCTTATAAATTCTTTAATGATTTTTAGAGCCAAAGGCAGCTTACAGACTGGATTTTCAAGTAATGTTATTTAAAAGGTTCCAAGGGACATGAAGGTAAATAGCTTGAAAAATAGGGGGAAAGTTATTTCTTTCCTCTTTGGAGAACATTACATAGATTGAATTAACCCCTAGTTCATTCCTCTTGTGATTATGAGACACAGAAGCGAGCATTGTGCTGGGGTGTCTGGACCTCACTTGTGCAGCCCCTGCCCTTTAGTCTCACTGAACGTTTCTCTTTTGAAGAAACATTTGAAAATCAGAATTTTAAAAGGTCTTTTTTTTCCAGATCAATATATGTCATTGCAAATATCTAAATTTCAGCTATTAAATATCATTGGGGGATATGTAAGGAAGTTTTATGACAAAATGCACAATGTGTAATCTACCCTGAAGATGTTCAAAAGAAGCTGGCTATCAACTCAAAAGAGGTGTTTCAGAGAAGGGGCAGGTACTAGGTGGAAGAGTGGATGAGATGATTTACAGTTCTTGCTGGTCCTAAAATTCTGTTACTTTATTTAGCCTGTATCAGTTTGAATATTTGAAAACTAATGCATTACTTTTTAATGGATGTGGAAATGACGCTAGATAAAGCATTAACTTTGTTTTCTGTATTCCCCTGCAAAAACCTCTTATTAAGACTGGGGCACTTTTCTATTGCTTAGTGCTCATAGTCTGTATTTCATGGGATAGTTCTGATTTTAAGCCTCCAGATTCTCTGTACTGTAGGTCCACCTTTGTTTGACACATGGCCTGTTCTGACTTGGATTTAGGGAATATTGACACTTCATTGATAGAGCAGGGAGGTGTCAGTGATCAACAGAGCAAGCCACGAATGAATATATAGGGGCCATGTAGGAAACTCTAGATTTTCTAACATCTTGGATAATTTTGAGTTTTCTTAGCCTTCAATATTTCAGTCCAAAGAACCCCTCTTCTCTCTCTCTCTCTCTCTGTCTCTGTCTCTCTCTCTCTCTCAGTAAAATGCTGAGTTCATGGATGAGAAGGCTGAACCACATATATAGGAGAATCCATTTTTGAAACAAATATTTAGTTCACATTTATTAGAGTATAATTTCAATGAGGTAAGGGATCCTGTGTATTGTTCTCACTGACATAACTTAAGTGCCTTGAACTGTCAGTGCCCAATCAGTATAGGTTGTGTGACTCTGCTGTATACCAGGCTGTGCCTTCAGAGAACATGCTGCCTTACATAGGAGGCACCAGGGGTATAGGATTTTATAGAGATAAGTTTACAATGCAATTGTAACATGGAGAGGGGTATGATTATCTGCCTTGTGAGGGCTGTGGCAGCTTCACAGAATAGGTGATATTGGCACTGTGTGTTAAAGGACAGGTACCTTTGCATGGAGTTGGGACATCACAGGCAGAGGGGACAACATTTATAGAAATGGAGGCATGTGACTGCACATTGTGTTTGGATATGGGCTAACTACAATTTGGGCTTCCCTAGTTTTCCTTTACACAATTTGTCCACAACTTTCTACTTTTGTCTGTCATTCATTCATCCATCCATCCATCCATCCATATTAGAGTTAATAGGCATTTCTTTTCTTTTCTTTTTTCTTTTTTTTTTGAGTCAGAGTCTCACTCTGTTGCCCAGGCTAGAGTGCAGTGGTGCAATCTCAGCTCACTGCAACCTCCACCTCCTGTGTTCAAGAGATTCTCTTGTCTCAGCCTCCCAAGTAGCTGGGATTACAGGTGCCCACCGTGACGCCTGGCTTATTTTTGTATTTTTAGTAGAGATGGTGTTTCACCATGTTGGCCAGGCTGGTCTCAAACTCCTTGACCTCAAGCGATCCACCCACCTTGGCCTCCCAAAGTGCTGGGATTACAGGCATAAGCCACCATGCTCAGCTTCAACAGGCATTTCCTATCAACCATTCCTAAAACTATTTTAACATTCATATAGTTCCAAAAAAGAGCCCAGATAGCCAAGACAATCCTAAGCAAAAAGAACAAAGCTGGAGGCATTAGGCTACCTAACTTCAAACTATACTACAAGGCTACAGTAATCCAAACAACATGGTATTGATACAAAAACAGATAACAGTGAATGGAACAGAATAGAGAACCCAGAAATAAGATCACACATCCAAAGCCATTTGATCTTTGACAAACCTGACAAAAACAAGTAACGGGGAAAGGATTTTCTACTTAATAAACAGTGCTGGGAGAACTGGCTAGCCATATACAGAAAATTAAAAATTGATCCCTTCTTTATACCATACATAAATTAAACAAAATTAAGTAGAGGTGAATTAAAACTTAAATCTTAAATCCCAAACTCTAATAACCCTAGAAGAAAATGTAGGTAATACCATTCAGGACATAGGCATGGACAACGATTTCATGAAAAAAACATCAAAAGCAATTGCAACAGAGCAAAAATTGACTAATGAGAGGTAATTAAAGAGTTTCTGCACAGCAATTATCATCAGAGCAAATGGACAACCTACAGAATGGGAGAAAATTTTTTGCAATCTATCCATCTTTCAAAGATCTAATATCCAGAATGTACAAGGCACTTAAACAAATTTATAAGGAAAAAAACAATCCCATTAAAAAGTGGGCAAAGGACATGAACAGAAACTTCTCAAAAGAAGACATTTATGTGGCCAACAAACATGAAAAAAACTTCACCATCCCTGATCATTAGAAAAATGCAAATCAAAAACAAATAAGATACCATCTCATGCCAGTCATAATGGTGATTATTAAAAAGTCAACAAACAACAGATGCTGGTGAGGCTGTGGAGAAATAGAAACACTTTTACATTGTTGGTGGGAATGTAAATTAGCTCAACCATTGGGAAGAAAGTGTGATGATTCCTCGAAGACCTAGAAATAGAAACACCATTTGACCCAGCAATCCCAATACTGAATATATACTCAAAGGAATATAAATCATTTTATTACAAAGATACATTCATGGCATCCATATGTTCATTGCAGCACTATTCACAATCGCAAACATGGAATCAACCCAAATTCCTATCAACGATAGACTATATAAAGAAAATGTGGTACATTCTCACTATGAAATACTATGCAGCCATAAAAAGGAACAATATCATGTCCTTTACAGGGACATGGATGGAGCTGGACATTTTGGTTTGAGGATGATGGCTTCCAGAACATTAATGCAGGACAGAAAACCAAATGCTGCATATTCTGGCTTATAAGTGGAAGCTGAACAATGTGAACACGTAGACACAGGGAGAGGAACAGCACACATTGGGCCTGTTCGGGGTAGGGGACAGGGTGAGGGAGAGCATCAGGAAAAATAACGAATGCATGCTGGGCTTAATACCTAGGTGATGGGTTGATGGATACAGCAAATCACCACAGCATATGTTTACCTATATAACAAACGTGTACATCCTGCACATGTTACTTGGAACTTAAAAAATAACATTAAAAAAATCTAATTCCTGAGAACATAGCAATGAGGAAGTGAAATAAAGTCCCAGCTTCCATGGGGCTTACATCCTAATGAGGAGAGAAAAACAAGTGATGAATTATAAAAGGCATAAAAAATAAAACAGGATAAGGAGATGTAGTCTAATTGGGGTGGGTGATTTTAATCAGGGTAGTCAGGAAAGGATATATGTGATGAAGACATTTCCACAGAAACATGAATAAAGTAAGAAAGTGCGCTTTGTAGTTTTCTTTTAAATCATTGTAGGTACAGTCCTGTTAGTCTTGGAGAAGCATGAAATGAAAGAGGGATCTCCTAGTTGACTGATGTGGTCATTTCTAGGAAAGAGACATCCTGGGACTGTAGATCCAAACTGCAAACCTAACTGACTCACCGAACACCATTAATGTGATTGCTCTATCCAGGGGCCAGTGGCTCAGGGCTGGGACCTGGACTGGGCTGAAGAGGAGGTACACAGACAACTCTGGACAGGTGAAAGGAACCTGCTTCTTTGGTTCTCAAAGGGAAAAAAAAAAAAAACCTCATTTTGTAGGAGAGGCTGCTGCTGAAGTTGCTGGAGAGTATCTATCAGCTGCTGAATGATACACAAACAAAAAGTGGACTTTAAATGTTCTTTGGGGACAGAGTTACAAGAGCTTTCTATGAACATACTTTGGATGGAGTGATCATGCATGTCAGTTTGCCTCAGCCTGATCTGTAATAGGAATAAAATAGACTTTGATGGTTGTACTGCAGGTATTTATAGATTTTTTAAAATGTTTCTTCTTGTTGCTGATGAAGTATGCTGTAAAGGGAGCCCCATAAAACAGAGTCAGTGCTTCAGCTGGTGTAGAAGCCTGTTGCATATTAAATGTTTTATAGCTGAATTTTACTACATTCAAACTTCACAGAGACATTTATGAACCTTATTGCATTCTGATGTGAAAGGAGCCCAGAAAGGTATTCCTGACTTTATGGGAATGGAACTTTTCATTGTATGGAACATTCAAAAAGCTGCTGAATGCCAGAGTTCAAAGTGATTTCACAAATGTCAATTCCTTTAATAACGTTTGAGACCTTAAGAAATTGCTGATGATTTCTACGTCTTGCATCTAGCTTCTTTTTCTTTTGCTTCAGTTTTGGAAACCATGTACAGTTGCCTCAGTAAGAGGAATGTGTGGAGTTTGTGGTTTATGCTGTATTCATGCCATGGTAAGAAGAGAGACCCTGTTTATTGCTAGAGGAGACATATAAGGAAAATACAAGGAGGAAAATACCATTTAATAGATAAACAGCCGTGCCCAGCTTGACATTTTTCTAACCCCTTCAAGGACACGCATTCCTGAAGATCTGTGAGTCAGCCCTTAGAATATATTTGGAAGATTAACCATTAAGTTGCCTTAGGGAGAGGGAATTTTCTGCCATGCTGACCCATGGAAACTTAGGCCTTTCTAAGTCTCATTCATTCATAACTAATATATTCCATACTTACTGAGTTCTTACTTTGTGTCAGACGCTGTCGTAGGTTCAGATGATAATCAAAGGAAAGCCACAAATCTGAAAGTGTTTATGGTTCAGTCCTGATGATTAAGCAAAGAAATAGGCAAAATAGTTATCTGATTACAGATAAGAAATATCTAACTTAGTCATATTGTGGGAGTTGGTAGGTTTCAGGGAGAACATTAGGAAAGAATTCTGGGAGGAAGCAGCCCCTGAATTGGGTCTTCAGGGATGATAAGAGTTAACCAGAAGACATTCACATTGTTATATGTGCACAGTGTTAAGATAGGCAGTAGAAAAGATACGTACACATTTTGACATCAGGAAGGAGCGTGCTTATTAAAGAATTGTTTAGAAAAGTGGGACTCGGGCTGGGTGCAGTGGCTCGTGCCTGTAATCCTAGCAACTTACGGAGGCTGAGGCAGGTGGATCATGAGGTCAGGAGATCAAGACCATCCTGGCTAACATGATGAAACTGCATCTCTACTAAAAATATAAAAAGTTAGCTGGGTGTGGTGGCACATGCCTGTAGTCCAAGCTACTCAGGAGGCTGAGGCAGGAGGCAGAGGCAGTGGTTGCCTGGAGGCAAAGGTTGCAGTGAGCCAAGATCGTGCCACTGTACCCTACCTGGGTGACAGAGTGAGACTCTGTCTAAAAAAAAAAAAAAAGCTGGGGGGACTCAAAATGGGAATCTGCTTTCCATGGGGACCAGTTGAGCAAAGCTCAGCTCTTAAGTATATAATCCCATTTTCTCACTGTACTTATTTTTATTATTATAATAGTCTTAATATTTACATTGTACCAATGGTTTATACATTGTTTTCAGGCATATGAAACTAATTAATTTTCAAAGAAACCTGGTGATAGTGGTATTATATTACTTTATAGATAAAGAATGGATCAAAGAGACATCAAGTGACTGCCCGAGGTCCCATAGCCAAAATGTAGCTTTATTGGGCCTTCTTAATAGTTGATTGACTTGACATATATTTATTCAATACTGTATGTATGTACATGTGTATTTACTCAATGCACATTTACGGGGTACATACTATATGCCAAGCAGGCACTGTTCCAGGTTCTGAGGATACCACAGTGAACAAAGATAATTTCAGATTATGATAAATGCTGTGAAAGCAGACAGTCTTAGTGTGACTGGAGGCAGGAACTGCATTTTTACATAATTGCTTTTATTTTCTTGGACCTCCAATGTTTAGGGTTTATTTCTTTTTGGGTGTTTATCTAATGTATGTTATTCAGTGGAAATCTACCAAGTGCTCCCATGAATAAATCGCCATCTGAGATTGTCTGCTATTTTCATCAATGTATAAGAAATAATAAGAGCTCCTATTTGTTGAGAGACCTGCAAGTGCTAGCCTCTTTGATGAATACTTTTTTATTAGTCTCATTTATGGGATACTGGTAGAATCTATCAAAGCCCCAGGATTGTTTCCCAGCTGATCTTTTATTACTTGGAATGTGTATTGATCATCTTCCTCCCAGAGGCACGGAACAAATCCCAGGATAACTCTCTGTTCCAGCTGCTTAGATGTCTGGCTAATAGCTGTCTCTGCTGACAGCAACCAGCAAAGGCGGCTGTCCTAGAAAAACATCCCTTCAAAGTTTTTTCCTCTGTAGAGCCTGTTTTGTTTTGTTTCTCCAATCCTTAAATTCTGGTGAGAATGCCTCAGTATTTATTATTAAAACATGCCTGGGGATGATGTTAGTATGTTTGTACGTTCAACAGCCAAAGCTAATCACAGGTAGATAGTCATACAGGACACTCTCCAAGCATGTCATAAGGCCTCACTGATCCCAAAATGTTATCAGCATCATCAGCCTGCAATCACACTGCCTTCCTCTTTGCCATGCCTGACTCTTCAATATTAGAGAAAAGTCCAAACACAGAGCTGTGGGCAGGGCTCCTGGAGGAGTATGATGGTCCCAAAAGGGAAGGAGGCCTCACTGCTCCATCACAGCAATCTGGATGTTTTCATCAGTTAGTGGATTATAGCTCGGAAATCTAAAAGGACTGGGCTTACGTGTATTAAAGATGGGCAGATAAACCATTTCGGGATGGATTCAACAGTGGCAGTCCTGGAGGAGATGCCAGTGCAAGAGCACTGGGCCAGGAGGGGAGCCCTGGGCGGTCACAGCTCCCTCCTGTTGTTCCTCTTTGTTACTTTCTGTGAGGGCTAGCCTTTGAGACTGGGACAGCACCATGGCTTTCAAAAACATGACATTGCCCCAGCACATAGAGCCTCTTTCACTTACTCCCTCTTGGGCTCTTGGGCAAGCTACTTAAGCTTTTTGAGCCTGTTTCTGCATCTTTAAAATGGAATTAAAATATTTACTTTTTATTTGAGATTGAAACCCTCTCAGTCTTTTTTGAGATTGAAATAATAGATGATGTCTTAGCCTCTTTAAAGAGATATGTGTAAGTTTGTCTCACTACGGGCAATTTGCTGCACAGAAGCTCAGGAATGTGTGGTATTATGGAAATGCTTCAGAAGCAATCCCTCTGGCTCTCAAGGATTCACAAATAAGACTCAACAGAGTAACTGCTTTGTTTGCAACTACAGCCTGGCTTTAAGTGATCCACTGACTGAAAGTATTTATACTTCTCCAAACAAGGGATGCAATTTGGTTTTTGCCCATTTGATATGAAACATGCTAGGTTGGCAGCATTTGAGCCAGTTTTGAGTTGGGGGCCTTTCTAATATATTTATAGCGTATATAGGCCTAGATAGGATTACTTTGGTTTATGCCATGATTCCTGTTTCAATCAGCACTGGCAGGAATGGTTTCACTCAAAGTCTAAATCTGAGCCATTTATTCTTAGGACTGTTACCATGATAGGTATTGAGGGGCTAAAAGATGTGTTAGTGGATATAGTAGGGGCACTATAGAGCAGAGCTATAGAGAGAGAGATAAGCTCTACAAAGCTGAAGCTTAATTAATGGCTTAAAGACTAAACTGTGGAGTAATAAGGAATATCAGCTACTATAGAGCAATGTGGTAGACAGCCAGAACCTAAAAAGGCCCCAGTGTGCCACATCAGTTCAGGATACTCACATATGCCTGGAGAAGAGAGCAGTGCTTTAAAGCATCCAGTCAAACATGCAGAGAACAGCATGGGCAAGTCTTTTTGGTTCTGAAGGATCATTGTCATTTATATACAATGCATGCATATGATTACACATACTAATGAGAAGCGAGGGACAGCGGCTGGGTGGTCCCAAGTATTTATCATGGCTAAATTGTTTATTTGGTGTCACTTAAAATAACTGGCTTCTAGACAAAAATGGCTCAGATGAAAACATAAAACTTGAAAGCTGTTTTGGCTGTTTCCCCAAGTGATAAAGTTCATAGTGAAATGGCTCCAGTTGACTTTTTAGAGAAATACATAGCTGCATTTGTGCAAAACAGGAAGTTAACCGCGGAGCCTCTCAATTTATTTCTTTCACATCTTTAGAAAAAAGAAAGAACCTCACAAGTTGTAAAACGGTGGGATACAAATATCCTTTTTTGAACGATGTGGGATGGGATAAGATCTGGATCCTATGTTCCGATAGTAAGAAAGCCAAGTTTTCGGGCAACTTTAATTCTGTTGTGAGTGTTGTGTTTGGGTTCTTTTTCTCACGGCTATGGCTGTGTCCTTTGAAGAGAAAACCCATGAGGACTGGCCAGTGATCCAAAGAATCACGTGTTGCCAGCTTCTTTCATAGCAGCCTCCCAGCCCTTGGTATTTTCCAAGTGGCTAATACCACTGATTTAAATGACCTTTTCTGTCCCCCAAATCAGTTTAACTTGACAGAGCTTTTCAATAATGCTAGACAAATCAGAGATTTGGTGAAAAATCAGCTATTGTCAGAAATTGACTCCATCATGGAAAATTCTTATTGACAGTCTTCTGGGGGTGTATGATCCAAGAGGCAATGCAGTTTTCCATCACCTCTGATATGAAGCAGCAAGAAGTGATCTGCTATTCCTGGCTCCTAGGTTCATAAGCTGTTCCAAGAATTTTCTGCTTATCCTTGTCTTGATATGAGTACTGTCCTTAGCTTATGAATCCATCACATTGCTATGTGGTACAGCTTTCTTGGTGACTTTGTTAGAAAAATAAGAGTTGTAAGAACACTTTTAGAATAAATCATCTTGGTTTTATCTTTCACTGAAGACAGTCAATACTGGTCTATTCTAACACGCTAGTGGTATGGTGGTAAACAACTTGGTATCTGTATTAGTCCCTTTTCATGCTGCTATGAAGAAATGCCTGAGACTGGGTAATTTATAAAGAAAAGAGGTTTAATTGACTCACAGTTTTGCATGGCTGAGGAGGCCTCAGGAAACTGACAATCGTGGCAGAAGGCACCTCCTCACAGAGCAGCAGGAGAGAGAATGAGTACCAAGAGAAGAAGGAAGACCCTTATAAAACCATCAGATCTGTGAGAACTCACTATCTCGAGAACATCATGGGGGAAACTGCCCCCATGATTCTGTTATCTCCACCTGGACCCACCCTTGACATGTAGGAATTATTACAATTCAAAGTGAGCTTTGAGTGGGCACACAGAGCCAAAGCGTATCAGTATTTGATACTAGACAGCCCTGCATTTGAATTCAAGATCCCCACATATTAACTGTGTGGATGTGGGCAAGTCTCTTCAATACCCTAAGCCTCGTTTTTTGACATCTGAAAAACAGTACCTCCTTCATAGGGTTGTTTATAAGCATTTAATTAATGGGAATTAATTATAACATGAGAATATATTTAAAAGGGAGCACTCCAAGCACTCATGCTTTGAAAATTAAGAAAGATGAGTTATTATATTTAAGGTATAATCCTGGGTCCCCTGAAGCAAAAGATGAAAAGATGATCTTGGATTGGGAGTAAAAATAAAGAAGTGATTGAATTTTTTTCTTTTGGAAAAAAAAATGAATATTTTGCAGTTGAAAAAATATTTCGCTAACTAGATTGAAACTTCTCACAGTTGATGCGAGCCAGCGCAGCTGAATATCTGTTATTTGGGGCTGGACAGTGAGGGATGCCATACAAAGCTCTTCTGTGTCCAGGTTGAGTAACAGCCATATGATACTCTCAGACATACCTTCTCAAGCCACATGACACATTGCCATGCCAAGCACGGAGAGTCTGTATATTTCTCTTTCCTGTTATTACACATTCCATGCTGATTCCAATGTAGAATGAGCATTTTAATAACTTATGTGTTGAAAATTGAAACTAGTGAGACAAACTCTTAGGGACTTGCTTTTAATAACTGGGAGAATGAGATGAGAGAGAGAAGCCAGACTTACATATTTCCCTCTGCTCTAACTAGGAGTCCCAGAAACAAATACTGAGCACCCACTGTCAATGACAATGTGCCTTGTAGAGAAGGCACAGCTATCCCAAGAATAAGTAACTATGTCTATAGGTAATAAGCAAACAAACTGTTAAATATATATTCAGAGTACAAATTTAGAGCATGCATAAAGAGCTGGAATAGAGAGTTTGGTTGTGTTCATGTCTGTAGTGTGAAAGAATCTACTGTTTTACCAAAACAGCTTTTGATTCTGTATTGCAGGCTTTGCATATAAGGCAAAATGTAACTTGAACTTTTTTTTTTTTTTTGAGACAGTCTCACCCTGTTGCCTAGGCTGGAGTGCAATGGTGCAATCTCAGCTCACTGTAACCTCTGCCTCCTAGGTTCAAATGATTCTTCTGCCTCAGCCTCCTGAGTAGTTGGGATTGCAGGCACCCACCACCATGCCCAGCTAATTTTTTAAATATTTTTAGTATCGATGGGGTTTTACCATGTTGGCCAGGCTGGTCTCAAATTCCTGATCTCATGATCTGCCTGTCTTGGCCTCCCAAAGTGCTGTGATTACAGGTGTGAGCCACCACGCCTGCTCTATTTAGACCTTTCAGAGTGGGATCATCATGATTTGGAGGGGCTAGGAGGCAAATGATGTCCTTTAGAGGTGCTGACCGAATAAAATACCTTCCAAGGCAGCACCTTAAAGCTGGCAGAGAAGTGAAAAGAGTCCATGCAGATGATGACACAGCCACTCCTGGGAGCAAAAGGTGGAGGTGGCGTGGAGGGGTAGAAGTGGGTGGGGGATGGAGAGGCAGGGCTTCCTCATATGAATCATGAGCCACAGAGGTGACAGCAGAAAACAACAATGTGCGTGTGAAGTGTGCAGCACGTAGAATCTGAGGGAAAAAGGACAGAGCATGAGGGGACTTTGAATGAAGGTGAGGGAAGATCTCTACGGTACTTTCCTGGTATCAAATTTCTTGTTTTATTGTATATATTGAAGGTGTCCAACATCATGTTTTGATATACACAGTGAAATGATTACTACAGTCAAGCAAATTGTCCTATCATCTTCCACTGTTTACTTCTTTTTGAGGTGGGATCACCTAAAAGCTATTCTCCTAGCTGATTTCCAATATACAACACAATACAGTCAGCCTTCTGTATTTGCAGGTTTCACATCTGTGGATTTAAGCAACTGCAGCTTTAAAATATTTGGGGGAAAAAACAATTAAAAATAGCACAACGATAAATATACAAATAAAACAATGCAGTGTGACAACTATTTATATAGCATTTACATTGTATTAGGTATTCTAAGTAATCTAGAAATGATTAAAAGTGTATAGAAAGATATGCCTAGGTTATATGCAAATACTATGCCATTTTAAACCAGGGACTTGAGTATCCATTGATTTTGGTATTGGAGGCAGGGGCAAAGGTGGGGGGTTTCCTGGAACCAATGCCCTGCAGATGCAGAGGGATGACGCTATGTAAGTTGGCTTGGAAATACACAACTTTGTAGGTCTTACACATGCTGATAATGTCTTTTCCTTGCCTTTTTTATTCAGATAACATCCTGGCCCCCTCCTCAGTTTTGGCAGTCCACCTTAAAGATACAGAATTAATCCAGTTTATTATGAACTACAGTCCTTGTGCTGTACATGAGCTCTCTAGACTTAATCTCCCTCCCTGTTCTAGTTCTACTCTAGGATTTTTTTCCCCCACAAGAGATGGGGTCTCAGTCTGTTGCCCAGGCTGAAGTGCAATGGTATGAACATCATAGCTCCCTGTAGCCTTGAACTGCTAAGCTTCCATGCAGTTGGACTACAGGTGTATGTGCCACCCTGCCCCCACTGATTTTTTTTTCCTTTTTTTTTTTTTTTTTTTTTTTTTACGATACGAGGTTTTCTATGTTGCCCAGGCTGGTCTCCAATGCCTGACTTCGAGCGATCCTCCTGCCTCGGGAGACCGAGTAGCTGGAATTACACATGTGAGCCACTGCTTTTGGCTGTTTCTATGTATTTGACGTTTACGTTTTAGATTCCACAGGGAATCATACATTGTTTTTGTTTTTGTGCCTGGCTTGTTTCACTTAGCATAATGACTTCCAGATTCATCCATGTCACAAATGGCAGATTTCCTTCGTTTTAAAGGCTGAGTAGTATTCCATTATATATACGTACTGCAATTTCTTTATCCATTCATCTCTCAAAGGACACAGGTTGTTTCCATATCTTGGCTACTGTGAATAATGCTACAGTGAATGTGGGAGTGTAGATATCTCTACAGGGTACTGATTTCATGTCCTTTGGGTATGTAGTTTTTCCATTTTTGATTCCTATGTAAGATGGAATCAGTCAGGGTATTGTCAAGAGACAGGTAGCATCCTAAAAATGAATAACATAATAAGAGCTTAAGAAATTATGTTCAAAGTTGTGGGCAGAGTGCAGGGAAGCCATAGGGAGCCTTCAGGGTGGGGAGCATTTTCACTCCCACCTGAAGGAACAAAGGGAGGGAGGAGTTACTGGAGCCCAGGTAGAGAGCACCAGGTGGACAGGAGCTGCAGCAGGGCTCACAGTCTATCTCCAGGTCATGGGCAGGGGGACAAGTGAGTAGAGTTGATCTTTTCACTTCTCAGGAACTCTCTGCATGTGGTACTATGTTGATTTCTGCTTGGTTTCATTCTCCTCTAAGAGTTGAAGGAACAGGGAAAGAAGGAGAAAGACCTGTGGGATATTATTTTTTTTTTCAACTTCTCTCTGCAGCCATCAAAGGGGAAAGCGAACAATCACAGGAGTACTGTGACATGATGGTGGTCAGGAGGGTGGTGAGACATGGGGATTCCTTGAGCCTTAGCAGATGGCCCTGAAGCTTCTTTCCACAGGACCATCTGCAGGTCTGCTTGACTTACAATCTTCCTTTGCCTGCTTTAAGAGTGTTCATTGAAACTACACATTCTGAAATACACCTACCTGTTTTGCTTTGAATATCCACTGTGAGAAACACAACATAAGCATGACTCAAAAGAAGGAGAAACTTTCAGACTGCCTCTTCCTTAGCCACAGGAGCTGCCTTGGCTCTGTTTACTGAATCCTCTTATTCTTGGTGAATTCCAAAAGGAAGAGGGATAAGAAGGCAGCTCTTACTATATCTCAAAAACCAAAAATAAAATTGAGACAGACAAAACCTTTCCATTTCTTTTAGCATGTGGTAGGGAAGAGGCGGGGGTTTAGTAAGTGTGATATTGAAGTCAGGCAGATGTGGCTTTAATTTTTGGCTCTGTGTCTAGTTATATGATATGGGCAAATTACTTGATCTTACTGAGAATCAGAATTTTCATCAATAAAATTGAGTTGTTTTGAGAACTAAATATGACATTTAAAGTGCATAGCATGGTATCTGGTATATTACCAAGTACTTAATAAATATTATCTATTATTATTGTAAATCATCTTCTGTACCAATGTCTGCTTAAGAAATATTTGTCTTTTTTAGATTCAAAAGTTGTAAAACTTGTCTGTCCCTAATCCCAATATGTGTATTGGTATTCTTTCCTGGTTCCTTATGACCCCCACCACCTCCCTTCCAACCTCCCCTTCTCTATTTCCTTTTCTCAGGCATTCCTCGCAGGATATGGACTTCTCTGAAAAATGGCTTCATGGCCCCAACTACCTGCAGCTAAACAGTAAGTCACCGTTATTTGGCTTGGCTATTTGCTTGACATCAGCCTATTGCTGGTGGACGCCTGTGCTTTTAAAAAGAAGATCTTTCCAAATGATAACAAACTTCCAATTACACATTTGGTCCCTTAAATTTGTTAGGTCTACTGCAATGAACAAACTGTCCCTGTTACTTGTTTCTAAGAGCAACTCTGGCTTTAAACAAATCAAATTTCTGTCCATTTTTAATATCATTTTTCATTTTGTATTTAAGGGAAAAATACATGAGCTCTTCTTTTCTAAGAAAACTGTTTCTACAATTATTATCGCTGAGTTTCTTTTGCTTTACCTTCAGTTTAGCTTAAGTGGTATCAAAGGGGTTGATCCTTGACTCCTTTGCTTTGTATCCAGAAAAACCAGTAATGATACATCCAATCAGACAATGGTCTGTTATGTCATCTTGGCGTAGGTAGATATTTATTTGTAAAACAATTTCTCTTTCATAAATATAATTTGGAAAATGTTAAAATTTATTTACAGTTCTGGATCTATATTCTTCTTTCTTTAGCTCTATAGCTAATATAACATGGGGAGAAATGCCAGATATAGGTGACAGGGGAATGGAGGCAGCAAACCACCTTGCCGTGTATGTACCTATGAAACAATCCTGCATGATCTGCACATGTACCCCAGAATCTAAAGTACAATTAAAAAAACTTTTCAAGTTTTTTGACTTTATCTTTTTCTTCTTTAGAGAGGTTGATCCTTTCCTAACTTCCTAAAAAAGTCCTTCTCTGTCCTCTTCATCTGTAATGGGTGAGAAAATGACAACAACAAAAAACAAAATGAAAACCAAAACATCCAGACATCTGTGTCAACAAGAGATACATTCCCTTGGGTGTCCTTGATCTCACAGGACTTACTCCCAGTCACTCAGGCCCAGCCCTTGGAGGGGCATGGAGCTTGGTACTCCATTCAGAGCTGCTCATCAATGCCTGATGTTCCTGTTGAGGAATGTTCTTGGCAAGGGGAAGTGATTCTCTTCTCTTCCACTAAAGACTCATGAAACGGCTTTCAGATGTCTCTACTCTGACATGGGTCTTCAAAGAACAGATCTTCTTATCTTCCATACTTTTCTAAGTAATAGGCAACTTGGCCTTTCTCTGCCATTATTTAGACACTTCTCTCCTCCTTATTAGTTCATTTCTTTATAGAATGTGGCCAAGGTAGTTGAGAAATCCAGCTCCTCCTATTGAGGTGCTAGGAGACAAGAGCAAATGCTGCTCTTTACCCTTCTCTGAACATAGAATTTCATTGCCCCAGTACCACCTAATTATCTAACTCCCCAATCTCCATCCCCAAGCCCTCCTCGGTTATTCTTAATTGGGAAAATACATATATCTTGGTTGTAGGTTTTGAAGGTGGGAGAAGGATAAAAAGTCTATGTTGGGGAGTTTCACGGTGAAAGATGATGGGTCACTTTGCCGTATGGATTTCTACTCAGAAGTATGAAAGCAGAAATTAAATATTCTTGACCACAGCAGCATGTTTATGTGCTCACTATTTCCTCCTTGAGACCTTCTTCTTGTCTTCTTCATCACCCACAAGATGGGTAACTCAGGTCTGTGTGGTCCAGGTTCCCTTTCCTCAACTCTGATCTCTCCTGCTCTGTCTCTTTTGTCAGGTGCTGTCTTAATCTGTTAGTGCTGCTATCGCAAAATACCAGAAAGTGGGTAATTCATAAACAACAGAAATTTATTTCTCATGGTTCTGGAGGCTGGGAAGTCCAAAATAAAGGTGTTGGCAAGTTAAGTCTGGTGAGGGCCCGGGCTTTTCTTCCAAAATGGCATTGTGTGGATGCATCCTTCAGTGGGCACTAATGCTATGTACTCACATGGTGGAGGGAAAGAAAGGAAAAAAGGCCTATCTAGTTTCCTTGAATCTTTTTACAGAGGCACTAATCCATTGGCAAGGGCTCCATCCTCATGACCTAATCACCTCCCGAAGACCCTACATCGTAATATCATCACATTGGCAAATAACTTTTAACATACGAATTTTGTGGGGGAACGTTCAGACCATAGCAGATGCTTTCTCTTTCCCTTGAACATTACTGTTTCTTAAGGATTTGGCCTCAAATTCCTTCTTTTGATAGATTTCCTCCTGCAATCATCTGTTCTGAAAGTGCTCACTTTTCATTTGTTTTCCTATGAATTTATACATCTGTATCTCTCATCTTGAATATTCTACATTTTCAAATGACTCATACATGGACAATGCACTGTCAGCAAATCTCAACATTTGTAAGGTAGAACTCTTTATTTTTTCTTCATTTTAATCTCCTTTCATACCCTTTATTTGTTAAGGACACACATTTAGGTGTCCAGATTCAAAATGTTAGAAACATCCTAAATAGCCTCTTTCACTTAATCCCCACTTACCTACTCAGTGACTCAATCTTGTATACCATTTCATTATAATCACTTTCATATATGTCCTTGCTTTTATTTTTAAAATGACTTTTGAAGATTTTTTTCCTACGAAAGCCATTTTTATGTGCATTGCAGGAAACAAAGCTGAAAAATATAAACAAGCATAAAGAACATATAATCTATAATTATACTGCACAAAGGTAACTATTATTTATCCATTTTCAGTCCTCATTTCGTATGTATTTATGTAGCAAAAAGATGGAATCATAACGTTGTCACTCTTTCTTTACAAGAAACTATAAACATTTTGAATGTTGCTAAATAATTTTTGTTTGCTGTATGGTTCATACATGTGTCACAATTTATGCAAATATCCTCTAATGCTGTGACTTTATTACCCTTATTTTCACTATTAAAATAATATTTGATATGTACCAATGAGACACAGCAGAAAGAACTGACAGATTTTATCCCATACAAATTAAAACTTTTATATGGTCACTGATACGAATAAAATTAAAATAAAATGACAAACTGGGAGAAAATATAAATATGTATAACAGAAAAGAGGTGATAAGCACAATATATAAAGACATAAAGCCTAACATATGGAGTGCTTTAGATAAATTTGAAAAAGAATAATTCAGTAGAAAAAGAGACAAATACTGTAACAGACAACTCCAAAAGGGTAAACCAATGAACAAGAAAATAAAATCGGTGAAAACTGGTGTCTTCTTTAAAAACTTTTTAATACTTTATGACTTTTTAAAATATAAAAAGTAATACATGTTTGTCTTTGAGTATTTAGTTAATACAGAGGGGCATAAAATGCATATGAAATCCAAACACCTAGAGATGATCACTGCAAACATTTTGTTTAATGCCTTCTATGTTTATCTGATTATCAAAACAAGAGCTTTTATTTCCCTTCAAAACCATTCCTTTGCTTATTCAAAACATTTTCTACAATTACAACTATAGCAACAAAAAAGAGTATGAAAAAGATTTAAAAATCGTTAAGTTGAATATAATTGAAAGAAAATAAAGTACCATTAATAAAATTATTTTCAGACAAAGAATTTAGGGTAAGAAGTAAAGGCATTAAACAGAATTTAAAATTCTTTTTTAAAAAAGCACGATCTGCATGACTTTATCTCTGATTTTAAAAATTATTTTCACTTACTCATCCTTCTTTGCTTAACCAACTCTATTCCTCATTATTATTGATCCTATTTTTAAATTACATCTTAATTCATCACACAGTAATTTATGGAGTCTCTTTTTCAGAATAAGTACTTTGTGATGATTCTTGCTTCTCTTAGTTTCTAAGACAAAATAAATGTCTTCAATTCCCTATCTTGCTAACTATTCTTTTTTTTTTTTTTTTTTCTTGAGACGGAGTTTCACTCGTTACCCAGGCTGGAGTGCAATGGCGCGATCTCGGCTCACCGCAACCTCCGCCTCCTGGGTTCAGGCAATTCTCCTGCCTCAGCCTCCTGAGTAGCTGGGATTACAGGCACGCGCCACCACGCCCAGCTAATTTTTTGTATTTTTAGTAGAGACGGGGTTTCACCTTGTTGACCAAGATGGTCTCGATCTCTTGACTTCGTTTTTCCTCTCCTTCTCATTCAGCCTTTAAGTGCTGGTTTCTTGGAAGGTCAATCCCAGGTTTTGTTCTCTTTCTATTCTATACTTCTATAGGTGATTTGAACCCCAACTAGTTTTTTTTAAAATACTTTATTTTGTAAAAAAAAAAAATTAAGTTCTGGGATACACATGCAGAATGTGCAGGTTTGTTGCATAGGTATACGTGTGCCATGGTGGTTTGCTATACCTATCAACCCGTCATCTAGGTTTTAAGTCCCACATGAAAATCGACCACATAATCTGAAGTAAAACACTTCCCAGCTAGTTTTTAAGTAGGTGCAGATGGCTTTAAGCCAAGTGTTCTGAGTAGTATCTGATTTCTCTTAGAGTTTCAAAGGTCCCATGGGCTGATTGTATCTTGTATCTGAAACTAAACATATGACCTTTGTTTCCAGTCTGTTTTTGTTATTGTTGTTATTGTTTTTAGAATTTTCTTCCTCAATGAATTGTACCGTCTTCCACCCATTTACAAAAGCCAGGAAAAATGGTGATCCTTAACACCTTTCTTTTATTCCATGTCTAATCCATTATCAAATTCTATTGTTTTACTTACTAAACATTTCTGGAATTAATCAACTCTCCACCTCCATCATCACTCCAGGCCAATTGATCATTACCACCTGCTGGATTACTGAACTTTCCTAAATGGCCTTTTTCTGAATATGCTGTTATCTGCCATAATTCATAGTTAACCAGAGTGATTTTTTTCTTAAATCTTAATTGGGTCATGTCACTATAATGTTATTTTTCCTAGAATATAGAAGTACTATTGATTTTATATTTGACCTTTTATTTACTCTGTGATCTTGCCATTTTTAAGGTCAAATGCCTTTTGTAGATCTCTGGAGATTTGCCATGTGGACAATCAAGTCTGTGAATGAAGAAAAGTTTAATTTTTTCCTTTGCAAATTGTATGCCTTTTATTTATTTTAAATTTGTGTTGTGGCAGTGGGTAGTACATATAGTACAATGTCAAATACATAAGTACAGACATTCTGGAATTTTTATTGATGTGAAAGAATTTAGTGTTTCACCATTACATCTGATATTAGCTACAGATTTTTGTAGCTGTCCTTTATCAGATTGAGAAATTTTCCTTCTTAGAGTTTGATGAGAGATTTTTCATTTGTTTCTGGTTTTCTTAAATTATAGAAGGGTGTTGAATTTTGCTTCTTCTGCATCTAAAGAGGTCCTCATATCATTTTTTAGGCTGTCTATATAAAATTTAATTCCTGTTTTGTTTCAGTACTTTTCATTTTGTTGACCATCTATGTTGTTTTTTAGTTTCAATTTTATTTATTTTTGCTCAGATTTTTATTCCCTTCAAATAATTTTGGGTTTGATTCATTCTTGCTATTCTAATCCCTTGTGGTGCATCACTAAATTGTTTATTTGAAGTCTTTCTACTTTTTTGACATAGATATTTATTGTTACAAACATCTCTTTTAGTACTGTTTTTGTTGAATCCCATAGATTCTGGTATGTTGTATTTCCATTTTCACTTGTTTTTAAAAATTCTGAAGTTTTGTTCTTAATTTCTTCAATGACCTAATGGTCATTCAGGAGTGTGTTGTTTAATTTCCATGTACTTGTGTATTTTCTTAGGTTCTCCTTTGTTACTGATTTCTAGTTTTATTTATTGTGTTCAGAAAAGATACATGATATGATTTCTATTATTTTTTAATTTGCTGAGACTTGTGTGGCTCAATATGTTGTCTGTTCTGGAGAATTTTATATGTGCTGATGAAAACACATATTCTGTAGCAGGTGGATTAAATGTTCTATAAATGTCAGTTAGATCTATTTGATCTAGTGTATTGTTTAACTCGGCATTTTTTTGTTGACTGCCTATCTGCATGGTCTAGCCATACTGAGAGTGGGGTGTTGAAACTATCTACTATTGTTGTATTGAAGTTTATCTGTTTTTAGATCTATTAATATTTGCTTTATATACCTCGAATCTCCAGTGTTGGGTGTGAAACATTTATTAAATGTCACATATTCTTGCTAAATTGTACCCTTCATCATTATATAGTGATTTCCTTTGTCGTTTTAGACTTTACTTTGTAGTCCATTTTCTCATAAAAGTATAGTTATTCCTGCCCTTTTTTGGTTTCCAGCTCCATGAAAACCCCTTCACTTTCAGTCTGTGTCTTTAGAGGTGAAGTAGCTTTCTGGTAGATAGCACATAGTTGGGTCTTGTTGCTTTATCTATTCAGCAACTCTGTGCCTTTTAATAGGATAATTGAGTCTATTTACATCCATCATTATTATTCATAAGTAAGGACTTACTACTACCATTGTGTTGCTTGTTTTCTGGTTATTTATTGAACTCCTCTGTTCCTTTCTTACTGTCTTCCTTTGTGGCTAGGTGATTTTTTTCTAGTAGTACGTTTTAATCTACGGCCTTTTATTTTTAGTGAATGCTTTATAGGTTATTTCATTGTGGTCTCATCATGAAGCTTACAAAAAACATAGATGTAACAAGTTGTTTTTAAAGAGAGGAAAACTTAAGTTTGATCACAAAGAAAAGAATAAAAATAAGCACAACATTTAAAAAACTTCTACACTTTAATTCCATCTCCTTGCCCCACATTTTGACTTTGTTTTCTAAATTTATGTAATTTTATATTACCTTCTCTTAACAGGATTCTGTAAGCATTATTGTCTTTGATAGATTTCTCTTTTGGACTTCATAATAGAGTCATGAGTGGATTGCACATCACAGTTGCAGTATTAAAGTAGTCTCAGTTTGTTCACATGCTTAATTTTACCAGTGAATGTTTATTTTATTATATTTTAAGTTCTGGGATACAAGTGCAGAACGTGCAGGTTTGTTACATAGGTATATATGTGCCATGATAGTTTGCTGCACCCGTTAACCTGTCATCTACATTAGTTATTTCTCCTAATGCTATCCCTCCCCTATTCCCCCATCCCACAACAGGCCCTGATATGTGATGTTCCCCTCCACATGTCTATGTGTTCTCATTGTTCAATTCCCACTTATGAGTGAGAACATGTAGTGTTTGGATTTCTGTTCTTGTGCCATTTTGCTGAGAATGATGGTTTTCAGCTTCATCCATGTCCCTGCAAAGGACATTAACTCATCCCTTTTTATGGCTGTATAGTATTCCATGGTGTGCATGTGCCACATTTTCTTTATCTAGTCTATCAATGATGGGCATTTAGGTTGGTTCCAAGTCTTTGCTATTGTGAACAGTGCCACAATAAACATACATGTGTACATGTCTTTATAGTAGAATGATTTATAATCCTTTGGGTATATACCCAGTAATGGGATTACTGAGTCAAATGGTATTTCTATTTCTAGATCTTCGAGGAATCACTACACTGTCTTCCACAATGGTTGAACTAATTTACACTCCCACCAACAGTGTCAAAGTGTTCCTATTTCTCCACATCCTCTCCAGCATCTGTTGTTTCCTGACTTTTTAATGATTGCCATTTTAACTGGCATGAGATGGCATCTCAATGTGGTTTTGATTTGCATTTCTCTAATAACCAGTAATGATAATCTTTTCTTTTTCGTATGTTTGTTGGCTGAATAAATGTCTTCTTTTGAGAAGTGTTTGCTCATATCCTTCATTCACTTTTTGGTGGAGTTGTTTTTTCTCATAAATTTGTTTAAGTTCCTTGTAGATTCTGAATATTAAACCTTTGTCAGATGGATAAATTGGAAAAATTTTCTTCCATTATGTGGGTTGCCTGTTCACACTAATGATAATTTCTTTTGCTGTGAAGAAGTTCTTTAGTTTAATTAGAGCCAATTTGTCTATGGCTTTTGTTGCCATTGTTTTTGCTGTTTTAGTCATGAAGTCTTTGCCCATGCCTATGTCCTGAATGGCATTGCCTAGTATTTTTTCTAGGATTTTTATGCTTTTAGGTCTTAGGTTTAAGTCTTTAATCCATTTTGAGTTAATTTTTGTATAAGATGTAAAGAAGGCATCCAGTTTCAGCTTTCTGCACATGGCTAGCCAGTTTTCCCAACACCATTTATTAAATAGGGAATCCTTTCCCCCTTGCTTGTTTTTGTCAGGTTTGTCAAAGATCAGATGGCTGTAGATGGATAGTATTATTTCTGAGGCCTCTGTTCTGTTTCATTGGTCTATACATGTTGTGAGGAATACAACTTTGTAAGTTGTATCTCTAGTTTGTATTTCTGTGGGATCAGTGGTGATATCCATGTTATCATTTGTTATTGCATCTATATATCTCTTTTGGTACCAGTACCATGCTGTTTTGGTTACTGTAGCCTTGTAGCATAGTTTGTAATGTGATGCCTCCAGCTTTTTTCTTTATGGTTAGGATTGTCTTGGCTATGTGGGCTCTTTTTTGGTTTCATATGAAATTTGAAGTATTTCTTTTTTTAATTCTGTGAAGAAAGTCAGTAGTAGCTTCATGCAGATAGCATTGAATCTATAAATTACTTTATAATTTGTAGATTTTGTGATAGCGATTCCTCCTATCAGTGAGCATGGAATGTTCTTCCATCTGTTTGTGTCTTCTCTTACTTTCTTGAGCAGTGATTTGTAGTTCTCCTGAAGAGGTCCTTCACATCCTTTGTGAGTTGTATTCCTAGGTATTTTATTTTCTTTGTAGCAGTTGTGAATGGAAGTTCACTCGTGATTTGGCTCTGTCTGTCTGTTGTTGGTTTATAGGAATACTTGTGACTTTTGCACATTGATTTTGTATCCTGAGACTTTGCTGAAGTTGCTTATCTGCTTAAGGAGATTTTGGGCTGAGATTATAGGGTTTTCTAAATGTACAGTCATATCGTCTGCAAACAGAAACAATTTGAATTCCTCTTTTTCTAATTGAATCCTCTTTATTTTTTTTTATCTTTCCTGATTGCCCTGGCCAGAACTTCCAATACTAAGTTGAACAGGAGTGGTAAGAGAGGGCATCCTTGTCTTGTGCCTATTTTCAAAGGGAATGCTTCCAGTTTTTACCCATTCAGTATGATATTGGCTGTGGGTTTGTCATAAATGGCTATTATTTTGGGATATGTTTTATCAATGCGTGCTTTATTCGGAGTCTTTAGCATGACGGGCTGTTGAATTTTGTTGAAGGGCTTTTCTGCATCTATTGAGATAGTCATGTAGTTTTTGTCATTGGTTTGTTTATATGAAGGACTACGTTTATTTATTTGTGTATATTGAACCAGCCTTGCATCCTAGTGATGAAGCCGACTTGATGATCGTGGATAAGCTTTTTGATGTACTGCTAGATTCAGTTTCCCAGTATTTTACTGAGGATTTTCACACTGATGTTCACCATGTATAGTGGTCTGAAATTTTCTTTTTTTGTGATGTCTCTGCCAGGTTTTGGTATCAGGATGATGCTGGACTCATAAAATGAGTTATGGAGGAGTCCTTCTTTTTCTGTTGTTTGGAACAGTTTGAGTAGGAATGGTAATGGCTCCTCTTTGTACCTCTGGTAGAATTCAGCTGTGAATTCGTCTGTTCCTGGACTTTATTTGGTTATTGGCCTATTCAGGGATTATTATTTGGTTATTAGTTATTTGGTTATTGGTTTCTTTGGTTTTTGGTCTATTCAGGGATTCAACTTCTTCCTGGTTCAGTCTTGGGAAGGTATATGTGTCCAGGAATTTATCCATTTTTTCTAGATTTTCTAATTAATTTGTGTAGACATGTTTATAGTATTCTCTGATGGTAGTTTATATTTATCTGGGATCGGTGTTGATATCCCCTTTATGATTTATTATTGCGTATGTTTGATTCTTCTCTCTTTTCCTCTTTATTAGTCTGGCTAGTGGTCCATCTCTTTTGCTAATCTTTTAAAAAAACTAGCTCCTGGATTCATTGAGTTTTTGAAGGGTTTTTCCTGTCTCTGTCTTCTTCAGTTTTTCTCTGATCTTAATTACTTCTTGTCTTCTACTAGCTTTTGAATTTGTTTGCCCTTGCTTCTCTAGTTCTTTTAATTGTGATGTTAGGATGTCTATTTTAGATCTTTCCTGCTTTCCCTTGTGGGCAGTTGGTGCTGTAAATTTTCCTCTAAACACTGCTTTAAATGTATCCCAGAGATTCCAGTATGTTGTTGTTGTGTTTTCATTGGTTTCGAAGAACACCTTTATATATGCCTTAATTTTGTTATTTACCCAGTATTCATTCAAGAGCAGGTTGTTCAGTTTTCATGTAGTTGTTTGGTTTTGAGTGAGTTTTTTGGTCATGAGTTCTAATTTGATTGCACTGCAGTCTGAGAAACAGTTTGTTATGAATTCCATCTTTTTGCATTTGCTGAGGAGTGTTTTATTTCCAATTATGTGGTCAATGTTACAATAAGTGCAATGTGGTGTTGAGAAGAATGTATATTCTGTTAATTTGTGGTGGAGAGTTCTGTAGATGTATATTAGGTCTACTTGGTCCAGAGGTGAGTTCAAGTCCTGGATATCCTTGTTAATTTTCTGTCTCACTGATCTATCTAATATTGACAATGTGGTATTAAAGTCTCCCACTATTATTGCTTGGGAGCCTAAGTCTATTTGTAGGTCTCTAAGAACTTGCTTTATGAATCTGGGTGCTTCTGTATTGGGTGCATAAATATTTAGGATTCCTTTTGTTGCTCTTCTTGTCTTAGTGATCCCTTTACCATTGTGTAATGCCCTTCTTTGTCTTTTTTTATCTCTGTTGGTTTAAAGACTTTTTTTCAGCGATTAGGATTGTACCTCATGCTGTTTTTTTGCTTTCCATTTGCTTGGTAAATATTCCTCCATCCCTTTATTTTGAGCCTATATGTGTCTTTGCACATGAGATGTGTCTCTTGAATACAGTACACCAATGCATCTTGACTCTTTATCCAACATGCCAATCTGTGTCTTTTAATTGGGGCATTTAGCTCATATACATTTAAGGTTAATATTTTTATGTGTGAATTTGGTCCTTCCATTATGATGCTAGCTAGTTATTTTGCCCATTAGTTGATGCAGTTTCTTCATAGCATTGATGGTCTTTACAATTTGGTATGTTTTTGCAGTGGCTGGTACTGGTTGTTCCTTTTCATATTTAGTGCTTCTGTTAGGAGCTCTTGTAAGTCTGTCCTGGTAGTGACAGAATTTCTCAGCATTGTTTGTTTTTAAAGGATTTTATTTCTCCTTCGCTTATGAAGCTTAGTTTGGCTGGATATGAAATTCAGGGTTGAAATTATTTTCTTTAAGTATGTTGAATACTGGCCTCCACTCTCTTTTAGCTTGCAGGGTTTCTGCCAAGAGATTTGCTGTTAGTCTGATGGGCTTACCTTTGTGGGTAACCCAACCTTTTTTAAGAGTGCCCTTAAAATTTTTTCCTTCATTTCCACCTTGGTGAATCTGATGATTATGTCTTGGGTTTGCTCTTCTCAAGGGGTATCTTTGTGGTGTTCTCTGTATTTCCTGAATTTGAATGTTGGCATGCCTTGCTAGGTTGGGGACGTTCTCTTGGATAACATCCTGAAGAGTGTTTTCCAACTTGGTTCCATTCTCCCTGCCACTTTCAGGTAAACCAATCAAATGTAGATTTGATCTTTCACATAGTTCCATGTTTCTTGGCATCTTTATTCATTTGTTTTCCCTCTTTTTTCTCTAATCTTGTCTTCTCACTTTATTTCATTGAGTTGATCTTCATACTGTGATATCCTTTCTTCTGCTTGATTGATTTGGCTATTGATCCTTGTGTATGCTTCACAGATTTCTCATGCTGTGTTTCTAAGCTCCATCAGGGCATTTATATTTTTCTCTAAACTAGTTATTTTAGTTAGCAATTCCTTTAACATTTTTTTAGGGTTCTTAGCTTCCTTGCATCAGGTTAGAATATGCTCCTTTAGCTCGGAGAAGTTTGTTACTACTCACCTTCTGAAGCCTACCTCTGTCCATTTGTCAAACTCATTCTCTGTCCAGTTTCATTCCCTTGCTGGTAAGGAGTTGTGATCCTTTGAAGGAGAAGAGGGATCTGGAGTTTTCAGACATTTTGCACTGGTTTCTTCCCATCTGTGTGGATTTATCTACCTTTGGTCTTTGATGTTGGTGACCTTTGGATGGGGTCTATGAGAAGACATCTTTTTTGTTGATTTTGATACTGTTCTTTTCTGTTTGTTATTTTCCCTTCTAACAGTCAGGAACCACTGCTGCAGGTCTGCTGGAATTTGCTGGAGGTCTACTCCAGAACCTATTTGCCTGGGTATCACCAGCGGAGGCTGCAGACTGGCTAAGATTGCTGCCTGTTCCTTCCTCTGGAAGCTTAATCCCAGAGGGGCACCTGCCAGATGCCAGCCAGAGTTCTCCTGTATGAGGTGTTTGTCAGCCCCTACTGGGAGGTGTCTCCCAGGCAGGATACATGGGGGTCAGCGACCCATTTGAGAAGGCAGTCTGTCCCTTATCAGAGCTCAAATGCCATACTGGGAGATTCACTGCTCGCTTCAGAGCTGTCAGGCAGGGATGTTTAAGTCTGTCGAAGCTGCACCCACAGCCACCCCTTACTCCAGATGCTCTGTCCCAGGGAAATGAGGGTTTTATCTATAAGTACTTGACTGAAGCTGCTGCCTTTTCTTCAGAGATGCCCTGCCCAGAGAGGAGGAATCTAGAAAGGCAGTCTTGCCACAGTGACCTTGCTGAGCTGTGGTGGGCTCTGCCCAGTCCCAAATTTTCACAGGCTTTGGTTTATATTGTGAGGGTAAATCAGTCTCCTCAAGCCTCAGCAATGGTGGACACCCCTGCCCACACCAAGCTCAAGAGTCCCAGGTCAACCTCAGACTGCTGTGCTGGCAGCTAGAATTTCAAGCCAGAGGATTTAAGCTTGCTGGGCTTTGCAGGGGTGGGACACACTGAGCCAGACCACTTGGATCCTTGGCTTTAGCCCCCTTTCCAGGGGAGTGAATGGTTCTGTCCTGCTGGCATTCGAGGTGCCACTGGGGTATGGACAAAACCTGCAGCTAGCTTGGTGTCTGCCAAAACAGCCTCCCAGTTTTGTGTTTGAAACCCAGGGCCCTGGTGGCATAGGCACCAGAGAAAGTCTACTAGTCTGCCCTTTGTGAAGACCTTGGGAAAAGTGCAGTATCAGTAAAAGTGCACTGTTCCTCCTGGTACAGTCTCTCATTGCTTCCCTTGGCTAGAGGAGGGAAATCTCCTGATCCCTTGCACTTCCCAGGTAAGGCAATGTCCCATCCTGCTTCAGCTCACCCTCCATAGGCTACATCCACTGTCCAACCTGTCCCAGTGAAATAAACCGGGTACCTCAGTTGGAAATGCAGAAATCACCTGCCTTCTGCATCTATCTCTCTGGGATCTGCAGACAGGAGGTGTTCATATTTGGCCATCTTGCTAGCAGTCTCACTTTTTTACATTTAAATGTTTTATTTTTGCACATTGGTTGTTCTTCTTCTCAGATTAAAGAATTCTTAACATTTCTAGTAAGATGGGTCTGGTGGGTGAATTCTTTCAGCTTTGGTTTGTCTGGAAGGACTTTATCTTGCCTTTGTATTTGAAGGATAGCTTTACTAACTATAATATTCTTGGATAGCAATTTTTTTCTTTCACTATTTAAAAAATGTTATCCCACTTCTTTCTGGTCTGTATGATTTCCATTGAGAAGTCTGTCACCAGATGAATTCCAGCTCTTTAAAATGCTATTTGATTCTTTTATCTTGCTGCTTTTAGAATCCTCTTGTTGTTCTTCACTGTTGAGAGGTTGATTATTGTATGCTTTGGGGTAGTATTATATTGGTTGAATCTCTTTGGTATTCTCTTACCTTCCTGTACCTGGATACTTAACTCTTTTTAAGTTTTGAAAATTTTTCTGTTATTTCTTTTTTATTATTATTATTTCTTTCTACTCCTTGCTCTTGCTAAATGCTCTCTTGAACATGAAGAATTCCTGCATTTGGTCTTTTGAGGTAATTATATTTTCTCAGTGATCTTTATTTATTTTTCTTTTTTTTTCTCTGACAGTGTATTTTTAAATAGCTTATCTTTGAGATCACTTTTCTCTGCTTGATCCATTCTGCTGAGAGCTTCTAATGAATTCTTTAGTTCAGCAAATATGTTTTTACTTCCAAGATTCTGTTTGATTTTCAAAAAATTATTAAGGTATTTTTGTTAAATTTTACTGATAAATTTCTGAATTGCTTTTTTTTCTGTTATGTTAAAGATTGTTGAGTTTCCTTAAAACTGCTATTTTGAATTTTTGGTCAAGAGTTCACATACTGTCATCTCATTAGGGTTAGTCACTAGTTCCTTGCTTTGTCCATTTGAGGGGGTCATGGCTCCCTGTTTGCTTCTGTTTCCTGTGGATGTAGGTCTGTGTACTTGCATTGAAGTATTATTTACTTCAGATGTTTTTGTCTGGCTTATTTTGGTTTATATTGGATATGTTTGTGTAGAGATTCTTTGTAATTTGCCTGTTGATTTTCTTTCTTTTTAATTTTTCCACTAGATTGCTTCCTCCTTTTAGGCAGTAGCTGGCACCCTAAGCCTAGATTTGCCTTGGTTCTAGTAAGTTACCAGAGTGCTGTCTGTCCTGAAAATATGGGAGGTCTCAAAGGGAATATCCTAGTAGTATGAGAGGGCTGGCTAGGGGTCTGTGCCCAGAGACCTATGGAACAAATCTCCTACAGCATACTGCTGCTAAATAGCCACTCTGATTTGGCATCTCCTTTGGCTGAGTTACAGAGCAGAATTCCTGGAATGGGGGATGCTAGTCCTCTTTACTTTGTCTCTGGCTGTCCTCAGGGATATTTCTCCCTTCAGACATGTCTGATGCTTCCCTTGGGTTGATACAGGAACAGGTCTCCTGCTAATAAATTCAGATGGTGAGGAATCTGGTTGTCTACTTTGATCTCACTTTTTCTAGTGTAGAAACCATGAGTTGCAAGGACATTTTCCATGCACTTGGTGCTAAGCTGATTGTGAAGAGGGGCATCAGGGATGTGGAAGTCTGATTCTCTTACTGTCTACTTGAAGTTGTTTCACTTATCTCTAACTTCAGGAACTCTCATCCTCATATTTGAGTTTGGGATATTTTGTTTGTTTCTGTTTTTCTGTGGGGGAAGATTTATGCCAGCTTGCTTTTATCCTGCCATTTTGGAAGTGGAAGCCTCTCTTTTCATTTTCAATCAGAAATTAGAAATTATTTACTATTTTTTCCTATGGTTTCTTATTTGACCTATGGGTTATTTCAAAGCAGGTTGTATAATTTCCAAATGTTAGGAATTTTCCAAATATATTATGTTATTCCAAATATCTGTTAAGCATCCATCATGTCAGAAAAATATTTTGTATTCTTTGTATCCTTTGAAACTAGGTTATGATTGGTTAAATTAGATTGTACAGCCTATTTTGTTTATATCGTTTAGACTATACCATATGGTCTATTTCAGAGAATGATCCAAGCACAGCTGAAAGAAATGTATATTCAGCATTGTTGAATCTTCTGCAAAGGTCAACTAGGTCAAATTGGCTGGCCATGTTGTTCACATCTTCTATAATCCTTATGGATTTTTTTTTTCTACTGTTCTATCAACTAAGAAAGGAATGATGAAATCTTGGTCCAACACTGACAAGACTTTTTCTTAGTAATTTATGTAGATTATGTCTTTTGTTTTTTGTGAAAGAGAAGTTCTGCCCCATTCCTAGTCTTTCTGTTGAGGACCCAATGGGGCTCATGGGGAAAAAAAAAGGTGGTGAGTGCACGCATTTCTTTTATTAGTCCTCTCATTAATTATAGGCTACATTTGCCCTTTAAGGTTTTATTACATTTGCCACTTAAGGTTTTATTAAAATTTCTGTTTCTTTATTCTTACTCACTTGTATGGCATTTATCTCTATAGGTAAAAGAGTCCACATATTCCATTTCTCCTTACAGGGTATACTCATGACTTGGAATTTAGGTTACTAGTTGCCTTGCAAAGTGAGCCCTCTAATAGGTTGAAGATAATTTCTGGTTTTATGATTTTATAGGGCATCTGGCTTTTTCTTGTTAGAAAGATAAAAATCACCTGCAGTTTTCTAAATTTTAAGTGAAACTGTCATTCAAATTTTAATGCTTCTCATATATAATTTTAGGCAGTCATTTGAATTCATTTACAAAGGTAACTGATTCCATCAATTCTGGAGTTTTTCCTAGGTTTTGCTCTGTAAATTGACTTGCTCTTCTGGTTTATGATTTAGCTTTAAGGTCTTTCATTTACCTTGTGCTTTCTACCTTCTAAAACTTAATTTTATCTCTTTTCTCTAATTATTTTGTCCCAGTAGATATGAGGCTTCTTAAAAAAGAAAAAGATAGAAGGCTTTATTTAAATTCTGTTCTATCATATTATTTAAATTCAGTTCAGTCATATCCATCACACTGATTGATTCAGCATCATATATTCTCTACTATTTCAAGCTGTCAGAATCAATCTCTAAGCTAGGATCTCTAGATCTTCCTCTTCTATTCACTTTGATTTTTAAATACTGTTTACATGCTCTAGAGCAATTCCCTGATTTTATATTCTGCTTACAATTATTCAATATAAATTCTCTTTTTAAATTGCCCTTAACAATATTCTTTTTTCTTTTTCTTTTTTCGGGTGGTTGGGGGATGGAATCTCTCTCTGCTCTGTTGCTAGGCTGGAGTGCAGTGGTGTGATCTCGGCTCACTGCAACCTCTGCCTCCTGGGTTTAGGCGATTCTCCCACCTTAGCCCAGCCTCCCAAGTAGTAGTTGGGATTACAGGTGTGTGCTACCATGCCTGGCTAATTTTTGTATTTTTAGTAGAGATGGGATTTCACTATGTTGGCCAGGCTCATCTCAAACTCCTGACATCAGGTGATCCTCCAGCCTCGGCCTCCCAAAGTGCTGGGATTACAGGCATGTGCCACCATGTCCGGCCAACATGTTCTTAACAGAGAGTGATACAGAAACCATCATCCTCAGCAAACTGACACAAGAACAGAAAATCAAACACCACATGTTCTCACTCACAGGTGGGTGTTGAACAGTGAGAACACATGGACACAGGGGAGCATCACACACAGGGGTCTGTGGGGGGGATCTAGGGGAGGGATAGTAGGGGGTGGGGAGTTGGGGAGGAATAACATGGGGAGAAATGCCAGATATAAGTGATGGGGAGGAAGGCAGCAAACTACATTGCCATGTATGTACCTATGCAACAATCTTGCATGTTCTTCACATGTACCCCAAAACCTAAAACACAATAAAATATATATTAAAAAAAAAAGAAAACTGCAATACATTGTTTTTGTATTCTTCTTTGATGATTGAATAACATCTTTAAGGCCTAAGTGGGATTCTGTATTTTCCAAATTTCACTTTTGATTTCTATAGATTTATTATTCCAATATTATTGAAATTTTCTCAAAGAATAATACTGATTCCTTTAATCTTTGAAATAATTCTCTTGTTTCCTTTTACAATTTTTAAAAACTTTTTGATTTATATTTTTTAGAATGCACTATTCAATATTTGAAACCAACACAAAAACAATTATATTTCAATAAAGCTATTATTAAAAATATGCTACACAAACAAGATAATTTTTATATAGGACACATGGATTAGTTTATTGATATTTACATTGTATTGAAATGGAGCATTTGCTAATATCTGCCATCTTATCAGAAGTTTCCCAAAACAATAACTTTTAACATTTAATTAAAATGTAAATTTGACTTTAAAAATTTTGTGTAAAGACACATTTGTAGGTTGTCAAAGGGAGTTTAAATTTACCTATCAAATGCAAAGATTTCTCCATTGGTTATATATTTATGCTACACAATAAAGATTTTGATAAAAACATTCTATTGGTTAAATAATATAAAATCAGATTTTATACTCCTTTTGGTTTTTCAAAAAGCTTTGTCACAACCATCCATGACTCATTTTAGGAACATAATTAGTGTCCATGTGTTCTCATTGTTCAACACTCACTTATGAGTGAGAACATGCAGTATTTGGTTTTCTGTTCTTGTGTCAGTTTGCTGAGAATTATGGTTTCCAGCTTCATCCATGTCCCTGCAAAGGACATTAACTCATCCCTTTTTATGGATGCATAGTATTCCATGGTGTGTGCTACATTTTTTTTTTTTATCCAGTCTATTTTTGATGGGCATTTATGTTGGTTCCAAGTCTTTGCTATCGTAAACAGTGCTGCAGTGAACATACATGTCCATGTGTCTTTACAATAGATCGATTTACAATTCTTTGGGTATATACCCAGTAATAGGATTGCTGGGTCAAATGGTATTTCTATTTCTAGATCCTCGAGGAATCGCCACACTGTCTTCCACAATGGTTGAACTAATTTACACTCCCAAAGGGCTAATATCGAGAGTCTACAAAGAACTAAAACAAATATACAAGAAAAAAACAAATAACCCCATCAAAAAGTGGGTGAAAGTTATGAACAGACTTTTCAAAAGAAGACATTTATGTGGCCAACAAACACATGAAAAAATGCTTATCATCAATGGTCATTAGAGAAATGCAAATCAAAACCACCATTGAATTTTTATCCTTTTGAAGTTTTATTTCAAATCTTTCCAAATTTGGACAGTGTTGATAACAAATAAATAATTTTAATGACTTTGTTTAGAACCATCAGAATTAAATTTGGAATTTAAAAAATTTATCCAGGCAGAATTTATCTTCATAGAGTAGAGCACGGGCTTGGGGGAGAAGACAATCACTCTTGGTAAGAAACTGAGCACAGGCTATGATTAGTATATGAAGTTGACACTGAAAATTATGAAACTGGACTTCGGCAGTGACTTCAGCTCGAGAGGAGAAATTATGTCAACATCACATTTGTGGCTCCAGCTTCCTCTCTGCTTATTTACTAATGATATACACTGCTGAGCAGACAAGTCATTGTGGAGCATGTCGCTCCGCGGTGAATATAGCCTGAGGTGATGCCTTTTATAAAAACGTATGCTCTGTAAGGCAATACTTCTTGTGGCGTTGATGGGCTACAGGGGAACTTTCAGACTTCCTGGGTGAGCTTTAAAGATGCTGTGTTTCTAGTCTTTCAGAACAGTACAACTCTCAACCTCAGCTGCACATTAGAATCTCCTAGGGAATTGTTCCCAAATCCTGACACCCAGGCTTCCAAGAACAATTAAATCAGAATCTCTGGGGGGTAGAATCCAGGCTTCATAAACTTTTAAAAATTACTTAAATGATTACAATGTGTAGCCAAAATTGAGAACGCTAACATGAAAATTAAAAAGCCTGGAAAAAGCTGAAACATTGGGTTTCAGGTGGAGAATGGACAATAAAACCACAATGGACAATGAAACCACTAAGGTGCTACACTTAGACTGAAGATACCCAAGTGAAATATTTCCTTTCATTTAATACAGTGTTTCTTAAATGTAATATACTTTCCTCTTAAAGCAAATGAATTTGCTGGACTTGAGTATTCCCTGGACACAAATTATTTTTATTACATTTTTAATTAAGCATATTCAAAATAAACATTGCAATAGATTCCTTATATTAAAAATAATTTATGTAACTATACAATCAAAGAAATTTAGATTCAATAAAAACAAAATTAAAAATCAATAAGAGTAAAATCAGCAACATTAATTAAAAATGATTGCATAGAATTTTGCTGCAATGCAACCACAGTGATTTGATTTAATTTAAAAGGAAAAAGATGTAGTTTTAGTTGTGGTCCTATCTGCAACATATTAAAAAACTACTAAAGAACTAAAAAAGTATTAAAGAAAAATGTATTAAAGAACCAGATTCCCCCTTCAGATAATCAGATGTCAGACCTTTCATTCATCATGATTGCCCCCTTACTTCTCCCTAGTTTCTGCTTTCTTACACATTGTTACATTTCTTTCTTGCTTTATAGATCCCTAATTTTAGTTGGTCAGGGAGACAGATTTGAGACTGATCATCCATCTCCTCAGCTGCAGCACCCAATTAAAGTCTTTTTCCTTAGTAATAATCATAGTCTCAGAGACTGAATTTCTGTGCAGTGAGCAGCAGGACCTAGATCAAACCCCAGGTGTTTTGGTAATAGTATTAATAGAAGCTAATGATCCTAGTACTTTGATGGTTCCAGAAAATCAGGTATCCTAATAATCAAAGTCTTTGTAAGGTAGCAATACCAGAATGACAAGATTAGTGCTGTATCACTTGAATATTTCGTGAAGCTGTCATTTGCCTGATGTTCAGATTAGTTTTAAGATGTAATTGAAATCTTCAACAATGGATATCTAAAGTAATGTTTGCTGGAATCTTGAGTTTAAAAGCTCTGCATTTTGGATTTTCAAGTACTATTAATGAACTAGGGCAGGGTGAGAACTACAAGGAAAGCATTCAATTAATAAAACGAACAAGATATTGAAAATGGTACTCAAGTGGGTCAGGTTATTTTGAGTTAAGTAAACCTATGTATGAGTTTGTGTGTTTTGCTGTCAGTTAAAAGGAGGTCATCAAGATACTCCTAAACATGTTTACCTTGTGTTTTGAATGTTATTGAGGGGAAAACAAAAAATAAAATATTCTCATAGAAAACTTGTGATGTAGAAAACTACATCAGTCCATGTAAGGATCCTCAGGGATCTGTAAATTTTAGAGGGAAATGTTTTACATAAGAGAGACTAATCAAAATATCTTAGCAGACTTCAGCATGTTGCTATTAATTTTCATCCCTGGTTACATAAGAGCCAGGCAATCAGACTGCAGTGGCTCACATCATGCTTCTGGAAATTGAGCATGAGCTCAGCAGTGGTCAGAATTCATTCATGCATGTGGTGAAAGTAGAGCCATTCCAAAGGTATCTGGGAGAGGGGGCAGCCACTGAATCTACCCTAATACTTCATACCTTCATCCCTCTCAGACTCTAATTTTAGGCCTATCTGATGTGGAAGCAGTGGAAGCAGAAATTTCTAGATGAGAAATATCTAGGAAAAAACACAGAAAGACTATATGCCTGGGCTTACCGTGATAACCATAATTGAAATGCTGGAGGCAGGGTAAGAAGGCCAATGATTTGGTCATACTTGCACAGACATTGACAAGATTGTTTTAAAATTTTTTCTCGTATTGCTGTACAGAAATGTGACATAATGGTATTATGTGGCTACATATATCTTGGAATTTCCAGGTTTTAATAATCAGTGCCAATAAAATCATAATATTCTGGAAACTCCATAATCTTGTACACAGTAACTGTTTGAAACTGTATTTATTACAATAAAATTGTACAGGTCAGAAAACATCAGTAGCCCCAAAGACAGGAAAACATTAGCCTGTGGAATGTTATGATGAGTCAGGGGCCTGCAACTCAAAGGCCACTTTTTTTTTTTAATTATACTTTAAGTTCTGGGGTATATGTGCAGAACGTGTAGGTTTGTTACATAGGTATACACGTGCCTTGGTAGTTTGCTGCACTCATCAACCCGTCATCTACATTAGTTATTTCTCCTAATGCTATGCCTCCCCTAGCCCCACACCTTCTGACAGGCCTTGGTGGGTGATGTTCCCCTCCCTGTTTCCATGTGTTCTCATAGTTCAGCTCCCACTAACGAGTAAGAACATGTGAGTTTAGTTTTCTGTTCCTGCATTATTTTGCTGAGAATGATGGTTTTCAGCTTCATCCATGTCCCTGCAAAGGACATGAACTCATTCTGTTTTATGGCTGCATAGTATTCCATAGTGTATTTGTGCCAGATTTTTTTTATCCAGTCTATCACTGATGGGCATTTGGATTGGTTCCAAGTCTTTGCTGTTGTGAACAGTGCCATAAAAAACATATATGTGCATGTGTCTTTATAGTAGAATGATTTATAATCCTTTGGGTGTATACTTAGTAATGGGATTGTTGAGTCAAATGGTATTTCTAGTCCTAAATCTTTGAAGAATTCCCACATTGTTTTCCACAATGGTTGAACTAATTTACACTCCCACCAATAGTGTAAAAGTGTTCCAATTTCTCTACATCATCTCCAGCATCTGCTGTTTTCTGACTTTTGATAATCAGCAATCTAACTGGTGTGAGACAGTATCTCATTGTGGTTTTGATTTACATTTCTTTAATGACCAGTGATGATGAGGTTTTTCTCATAAGTTTGTTGGCTGTATGAATGTCGTCTTTTCAGAAGTGTCTGTTCATATCCTTTGCCCACTTTTTGATGGAGTTTTTTTCTTGTAAATTTAAGTTCTTTGTAGAGTCTGGATATTAGCCATTTGTCAGATGGATAGATTGCAAAAATTATCCCCGATTCTGTAGGTTTCATGTTCACTCTGATGATATTTTCTTTTGCTGTGTAAAAATTCTTTAGTTTATTTAGATACCATTTGTCTATTTTGGCTTTTGTTGCCATTGCTTTCGGTGTTTAGTCACAAAGTCTTTGCCCATGCCTATGTCTTGAATGGCACTGCCTAGGTTTTCTTCTAGGGTTTTTATGGTTTTAGGTCTTCTGTTTAAGTTTTTAATCCATCTGAAGTTAAATTTTGTATAAGGTGTTTCAGCTTTCCACATATGGCTAGCCAGTTTTCCCAACACTATTAAATAGGGAATCCTTTTCCCATTTTTTAAAAATCAGGTTTATCAAAGAACAGTTGGTTGTAGGTGTGTGGCATTATTTCTGAGGCCTCTGTTCTGTTCCATTGGTCTATATATCTGTTTTGGTACCAGTACCATGCTGTTTTTGTTACTGTAGCCTTGTAGTGTAGTTTGAAGTCAGGTAGCATTATGCCTCCAGGTTTGTCCTTTTTTCTTAGGATTGTCTTGGCTATAAGGGCTCTCTTTTGATTACATACAAAATTTGAAGGAGTATTTTTCCAGTTCTGTGAAGAAAGCCAATGGTAAGTTGATAGGGATATCACTGAATCTATAAATTACTTTGGGCAGTATGGCCATTTTCTCAATGTTGATTCTTCCTATCCATAAGCTTGGAATGTTTTTCCATTACTTTGTGTCCTCTCTTAATTCCTTGAGCAGTGGTTTGTAGTTCTCCTTGAAGAAGTCCTTCATATCCCTTGCAAGTTGTATTCCTAGGTATTTTATTCTTTGTCGCAGTTGTGAATGGGAGTTCACTCATGATTCGGCTCTCTGTCTGTTATTGGTGTAGAAAAATGCTTGTGATTTTTGCACATTCATTTTGTACCCTGAGACTTTGCTAAAGTTGCTTATTAGCCTAAGGAGATTTTGAGATGAGATTATGGGGTTTTCTAAATATACAATCATGTCACCTGCAAACAGAGAGAATTTGAATTCCTGTTTTCCTAAGTGAATCCTCTTTATTTTTTTTCTCTTGCCTGATTGCCCTGGCCAGAACTTCCAAATACTATGTTGAATAGGAGTGGTGAGAGACGGCACCCTTGTCTTGTGCCAGTTTTCAAAGGGAAAGCTTCTAGTTTTTGCCCATTCAGTGTGATATTGGCTGTGGGTTTGTCATAAATAGCTCTTATTATTTTGAGATACATTCCATCAATACCAGTTTATTGAGAGTTTTTAGCATGAAGTGCTGCTGAATTTTGTTGAAGGCCTAATTGAGATAATCGTGGTTTTTGTTATTGGTTCTGTTTATGTGGTGGATTATGTTTATTGATTTGCATATGTTGAACCAGGCTTGCATCCCAGGGATGAAGCTGACTTGATCGTGGTGGATAAGCTTTTTGATGTGATGCTGGATTCAGTTTCCCAGCATTTTATTGAGGATTTCTGCATCAGTGTTCATTAGGGATATTGACCTGAAATTTTCTTTTTTTGTTGTGTTTCTGCCAGGTTTTGGTAACAGGATGATGCTGGCCTCATAAAATGATTTAGGGAGGTTTTCCTCTTTTTCTGTAGTTTGGCACTGTTTCAGAAGGAATTATACCAGCTTCTCTTTATTATTCTGGTAGAATTCTTCTGTGATCTGTCTGTTCTGGACTTTTTTTTGGTTGGTAGGCTATTAATTGCAGCCTCAATTTCAGAACTTGTTATTGGTCTATTCAGATATTTGACTTATTCCTGGTTTAGTCTTGGGAGGGTTTATGTGTCCAGGAATTTATCTATTTCTTCTAGATTTCCTAGTTTTTTTTTTTGTATGTAGAGGTGTTTATAGTATTCTCTGATGGTAGTTTGTGTTTCTGTGAGATCAGTGGTAATAGCCCTTTTATCATTTTTTATTGCATCTATTTGATTCTTCCCTCTTTTCTTTATTAGTCTGGGTAGTAGTCTATCCAGTTTGTTGATCTTTTCAAAACACCAGCTCCTGGATTCAGTGAGTTTTTGAAGGGTTTTTTGTGTCTCTATATCCTTCAGTTCTGCTCTGATCTTAGTTATTTCTTGTCTTCTGCTAGCCTTTGAATTTCTTTGCTCTTGCATCTCTAGTTCTTTTAATTGTGATGTTAGAGTATCTATTTTAGTTCTTTCCTGCTTTCTCTTGTGAGCATTTAGTGCTATAAATTTCCCTCCACACACAGCTTTGAATGTGTCTCAGAGATTCTGGTATGTTGCTTCTTTGTTTTCATTGGTTTCAAAGAACATCTTTATTTCTGCCTTCATTATTTATCCAGTAGTCATTCAGGAGCAGGTCATTGAGTTTTCATGTAGTTGTGTGGTTTTGAGTGAGTTTCTTAATCTTGAGTTCTAATTTGAATGTGCTCTGGCTTGAGAGACTGTTATGGACTCCATTCTTTTGCATTTGCTGAGGAGTGTTTTATTTCCAATTATGTGGTCAGCTTTAGAATAGGTATGATGTGGTGCTGAGTAGAATGTATATTCTGTAGAATTGGGGTGGAGAGTTCTGTAGATGTCTATCAAGTCTATGTGGGCCAGAGCTGAGTTCAAGTCCTGGACATCCTTGTTAATTTTCTGCTTCATCAATATGTCTAATATTGACAGTGGGATGTTAAAGTCTCCCACTATTATTGTGTGGGAGTCTAAGTCTCTTTGTAGGTCTCTAAGAACTTGCTTTATGAATCTGGGTGCTCCTGCATTGGATGCATATATATTTAGGATAGTCAGCTCTTCTTGTTGCCTTGATCCCTTTACCATTGTGTAATGCCCTTCTCTGTCTCTTTCGATCTTTGATGGTTTAAAGTCTATTTTTATCAGAGACTAGGATTGCAACCTCTGCTTTTTTTTTCTTTGCATTTGCTTGATAAATGTTCCCCATCCTTAATTTTGAGCCTATGTATGTCTTTGCACATGAGATGGGTCTCCTGAACACAGCACACTGATGGGTCTTGACTGTTTATCCAATTCGCCAGTCTTTTTCTTTCAATTGGGGCATTTAGCCTGTTTATATTTATGGTCAGTATTGTTATGTGTGAATATAATCCTGTCATTATGATGCTAGCTGGTTATTTTGCCTGTTAGTTGGTGCAGTTTCTTCATAGTGATGTTGGTCTTTACAATTTGGTATGTTTTTGCAGTGGCTGGTACCAGTTGTTCCTTTCCATGTTTAGTACTTCCTTCAGGAGCTCTTCTAGGGGTAGGTCTGGTGGTGACAAAAATCTCTCAGCATTTGCTTGTCTGTAAAGGATTTTATTTCTCCTTTGCTTATGAAGCTTAATTTGGCTGGATATGAAATTCTGGGTTGAAAATTCTTTTCTTTAAGAATGTTGAATATTGGTCCCCACTCTCTTCTGGCTTGTAGGGTTTCTCTTAGAGACCTGCTGTTGGTCTGATGGACTTCCCTTTGTGGGTAACCCGACCTTTCTCTCTGGCTGCCTCAAGTGCCACTTTCTATTCAATGCTACACATTGTGATTTTCTGTGCATAAAAGTGTGCCATTTCTGACTGTTACAGCCACAAAACTAAGTTGCCTTGCAGTGAAAAAGACAGTGAAATTTGCAGGTGCTGTTGTACATAGTTGCTTTGCCCTACCTCTCAAGTTTTCAGCATTTCATGATTGAGCTGCTCATGACATTTATTTGACTATTATAATGTCTTTTAAGGATAGAAAAAGCACTTATACTTTAAATAAGAGTTCAGAACAAAACAAAACAAAAAACCTTCTCTACTGAAGAAATGTGGTGAATCCAGGCATATATTTTGCATCCAAGTGACTGAATTACAACAGGAAATTTGACATCTTTTTTATATAAGTCAAAAGTGGTGGCAATTAAATTGCCACCATCTCTGTAGTTTCCTGTGTTTTAATAAAGACAATCTGTTATCATGGATCTGGGTAATAGGAGAGTAATTCAATATCATGATGTTAAACCCAATTTCATTTTAGGTTTTGGGCCCTACCTCTCAAGTAGTTTTATACATTGATGAATTGAGTTTTTATCATCTTGAACAAATATTGTAACAAATATGAAATGTGCTGTAGACACATTAATTAAGAAATATGGCACATGATATTTACATGATTCACAGAGATAAAAATATTACAATCCTCAATTTCTGTGAGGGTAGAGTGAAATTCATAGAATAGGGTACATAAGAAGAATATAAATTACTACAACCTCTTTGCAAGGAATTTCAAAATAGGTGTAAGAGCCTCTATATTTTTATATCTTTCAAATCAATTCTTTTTCTGGAAATTATTCTGAGGAAATGATCAAATATGTGAACAAATACAGATAAGTTCATAAACATTCCTAGGTAACTTTTTAAAAAACATTTTGACAAAGCGAGACATGATGTTCAATTACTGGGGAACAAAATTTGAATAAATTTTACTAGGTTGAACCACATCAAATTGAAATTTTTTGTTGGTGAAAAGATTAAACATTGGCAATTTCATGTGAGTCAATCTAGTAAGTTAAATATACAATGGAATATTATGTGGCCTCTAAGTATCATTTATACAGACTACTTTTAGTGTTGTGAGTAGATGTTTATAATTTAGTACAATATGGAGTACAAATTCATATTCTCAGTCTGCCTTCAAATACACACACACACACACACACACACACACACACACACACACCACTTAGATGGCCTGTAATTACCTTTGAGTGATGGGATTTTTTTCCCTTTTATATGTTTAACAACAGGATGGTGTCACATTCATAATCAGGAAACAGGTTCTAATCAAACAGAAACATAGTTATAAACTACCATTTTTCCAAACAAGGAATGAGTACGTGCCTCATCATCTTCAAATAACTTCAAAAATTAACTAATTCTTGACTTTTTAGATCAAGTGTAAAGAACTGAAACAAGCATGATACATGGAGAAATTTATTAGTATGTCTGAAAAAGAGGAAAATCACAGGTTTTCAGTGTTTTGAAGTAAAAAAAACTCCTTAAGGAAGCATTTCTACTTATCTGCCAAAATGAAAACCAATATTGAGGCAGACAATGTCATCATGTACATTACAGATGGTCTTAAAACACACAGAGCATAGGTCAGAGAATGATACTGCTGCAATATTTATTCTAGAACTGCTTCTCAAGTTGGCAAAATATATCTGGAGAGACGATCAGCTAAAGTTGTTTCTTTTATTTGATACTCAAAATGAATACACTGGAAATCTAGTACCCAGCCTTAATTGATAAGAAAAATAAATGGTAGTGAGGAAAGGAGGCTCACTAAAGAAAGAGAGAGTAAAGACACCCACGTGTAGGAAATACCCAGTTGCCAGCCTTCTTTTGATTTGTACACTTTTCTCCTCCCACCTACTTAAAAAAAAAATCACATTAATCTTAGGCGACTTATGTCTTTTGGTTCACATATTTTTCCTTTTTGTACATTTCCATTTGCTCACTCAGGAAAGGCAAAGCCTAGTTGTTGTTGTTGGAGTTTGCTTGTTTGTTTGTTTTTTGAGATGGAATCTCACTGTGTTACTCAGGCTGGCGTGCAGTGGCACAATCTCGATCTCGGCTCACTGCAACCTCCGCCTCCTGGGTTCAAACAATTCTCATCCCTCAGCCTCCCAAGTAGCTGGGATTATAGGCACCCACCATCATACCGGCTAATTTTTTTTTTTTTCTTTGTATTTTTAGTAGGGACTATAGGGTTTCACTATATTGGCCAGGCTTGAACTCCTAATCCTGTGATCCACCCGCCTCGGCCTCCCAAAGTGCTGGGATTACAGTCATGAGCCACCGTGCCCAGCCAAGCCTAGTTGTTTATAGCATTTTGACATTGTGTATTTCTGGATCCAATGGCCATAATCACTATTCTGATCATTTTTAAATGCCATTTAGGCATTTAGATGTGTTTCTAGGAAACTTCATAAAGGATTTTAATTATCCAATTAAGATTTCTAAAACTTTTATGTAGGCAAACAAAGCTGCTAAAAAGATTTTCACAACAAATCCTCTCTATTTGTGAGCTGGAAACTTAAATATTTTTGAACCCTAGAATACTGGAAGTTTAGAAGATAGTCTAAATAATGCCGAGTTTACAATCTGAGAAAAAGCATCAATTTAATTTCTTTAGGAGCTACCGTCACTGACTTTTTGGCACATTGAGAGCTAATAGCAATGGTTGCTTCTTGAAAGGAGATTTTTCACATTGGTGCAGCTTTGCAGAAAAATAATATTTATTTTCAATTTACTTGGCTTAAGGTTTCCTTCCTTTACTTTCAGCCTTTAAACACACCAGCACAATTTTCTCCTCCTGCAATGGGGGCTGGGGCATGTGAGGACAAGGTGTTTGTGTTGGACTTAAATATGGCCATTTTGCTTAGTAGGTTAGAAATCTGTGATCACAGGTCCAAAGTCACAGGCTTAATTCCTGCATGGAGCTTCATCTTATTTTCTTTGAAGAAGACCCCAAAGGAAGTAAAAATTGCACAAATAAAATCTGGTTAGAGAAGGAAACTTTGCAAGTCCAAATTAAGGATGTTGCTTTGAGTGTGACATGGTGATAGGTGACAGAAAGACCCATGTTGGCCAAAGACAGCACAGCGATGCCCGGAGAGGCATCGGGAAAGGAGGGTGGACCACCAAGGCATGGGGAAGCATTGTACAGACTGCATGATTTTTGCCTAAGTTCACTGCTGTGGCCAGATCACAACAAACCCATTCCAGTTACAAAGGAAACAACTCAGAGGGTGGCAGGGCAGGGGTACCAGCTTGGGATCTGGTATTTATCTGTCATATTTATCTCAACAGAGCAAGACTGTTGAGTAGGAAGACCAGAAATCATACTCTCAAATATGTACCCCAGATTACAGCTATGATTTTGGGGAGAAAATAGTGTAGAATAAAGCCTCTGGGGTTACAATCACAATACAGGGTCTGCTCTATCTATCTCTGTGCATCCCTTTTTTCAAGAATGCCATATACAGTACAGAGCAGCTGCGGTGGCACCAGAGTTACTGTAGGCCTTTTATCCATCCCTGCTCTAGGAGGACCAATTATGTATGTGTTAAGTCTTGTCAAGTGAGCACATTTTCCGCAATACTTACTAAAATGAAAAAAACAAAAACCTCCTCCTATGATCATTTCACAGTCCTTTTCAAGAGCCTTAATAACTCTTATCTGATGAAGGTGGGAGTGGGGATTATCAAAAGAGGCAAGACGGAGGCATCTTCTGCGAGACCGTTCCACCCTTCCTTGCTGTCCGACTCTAGGAGTTGGCTGTATACCTGGAAACTTGTGGGTTCACTACTTTCTGAATCACTTACCAGTTTTCAAGCACCAGTTTCTGGCTCAGTGATTCCCTAAGCCTGATTTTGACTCCCAGGATGTAGAACTTCCATTTGAACCCAGCCCTATACTGTGCTTTCTGGAGTGGTTCAGCTGGACACTAGGCTTATCCCTAACATGTCACAGAACTTTCTACTACAGAGCACTGCTTAGGCCTGCAAGGGACAAGACTATGGCCTAAACTAAATTAGTTCCTGATGTTATCAGTTTCCCGCACCACCCCCCAGCCCCCACCCCGCCTTCCCTTTGGTTATTTACAGGGCTGTGCAGGGAAAATAAGGGTAGTAATAAAATCATGCCTGCCAGGCTATGCATATCCCATCTTTAAGAGAGTACATTCAGTTAATATGTAAATAAAATTAATACTTTCTCCAAATGCTATTCTTAATCCCTAATCACCCTAACAGATCATACCTCATGGTGGGGTTCAGGGGTGGGGCAGGGAGACAGAGGCATGCCTATCTGAGGAAACCTTCCTTCTATATGGAGATGCTTCTGCTTGGACATTTTTAATAAGATTATTTTGTTCTAGGGGGCTCTTGGTATCCTGTGACACAAAGCAGGAATTCATGACCCCAGTGGTGTATACGTGCTTCCTTGATAGTTTGATGTCAAGGAAACTGCCTTTGCAGCCCCTCTGTCAAAAAATAGATAAACACCTACAATTTTATACATCTAACACATCACCTAGATGAAAGCAAGGCATTTTATGTCAAGAGGGTGTATAAGTTATCAGTGGCAATACCTAATTCATACGTTCAGAGAATAGAACAGTGGTTACCAGGGGTTACATTCTATCCTTAGGCAGGGGTTTGAGCCTAGGGGATCAAGGCTGCAGTGAGCTGTGATTGTGCCAGTGTCTCCAGCCTAAATGACAGAATGAGACACTTTCTCCAAAATAAATTTGATAATGTTCCTTTAAGTTAACCTCTTTTTATATGGCAGTGATTGTACAATACTATAAAATATATTTGAATTTGCTTTATTAGATGCATTTCTGAATATGATCAGCTAAGGGGATTTATATATGACATTTTGAATTATGTATTTTATATATGCTTTAACTTGGGAAATACAGACTTTGTCTTACAGAAATTACATCTATCTCATCATGTCACGATAGGGATCACGCTTAACCTTGACTCTGAAGAGCTATCTGAATTCATTCATTTTTGCCATAGTTGTGTAGGAGAATACAATTAATTGTACAAGGAAAGTACCCCAAAGTAGACTAAAGCCAAAAGTATATTAAAGTGCACCATATATGTAGTGTATTTCTTCAGAGTCTTCATAAATTTGAAAAGGCTTAATTGTGAGTTCCTCATGGTGTGATTTCATTCTCTTAAGAATGGAGCTTCTGCTGGGCGTGGTGGCTTACACCTGTAATCCAAGCACTTTGGAGGCCAAGGCGGGCAGATCACCTGAGGTCGGGAGTTCAAGAATGGAGCAAGACTTGCTCAGTGCACTAGCTGAAAGAAACTATTTTTTTCTCCCCTTCTCCTCTCATTGTCTCAAAATGTGTGTGTGTGTGTGTCTGCATGTATGTGTGCCTGTATGTGTATGTGTACACGTGCAAGCTTGGCCTCTAGCTATTGGTATTGGAAAGTGTTGCTCACCTACTTCCAGAGAAATGTTATTTTAAAGTAGCAGCTAGAGATGTAAATTAATTCAACAGGATTTCCTCTGGAAAGCCAGTTAGAAATGGTTTGAAGAAATTCATCTGGATGTAAAGTAATGTTTTATTTTTGTTTCTTTGTTTTCCACCCCTAGACAGTCACACAGTAGATTGTTTGGAGTGTCTTGGTAGAGATGCAGTATAGGCTGGAACCCAAAAGCCAGAGAAAGCAGTCCTGACACCAACATATTTAAATCAAGTCATTACTATGAATCATAAAACAGAGAAAAACAAAATTGCTCTAAAAGGTATTTACCCAAGGTAATACAGATTTGTACATATATCTTCTGTGAGTGTCTCCAAGTATGTGTTAGCTGAAAAATAAAAAATTTACCAGGAATTTGTAGAATTATCTCCATAATGGGCACCAAGGAATTTACGCATCAGATTGGTACCCTTGCTATATATACTTCCAACTCTGCAACTCCATGTTCTGTGAAACTTTCTTAAAAAACAAGCTTTTATTTGTTTTGTAATTTTGAAAACACTATTTTAGGGCAAAAGACTGCTTGATTCAATCTAGATAAGCAAATACTCTAATTTATATAATTACCTACTAAATACAATATTTCTTGTCCTATTTGTCCTCATCATTTTGAAAGAATGGAAGCCAGCATTTAATAGCCAGTGAAAACACCAGAAATCAATGGAATCATTCAGAAAGAACTTTGGTCACTTGTAAAGGTGCAGCATTTAAAAAAAATTTAGTCTGCCTGTTATAAGCAATTTAAAACGTTCTTATTCTTCCTTATTTATGTAGACTCACAGTTTCTGACTAACCAACCCCTTTTTAAAAACAAACAAGAGTATATTTAATTAATGGACAGTGTAGATAAAAATATAGCTTCACAGTATACACTTATGAACCACTGGATAGAAGTGGTATGGCTAGTTTAAGAAGAAAACATTCGTTTAGGAATGAAAGGTTTTCTTTTCTACTGGATTAAAAATTTATATCTTTTTAATCAAAAACAAGATATATTTAATATTTCTATTTTTGTGCACATTTATATGTGATATATACACATATTTAATTCATTAAAGTAAGTTTGCTAAATTACCTATTACTATTAATATCAAGGTATAAATATTAGATCTCCTCTCCAAGGTCTAACACACACAATCTTCCTGATAAAAAGGAAAAAAGAAAGCTCAAATAAAAAGGTCAACTATCTTTACTCATATGATATCTGTTTTAATAAAATCCAGTCACAAATATCTTTCCCAAATCTTGCAAAAGTTATGAATTAGTGATTAGTTGCACTTGCAGCATGGGCTTGTTGATTAAGGTAGTGGATTCAAGCTTCCTGATGAAAACATTTACCCTAATCCTCACCAAGCCAAACGTAAACACACAATTCAAAACAAAGGGTCCCCAAATTTTTTTTGCAGTTTTCATGTAATCTGTTTCCACAACTAAAAACCGCTGGCTAACAACAACAGCAGCAACAAAAAGCAAAAGGAAAATTCTCATGGGGAGCTGAGTGTTACCAGCAGAGTGAAGCCCTTATGGCTAGAAGCAGAAACAAATAAAAACAACAATCCTGGAATTTTAAGACCCCGAATATGAGGGAGAAATCCAATGAATGAGTTTATCTCTTCCCTCTTCTAACTGGACCCAATGAAAATACTACTTTAAATGGAGTAAGTAGACCGAAAGATGATGCTGTCTGATGGACAAAAAGAACTCAGAGGTAAATACTGACCCAGAGGATTTGGCATTATTTATCCATCTATCCATCCATCCACCCACCCACCCACCCACCCACCCACCCACCCACCTACCTACCTACCTACCTACCTACCTATGTCTGTCTAATTTAAATTATTTAATATATAGTATATTTATATATTATTATGTAATACTAGTCTTATTTAATATAATTTATAATACATGTATGACAATATTACTATTTGATTATATTACATTGTATATCATACCTTATATAGTTTATTTTGTGTGTGTGTGTATACATATATATATATATATATATGCGCAAAGAATTTAGGGAGCCTCCTATTACCATATTCAGAAATCTACTCTGTGCCATAGCTACATCCATTGTCAACCTATTTCTCACTGTGCATCAGTCCTATGGGTTTATTTTTTTCATTTATTGATCTAAACATTTGGTGGTCTTTGGATCCTCTGCATGCCACCCTCCCACACACACATACAAGGAATAATATATAAATAATTTTATATAATAAAACAGAGGCATGCCTTGGAGATACTGTGGGTTTGGTTTCAGACCACCGCAATAAAGCAAATATTGCAATTAAAGGAATCACATGAAGGTTTTGGTTTCCCAGGGCATATAAAGGTTATATTTACAATATACAGTAATCTATAAAGTGTGCAATAGCATTATGTTTAAGAAAGCCATGTATATATCTTAATACCTTATTGCTAAAAATTGCTAACAATCATTTGAGCCTTCAGCAAGCTGTAATATTTTTGCTGGTGGAGTGTCATGCTTTGATTTTGAGGACTGCTGACTGATCAGAGTGGTAATTGCTGAAGGTTCCTGTGTCTGTGGCAATCTCTTAAAATAAGACAGTAATGTTTGCTACATTCATTGACTCTTTCTTTCATGAAACATTTTTCTGTAACATGTACTGCTGTTTGATAGTGTATCATCCAGAGTAGAACTTCTTTCAAAATCAGAGCCAGTTTTTCTCAATTCTTGCCACTGCTTTATCAGTTAAGTTAATGGAATATTCTAAATTCTTTGTTATTTCAGTAATGTTCACAGCATCTTCACTAGGAGTATATTTTGTTTCAAGAAACCACTTTCTTTGCTTATCCATAAGAAGCAACTCCTCATTTGTTCAAGTTTTATCATTAGATTGTGGCACTTCAATCATATATCTTCAGGCTCCACTTGTAATTATGGTTTTCTTGCTATTTCCACAACATCTGCAGTTACTTCCTTCACTGAAATCATGAGTCTCTCAAAGTCATCTATGAGTGTTGGAATCAACTTCTTCCAGGCTCCTGTTCATGTTGTTATTTTGAGCGCCTCCTGTGAATCTCAGGTGTTCTTAATAACATTGAGAATGATGAATCCCTTCTAGGAGGTTTCAATTTACTTTGCCCAGATCCGTCAGATGAATCAATCTATGAAGGTAACTTAAACTGAAAGTCACCTAACAAGAGGGTCAGTCTATCCTTTGAAGCTTTGAAGCTTTACATTGATTTTTCTCTAGCTGTGAAATCCAAGATGGCATCTTCCAAAATAAGGATGTTTTACCTACATTAAAAAATTTTGTTACTTAGTGTAGCCATCTTTATTAATACAAAATTTATTTCGTAAGTAATAAAACTCAAAAGTCCAAACTACTCCTTGTTTCATGGGCTGCAGAATAGATGTTGTGCTGGCAAGCATGGAAACAATGTTAATCTTGTATATTTTCATCAGAGCTCGCGGGTGGCCAGGTGCATTGTTAATGGGCAATAACATTTTGAAAGGGACAGTCTCACCAGTGAGCTTAAAATATTCAGTAAATCATGCTGTAAGCACATTTTCTATCTACAGAGTACAGAGTAGATCTGACATAAATCTTAAGGGTCCTATGATTTTCAGAATGGCAAATTAGCATTAACTTCAACTGAAAGTCACCTAACAAGAGAGTCAGTCTGTCCTTTGAAGCTTTGGAGCTTGGCATTGATTTCTTTCTAGCTATGAAATCCTAGATGGCATCTTCTTCCACAATAAGGCTTTTTAATCTACATTAAAATTTTGTTGCTTCGTATAGCCACCTTTATTAATTTTCTAGCCAGTTCTAGATAACTTGCTGCACCTTGTACATCAGTACTTGCTTCTTCACCTTGCACTTTTATTTCCCAAATTTTATTTTAGGTTCAGGGGGTACATGTACAGGTTAGTTACATGGGTAAATTGCATGTTGTGGGAGTTTGGTGTACAGATTATTTTTTCACCCAAGTAATGAACTACCCGATAGGTAGTTTATTGATCATCACCCTCCTGCTGTTCTCCACCCTCAAGCAGGCCCCAGTGTTTATTATTCCCTTCTTCATGTCCACGTGTACTCAGTGTTTAGCTCGCACTTATAAGAGAGAATATGCGGTATTTGGTTTTCTGTTCCTGCATTAATTTGCTTAGGACAGTGGCCTCCAGTTTTATCCCTGTTGCTGCAAAGGACATGATCTCATTCTTTTTTATGGCTGTGTAGTCCACAGTGGCTGAACTAATTTACCTTCCCAGTAGCAATGTGTAAGCATTTCTTTTTCTCTGAAACCTTACTGGTTTGTTATTTTTTGATTTTTTAATAATAGCCATTCTTACTTGTGTGAGATGGTATTTCATTGTGGTTTTGGTTTTCATTCCTCTAATGATTAGTGATGTTGAGTATTGTTTCATATGTTCGTTGGCTATGTGTATGTCTTCTTTTGAGAAATGTCTACTTATGTTTTTTGCCTATTTTTAATGGGGTTGTTTGCTTTTTTCTTGCTAATTCGTTTATCTTCCTCACAGATTCTGGGCATTAGGGCTTTGTTGAATGCATAGTTCGCAAATATTTTCTACCATTCTGTAGGTTGTTCGTTTATTCTGTTGCTTTGAAGAAGCTCTTTAGTTAGATCCCATTTGTCAATTTTTATTTTTGTTGCAATTGCTTTTGGTATCTTTGTCATGAAAATTTGTCAGGGGTTATGTCCAGAATAGTGTTTCCTAGTTTTTTTTCTAGGGTTTTAGAGTTTTAGTTTTTACATATAAGTCTTTAATTCATCTTGATTTTTGTGCATGATGGAATGAGGTGTCCAATTTCAATCTTCTACATAAGTCTAGCTAGTTATTCCAGCACCTTATATTGAATAGGGTGTACTTTCCTCATTGTTTTTGTTAACTTTGTCAAAGCCCAAATAGTTGTAGGTGTGCAGCTTCATTTCTGGGTTCTCTAACCTGTTCCATTGGTCTGTGTTTGTTTTTGTATCAGTACCATGCTGTTTTGATTACTGTAGCCTTGTAGCATCATTTGAAGTTGGGTAATGATGCTTCCAGCTCTGCTCTTTTTGCTTAGAATCGTTTTGGCTGTTCAGGCTCTTTTTTGGTTCTATATACATTTAAAATTTTTTTGTTGTTAATTCTGTGAAAAATGTCATTGGTAGTTTGATACGAATGGTATTGAATCTGTAAATTGCTTTGGAAAGTATGGGTATTTTAATAACATTGATTGTCCCTGTCCATGACTGTGGACTGTTTTTCCATTTATTTGCGTCACCTCTGGTTGCTTTGAGCAATGTGTTGTAATTCTCATTGTAGATTTCTTTCACCTCCCTGGTTAGCCGTATTCCTAGGTATTTTATTCTTTTGTGGCTAATGTGAATGGGACTATGTTCTTGATCTGGCTCTCAGCTTGGATGTTATTGGTGTCTAGAAACGTGACTGATTTTTCTATATTGATTTTGCATCCTGAAATGTTGCTGATTTGTGTATCAAGATCTAGGAGTCTTTGGGCAGAGACTAGGGGTTTTCTCAGTATACATCATACCATTTCTGAAAATGAGAGGGTTTGAATTTTTTCTCTCCCCATTTGGATGCCTTCTATTTTTTTCTTTTGCCTCATTGCTCTGGCTAGGACTTCCAATATTATGTTGAATAGGAATGGTGAAAGTGGGCATGTTTGTCTTGTTCTGGTTCTCAAGGGGAATGCTTCCAGTTTTTGCCCATTCAGTATGATGTTCACTGTGGGTTTTTGATAGATGACTTTTATTATTTTGAGGTATGTTCCTTTGATGGCTAGTTTATTGAGGGTTTTTAACATGAAGAACGTTGAATCTTGTTAAACATAGTTTCTGCATCTCAATCACGTGTTGAGATGATCATGTGATTGTTACTTTGAGTTCTGTTTATATAATGAATCACATTTATTGATTTGTATATGTTGAATCAAACTCACATACCTGTAATAAAGCCTATTTGATCATGGTAGACAGCTTTTTAGTTTTTTGATATGTTGCTGAATTTGGCTTGCAAGTTTTTTGTTGAGGATTTTTGCATCTATTTTCATCAGCAGTATGGGCCTGAAGTTTTCTTGGTTGTGTCTCTGCCATGTTTTGGTATCAGAATTATGCTGGCATCATAGAATGAGTCCTCCCTCCTCAATTATTTAGAATACTTTCAATAGCATTAGTACCAGCTCTTCTTTATATATTTGGTAGAATTCAGCTGTGAATGTATGTGTTCCAGGACTTTTTTCTGGTTGGTAGATAAATTATTTATTTATTTATTTATTTATTTATTATACTTTAAGTTCTGGAGTACATGTGCAGATCTTACAGGATTGTTACGTAGGTATATACATGCCATGGTGGTTTGCTGCCTCCATCCCCCCGTCACCTACATTAGGTATTTCTTCTAATGTTATTCCTCCCCAATCTCCCCACCCCCAGCTATCCCTCCCCTAGCCCCTAGCCCCAACAGACCCCAGTGTGTGATGTTCCCCTCCCTGTGACCATGTGTTCTCATTGTTCATCACCCACTTATGAGTTAGAATATGTGGTGTTTGGATTTCTATTCTCATGTCAGTTTGCTGAGAATAATGGTTTCCAGATTCATCCATGTCCTGCAAAGGACATGAACTCACCCTTTTTTATGGCTGCATACCATCCCATGGTGTATATATTTAACCAGCCTATCATTGATGGGCATTTGGGTTGGTTCCAAGTCTTTGCTATTGTAAACAGTGCCACAATGAACATGCATGTGCATGTGTCTTTATAATAGAAAGATTTATAATCCTTTGGGTATATATCCAATAATGGGATTGCTGGGTCAAATGGTATTTCTACTTCTAGATCCTTGAGGAATCGCCACACTGTCTTCCACAATGGTTGAACTAATTTACACTCCCACCAACAGTGTAAAAGTGTTCCAGTTTCTCCACATCCTCTCTAGCATCTGTTGTCTCCTGATTTCTTAATGATCGCTGTTCTGTCTGGCATGAGATGGTATCTTAATGTGGTTTTGATTTGCACTTCTCTAATGACCAAAGATGATGAGCATTTTTTCATAAGTTTGTTGGCCACATAAATATCTTCTTTTGAAAAGTGTCCACTTTTTTTTCCTTTGCCCACTTTTTGATGGGGTTGTTTTTTTCTTGTAAATTTGTTTTAGTTCTTTAATTCTGGATATTAGCCCTTTGTCAGATGGGTAGCTTGCAAAATTTTTTTCCCATTCTATTCGTTGCTGGTTCTTGCTAATGATTGCTTCTTTTGCTGTGCAGAAGCTCTTAAGTTTAATTAGATCCCATTTGTCTATTTTGGCTTTTGTTGCCATTGCTTTGGTGTTTTAGTCATGAAGTCCTTGCATATGCCTATGTTCTGAGTGGTATTGCCTAGGTTTTCTTCTAGGGTATTTATGGTGTTAAGTCTTATGTTTAAATTTTTAATCTATCTGGAGTTAATTTTTGAATAAGATGTAAGGAAGGGGTCCAGTTTCAGCTTTCTGCATATAATTTATATATTACTGATTCAATTTCAGAACTAATTATTGGTCTGGTCATGGTTTCAGTTTCTTCCTGGTTCAATCTTAGGCAGTTGTATGTTTCCAGGAATGTACTCATTTTTTCTATGTTTTCTAATTTATGTGCATAGAGGTGTTCATAATAGTCTCTGAGGGTTTTTTACATTTCTTTGGGGCCAGTGGTAATATTCCCTTTGTCACTTCTGATTTTATTTATTTGGATCTTCTTTTTTATTAGTCAGCTACCAGTATATCAATCTTACCTCTTCTTTAAAGAGAAAACCTTTGGTTTCATTGATATTTTATGCTATATTATCTGTCTCCATTTCATTCAGTTCTGCTCTAATTTTGGTTATTCCTTTTTTTCAGATAGCTTTGAGGTTGGTTTGCTCCTGTTTTTTTAGTTCCTGTAGGTGTGATGTTAGATTATTAATTTGAGATCTTTCTAACTTTTTGATTTGGGCTTTTAGTGCTATAAACCTTCTTAACACTGCTTTAGCTATTGTTGGTATGATTATGTTTTGTTTTTAATTTTTTGAGAATTGCTTTATGGCTAAGCATGTGGTTGATTTTAGATTATGTGCCATGTACACATGAGAAGAATGTATATTCTCTTATTTTTGGGTGGAGTGTTCTGTAGATGTCTGTTGGAGCCATTTGATCAAGTGTCAAATTTTGGTCCTGAATAGGTTGTTAGTTTTCTGCCTCAATGATCTCATACTGGCAGTGGGGCATCGAAGTCTCCCACTATTACTGTATGTTATCTAAGTCTCTTTGTGGGTCTCTAAAAACTTATTTTATGCATCTGGGTGCTCCAGTATTGGGTGCATATATATTCAAGATAGTTAGGTCTTATTATTGAATTGAACCTTTTATCATTATGCAATGCCCTTCTTTTTTTTTTTTTGAGACAGAGTTTCGCTCTCATTACCCAAGCTGGAGTGCAATGGCGCGATCTCGGCTCACCGCAACCTCTGCCTCCTGGGTTCAGGCAATTCTCCTGCCTCAGCCTCCTGAGTAGCTGGGATTACAGGCACATGCCACCACGCCCAGCTAATTTTTTGTACTTTTAGTAGAGATGGGGTTTCACCATGTTGACCAGGATGGTCTTGATCTCTTGACCTCGTGATCCACCCGCCTTGGCCTCCCAAAGTGCTGGGATTACAGGCATGAGCCACCACGCCTGGCAATGCCCTTCTTTGTACTTTTCTATCATTACTGGTTTAAAGTCTGTTTTGGCTGAAATAGGAACAGCAACCAACAACTGCTCTTTTTGTTTCTGTTTGCTTGATAGATTTTTCTCCATCTCTTTACTTTGATCCTATGAGTGTCACTGCATGTGAGATGGGTCTCTTAAAAACAGCATACATTTGGATCTTGCCTCTTTAGCCCATTTGCCACTCTGTGCCTTTTAAGTGATGGTATTTAGCTCATTTATATTCAAGGTTAATATTGATATGTGCCAATTATATCCCATCATTATATTATTTAGTTGGTTTTTACACTTGATTGTGTAGTTGCTTCTTAGGGTCAATGGTCTATGTACTCACATGTGTTTTTGTGGTGGCTGGTAACAGTGTTTTACTTCCATGTTTAGCACTCTTTTAATGAACTCTTTTTTTTTTTTTGAGACGGAATTTCGCTCGTTACCCAGGCTGGAGTGCAATGGCACGATCTTGGCTCACCGCAACCTCCGCCTCCTGGGTTCAGGCAATTCTCCTGCCTCAGCCTCCTGAGTAGCTGGGATTACAGGCATGCGCCACCATGCCCAGCTAATTTTTTGTATTAGTAGAGATGGGGTTTCACCATGTTGACCAGGATGGTCTCGATCTCTTGACCTCGTGATCACCTGCCTCGGCCTCCCAAAGTGCTGGGATTATAGGCTTGAGCCACCGCGCCCGGCCTTAATGAACTCTTAAAGGTAGATCTGGTGGTAACCAATTCCCTTAGCATTTGCTTGTCTGAAAAGGATTTCATTTCTCTGCTTATGAAGCTTAGTTTGGCTGGATAAAAAATTCTTGGTATAATTTCTTTTGTTTACAGTTGTCGAATATAGGTCCACATTTCTTCTGGTTTGTAGGGTTTCTGCTGAAAGGTCCACTTAGTTATACTAATGAGATTCTGTTTGTATGTGACCTGCTTCTTCTCTTTAGCTGCCTTTAATCATTTTTCTTTTGCGTTAACTTTGGAGAATCTGATGACTATATATCTTAGGGACGGTCATCTTTAGAGTTGCATGTTCTTTCTCCCTCTCTTTCAGGGATGTCAATGAGTCATAGGCTTGGTCTCTTTATATAATCCCCTATTTCTTGGATGTTTTGTTCATTTTTCTTTATTTTTGTCTGACTGACTTGATTTGAAGAACTGTCTTTGAGTTCTGAGGTTCTTTCCTCGGCTTTGTCTATTCTGCTATCAATACTTTGGATTGTAGTATGCAATTTTTGTAGTTAGATTTTTTCAGGTCTTTTAGATCACTTTGGTTCTTTCTTAAAATGGCTATTTGCTCTTTCAGCTCTTGTATCACTTTGCTGGATTCCTTACATTCCTTGGATTAGGTTTCAATCTTCTCCTAAATCTTGATGATCTTCATTCCCATCCATTTTCTCAGTTCTATGTCTGTCATTCCAGCCATCTCATTCTGGCTAAAACCATTGCCAGGAAGCTAGTGTAGTCATTTGGAGGTAAGAAGACACTCTGGCTTTTTGAGTTGCTGGAGCTCTTGTACAGGTGACTCTTTCTCATCAGTGTGGGTTAATGTTTTAATCTTTGAAGTTGCTGTCCTTTGGATAGAGCTTTTTGCTTTTATATTCTTTGATCCCCAACGGTTTGACTGTGGTGTAAGTTGAGTTGAGTTGACAGGCTTTCTTTCTGGATTATTTCAGGGAGCCAAGACTCAGCTCAGCACTCCCAGGCTGCATGCTCTAACCCTGGGGGACTGAGACCAGGCCCACTGCTTTGTTCTCTCCCCCTCGAGGTAAAGCACCTGCTGTGCTGTAGGAGCTGAATTTTTTCCAGTCTGCTGAGAACAGCACTCCAGTCTCCAGTATAGGATGCCCACAAAAGTGCTTCACTGGGGCAGTGGCCCATGCTCACATACGTGTGCAAGCACCAGGGGTAGTTGGGCAGTGAGGTCCATGAGCACACGTGTGCTGGCAAAGTGGTAGAAAGAGGCTGTGGGCAACTGTGCACCAGCAAAGCAGTTGGGGGAGGCTGAGGATTGGTGCCCACTGGTGACAGCCCATCTGTAGAAGCTCTCTGATGTTAGGTGGGGTCTTCCAGTGAAGGAGCTATGGTAGCAGCTGCCACTAAGTGCCCTAATTGGGCTTCTGTGACTGGGTTACAGGTGGGTGCAGCCAGGAAGGGACCCTGGAAGGAACCAGCAGACAGGAGGGTTGTTCACATCAGACAGGCCCCATCCCATGGGCAAGATCACCATGTTCTGTCCGGTTCCAACAGTCAGCAATGACCAAAAACTATCTAGAGGAGCATAGCAAACCTCGGAGGATGGGTGTCCCTGGCCATGCCCCACTACATTCATACCTGTGCCAAACCCTCTGGGTTCCACGCAAGCTGGAGTCCTATCCCTGATAAGTTGCAGACTTGCTCTTCCTGCAAGTTCAAATGTCTATGGGGGTCCTTGGGTCTCCTGAAGCTAGGATTCTGGAGTTTGTGGTGAAACTGGGATACTCTAGGTCTATGAAACTCATCCATTTCCCTAGGAACTATTCAATGTCATGAACAAGTCCTGGTGCCCAGAAATGCTGTGCAATTTTTTCCAGGTTCCTCCCCACCTCAGCCCAGGGTCTACATCCACCCTTCATCCTGTCTCAGTGCCTTCCTTCTGAAGATCTGCTTGTAGTGTGCCAGTCTTCTTGATGGTCTGGTCTCTTGGTGGAAGAAATTCTTCCTGGCTTCATCTAGTTGGCCATTGTGGTTCTCGTCCTGCCTTCAGTTTGCACTTTTATGTTATGAAGATAGCTTCCTTCTTTAAACGTCATGAGCCAACCTCTGTTAGCCGCAAATGTTCCTTCTGTATCTTCCTCACCTCTCTCAGCCTTCATAGAATTGAATAAAGTTAGGGCCTTAGCTGGAATTAGCCTTTGGCTCAAGAGAATGTTATCACTGGTTTAATCTTCTATCTACACCACTAAATCTTTCTCTGTATCAGCAATAAGTCTGTTTCAGTTTCTTATAATTCATGTGTTCACTGGAATAGCACTTTTTACTTCCTTCAAGACTCTACCTTGGCCTTCAAAACTTGGCTGTTAGGTACATGAAACCTAGCTTTCAACCAATCTTGACTCATCATGCCTTGCTCTCTAAGCATAATCATTTTTAACTTTTGATTTAAAGCGAGAGACTTATGACTCTTCCTTTCACTTGAGCACTTAGAGTCATTGTAGGGTTGTTATTTGGCCTAATTTCAATGTTATTGTTTCTCTGGGAATAGGCAATCCTAAGGAGAGGAAGAAACATGTGGGAATAGCTGGTCAATGGAGTAGTTAGAACACACACAACATTTATCAGTTAAGTTTTTCATTTTATATAGACACAGTTACTGGTGCTCCCAAACAGTTACAATGATAATACCAGGTATCACTGATCACAGATCACCATAAGAGACATAATGGTCTTGGAAAACCTTGAAATATTACAAGATTTTCCAAAATGTAACACAGAGACATGAAGTGAGCACGCACTGTTGGAAAAATGGTACCAATGGACATCCTCCATGCAGGGTTGCCACAAACCTTCAGTTTGCAAAGAGCATGAAATCTGTGACACAATAATGCAAAGCACAGTAAAAGGAGGTATGTTGTATATTATATAATAACATTGTATTATATTACACAGATGTTATATAACCAAATATATTATAAAATTATGTGTAATATATGCTATTATATATCATGTCATATATCATACCTTGTGTGTGTATGTGTACATATTCACTGAATAAGAAAGAACTACTGAAAATGAATGATTGGTAATAGAAATGAATAATTCAGCAGAAGATTTAAAGACAAATAAAAGCTAGAATTCAAAACCAAAGATTAGAAAATAAGAGGAAAATCATTTTAAATTGATACATAATTATTATACATATTTATGGGGGTACATGTGATATTTTGACACATGTATATAATTTGTAATGATAAAATCAGGGCAAATAAAACATGCATCACCTCAAACATGTATCATTTGCTTGTGTTGAGAAATCATTAGTCAACTAACTAATGGGAGTTTCACAAAGAGAGAATACATGGAAGTGTCAAATAAATAATAAAATTACTAGAACCAAAGGATAAAAGTCTCCAGATTGAAAGGCCCTGCTTAATATTAAGAAGAATACATTTTAAAAAGAGAAAACATGCACAGGACTGATGACACAGTTAGAAATATGCTAACACATATATGTTCATTGCAGCATTATTCATAAAAGTAAAGACATGGGATCAACATAAATGCCCATCAGTAATAGACTGGACAAGGGAAATGTGTTACATATACATCATAGAACATTATGCAGCCATGAAAAAGCACAGGAACATGTATTTTGCAGGGACATGAATGGAACTGCAGGCCATTATCCTTAGCAACCTAACACAGGAACAGAAAACCAAATACCACATGTTCTCACCTATAAGTGGAAACTAATTGATGAGAACACATGGACACATAGAGGAGAAAAACACATACTGGGGCCTATTGGAATTTGGAGGGTGGGAGGATGGAGAGGATCACGAAAAATAACTGAGTACTAGGCTTAATACCTGGGTGACAAAATAATCTGTACACAAACCCCCATGACACAAGTTTACCTATGGAACAAACCTGCATGTGTTCCCCCTGAACTTAAAAGTTTTTTTAAAAAAGAAATATGTCAACAATAGATACAACTGTAGCACAGAATAGATTTCTGAATACAGGACCAGGGGGCTCCCTGGATCTAATGCACCTAGTACCACTCAGCCTGAATTGTACAGAAGGCAGTGAGCCTGTGCTCGAGTTCCACTAGCCCTGCCCTCATCTGTACAGTTTATTGAGAGCACTATATTCTAGATTCGCTTTCACAACAGACTTAGGAAGAATCAGGGAACCTTGCTAATAGGAGATTCTTTGTTTTGTAACTCTTTTTTTTTTTTTTAATTTATAGTGAAACAAGTGACAAATCTGACTTGTTATTTTTGCTAATCTTCAAAACTGGGCAAAGCTTTATAATTTGGACAAAATCTTATGAATCAAAAACTTTAGAACATTGGCATAAAGATAATATATACGTGCATCCAGATAAATAAAGTACATCATATACAAAGGGTAAGAATCAGAATGGCACAGAATTCCTTAAGCAGAACCAGAAACAAAGACAGTAATGCTTTCAAAATCTTGAGGGAAAATTGTTTCCGTATCTATCCCCACTATTAATCAAATATAGGAAAAATAAATGCATTTGCAATAGGAACAATCTAAAAATATATCAACCTGTATCTTAGGAAGAAGGTATTCTTTGCCAATATGTGGAGTAAAAGCAAAAACAGTAAGACATTTGATCTAAGAGTAGAAGCAAAGGAAGCTACCAGCCTGGTAATGAAGTGAACTTCCAGGATCACAGCTGCTTGGCAAAGCTAAAGAGTCACCATTCTAGAGAAAGAGAAGTTTTAGAGTTCTGATGGAAGTTTGGGGATAAATCAGTGGTAGGTCAATTTAAAAAACTATTAAAATAGACAGTGATTAACCCTAGAAGGGAAAAAGCAAGCAAAAAGGGAAATGTAATTATAGTATACTATTTGACTCAGGTCATGTGAAAAATAGTTACATGGTGCTGTGAATGAAAGCATTCAGTACTGGTCTTGTCTCTTGAGTGCTTTAGCCAAGTCATAATAGCAATATTTAGCTCTGGTCAGTGACATGTTAGCCAATCTTGGGTGGGCTCCATTTGCTGCTCTGCACTCAGTGTGAGGCTTACCTAAAAAAATACATGCACTGTCATGCTGAGGTGTAGAAAACATTCTTTTCATCCTCTTGCCTTGCCCATTGCCATCTCTTGGCCTCCTGACTGGCCTTGCTTACTGGCCATATTCCTTAATTGCCCGGTGACTAAAGTTGAAAGTGAGTTAGCTTCTGCATTGTCACAATGGACATGGATGGCTGGGGGAAACCAACTTCAACTTTGGCTCCACTGCACTTCCTGGAGTTTTTCATTTTTATTTCTCTTCCATCTATCTCCAAGCCTTGGTCTCCAGTACATGCTCTGTGCTTCCGTTTTCTCTCAACTTCCATGAACAAAGGTTAAATAATGATGTAAGAGACCCACATTTTGTTTGGCCTGAACAGAGTTTTAACTTTTTTGTAAGCATTTAAAAAAAAAAAAGAGAATTTACATAAAAGCTTAACTTTTGTCTTTTCTTGAAAAACTGTTAGTTCAAACTCCATTGATCATGCATTTGGACATGGGTACAATGAACTGAAGCTGAGTAATGATATAGCATCTGCTTTTGTATTTGCCACAGTCACAATGCTCTGCACTTGTAGCCCCAGCCTACTCCATTCATTTATGCAATTTCCCACCCTTGCGGGCATTTTGGTTCAGAACTCCTGTCCCAGAGTCTGATTTCTGTATTGCCACTGTACTGATGTAATTTTCTTAGAAGTTAATTCTTCCTATTATGAGTGGTCTTTTTGCAGAAGTAAGTCTTTCTTATATTCCTGTGCTGGTTGAATTTAGTGTTACTTAAATGAGATTCCTGTTCTGTGAGAGGCAATATAGCCCCAGGACCGTGACCCCATGAATTTCTATGTTGAAGCAGTTCTGGTTGTACACCATTTTAGTTGCCTTTGAACTTGATCCAATAATGTTAATTTTGCCATTTGTAAATGTTTGATTTTGTGGCTCTGTTTAAATAGTGGTTTGTGGCTATTCCTTGATTCACTTTTCATTCTATCAAGGACCTGAACTTTTTTTTTTTTTTTTAAACCAGTCCTTACAAGGATGTGGAGTGTGTGACAGAGGGGCACTGATATAGAGACTGGAGGCATGAGTGTTGGTTTTCTCCTTTATTACTAAGTAGATATGTGACTTGGGAAATATCACAACCTTTCTGAGATGTAGACTTTCTTCAAGAGTTTAAGGTTGTATAATTTTCAGTGAAATTTTCTGTACATTATCTAATTTGATGCTTATGTTTTACAAATGAGGAATGTTCTGAAAGAAACCAGGAAAGAACATAACAAAAAAAGAAAACCACAGACAAATATCCCTGATAACCATAGATTCAAAAATCCTCAACAAAATACTAGCTAACTGAATCCAATAGCATATCAAAAAGATAATCCACCATGAACAAGTGGGTTTCATACCAGGGATGTAGGAATGGTTTAACATATGCAAGTCAATAAATGTGTTACACCACATAAACATAATTAAAAATAAAAATCATGCGATCATCTCAATAGATGCAGAAAAAAGCATTTGACAAAACTCAGCATCCCATATGACTAAAACCCTCAGCCAATCAGCACAGAAGGGATATACCTTAAGGTAATAAAAGTCATCTATGACAAACCCATGGCCAACATTATAATGAATGGGGAAAAGTTGAAAGCATTCCCCCTGAGAACTGGAATAAGACAAGGATGCCTACTTTCCCCACTTCTATTCACCACGGTACTGGAAGTCCTAGGTGGAACAATCAGAAAAGAGAAAACAATAAAGGGCAGCCAAATCAGTAAAGAGGAAGTCAAAGTGTCACTGTTGGCTGATGACATGATCGTATACCTAGAAAACCCTAAAGACTCCTCCAAAACCTCCTACAAGTAATAAATTAATTCAGCAAAGTTTCAAGATACAAAATCGATGTACACAAATCAGTAGCTCTGCTATACACCAACAGTGACCAAGCTGGGAATCAAACCAATAACTCAACCCCTTTTAAAATAGCTGCCAAAAAATACTTAGAAATATACCTAACCAAGGAGGTGAAAGACCTCTACAATGGAAATGACAAAACCCTGCTGAAAGAAATCATAGACGACACAAACAAGTGAAAATACATCCCATGCTCATGCTTGGGTAGAATCAATATTGTGAAAATGACCATACCATCAAAAGAAATCTACAAATTCAATGTAATTTCCATCAAAATGTCACCATCATTCTTCACAGAACTAGAAAAAAACAATTCTAAAATTCATATGGAACCAACAAGGAGCCCACATAGCTAAATCAAGACTAAGCAAAAAGAACAAATCTGGAGGTATCACACTTCCTGACTTCAAACTATACTCTAAGGCCATAGTCACCAAAGCAGTATGGTACTGGTATAAAAATAGGCATATAGACCAATGGAACAGAATAGAGAACCCAAAAATAAAACCAAATATTTAAAGTCAAGTGATCTTTGACAAAGCAGACACAAACATAAAATGGGAAAAGGACACCCTATTCAACAAATAGTTTTAGGATAATTGGCAAGCCATCGTGTAGAAGAATGAAACTGGATCCTCATCTCTCACCTTACACAAAAGTCAACACAGGATGGATCAAAGACTTAAATCTAAAACCTGAAACCATAAAAATTCTGGAAGGTAACATTGGAAAAACCCTTCTAGATATTGGCTTAGGCAAACCCTTCATGACCAAGAGCCCAAAAGCAAATGCAACAAAAACAAAGACAAATATATGGAACTTAATTGAACTAAAAACCTCCTGCACAGCAAAATAAATAATCATCAGAGTTAATAGACGACCCACAGAGGGAAGATAATCTTCACAATCTATATATCTGACAAAGGACTAGTAACCAGAAACTACAAAGAACTCAAACAAATCGGCAAGAAAGAAAAACAATCCCATCCAAAAGTGGGCTAAGGATATAAATAGACAATTCTCAAAAAAAGATGTATAAATGGCCAACAAACATATGAAAAAATGCTCAACATCACTAATTATCAGGGAAATGCAAATCAAAACCACAATGCAACACCCCCTTACTCCTACAATAATGGCTATAATCAAAAAATCAAAAAATAATAAATGTTGGCATGGAAGTGGTGGAAAGGGAACGCTTTTACACTGTTGATGGGAATGTTGTTATTATTTTTAAGACAGAGTCTCACTCCATCACCCAGGCTGGAAGTACAGTGGTGCAATCTTGGCTCACTGCAGCCTCCGCCTCCTGGGTTCAAGCGATTCTCATGCCTTAGCCTCCTGAGTAGCTGGGATTACAGGCATGCACCACCATGCCCAGCTAATGTTTATTTTTTTGTATTTTTAGTAGAGACAGGGTTTCACCATGTTGGCCAGGCTAGGCTTAAACTCCTGGTCTCAAATGATCCATCTGTCTTGGACTCCCAAAGTGTTGAGATTACAGGCATGAGCCACCACGACCGGACTATTGGTGAGAATATAAACTAGTACAACCACTATGGAAAATAGTGTGGAGATTCCTTAAGTAACTAAAAGTAGATCCACCATTTGATCCAGCAATCCCACTAGTGAGTATCTGCTCAGAAGAAAAGAAGTCATTATATGAAAAAGATACTTACACACGCATGTTTATAGCAGCACAATTCGCAACTGCAAAAATAGGGAAATAGCCCAAATGCTCATCAATCAACAAGTGGATAAGGAAAATGTGTGTGTGTGTGTGTGTGTGTGTGTGTGATATATATATATGTAATATATATAAGATATATATTACATATATATTATATATATAACATATTATATAAGATATATATATAACACATATATATTATATATATATTACATATATATGCGTGTGCATATATATATATTACATATATATATATGCGCATCACGGAATACTACTCATCCATAAAAAGTAATGAATAATGGCAGTCACAGAAACCTGGATGAAATTGGAGCCCATTAGTTTAAGTGACCTAACTCAGGAATGGAAAGCCAAACATTGTATGTACTCATAAGTGGGAGCTAAGCTATGAGGATGCAAAGGCATAAGAATGATCTAATGGACTTTCGGGACTCAGGAGAAAAGGTGGGAGGGGTTTGAGGGATAAAAGACAACACATTGGGTACAGCATATACTGCTTGGATGATGGGTGCACCAAAATCTCAGAAATCATCACTAAATAACTATTCATGTAACCAAGCACCACCTTTTCCCCAAAGACCTATTGAAACAAAAAAGATATACAGAAAAGAGTAAACAAACAAAAATAATAAAAAGGCATACGTTGATTTCTAAATCTCACATAACTCCCTTTCCCTCCACTTCATTCCAAAATCACCCCATAGATAATGTTTTTCTTTCAGTTTCTTGTTATACTTCCAGTGTTTCCTTGTGCAAAAAATAAACAGAACAACATATGTACCTTGAAAGAAAAATGATTTCCCTTGGATCACGTGACTGGTCCACAACAGGGCGAGAGCTGAGAACTCGGTCTCCTGTTTTCTGTGAGTCCTTATTCCATCATGCAAGGTGTCACTCCCCAGCAAACTGCCTTCCGTGAGGTAAATGTTCTACAATTACCAGCTTAAAAAGCCACTGATCTCTTCTGTGCCAGCTTTAACCTAACCCTTAAATAGCATTCACATTTTGAATAAGAGGAGTGAGAAGTGGGCTTTTATTTATCTAGGCTTCGCTGCTTCTATTTTTCATGTTCAGTTTTGCAGTTAGAACCTTTATTGTTCACTGTATCACCACTGGTTGAGCACTTGGTTAATAATAACACACACGTAGTCTAATCAGTGAATTAATTGTATTTATGCTGAGCATAAACATTTATAATTCAAACGTGGACGCTTTTGAGACAGGAAGTAGCTTTACTAATAATTACTCTTGAACAATGCATATAAATTTGAGTAACAATTCCCCTCCTTCCGTAAAGCATTAACACAGTTCCTGGCACATAGTAAGTGTTCAGCAAATGGTAACTTTTAGAGGAAGCTTTATCAAAAGAAGTGAAAAGAGTGACAGTTTACTGAAGAGTATACTTAAGAGCTGTTCCCTTCAAAATTAACATGCAGCAATGGGCTCTGGTGAGAAAAGTGTTGTCCTTCTTGTTCTGTATGTGATGTGGAATGTGAAGTCTGCTAGACTTTTTGCCTAAGAAGCAAACTGGGAATGTGAGGAGTTTTGGTAGAAAATCTTCCAGGTGAAAATATTTTCTAAGGAGAGGAACTTGGGAGACCAAGGTCCACGGCCACAGAAAAATCAGTGTACAGTATCAGGGAATATTGGAACTAATATTTTAAACAAAATACTAGAATTCAGAGTTGACTTGTTTTTCAGGTTATTTGAAACATTTTTTATTGTTTGGTCTTACTTCATGGAGGAAGAGAGTGAAGTTGGGAATGTTTTTAAAGTGGTTTGTCCCAGGTGACTCTCCCAGGATTAGAAGATGTGCTCCCAATTTCTAATGCCATTTCTCAAGACATACATAACTTGCTTTCTTACTGGTGTTGTATAGGATTATCTATAATGCAGGAATACCTTTATAAGCTATCATTTTCCTGGAGAGCAGGCATGCCAAGAGGTGATTCATCTTCCTCCCTCCCTCCCAACGTGAGACTTTCCTCCATCTCTGAGGTCTGATTGCTAATGTTTCAGCACCAGCTGCAACCCAATCCTTCAGCGAGAACAGCTGAGCTAAATTAATCTAATTTTTATAGCCTTTGCACCCCAGATATCAATCTTGTGGGTAGTTAACGCTCCCTGAGCCAGGCATGGATTCCAGAGCTCCTTATCACTGTCCCCATTGTACTCCTGCCCCAAGCTGCAAGCAGCCCTGTGGGCATCAGAGAGCTCCAAAAACATTTGTCCCCACAGCCGGCTGGCTTCCTTAGGCCACTGCGCCTAATGAGCTGGCCGTTGCCCGTAAATCAAGTCAAGCATGCACAGTTCAGGCTTTCATCAGGTGAGCCCTGTTCAGCAATGCCTTTGAAGGAGGGGCCCCTGTGGGCTGCAGAGGCTGTGCACTGCCTAGATAAACACCCCATCTCAAAGATGTTGTTCTGTTTTGCAGACAGGCTTGTCGTTAGTGGGAGGAAGCGTGCTGGGTTGCCAAGTACCAGGGGTGGACTGATTTGACTTGGGAGCCAAGGAAAAGAAACACACATGCTCACATGCATCCTCCCAAAAAGCCTGACTGGAGACATGAGGAAAACAGAAGGCAGAAAAGACGTACATCCCATCCTCTCACCTGGAGATGTGCTAGCACCAGGCAGTGAGCAGAGATTTGGCACATGCGGCCCTGATGGGATCTGTCATGAGGACCCTGAGCAGTGTCTTAGACACACTGAGTGCCAGCTTGGGGCCCAGCCTCCAGTGCCTTTCCACTTTCTTCTTGCTGAAACCTTCCCAGGCTTCTCTATCTGCCTGTCTTCTATGCCCTGCCTTGTAATTACAGTCTACAATGATCTACTAGTAACTGACAGAAAACAAGAAAGAAAAATGCTAATTTGTTATGCTCTTACTTTTTTGAGCCACCTAGGGCAAACTGTTTTTTACATTGGCTTTAAATCTCTCTCTAGTTAGTACTCAGCAAGTGCTCAGTAAACTCTACATTTTGGTTTTTCTAAATTTCTTCAGAATTATTTCATTTTTATTCATTTATTAATAATAACAATATTTAGTAAATATTTACCAAATACCCAATATTTACCAAGTACCAAGATGCTGTTCCAGGCGTGGGGATAGAGCGCTGAACTAGAGAGACAAACTCCTTCCATTCTACTGGAGAACAGACAATCATTGAGAAACCAAATGCGAGGCAATTTCAGATAGCAGTGCTGACGGGTTTCAGATGGGTATTGGGAAATGATAAATAAAATTGAAATGAGAGGGGAGGTAAAGAGGGTGATGGCAGTGGTTTTTGAAAAGTAAGGCATCTGGCAAGTCACCCCTGGAGTGATCACGTTTAAGCTGAAAACTATTTGATATGAGGAAGCAAGATACCTGAAATAAGAGAATTCCAGGCAGAAGAGAATCAAATACAAAAGTCCCCAGGTGGGATGAAAAAGGTCCCCTTCAAGTACAGGGAGAAGAGGAGGGAGGAAGGATCACAGTGAGATTACAGTAAGAGAGCAGCCTGGTGGAGGAGATGGGGTTGGAGAGCAAATGGGATCCATGCCTCTCATGAGTGCTGGGAGGCAGGACCAGATATGGTCCCTGGCAGCCTCTGAGTGAGGCTACCCCGTGGTGCCAGCAATTATGATCCTCCTTATAGGTTTGCAAACTAGGGCTCAAAGAGGCCAGAGGATTTGCTGGAGTTCACACAGATGCTATGTGACAGAACAAGGATTTGAAGCCAGGACTTAATTCTGAACCCATACTTTATCCACAGTAGTTTCCAGCTGTCTAAGCCTTAAGGAGATGAGGATTTTGTTAGGGTGACAAAATTTAATCATATGAATAATGAGAGCAAAAAATATGATTCATGCTCATTTGAATTGCACAGTGCTGCTGGTGGTTACTCTACCATTTCAAGTTTTTTGTTTTGCTGTTTTGTTTTTCTTTTAAGCACTTGGTAACTGACCCTCCTATAGTTGTTAAGAGAAGCAAAATTTATTGCAGCCTCTGATAATGTGATTCAGAAAGCACCCACTTCAGTTATTCTCATATCAGCTTCCATGGCCCCAAGTCTTTTCTCATCTCAGTGTCATTGGCACATGGCAAAGACAACGAAAGGTCACACGCAGCCAGGCTAAGGCACACTTCAGAGAAACACAGGCAGTTCCCTGCCTTAACAGGAAATGTGTATCACTTGTGTGAGTCTTCATAGGAATGAAAAAATCTCAAGGGAGTAAAACATTTATTTCTTTATTGCTATGAATACTTCAGGGTTTTAAGAAATATTTCAAGGAAGGAGTTGTGATTAGAAAAGTTTCTAATGAGAGTCTCTGTGAATTTGACAAAAGGAAGTGATATTTGACAGTAAAGGTGATTAATGGAGCTGTGGAACAGAGGCCAACGAAATTCATTTCTTCCCTTTCCTCTGGAGAGTTATTAATGAGGCCAGTGACCTCCTCCTTCTCAAACTGCAATTTTACTCTGTCAGTCATTGACTTCTCTCCTAGTAAAAACAAAATAGAATATAGCTATTCAAATTCTTGTTACAAATACTCCATCAGGTCTTGCAAGGGATTTGGAGCTGGATAATATATACTCCCCTATATAATAACAGTCATGAGAGCAGAACTAGTGAGGCTACAAACAGGTCTTCTCTCACTGATTTAAAAAATCTGCTTTATAATACTTAGTGAAATCTGATACAAGGTAAAGAATGCAGAGAGAATGTGTGAATTTGTGTCAATGAATTATGAAATAGAGTAGTTGGAATGTTTAAGTGAAATTTTGAGTTAGTGATGATGTGGAGGGAACTATAGAAATGAAAACAACTATAATCTTTAAACAACATCTAAGATGGAAAAGTATGAGGATCATTTGTTCCACATTATCCAACATATATGGAGTAAAGCATAAAAGTATGAAATACAAGTAGATTGGAGCATATTGTAGATGATCTTGCATGCCTGAGGGTGGAGTCAATTCTCTACTCAGTAGGCAATAGGAAATTATAAAAAGTTTTAAGAAATAAAATTCCTTTTTTGGACGTTTACCACATGTTGGCAGCCATCATTTGGACTGGAGGATGAAAGGCAATAGTGAGACATTCAATTTGAGAATTTTGGAAATAATCTGAGTGAGATATGATCAGGACTTAAATTAAGATGGTCACGTGGTAATAAAAAAGGTAGGGGGTATGAGTGGTTGTAGAATTACTGTCTCCTCTAATCTATGTCTTCTTTCATCCCTCTGTCCAAAAATAACTAGCTAAAGATAGAAAAAGTAAGGGAGCCATTGATGGGTCTTTAAAAAGAAATATGAAAAGAGAGACGTAGGCAATAGATTTCAATAGAAAATGCTTATTAATTAAGATGTTAATAAAAATGTTAATCATTCAGATCCAGCTTGTCTTGAGCAATTGTGTGTGTTTCCTTTGTAGACAATTTTGTTTAAAAAGTTGAGTCCATTTAAAGAAAAATCTTTATTAAAGGGAATATGGCAAAAATACCAAGTTGCTTAAGAAATGACCTAAGTTGGAACACTAATTTAGATAAACAGGACTGACTCTGACTTTGCTGTGCCCTAAAATTATACTGAGCTTTCCTGCACTGACTTGTGCAATGACCCACCAGACATCATTTGCCCAAATCTTCATATCTAATGTGATGCTGTCCGGAGGGTCTATTACCAATTGCTTCTCTTAACAATCTTCTAGGGCTAAAACAGGGAGTTCAAGAAACAGCAGGGTCACCTGCTGTATTAAAAAAGAATCATGCTGAACCTGGTCTCTAATAATTGTGGCATATATTTACAGTTAATATTTAATAGCTTGATTCTTAACTATGAAAATGCCACAATGAATTGTGCTAGTTATAATGTGTAGAAATGCAAGGGTGCAGAATTACCGTCATTGGAATCATTGATAAGGAAGATGTGCTGCATATACCAAGTGTGGCACTAATATAGGGGTGACGTTCCTTACCATTGTAGCTGCTAGACACAGGCTGTTTTGGAATCGTAGAGAAAATGCATGGAAAAAGGCTTGGGGAAAATGTTCTCTCATTACAAAATCCACCATCTTGCTGACTGGAAAGTTATGGAAACAGTTGTAGCCCTTGGCCAGAGGTGACAAGAGACTTCTATGACCTGTCCTTGTATTCTCCTAAACCTGGTCTTTCTTTCTCTCAGAACTTCCCTTCTATTCAGTCATGGATGTTTGCTTTTCCCCTGAAAATTGGCTTTTCTTTGCTGGAGCCAGGGATGATCACTGGTGCCTTCAGAAGGAGCCCCCTTCCACCTCCTACCTCATGGGCATGTGGTACCTCTGACGCCCACCAGCCCCAAAAGTTCTTGCTCAGACCTTCTGGGCATCTCTGTCAAAGGCCATTTGTGACAGAACTTGAGAAAAATAACAAAGCAGCTGTCCCCTCAAGCCCTCTAAGGAATGTGAAAACAGGAGTGGGGACACATAGGCTCTTTGTGCCCTCAGGTACACAGTGTCAGCTCCCTTCTCTGGCTGGCAGGGCTAAGTGGCAGAATACAATCAAATGCTCAATAGGGCTGTGTCGGGTAAGTCGGGACAGAGGATGCATTTTATTTAAAGAAAGTAACATTGTGCCTCCTGCCAAGGTGAGGTAATTTCCTTCCCTTCTCTATACTTCCTAGTGTTCCAGATTTATACATTTTTACAGTGTTTGCCAAAGCTCACCTAAAGAAAGCAATTCTCAAATAAAAAACTTAAAGAAATATTTTTGTTCAGGGCCCAGACCCATAAAGAATAACTACCATGGGCTTAAGAAATTCCAACTAAATTTTACAACTAATTACTTAAATAAACCTAATAAACAGACCAGGTTTGTCTCACCGAAAAAAGACCATAAACATAGAACCCACCCTCAAGTTTGATAGAGTCCATTAGAAAATGCCTCACTCCACCCCATCTTCCCATTGGCTTTATATTTAGTAAGTTATTTTGTCTCTGAAACCAATATGTTTGTGTAAATTTGAATGTGTAGGTTTATTTATGAAACAATATATTAATTACTTTGTGAGTACTAGAGAAACAAAGGGTCTGTTTACAGAAAGTCAGAGTTTTCTTTTTAATCATATGTGAGCCAATAAGAACTTTAATACGATCTGGACATTCTCCTAAAAACCAGTAAGGAAACAACCACCTTTCAGGTGAATTGCCTGTTTTAGAGTACCAAACAGAACCAAGTAATAACAACTCCCATCTGGGTTCAGAGAGTCAGTATTTCTCCCTAGAATTACTCTAGTGATTGATTGCAAAGTCACCAACTCATGGATGCAGCTGCCATAGAGAACAAAGGGGCAGGCTGAAGTTACCATATCTGTAGTGGGCCTTCTCTTGGGCTATTTACTTCACACTCTCACTTAAGTGAGAGCTACAGCTCCATAGAAGAGCTCACTTTACAGTTTCAGAAGCCAAAACTGATTGAGATTAGGTAGCTCGCCCAAGATTCCCAAAGCTAAAAAGTGGTCCAAGATATATCTAGTGGTACTATTATCTCCTTAATCAATTTTTAAAACTGTTCAATCTATTCAACTGCATGTTCATTTTTATATTCTCTAGGACCTAATACACAAATAATAGCCTCTTAAAGGAATCACAGGGTTTTGAAAGTAATTCATTTATCCACACATTCTTCAATACTAGAATTCATGGCAAGTTTGAATAACAATGCACAATAGTCGGTACAGAAGAGAGAATGATTCTTTCTACACTGGACAAAAGATGGTGGTATTCATTTTAAAGAAGTGGCCTCAATCTTTTAAATGTAAAGACCTCTTTTATTTGTCAAAAAGATTTGGGTACCCCATTTCCCTTAAGATAACGCTTGTTTAACATCTCTTGAGAACATACATATCCACTCAAAACTGACAACCATTTGAAATAAGCATTTTATTTCATTAACCCATCTACAAATATTGGCAAAACTCCCAACTCATACCCTGGAGGTGCAAGAGTGCCTAGCAGAGTCTAGAGACACATGTTCCCCATAGCATTCTGTCCCTAGGCATCTGTGACCTCAGGCTGAGAAACACTGTTTCCAAGATCAGGAAAGAGGAGAAGTGTGTGGAAAAAGGAGGTGCTGATCTGCAGTCTGCCTTGGAGAGCAGGGACTCTGAGGACATCGTAGCTCTAGAAAGGAAGGGGTACAGTGGGCTCACTTGGTGATGACTTAGAGAAGTTATTTCATAGAGGGTTAATTTCCCCATGGCCTGTGTGAGTTTCCTGGGGATGCTATAAAAATTACCACAAATTGGGTGGCCTAAAACAACAGGATGGTTTCTGTCACAGTTCAGTTCTAGAGGCTAGAAGTCTGAAATTAGGGTGTGGGCAAAAATGCTCTCCCTTCAAAGACTCCAGGAGAGAATCCTTCCTTGCCTCTTCCAGTTCTGGTGGCTCTTGGAATTCCTTGGATTGCTCCTAATCACTCCGATCTCTGTTCCCTCTTCACATGGTCTTCTCTTCTTCCCCTGTGTCTTCTCTTTCGTCACTTGTAAGAACACTTGCTATTGGATTGAGGTGGGCCAGATAATCTGGGATGATCTCATCTGCAAAGATCCATTTTCCAAATAAGATGATATTCATGGTTTCCAGTAGTTGAGATGTGGGCATTTTGGGGAGTGGGGAGGAAAAAGGAAGGGTGCAATTCAACTCATTATGCAGCCCAACAGCTCACTTAATGTCCCTGATTTCCTTCCTTACAAGGAAAATTATGGTGCAGAGAGGATTAGAAAGTGATGGTTTGGGATCAGGGTTGGTAAAGGGGACTGGGTTCACGGGTCTGGTGACTGCTGAGGTATATTCCGTTCATCTGGCAGCTGGCTTCTGAGGCCTATAGAAATGTACTTTATGTAGAAATACACTAAAACATGAGATACATTTTAATTTTTTTCTGATTGTGATAGCAATGCATGGTCATAAATATATTATTGAAAATATCAAATACCACTAAAAGAAACGTGATAAATGAAAGAAGCTATTGCCTCCATAACCAGGAAAGACATGACTTTTGGAATGTTTCCTACCTCTTCTCTCCTTACCTTGCCTCTCCCTATGAATTTCAGACTCCATCAATTAGATTCTACTAATTTAACCAAGCTAAATTACTTAAATTTAATTCAGCTCCATGTTTAATTTTTAAATATGACCTTAATACTTTTGAAATACATTGCCACTTGATATCTATTAATGAAGGGTCAAGATTTATAAATTTCAGTTTTCTAAAATAATTCTTGTATTTTTTCCAAGATGAAATAACATTTTCCCATAAAACATTTTATACCTTGATTATGTCTTTATTATAATCCTGTTTTCTGGTCAATGTTTGCTGTTTAAGACAAACTGATAATTAAATGGTGTGCCATAGATGAGAAAAAAAGGAGGGGAGAAGTCATTTTACATGTCTGAATATAAATCATTCATCTTAATTATCACAGACACCACTACCATTTCTACTATCATCAACACCCTTCCCTTTTCCTCTAATTGTTCTGATTTGCGGGGAAAGTAAATGCTTTATACAGTATATATAAACTCATTGAATACTACCATAGCCCCCAGAACTAAGCAGATTTCTACAAAATAAAAATAAGCTTAAAAAGTACAAAGAAGTTTGTCTCAAACAACACAGTGGTAAGTCACAGAACTAGGATTAAAGCCCAGACCATATAACCTCAAAGGCATTAAGCTGTCTGACCTCTGGGAAGAGTAGTTATTCTGATGCTCAGTTTTTTCCAGGCAATGGATGCATACACTCTGTCATTTCTCACCTTACTCTCTTTCCATATTTAGATGCATATGTTCTGACCTTACTCTTTATTATCTCCTTTAAGGTTTTTTACTGAGTTTACAAAGTAAGTTTTCACATTTTTATTTTGGCAGAAAGCAAGCCATTATTCCCCAGGCTCCTAATCCTAGAGAAGTTAGGGTGCATGAAACAATGAGATTGCCATTGGATGGAGCAGTATCACAGACTAATAAAACTGACACCCCAGTATTGTTCCTCCTTGTTTTTCTTTGTCCCCTGGTGTTTCGAAAGAGTGGCAACGATGAACAACTAATCTCACATTAGGCGCTAAAAAAAATTGTAAGGTAATCGAGTATTGACTTTATTAACATATTTGATGAAAACATGTTACAAAGATTTACAAAATACATTCTATAAACCTGCCATAATTTCATTTAAAATTAAAAGTTACTCATGTGCTACTTCACTGTACAGGTAACTGACAACCTTTAAATGTGAGAAATAGTAATGCTATGCTAGTATATTTTTCCAGAGTGTATAGGTTGTGTGTGTGTGTGTGTGTATTAATTACACACACACACCCACAGACACAAACACACGCTTATTTTTTTTACCAAATTAGATTATGAACATTTCCTCATGTCTTTTTTTAATGTGTACATGGCTGAGTAACATTTCTTTTTATTATTACCTTATCATCCCTTTTCCTTTAGCCTATTTCTTTTATTCTATAATAAATAATGCAGAAAAGGACTTTTTTGGTATGAATATTTGTCACTATCTCTGATTACCTCCCCAGCATAGGTTCTGCTAAATAGATTTTATTGCATCAAATGTTATAAACATTTTAATGCTCTTGATAAAAATAAGTTGGTTTTTAGAAATAGTTTACCAATTTACACTTGTTCTAGCATTTCTTATTTCTCATATCATTGCAAGAAAGGATCATTTAAAAAATATTTGCTAGTGTTAGAGAAAGAAAATTATACTTTGCTTTATTAGGTAGTTTTTATTACTGTGGAAGGATATTTTTCAAGAAACTATGTCCTAGCCTTTGCATATTCTCTTTTGTGATTTGTTCATATTCATACTCTATGTTTTTCAATGGATTTTCTCTGAAATTCCAGATGATTCTTTCACCTTCTGGATATGATGATAAAGAATGTCACCTCTATATTAGCAGCACCTCTATAATATGCAGCAAATATGTCTTAACAGTAATGCCAGTTATGGTAATTCTGCACCTTGTGCTCCTTTCAAGTACAAGGCTCAAATTGCCAATACTTATACAAGGGTAAGGCCCTGGGTGGGGGACAGGCTTTCTGGGTTAGCCTGGGTTACCCAGTGGTGCTCAGCTCCTTCCCATGTTTATAAGTCTGTCTTTAACCACAGAGCCACAGGAAGGCCTTCTTTCATTAAAGCCTGGAAATGGCCGTAGCAGTATATGAGACCTCTTCGAAGGATAACAATCTCCATTTCTCATGGATCAGCAAAGTATTGAACGAAGACTTGCTGTGGGCTTTAGGTACACAACAAAGGGAGAAATTAAGACAGCATCTGGAACAGAATAAGCCTGGGAAAATATCAAAACCTTCCAAACAAATGATTCCATCCTGGGGTCCCAGAACATAAAGGCATAGAAAACAGATCAGCGTATAAGGGAGTCGTAACTGGGGACCACCAAAGGGAGAGGCTTCTCCTTGAGGGTGGATTAGGGAGAATCCAGGTGGAGAAATCCCATTCATAGAATCCGCTCCTTTTTTTACAGGGGCTTGGCTTCTACTGAGCTAATAAAGGGCCCTTAGCAGGTCTGAGCTGATCAGTAAATCTGAGGACAATCGGTTGCAATGGTGACTTTGAGGGACAGTAAAATACTAATGTGCTTTTTTGAATCATTACAAACATATTTTATTACTATACTTTATGACATGCAGAGTTAAAACTGTTTTTATTTCTAATTCTTTAAACATACATGGACCCTAGACAGCAATATTTGATTGTCTACAACTTAACAACCATGAGGGCTAATGGATTTTATTGCACAGCTTCTGTCTCTTCGATTTTAATCACTTTAAGAGCAAGGGACTGGTTTTTCTACTTTCTTTGGCCTCCCAGCTGATGACATTTGGAAATGGATTCTGACAGCTTGGAAAAGGTAATCTGTCTCTGAAAGGTACAGCAGACCAGCTCACTAAGCAGGGTCTGGTCTTGTGTTTCAAATCCTGTGGCGAGAGACTCAATCTTAACTTGGTGTACCTTGGCACTTGGTACTAAGGAACTAAGCATACCCTTGGCACTAATCTTAGTAACAGCACTTATCAACCATATCATTGTGTAGTTTAGACACTGATTTGGCATGTTAAATGAATAATCATGAATTGGCTTACCTGAAGTCCATTTCAGGAGCTAAATCTTAACTTAGTAATAACCTTAGGATCAAGATTTTACTGCACAGAGATGCATGTCTGCAGACAATACATTATTCCATTATTCTTTGGTCTGGTGTGATATTTATGATGGATCTTAAACCTTTGGCGAGAATGTTTTACACCTTCCCATTTGTTTTCAATCTGTTTTAGATAGGTAAGTTGTAGGACTTCACTGCTACAGTCTAACTTCTTTGGTTAATTATGTTTCATTTAAAACAAATCTGGGTACAATTTTTGAGGACTTCCTTATCCAAAATTCTGTTGTCAAAAATCCTTTAGAACAATTTCTAGTGTGAATAACAAAGTTCTCTGTTAAAAATAACAACTTTTGGCCAGGTGTGGTGGCTCACGCCTGTAATCCCAGCACTTTGGGAGGTCGAGGTGGGCAGATGACTTGAGCTAAGGAGTGGGCAGATGACTTGAGCTAAGGAATTTGAGACCAGCCTGGCCAACATGGTGAAGCCCCATCTCTACTTAAAAAAAAAAAATGACTGGACATGGTGGCTCATGCCTGTAATCCCAGTTACTCAGGAGGCTGAGGCATGAGAATTGCTTGAACTTGTGAGGCGGAGGTTGCAGTCAGCCAAAATCATGCCACTGCACTCCAGCCTGGGTGAGAGTGAGACTCCATCTCAAAAAAAATAATAATTTTAAAAATATCAACTTTTTGGCTGAGCATGGTGACTCATGCCTGTAATCCCCATGCTTTAGGAAACTGAGGCAGGAGACTGCTTGAGCCTAGGAGTCTGGGCAATGTAGTATGCCCAAAGTATTTATTTTGCCTAGTGAATATATTTAATTTGCATTGTCCAATATTTTGTTTCTTTTTATTTCAGAGTAGCATTCTATCATATGGATATACCACTGTTCATTTATTCATCATCCACTGAAGGACATTTGATTTGTCATTAAATGTAATACTAACTTATCTCTCCATATTGTCATTCTCCAGAAATGCCTATTTCTGAAAGGAAAATATTATGAGATAAAATAAGATTTTTAGGCAGTGTAGCAAATGCCATGTCTCTCTCTCTAAAATGTGTGTGTGTGTTTATATATATATATATACACACAAATGTGTATATATATAAATATATATTATATATATGTGTGTGTGTATATATATATGTATATATATAATCGGACATGGCAGTACATGAGTAGCTACTTGGGAGGCTGAGGTGGGAGGATTGTTTAAGTTCATGAGTTCAAGGATACAGTGAGTTATGATCGCACCAGTGCACTTCAGCCTGGGTGACAGAGCAAGATTCTGTCTCCAACAACAACAACAACAAATCAACTTTTTAAAAGCAATAATAATTTTGCAAGAAATTATTTGTTTTTAAGGATTGTTAAAATGTATTTTTCTCAGCTTTTAAAAGTCAAGGTACTTTTGATGATGGGTTTGCACCTAAAACACAGAAAAATAGACTCATATCTAGTAAGTTAGGTTTGAGTTGGAAAAAGAGAGGTACTTTCTGGAGCATCCTTAGCATTCTCTGACCTTTTAAGCACTTCCCAAAAACTATGCTTAAGAACTGGCTCATAATATTTCCTTCGGTACCCATGAAAATATTTTGATGGAAATTTTACTACATGGCATTTGCTACCCTTGCCTGAAAATCTTATTTTGTCTCACAATATTTTCCTGTCCAAAGTAGGTATTTCTGGAGAGTTATAGCATAGAGAGAAAACTCAGTATTATATTTAATGACAAATCAAATGTCCTTCAGCAGGTGATGAATAAATGAACAATGGTATATCCGTATGATAGGATGCTACTCAGCAATAAAAGAAATGAAATATTGAACAATGCAAATTAAATATTCAGTAGGCAAAATAAACACTTTGGGTTTAACTTGAAACTAAGCAGAAAAACTCCAGGCACCTTATTATAATTGAACATTTATACACATGATAGTATTTATAATCGGGGTCCTATTTCAGGTTCATTTAAAAACCTGATGCTACCAATTAGGATGATAGAGAAAAGTCTATCACTTGAGCTTGGAGGACATTATGTTCAGTGAAATAAGTCAGGCATAGAAAGAGAAATACCATATGTTCTTATTCATATGTAGAAACTTTAAAAAACAGAACTCATAGAAGTAGACAGTAGAATTGTGGTTATTGGAGGCTGGGAAGGATAGGAGGGAGGACCAGATAGGGAGAGGTTGGTAAATGGATACAAATTAATTATAGCTAGATGAGAGAAATAAATCCTAATGTTCTACAGCACTACAGGATAAATATAGTTGACTATTACTTATTGCATATTTTCAAAAAGCTAGAAGAGAGGATTTTCAATATTCACAATAAAAATATAATGTTTGACATGATGAATATACTACCTTGATTTAATCATTACACATTGTATACGTGTATCAAAATATCACTCTGTGTCCTTTAAATATACAAAATGATTATATATCAACCAAAAATAAAAATATCTGTCATTGAATTGAATAAATTATTTTAAAAGTTTTAAATATGTGTAGGATGTGAAATTAAACCATGCACAATGAAGAGCATAAAATGGTCTGCTATTTTTAAGTAGTCTGTTGTTTTGAAATAAGTAAGGAAAATAAAATTGTCTTAAGAATGTATCCCATACTATAGGCTGCCTACAGTATGGGATAAAAGAAACTGATGATAGTTTCTTTTGCTGTGCATAAGCTCTTTAGTTTAATTCGATCCCATTTGTCTATTTTGGCTTTTGTTGCCATTGCTTTTGGTGCTTTAGTCATGAAGTCTTTGCCCATGCCTGTCTCTTGAATGGTATTACCTAGGTTTTCTTCTAGATATTTTAGGGTTTTAGGTCTTATGTTTGTTTAAATCTTTAATCCACCTTGAGTTAATTTTCGTATAAGGTGTAAGGAAAGAATCCAGTTTCAGCTTTCTGTATATAGCTAGCCAGTTTTCCCAATACTGTTTATTAAATGGGGAATCCTTTCCCCATTGCTTGTTTTTGTCAGGTTTGTCAAAGATTAGATGGTTGTAGGTGTGTGGCACTATTTCCCAGGACTCTGTTCTGTTCCATTGGTCTATATATCTGTTTTGGTACCAGTACCATGTTGTTTTGATTACTGTTGCCTTGTAGTATAGTTTGAAGTCAGGTAGTGTGATGTCTCCAGTTTTTGTTGTTGTTGTTGCTGTTTTTGCTTAGAATCGTCTTGGCTATAAGGGCTCTTTTGGGGTTCCATATGAAATATAATGGATGCAGCCAACCACTTTGGCATGTGTATACCTATGTAACAAATAGTATGTTCTGCACATGTACCCCAGAACTTAAAGTACAATTAAAAAAGAATACAGTTTTAAATGAACCTTTCAATTTTGCCTATACATATCAATATTGACGTTTTTCTAAAACCACTTGAGTCAAATGTGGTCGTTTATGTTTTCCTGACTATGAAAAAAAAAAGAATGTACCCCAAGAGCCAAGCAATGACTAGCATAGAGGAGCCATTCAGTAAATATTTGTTTAATCCATGTGCCATTGTTCACAGCAGTGTAGCTAAGATTCTTATTTTTAAAATAGTTTCTAATTAATAAAGTTATATAAATATACACATACATTTTATATAAAACTATAAACTCTTTATAAACTCTCTGAGATTACATAATAAAGACTTCCTTATCCTTTGACATTGGAAAAGAGAAAAATCTTGTTTTACCATTGTAAAACATTATAACTTAAATTTTAACCTGATATCAGTTAATTACCCTTTTGATCATTTACTTAGTAGAGTTCTTCTCACATTTTCTTAAAACTTTACCTAGTTCAAAGAGAAACTTGATACCAATTGCTTTATGGTAGGGCTGTCTAACTTAGGTAGACTTCAAAGTAGTATTAAGGAAAGTAATGTTAAACATAATCAAAATTTGTATTGTAGATTAAACTCAAACAAATGTAATTTAAGACTGAAATTCAGCAAGATATGATGGCTCACGCCTGTAATCCCAGCACTTGGGGTAGCCAAGAGGAGAGGATCCCTTGAGGCCAGGAGTTTGAGACATGGGCAAGATAACAAAACCCGGTCTCTACAAAAAAATAATTTTTTAAAAAGAGTGAAATTTTATTGACATAGCCATTGAACAACACTGTGGCAAACCCTGTGGCACAGAGATCAACCTGGTGCACCCTTACGCACTGTATGAAACATATACTGTTGTAGGTTCTTACATTATGCATGAAATTGTATAAGGTAGACTCTGACGAGTTGAAAATGTGTACTACAAGCCCGAAAGCAATGACCAAGATAAAAGTTGTAGTCGGAGCCAACAATGGAAAGAAATATAGTTATAAAACTATTCAATAAACCCAAAAGAAGACAGAAAACAAACAGCAAGATGATAAATTAAATCCAACCTTCTGAATAATCACATAAATGCAAATGGTTTAAGCACCACTATGGAAAGGCAGCAACTGTCACATTGGATTGAAAAAAAAAAAAAAAAGACACAACTCTCTGTTACCTATAAGAAACCTACTATAAATATAAAGATTCATAGGTTTAAAGTTAAAGGATGAAGAAACATTTAGAACTTGTAGGCTACTGGGAATAAAAAATGTTATAGCCACTCTGAAAATAGTTTGGTAATTTATTATAATGTTAAATATACATTTACCATATGACCCTTTAATTGCACTCCTAGGTATTTATCCAAGAAAAATAAAAACTTACGTTAACAAAAAAAATTGTAAGTAAATGTTTATAGCAATTATAGAAAATTATATATAATTGGTTTAAATTGGACATAAATGTTCTTCAGCGGGTGATGGATAAAAGAACAGTGGCATATCCATATGACAGAATGCTACTCAGCAATAAAAGGGAATGAAATATTGGAAAATGCAAATTAAGTCTAAATTAAATACTATTAAACATCTATTGAAATTGGTAAAATTAAACACTGACCATATAAAATTTTGATGAGACTATGAACCAAATAAAATACTGGTTAGATCATAAAACAGTAAAAACATGTTGGCAAAGAGTTTGGCAGTTTCTTAAAAAGTTAAGCATACAGTTGTCATATGACCTGGTTATTTCACTCTTGGGAAATTACTGAATTGCAAAGGTCCACAAAAATCTTGTACATGACTGTGATGGTTTCACAGGTGTATAATATGTCAGAATGTATCACATTGTACTTGTTAAAATGTACAGTATATTCTATGTAAAGTGTGCCTCAAATAAAATTTAAAACATTAAAGATGTTATAAAACCTTGAAAAAGTACTTTTTCCAAGTGAAATACAGCTAACGCAGTGCTTCGAAGGTAATTTATAGCCTTTAATACAAATATTATAAAAGAAAGTGCTAAATTTTAATGATCTAAGCTTCATCTTAAGAATTTGAAGAAAGCAAATTAAAAACAAAGTAAATGCAGAAGAAAGAAAATAAAGATGAACAGAAATTAATGAACTATATACAATAGAATCAACAAAAGAAAAATATTTATCATACAAAGCCTTGTAAAACTAATAAACTCATGGTGAAATTGATGTTAAAAAGACGAAACGGGAGCATGCATGTTAATTATCAAGATCAGGAATGAAAAAGGAGACATTGCGGTCATCCAGTGGTATGCTGTAGCAGGCTTATGCTGCTTCATGAGAGCTGGTTGCTAAGTTTTCAGGAATTCACAAGCCAAATTTTAAACACAGTAATATTAAAATTAAACTATATACACTTTCAATCAAATAAGAACAAAGCCATTTCTAGTTACCACAGTTTATAGTATCTATGTTCCTGTGGGTGTTTATATCTATTGCATTTGTGTGGTGGAAATACTATATAATGAAGTGCTACTGCACATCTCTCACCAATTCTGTGGTTAATAGTGTCATACTGGTCTCTTGCAAATGGCTGCAGTTGCAAATGCAAACACTGAAAGTCAGCAAATGCTTCAAAATCTGGGCTTGATTTATTGTTTTCTTGACTGTCTAGATGGTGAAAAATAGATGAAATGTTAATAATGCATAGTAATCTAAAAAGTGTGTCAAGTCTGTAGACATTTACATTACAAATAGCACAAACATTTAAAGAAATAGTCTTCAGATACCTGAAAGCTAATATCCAATTCAGTAAAAAAGTTTTTCCTGTCATGAAGAACAAGTGAAGCTTCTACATGCATAATAATGAGGCTGAAAGAGAGCATTCAGTTTAATGAATGAACATTCATTAATGATTCATTAAATTAAATACATTAATCATTCATTTAAAAAATGTAATGAAAATGTGAGAAACGATTTAATAGTGGATAACATATTAGATTTAATAAAACTTGTTTTTGGAAAAGATATAGCACATTAGGATGCACCTTCATAGTCAAAATAAGGTTGCTGTGCAACCATAGATCAGCTATGGATAAAAGAATTTGGCAAAAATTAAAAAAAAATTCAGTGAGATCAAATGTTAAATAAAATTTACAATAAAATTATGTGGTTTATTTCATTATTTATAAATTACATGTTATAGATGCTTTATATCAGTAAAATTTATAATAAACTTATACATACACAAATGCATACATTATATGCTGCTTATTATTAATACATTTACCATCATGCCATTGCAATAATTCTACAGATGTTAAATATAAAAAAATTGTTCTAATAATTTAAAAATATAAGTGATAACTCCCTAGAATATCACAAGTTGTCAAAACTGACACAGAAATAGATGGAATTTTTATGAAAGTAATTTAAAAATAATAACTAAATATTTTCTGACAAAGAAAATCCTGTATTCATCAGTGATTTCTACCAAATTTTATGGAATATGTAATATCAATCTCATATGAATTCCTTCAGCATATATATTATGTAACACATATATACAATATATATTGTACATATATCATTTTCTACCTTATTTCAATAAATATCAGAAAAGTGTTTGATAAAATTCAACAAGAATTTATGATAAAACTCTGTTAGCAAACTAGGAATTGGAGGGAACATCCTTAATCTGATAAAGGTTATCTACGGAAAACCCATAGTAAACATTATCTGTAATTGTAAAGTTTTAAGCCTTTTTTAACTATGAGCAGAAGCACAGTTGCTTATTTATTCACTATTCTCATTCAGCATCATGCTACAGATTTATCCAGAGCAATAATATTAAAAAATAAATATATAAATTTTAGAAAGAAACTGTCATGTTTCACAGATGCCAGAATCTTCAAAATGTAAAAATAATATACAGAAAAACAAATTTATAATAGAGTTAACAGAGTTGTTCGATAGAATTCACTGTGTAAAAATCAATTATATTCATACTACTAGTAACCATAAGTTAGAAATTAAATTTTTAAAATGCCATTTACTTTAGCATCAAAGAGTAATAAATGGAAAACAATTCAACAAAGATGTGAGAGACCCCTAAACAAACAAACAAAATGAAAATATAAAGGAAAACAAGAATTACCAAAATAATCTCAAACTTAGAGGACCTCTACTGCCAGATATCAAGATTTATTTAGAGTAATTAAGACAGGTTGTATTTTGTGAGAATAGCGGATAGATGAAAACTGTGTGTAAGAAAGAGACTTACACACAGTTTGGCATTTGACTTATGGCAAAAATGTCACTGCAAAACAGTAGGGAAAGAAATACCTCTTCTTTCCCATATAAATGTGCTGGGTCAATTGGTACCCAAGTAGAAAAATAATATTGTAGGCCAGGAATTAGGGCAGAGTTCATCTGGGCAATTTTTCTGCTTTATGCAGCATCAGCTGGGGTAGATCTTTTGGAATTGGATGATACACTTCAAAGAAAACTAATTATTGATGACAATTTGTCAATGGTTGCCACGAGTCTTGGTTTCTCTCCTCATGAAGCTTTCCTAGGGTTGCTTGGGCTTCCTCACAGCATGGTTGCTGGCTTTCAGGAACAAGGGTTTCAAGAGACAGAAATGTAGAAGTTGTTTATTTCCTAATGCCTGAGATAGAAACTGGCTGTAGATTACTTCTGTTCAAATCTATTGGCCAAATAGGCCACAGAGGCTGCCTAGATTAAGGAGAAGAGATATAGAATACCATATCTTGAAAGGAATCATGTCAAATAATTTGTGACAGAACTCTAATCTTCCATACCTGGAGTGCCTCAGAATAATTTCCTTCTGCCCCCCTGTCTCATCTCCAGACTTCAGTGTGTGATTTCCATGCACTCAGTGAAGGTCCACAGGAAACTCTTAGCAGATGAGTATCGAAATCATTTATTGGGGCTCCTTATGATTCTGATATGCCAAGCCAGCCCTCACATGCCATTAAAAGTTCTCAAAAAGTTTGGCTAAAGTCTTCTTATACTGGTATGTACAACCAGTAAGTTACATTGGATATTCCTCCTTCTCTAGAAGCTCCACTAGGGATGAAAACATGGGTATCTTCTCTCCTAGGAAGAGCTTGTCACTTTATGGAATGCAGTTCATTTATATTTATTTGCATCCTTACCTCTCTGATGATTTTTTTTTAAAGCTATGATTTTGTAGATTATTTGGCTTGTTCTCATTGTTCATAGGGTAACTGACAATCTCCAGGGTTTTCCATGTCCAGTAAGAAACAAAAAATTCCTGTAAAACTACTGATTTGTATACACACTTCCTATATTTTTCTTCTTTCTGCTTTACTCTACAAGTTTTTAAGGCCATTTTCTTCACAGTATGAAATATGAAGGTATCTCATAACAGTTACCATATTCTCAATATTTTTTCCTTTACATTAGATTATCAATATAGATTAAGAGACCTGATCCCTTTAACTAGTTCATGGAACCTTCTCCAACATTTTAGTTTTATTCTTTCTTAGGCTTACAAAACACACCAGTTTTCCCCCCAAATTTCGTTTCTTCTAAATAGCTACCTAACACATGCTGATTTGAAGTTTTTCTTTAAAATAAGATTGAAATTTATTTGTAGTTTTATTCTGAATCACAAATTATATTTTATCTTTTAATTCATTTCCTTGTGATAAATTTTTTCTTACTTATCTCTTTCCCATTAATCCTTATTTACTTACTATCTCATTTATGATCATCATAGAAATTAGAATGCCTACAAGAACAGGGCCATATAGAAGTTAGAAGAGATACAAAATATATATTTTCTTTCTTTTTTTTTTTTTTTTTTTTTAAGAGAAAGAGAGAGAGAATAGGAAGGAGGAAAAAGGAAGAGAAAGACAGAGAGAGAATGGGGAGGAGGGAGAAGAAAAAGAAAGAGGGAGAGAGAATGGGAATATTGCTTTCTTGCCCAGGCTAGAATGCAATTTAGTAATGGGTATTGAAAACCTCTTTTATACTGATAATCATACTTAATGATGTAGTCAGGAAGGAATAAGGGAAGAAGATAACAAACAAACAGCCAACCAATATTTAATTTAAACCTATGAAATGCTATGCGATTACTGAGGAGTGATTTACTTCCAATTATATAGTCACCTTTGGAATAGGTGTGAGGTGGTAATGTATGTTTTGTGTATTTGAAGTGGAGAGTTCTATAAATGTTTATTAAGTTTACTTGTTCCGGGTCTGAGTTCAAGTTCTGAATATCCTTGTTAATTTTCTATCTCATTGATCTATAGAATCGTTAGCTCTTCTTGTTGCATTGATCCTTTTGCCATTATGTAATGTCCTTCTTTGCCTCTTTTGATCTTTGTTGCTTTAAAGTCTACTTTATCAGAGGCGAGAATTGCATCTCCTGCTTTTTGTTTATTAGTTTATTTTTACTCTCTGTTTGATTGGTAAATCTTCCACCTTCTCTCTGAGTCTTTGTGTATTGTTGCATGTAAGATGGGCCCGGATGCAGCATACCGATGGGTTTTGGCTTTTTATCCAATTAAAATATATATAAGTTTAATACCGGCGTTTGATGCTAGCTGGCTGTTTTGCCCATTAGTTGATATAAATTTTTTAATTGTGTTAAAGTTCTTTGCTTTTTGATATATTTTTGGAAATGCTGATATTGGTTGTTCCTTTATATGTATAGTGCTTCTTTCAGAAGCTCTTGTAAAGCAGGCCTGGTGGTGGTGAACTCTCTAAGTACTTGTTTGTTCGCAAAAGATTTAATTTTTCCTTCGCTCATAAAGCTTAGTTTGGCTGGATAGGAAATTCTGGGTTGAAAGTTCTTTTCTTTAAGGATGTTAAATATTGGTCCCCACTCTTTTCTGGCTTGTAGGGTTTCTGCTGAGAGATCTGCTGTAAGTCTGATAGGTTTCCCTTTATGGGTAACCTGACCTTTCTCTCTTGCTGCCCTTAGTATTTTCTCCTTCATTTCAACCCTAATACATCTGGCGATTATGTGCCTTGGGGTTGGTCTTCTTGAAGAATATCTTTGTGGTGGTCTCTGTATTACCTGGAGTTGAATATTACCTTGCCTTGCCAGGTTGGGAAAATTTTCCTGAATGATATCCTGAAGAGTATTTTCCAACTTGGATTCATTCTCTTCATCACATTCAGGTACACCTATCAAACGTAAATTAGGTCTTTTCACATAGTTCCATATTTCCTGGAGACTTTGCTCATTCCTTTTCATCCTTTTTTCTGCATTCTTGTCTTCTCGTTTCATTTCACTGAGCTGGTCCTCGACTTCTGATATCCTTCCTTCTGCTTGATCAATTCGACTGTTTAAACTTGTGCATGCTTCGCGAAGTTCTCGTGTTGTGTTTTTCAGCTCCATCAATTCACTTATATTCTTCTCTAAATTGTCCATTCTCATTAACATTTCGTCGAACCTTTTTTCAAGGTTCTTAGTTTCTTTGCATTGGGTTAGAACAAGTTCTTTTAATTCACAGAAGTTTCTTATCACCCACGTTTTGAAGCCTGCTTCTGTTATTGGAACACACGTGTAATCTACTAAGCCTTGTTCCGTTACTGATGAGGAATTGCAATCCCCTGTAGAGGGAGAGGCATTCTGATTTTGAGTATTCTCTACCTTTTTACGCTGGTTTCTTCCCTTCATTATATATTTGTCCGTCTGTCGTCTTTATAATTACCGACTTTCTAACTGGGTCTCTGACGTCCAACTTGTTGATTCCCTGCGCCGAAATCTGAGTGATCCACTGAGCCGGCCAAAACAGCGGTGTTAAGATTGATGGTGCTTTTCTGCCCGGGAATCTCCAGACTCTGCACCAAGAACTGGCGTGCTAAGGCACCAGCAAAACCGCCACGCCGGCCACAAGAGTCGCCCTGGCGACCCGTGGCGCTCCTCCACTGGGAATCTCCTGGTCCGTGAGCAACTAATATTCTTCTGAAAGTGTGGCGTCCTCTCGTTCTTTGCGCTTTCACTGGGAGGTACGTGCCCGAGCTGCTAATCATCAGCTATCAATCATCTCTCTCCGCAAGTATATATTTTCATAACACTTGTTTATGTGTTGGAAAATACTGGTAGAGTATTTTCTAGAGTTCTCAATGCTTCCTTTCACCAGTGAAGATTTATTTAAAAAACTTTTGCTTGGTTGACACATGTTTTAGAACATGATTTCATTTTCTTCTTAGTTATGGAAAGATCAGGAATTACTTCTACCTATTTTCTCTCCTTCATATTGCTTGAAGTAACTTTTAGGGTTGGAAGTGATTTTTGATACATTGTTAAAAGGTACAATAACATTTCTGTACTTAATGAATTTTCAATTTGAGTTAGGATTGCAGATTTTTAACATGATTCCTTATTTTAAAAGTAACAGTGATTTATCCCTATAATAATTGTTTGTGAAAATAAACGACTACAATACAGAAATATTTCAAAAATAAAGCCCTCCAATGTATTTTCTCTTTGCCACAAAGAGGTTCCTCTCTATATGCTAAAGTTGTGAAAGAAACTTCTCCATTGGTAACCAAAGAGAGAAACACAAAGTCATGCCGACACACAATTCAGTGTGGAAGAAACAACAGAAAACATCACCTCTTACCTAATGAGTGACGCTGACATTTTACCTTTAAAACTACAAGTGATGTTGAAGAATTAAAAGCGGACCACATTCTTGTTGTTCATAGAAGTCTCTTGCAAAAGAGAGCTACTAGCATGTTCCATTTCAAACAGGCGCCAAATGTACAGCATTATTATTTTGTCTTAAGCTGTATAGGAAGTTTTTGGTAACCATACTCCTGGGTTGGTGTTTGAAAGGAAGTTATGCTAGTGGAAGAATCCAAGGAATATAAAATTTGTCTTCATTGCGACTATTTTTGCAGTTCTGATTTTCAGTAAGGACTATTATCTGTGAGAAACTCTTGCAAATTACTGAATTAATTTTGTTGTGTAAGTGGCTACTATTATCAGCCACACACTTTTCCTAAAAATCATTGTTTTTTATAAGGATTTGTGTACATGTAACATGTGTGCGTGATGCGGACAGGCATCAAGTTATGCAAGTGGTCGAGATGGTAAGGAGTGGCTAAGAATAAATAGAAGATGCCATAGTTCTTTAGTGGCATTACATCTGTGTCTACTATTTAATTCTCAGTCCCAAATTCTACTTATCTTTCAAGTACAGTGAAAGGCTTACATCAAATGTGAACTCTTTGCTTTTAGCCATTCCCTACTCTCATGTCTGAATTTCTAAAACACATTTCACATTTACATTCCACACTCATCTTAGGGTTCAACTGCATACCACTTAAAATTGTTTCTGATTTTTTTTTCACATGTGTTTTAAGACTGTAGTTTTCCCTCAGAGAATCCTAATCTTAGGGGATGTCTTTGCTTTTGTGTGTGCGTGTCATGATTCCATGATAAAAGGCATAAAAAGAAAGTCTAAACACAGCCAAGGCTTGACTTAGACGCGTGGGTGACTCCAGACTAATAATTTGGTACCATTTCAAAATGAATTTAAAATACTTATTTAACGTTTACTGAAAGATGTAGGGAGACTCTGATTTTATGGTAGTAAAACGGTATATAGAAACAGATTTATATGTTAATTCACTTTGCTGCCCAAAACAGAATCAAAAGTCCGGAAAAAAAAATAGCAGACAAACGTTTCCTGTTTTTCTATAGATCTTATTCTCTCTTCTGTTCTTTTGTGATTATCCAAACCAGACAACTTCTTGGCAAGCTTATTAAAGATTTAGATAATGAAAGAAATTCTTCAATCCCATGAACAGCATTGTGCTGTTCCATTTCTTGGTCTCCGAGTTTCAGCTGCCAGCTACTGCTGTCTTCTGGCTGACTGCAACCGCACGTGTGTGTTGAAAAACAGAGGCACGTCCTTGCTGGTGAGGAGTCTTTACATTTCCATCTGAAGCACTGTCTGCTTCGGCTGAACTTGCACAATTGGTATTCCTGTCATTACATAAAAAGTCACTTGAGAAAATCTAACTCAGCAAGCCTCCTATTTCTAATGTATTCTACAGATATTGTCATGTCCCCATATCAGTGCTTCAGGTAACAGTCTAGATGGCCTACCCTTCGTCGGATTTTGTATCTGGCATTTAGCAACTCTTCTTTCTGGGGACTTTTTCCAAAAGCCAGTCTGTCTGGCTGCTATATTCGAAACTTAATTTGCCTTTTTAAAATATTACTTTTTATTTTACTTTGTTTTTTATTTGTTTTTAATACAGGAGAGGCAAAGGAAAGCATTATAAAAAACATAAGTTTGAAAATCAGATCTAGCAACAAATGCTGAATTTGACAATCTCTACCCCATGAGTGAGTCTTGATAAATCATTTTAGCCTCCCTGCTTTCAGTTTTTATCATTTGTAAAGTAGAGATATTAATACTAGCCTTGCAAAGTTGTTGGAAACATTAGCAATATTAAATCTCCATGATGCTCTTTGTGAATGATAGCTAATTACTTTGCTAATACATACTATGAAATTTTTAGTTCATCTTTTGACAAGCACAAATTATGTAGAGATGGCTTAATGTCATTAAAAACCAACCAAAATTGTTTGGAAAATAATTATTTATTTACTCATTTGTTCAACAAAAATATATTAGGCTCTATTAGGTGCCAGACACTTATATTTAATTTTTTACCAAAATTTAGATTTTAAAAATCATACATAAATATAACAGGATAAAGTTCTGAAAGTTTGTGTGTTTGTGTGTATATACACACCCATGTATGGATGTAGTATGTATTCAGGCCTATAAAGAAAGATGTAAAATTTTAAGTACACATCTTCCTCTCTTCTACTTGGCTGACCTTCAAAGGTAACTAGTATTTATAGTTACTTGTTCATTCAAAATTGTTCATGCTTGTCAGTTTATTCACTGAACTGAGTAAGTGCTGAGAACCTATTATGTGCCAGACACTCTTACAGTTTCTTGGGATGCATTAAGGAAATAAAAAGAACAAAATATCTCTTTCATCTTCCTTCTCTCCTTGGGGCGTGTGTGTGTGTGTGTGTGTGTAAAACATTTTCCCTTTGTTTATTGAGATCTAATTTAAATGTCGTGAAATCTGCATACCAAAAATTTAAAAAGTCATAATAAATACAAGCATTTATATGCCCCTCCAAATGAATCAAGTTATAGAATATTTCCACCCCAGAAAGTTCGCTCATGTCCCTTCCCAGTCAATCCCTGCTCCAATCTCACATCGTAGGCCATGACTCTTCTGATTTCTAATACCAAATCCTTACCTTTTTCAGGATTTAATGTAAATGGAATCATACAATGTCTTATGTCTGGCTTCATCTACTTAGCAAAATGTTTTTGAAATGCACTCATTTTATTGCATGCATCAGTGACTCATTCATTTTCACTGTTCCGTAGTGTAAGTATACCAACATTTGTTTAATACTTGATGGATATTTGAATTGTTTTCAGTTAAATTATTATAAATAACATGAATATGAACATTCATATAAAAGTATTTTTGTGGACATGTACCTCTATTTCCCCTTGAAGTGAAATTCTTGGGTCATAGGATAGATGTATGTTTAACTACCAGCTTTCCAAAATACCTGAACTACTTTACACTCCTGCAGTGTATGAGAAATCCAGTTGCTACACATCTTCAATATATAGATCTCCTATGTATTAAGTAATTTATCATTTTAGTTCTAATTTACATTTTCCTTATGATTAATGATTTGGGTCACCTTTTTATGGGGATAGTGGCATTTGTACATTCTTTTGTGAAGTGTTTGTTTAAATATTTTGCCAACTTTTTAATCTGGCTGTATATCTTTTCATTATTGAGCTGTAGTTCTTTGTTTTCTGGATACAAATCTTTTTTTCAGATATATGTATTATTAATATTTTCCCATAGGCTCTGCCTTCCCTTTGCATTTTCTTAATAATGTCTTTTTTAAACATGTTTTTAATTTTAAGGAAGTGTAGGACAATTTATCTTTTTTTTCTGTTTTCTAGTGAGACTTTTTTCTATCCTGCCTAAAAATCTTTGCTACCACCAACACTGCAAGGATAGTCTCCTCTGTGTTCTAGAAGTTTTAGCTTTTATAATTATGTTTATGATTAATCTCAAATTAAGTTTTAAATGTGGTATGAAATAGTAGTCAGGGTTCATTTAAAAAATACAGACATCCAGTTGTGCCAGCATGACATTTTCAAAATGCTTTTCTTTCGCTTTAAATTGCTTTGGTGCCATTTAAAAAACACTGTGACCATATGCTTGTCATTCTGTTTTTAGACTTTTGATTTTATATAGTTGCTTTTTACATTTATTCTTAAGTTAATATCACATTGTCAGGATCTCTGTAACTTTACAGCAAATCTTAAAATCAAGTAGTATAAATGCTCCAACTTTGTTCTTCTTCTGAAGATTGTTTTGCTATTATAATGCCTTTTGAAATTCTGTATATATTGAAACTCAGTCTGTCAAAATTTCTTTTAAAAAGCTCTAGAGCTTTTGCACACCTATTGTTAAATTTACGCCTGAGTGTTAGGTACTTATTGATTCTATTGTAGATGCTATTGTTACTATTTTACTTTTTTCAGCTGTTCACTGCTCCCTTGTTAAAATACAGTACATTTTTGTATTTTAACTTTGCTTCCTATGACCTTGCTAAAATCACTTAATGGGTTTAGGAATTTTGTTGTACTTTCCTTAGGATTTTTGTTGTAAGTCATCTTTATATCATCTACAAATGAAGATCACATCTTTCTTACTTTCCTGTCTGCATACTATGTATTTATTTAGCCTGCTTGTGCTGGCCAGAAACTCTACCACAATGTGGAATAGAAATGGTGAGATTAAATATGCTTGCGTTGTTTCCCATTTTAGGCAGAAAGTATTCAATTCATTACTATTTAGTATGATATTTTCCATAGGCTTTAAAAATTAATAGACTTCATTTTTTGAGCAATTTTAGGTTTACAGAAAAATTGAACATCAAGTACAGAGATTTCCTATACACTCCCAATTTTTTCTTTGATTAATATTTTGCATTAGTGTGGAATATTTGTTAAATTGAGACACAATTATTGACACATTCTGTCTTGGTCCATTCAGGTTGCTGTAAGATAATTCTACAGACTGGATAGCTTTTAAACAAACAATTTCTTTCTCACAGTGCTGAAGACTGGGAAGTCCAAGTTCAAGGTGTCGGTGGATTTGGTGTCTGGTGAGGGCCCATTCTCTGGTTCATATAATGGTTCCTTCCTGCTGTATCCTCACATGGTGCAAGTGTCAAACGAGACCCCTCAGGCCTCTTTTGTAAGGTCACTAATACCATTTTCGAGGACTTAACCTTCAGACCTAATTACCTTCCAAAGGCCCCTCTTCCTGGTGCTGTCTCATGGGGGATTAACCATCATGATAATATCATACAGGACAGTTTCACTGCCCTAAACATCTCTGCTGTGCTGCACTGTGCTGTGCTGTAGATTTTTTGTAGATGATTGGGTGTCCTTAACCTTGAACAGGTTGAGAAAGTTCCCTTTATTTCTAGCTTGCTGAGGATTTTTACCATGAATTTTTTCATTAAATTGTTCTGCATTTATTAAAATAACCATATGAGGGTTTCTTTTGGCCTTTGTTTTGTTAGCATAGTGGTTTATATTGATCAATTTCCAAACAGTATACCAATATTGCATTCCAGGTAATCCTCACTTGGTCACGATGCATTAAGATTTTTATATATTACTGAATTTAGTTTCCTAACAACTAGTTAAGAATTTTTATGATTTTCACATGAAGAATATTTTTCTATAGTTTTCTGTTTTCTCTGGATTTGATATTAAGGTAGTATGTCATAAAATGAGTTTGGAAGTGTTTCTTCCTCTACTATTTTCTGAAAGAGTTTGTGCAGAGTCAGTTATTGACATAAACAGTTCATAATCCCATATTTTAAAAAGACCCTTATGATCTCTATGATGTTCCTGTTTTCATATGCATTCTAAATATTTTTCCACTTTAAAATTTTCAACTGTCTCTGTTTTAATATGTTTGGGTCTTGCAGTCTCGCTCTGTCACCAGGATGGAGTGCAGTGGCTCAATCTAGGCTCACTGCAACCTCCACCTCCCAGGTTCAAGCAGTTCTCCTGCCCCAGCCTCTCAAGTAGTTGGAACTACCGGTGCATGCCACCATGACCAGTGAATTGTTGTATTTCAGTAGAAACAGGTTTTCACAGTGTTGGCCAGGATGGCCTCAATCTCTTCACCTCATCATCCACCCACCACAGCCTTCCAAACTGTTGAGGTTACAGGCATGAGCCACCATGCCATCTCGTGTCTTGTTTTCTTTTTTATTTATTATGCTATTTTAAATTCTGGGGTAAATATGCAGAACATGCAGGTTTGTTACATGGGTATACACGTTCCAGGGTGGTTTGCTGCACCCATCAACCTGTCATCTATATTAGATATTTCTCTTAATGCTATCCCTCTGCTAGCCCCTGACCCCACAAAGACCCCAGTGTATGATGTTCCCCTCCCTGTGTCCACATGTTCTCACTGTTTAACACCCACTTATGAGTCAGAACATGTGGTGTTTGGTTTTCTGTTCTTGTATTAGTTTGCTGAGAATGATGGTATCCAGCTTAATCCATGTTACTGCAAACGACGTGAACTCATCCTTTTTTAAGGCTGCATAGTATTCTGTGGTGTGTATGTGCCACATTTTCTTTATCTAGTCTATCACTGATGCGTATTTGGGTTGGTTCCAAGTTTTTGCTATTGTGAACAGTGCCACAATAAACATATGTGTATGTGTCTTTATAGTAGAATGATTTATAATCCTTTGGGTATATACCCAGTAATAGGATTGCTGGGCCCAATATTTCTAGTTCTAGATACTTGAGGAATCACCACACTGTCGTCCACAATGGTGGAACTAATTTCCACTCCCACCAACAGTGTAAAAGTTTTCCTATTTCTCCACATCCTCTCCAGCATCTGTAGTCTCCAGATTTTGTAATGATTGCCATTTTAATTGTCATGAGATGGCATCTCATTTGTGGTTTGATTTGCATTTCTCTAATGACTAGTGATGATGAGCTTTTTTTCATATGTTTGTTGACTGCATAAATTTGTTTAAGTTCTTTGTAGATTCTGGATATTAGCCCTTTGTTAGATGGGTAGATTGCAAAAAATGTTTTCTGATTCTGTTGGTTGCCAATTCACTCTAATGATAGTTTCTTTTGCTGTACAGAAGCTCTTTAATTAGATCCCATTTGTTTATTTTGGCTTTTGTTGCCACTGCTTTTGGTGTTTTAGTCATGAAGTGCTTGCCTATGCCTATGTCCTGAATGGTATCGCCTATAGTTTTTTTAGGGTTTTTATGGTTTTAGGTGTTATGTTTAAATCTTTAATCCACCTGGAGCTAATTTTTGTATAAGGTATAAGGAAGGGATCCAGTTTTGGTGTTCTGCCTATGGCTGGCCAGTTTTCCTAACACCATTTATTAAATAGGGAATCCTTTCTCCATTGCTCGTTTTTGTAAGGTTTGTCAAAGATCATATGGTTGTAGATGAGTGGTGTTATTTCTGAGGCCTCCGTTCTGATCCACTGGTCTATAGTTCTGTTTTGGTATCACGCTGTTTTGATTACTGTAGCCTTGTAGTATAGTTTGAAGTCAGGTAGCTTGATGCCTCCAGCTTTGTTCTCTTTGCTTAGGCTTGTCTTGGCTTTGTGGGCTCTTTTTTGGTTCCATATGAAATTTAAGGTGATTTTTTTTCCAGTCGTTTGAAGAAAGCCAATGGTAGCTTGATGGAGATAGCATTGAATCTATAAATTACTTGGGCAATATGGCCATTTTCACAATATTGATTCTTCCTATCCATGAGCATGGAATGTTTTTCTATTTGTTTGTGTCCTCTCTTATTTCCTTGAGCAGTGGTTGGTAGTTCTTCTTGAAAAGGTCCTTTGCACCCCTTGTTAGTTGTATTCCTAAGTATTTTATTCTCTTTGTAGCAACTGAATGGGAGTTCACTCATGATTTTGCTCTCTGTTATTAGTGTATAGGAATGCTTGTGTTTTTGTACATTGATTTTGTATCCTGAGACTTTGCTGAAGTTGCTTATCAGTTTCAGGAGATTTTGGGCTGAGATGATGGGGACTTCTAAATACACAGTCATGTCGTCTGCAAATAGAGACAATTTGTGTTCCTCTTTTCCTAATTGAATACCTTTTATTTCTTTTTCTTGCCTGATTGCCCTGGCCAGAACTTCCAATACTATGTTGAATAGGATTGGTGAGAGAGGACATCCTTGTCTTGTGCCAGTTTTCAAAGAGTATGCTTCCAGTTTTTGCTCATTCAATATGATATTGGCTGTGGATTTGTCATAAATAGGTCTTACTATTTTGAGATATGTTTCATCGATACCTAGTTTATTGAGAGTTTTTAGCATAAAGGGCTGTTGAATTTTGTGGAAGGCCTTCTATGCATCTATTGAGATAATCATGTGGTTTTTATCTTGGTTCTGTTTATATGATGGATTACATTTATAGATTTGTGTTTGTTAAACCAGCCTTGCATCCCAGGGATGAAGCCGACTTGATCATGATGGATAAGCTTTTTGATGTGCTATTGGATTCGGTTTGCCAGTAGATACTGGCCTGAAATTTTCTTTTTTTATTGTGTCTCTGCCAGGTTTTGGTATCAGAATGATGTTGGCCTCATAAAATGAGTTTGGGAGGCGTCCCTCTTTTTCTATTGTTTGGAATGTTTCAGAAGGAATGGTACCAGCTCCTCTTTGTACCTTTGGTAGAATTTGGCTGTGTACCTGTGTAGAATTTTTTGGTTGGTAGGCTACTAATTGCTGCCTTAATTTCAGGCCTTGTTATTGATCTATTCAGGGATTCAACTTATTCCTGGTTTTGTCTTGCATGGTGTAAGTATTCAAGAATTTATCTATTTCTTCTGGCTATACTGTTTATTTGCATAGAGGTGTTTATAGTATTCTCTTGGTAGTTTGTAATTCTGTGGGATCAGTGGTGATACCCCCTTTATCATTATTATTATTATTATTATTTTGCATCTATTTGATTCTTCTCTCTTTTCTTCTTTTTAGTCTGGCAAGTAGGCTATCTGTTTTGTTGATCATTTTACAAAATCAGCTCCTGGATTTCTTGATTTTTTTTGAAGGTTTTTTGGTGTTTTTGTCTCCTTCAGTTCTGCTGTGATCTTAGTTGTTTCTTGCCTCCCGCTAGCTTTTGAATTTGTTTGATCTTGCTCCTCTAGTTCTAAAATCGACACCCTAATGTCATGATTAATAGATCTTTCCTCCTTTCTTTTGTGGGCATTTACTGCCATAAATTTTCCTTTACATACTGCTTTAAATGTGTCCCAGAGATTCTGGTACATTATGTCTTTGTTCTCGTTGGTTTCAAAGAACATCTTTATTTCTGCCTTCATTACATTATTTATTCTGTAGTCATTCAAGAGCCAGTTGTTCAGTTTCCATGAAGTTGTGTGGTTTTGAATAAGTCTCTTAATCTTGAGTTCTAATTTGATTGTACTTCCTCTGAGAGACTGTTTGTTATGATTTCCATTCTTTTGTATTTGCTGAGGAGTGTTTTACTTCCAATTATGTGGTCAGTTTTAGAGTAAGTGTGATGTGGTGCTGAGAAAAATGTATATTCTGTGGATTTGGGGTGGAAAGTTCTGTAGATGTTTATTAGGTCTGCTTGGTCCAGATCTGAGTTCAAGTCCTGGATATCCTTGTTAATTTTCTGTTTCATTGAGCTGTTTAGTATTGACAGTGGGGTATTAAAGTCTCCCACTATTATTACCTGGTGTCTAAATCTCTGTGTAGGTCATTAAGAACTTGCTTTATGTATTTGGGTGCTCCTGTATTGGGTGCATAGATATTTGGGATCGTTAGCTCTTCTTGTTGCATTGAGCCCTTTACCATTATGTAATGCTCTTCTTTGTCTCTTTTGATCTTTGTTGGTTTAAAGTCTTTTATCAGAGACTAGGATTGTGACCCCTGCTTTTTTTGCTTTCTATTTGCTTGGTAAATCTTTCTCCATCCCGCAGACCAGGAGGTTCCTTCTGGTGCCTACAACACCAACACCCTGGGTTTCCAGCACAAAACTGGGCAGCCGTTTGGGAAGACGCCAAGCTATGCACTGCAGTTTTTGTTTGTTTCTTTTTTGTTTTGTTTTTATACCTCAGTGGCACCTCGAACGTCAGCGAGACAGAACCGCTCATTCCCTTTAAAAAGGGGGCGGAAGCCAGGGAGCCAAGTGATCTCGCTAGGCGGATCCCACCCCAATGAAGACCAGCAAGCTAAGATTCACTGGCTTGAAATTCTCACAGCCAGCACAGCAGTCTGAGTTCAATGTGGGATATTCGAGCTTGGTGGTGTGTGCCATTGCCGAGGCTCGGGTAGTCCCTTATCAGAGCTCCAGTGCTGTGCTGGGAGATCCATTGCTCCCTTCATAGCTGCCATGCAGGAACTTTTAAGTCTCCTGAAGCTGTACCCACAACCTCCCCTTTTCCCAAGTACTCTGTCCCAGGAAGATGAGGGCTTTATTTATAAGTCCCTGATGGGCTGCTGCCTCTTTTCAGAGATGCCCTGCTGCATGAGGAGTGAGTCTAGTGACACAGTCTTCTGGCAGTGGCCTTGCTGAGCTGCTGTGGGCTCTGCCCAGTCACTGTGTAAACTTTCTAGTGACTTGTTTACACAGGCGAGGTTAAAACCACCTACCCGAGCCTCAGCGATGGCAGACACCCCTCACACCACCAATCGAATGTCAGAGATTGAACTCAGACTGCTGTGCTGGTACAAGAATTTCAAGCCAGGAGATCTCAGCTTGCTGGTCTTCGTTGGGGTGGGACCCACCAAGCAGTATCACTTGGCTCCCTGGCTTTAGCCCCCTTTTTCAGGGGAATGAGCAGTTCTGTCTTGCTGGTGTTCCAGGTGCCACGGGGGTATGAAAACAAAATAACACAAAACAAGCAAACAAAACTGCTGTGCGTAGCTTGGTGTCTTCCCAAATGGCCGCCAGTTTTGTGCTGGAAACCTGGGGTGCCAGCGTTGTAGGCACCAGAGGTAACCTCCCAGTCTGCGGGTTGTGAAAACTGTGGGCAAAGTGCAGTATCTAAACCCAAGTGCCAGAGTGCTGGGAAAAGTCTCTAATGGCTTCCCTTGGCAAGTAGAGGGAGTTCTCCAGCACCTTGCACTTCCCGGGTATGGTGACACCCCACCCTACTTCAGTTCGGCCTCCTTGGGCTGCACCCACTGTCTAACCAGTCCCAATGAGATGAACCAGGTACCTCAGCTGGAAATGCGAGATAACCCGCCTTCTGCGTCGCTGTGTACATGGGAGCTGTTCCTATTCAGCCAATCTCTGATTTCTATTGTGTCTATTTCATTCTTCTCTCTTTATTTATTAATGTAGGTAGCAATCTATCTATTTTGTTGATCTTATCAAAAAACCAGTTCCTGGATTCATTGATTTTTTGAAGGGTGTTTCATGTCTCTATCTCCTTCAGTTTTGCTCTGATCTTAGTAATTTCTTGTCTTTTGCTAGCTTTTGAATTTGTTTGCTCTTGTTTCTCTAGTTCTTTGAATTGTGATGTTAGGGTATTGACTTTAGATCTTTCTTGCTTTCTCTTGTGGGCACTTAGTTTTATAAATTTCCCTCTACACACTGCTTTAAATGTGTCCCAGGTATTCTGGTATATTGTCATTGTTCTTACTGGTTTTAAAAATCATCTTTATTTCTGCCTTCATTTTGTTATTTACCCAGTATTCATTCAGGAGCAGGTTGTTCAGTTTCCATGTAGTTGTGTTGTTTTGAGTGAGTTTCTTAATCCCAAGTTCTAATTTGATTGCAGTGTGGTCTGAGAGTCTGTCTGTTATGATTTCTGTCTTTTTGCATTTGCTGAGGAGTTTTTTACTTCCAATTATGTGGTCAATTTTAGAATAATTGTGATGGGGTGGTGAGAAGAATGTTTATTTTGTTGATTTGGGGTGGACAGTTCTGTACATGTCTATTAGGTCCATTTGATCCAGAGCTGAGTTCAAGTCCTGGACATCTTGTTAATTTTCTGTCTCATTGATCTGTCTAATACTGACCGTGGGGTGTTAAACTCTCCCACTATTATTGTGTGGGAGTCTAAGTCTCTTTGCAGGTAGTTAAGAACTTGCTTTATGAATCTGGGTGCTCCTGTATTGGGTGCGTATATATTTAGGATAGTTAGCTCTTCTTGTTGCATTGATCCCTTTACCATTATGTAATGCCCTTCTTTGTCTCTTTTTAACTTTGTTGAAGACTGTTATATCATAGACTAGGATTGCAACACTGCTTTTTTCTTTTGCTTTCCATTTGCTTGGTAAATCTTTCTCCATCCTTTTATTTTGAGGCTATGTGTGTCTTTGTACATGGGATGGGTTTCCTGAATGTAGTACACCAGTGGATCTTGACTCTATATTTTATTTTGCATGTTGTGTATCAAACAATTTTCAAAGGCTTTACTTTCTTTTACACTGTTCAATCTTTTTTTAGTGTATTTACTGTACTTTTCATTTCAGATATTGTATTATTTTGGCCCTAGATTTTTTTTTCTTTTTTGGTGTAACTTTTTCTCCTCTCTTTTGAGATTTTTCTACGTAGTCTCTCACTGGATCCATATATTCCTTTCTTTTCCTTTTAAAAGTCATTTTCTTCTAAATTTTACATCTGTATTGTCATTGGCCCTGTTTTCATTTACTATTTTTTCTTTATTATAAATTATATTTTCTTCATTTGTACATGCCTCATTTTATTTTACAATATGTTGGATATTAAGGATATTATGTTTATTATTATTTTTAGTTTCTTTTTAATTTTTTTGAAGTGCTTTCAACTTTTATTTTAGATTCAGGGGGTGCATGTGCAGGTTTGTTACATGGGTTACATGGGCTTATTGCATAATGTTGGGGATTGTGATTCTAGTGTACTCATCACCAAAATATTGTACATTGTACCCAATAGCTAATTCTTCAGCACCCAAGCCCATTTCACCCTTCCCCCTTTTGAAGTCCCCAGTGCCTATTATTTCCATCTTTATGCCCATGCGTACCCATTATTTAGCTCTCACCTGTGAGAACAGGTGATACTTGATTTTCTGCTTCTGAGTTAGTTCACTTGGGATAATGGCCTCCAAATCCATCTATGTTGCTGCAAAACACATTGTTTTATTCCTCATTATGGTTCCATAGTATTCCATAGTGTATATATACTACATTTTCTTTATATAGTCATTCTTTGGATACTTAGGTTGGTTCCATGACTTTGCTATTGTGATATTTTGATAGCTATAGTTCTGTGATAAAAATATGAGTGCAGGTGTTTTTTTCACGTAATGATTTCTTTTCCCTTGGGTAGATACCCAGTAGCAGAATTGCTCAGTAGAATGGTTTTTGATAAAGCTGACAAAAATAAACAATAAGGATAGGATACCCTGCTCAATAAATGGTGCTGAGGAAACTGGCTAGCTATATGCAGAAGAATAAAACTGGATCTCTCTCTCTCTCTCACTATATACAAAAATTAGCTCTAGATGGATTAAATACCTAAGAGTAAGACTTGAAACTAAAAATATCCTAAAAGAAAACTTAGGAAAAACACTTCTGGACATTGGCCTAGGCAAATAATTTATGATGAAGATCCCAAAAGCGAATGTAACAAAACAAAAAATAGACAAATAGGACTAAATTAAAAATCTTCTTTGCAGCAAAATAAATAATCAAAAGAATAAACAGACAATCTACAGAATGGGATATCTGCACTTTATACCTTTATCAAAGAACTAATATTCAGAATCTACAAGGAACTCAAACAAATTAATAAGAAAAATAAAAATATTTAAAAGTGGGCAAAGGACATGAATAGATATCATACAACATCATGAATTACCAGAGAAATGCAAATTAAAACTACACTGAGATATCATCTTACACCTGTTAGAATGGCTATTATTAAAAAATCAAAAAAACTACAATGTTGGCATGGATGTGGAGAAATAGGAAGGCTTATACACTGTTGGTGAGAATGTGATGTAGTCCAACATCTATGGAAAACAGATGGAGATAAAGAACTAAAAATGGAACTACTATTTGACCAAGGATGATATCTTTTCTTGAAGACAGTTTTTTTTTGAACAGTGCTTTGTTTTATTTTGGAAATTAGTTGATTGATTGGAGAATCAGCTTAATTCCAGCAAAGCTTGGTTTGGACTTTTGTTGAGGCTACTCTAAGATTATCTTTATGCTGGGATACAGTGGCACTTTTCTATGGTATATAGTTGTTGAGGTCTTAATCAAATGACCAGGGAATTAAGAAAGGTCTGTATTTCAGTTTTGTATGATCTCCAGAATCTCCTTCCAGCTCACAATCCTTCAGTAGCTGCCTTCAGTAGCTGTTATCCCAAAATTTTTCAGGGTTTTAAACTTTACATGCACAGCTTAGTTTCAAGGGTATATATCATGTACAGCTTCCTTCCCTCCAGTACTGTGCCCTTCAAATTCTATCTTCCCTAGAAGCCCTGAATTTTTATCTCTCTTTCATTTAGAGTGATTGTTGCTCTCTACTTAGCCTGTACTTTCCTGCACCATAGTTGGTAAGGTTTTTTGAAGTAGAAAACCACAGCAAATTTGGAGCTCATTCATGTGTTTTCCTTTTCTCAAAGATCAGAGACAACTCTGTCTTGTCTGTTGTCAGATTCTTAAACAGAATTGCTTAAAAATATTTTGTTTACTTTTTTGGTTATTTGAGACAAAGAAGGTAAGTCTGACCTATTACTTTTATGTTTATGGTTGGAAATGAAAGTTCTTAAAAAGAATTTTTAAAAATATATATGATATACCAAAAGTTTGCTGCAGCTTTTTAAAACTAATACATCTTAGAAACATTTCCATATCCGTATATATGAATCTGTCTCATTTTCAAAAAATAGTTGCATTATATATCATTCAATACCTTTACTGTATTTTATCTAAACATCCCCATTAATAGATATTTAGTTTTTTGCCTATTATAGAGAATGCCACCATAAAAATATATCAGTAGACTGAATTTATGGTAGTGGAGTTGATAGATCAAAACAAGAAATATTTGATATTTTGATAGCTAGTAAGTACTCTGAGAGTGCCATTTTATATTCCTGGCAATAGTGTAAGACAGGAATACCCTTTCTGTTTTTCATACTCTCTCTGATACAGCTAGTATATGACAATAATTTAAAAGAAGTAGTAAAATTATATACATTCATTTGTGTTAATGGAAATTTCCCAGTGATTTTGTAAGCTGATATTTTATGCTGAGTCCTTTTTCCTCAGTGACACTTGGCAATGTTTGAGGCATAAGAATTAGTAAAAAAATTACTGAATTAATTTGAATAGACATAGTAAATTTTTACACTTTTAAAAATAGCAAGATAATACAGTTACATTATTAGAAAGACTGAAAAAATAAAGAGCTCTGGCACTAAAATGGTTAATCAAAGTTAAGAGATGTCCATTATTGACAAGAGCAGCTCTGGCTGGAGTTCCATGGAGGAGATGTCAGACTAGCTCGCTGAGGTTTTATAAATCTAAACCCTGATCTATATTTAACCACTTTCCTCTGATTATTTACTCCTCTCTATTCCAGCAGTCTGAAATCTTGAGAGGCGTGTTTTCACAACTGGTTAGAAATGAGGTTTAGGTAGGTTAGTTCAAACACTTCTTCCCTGTGATCTAGGGAAGGTAATTGAGACCTTTTCAAAAAATACTCAGCAGATTAGCCATACAGTTTGGGGCTTGTTCTAGTTTCCTTTATAGACTCTTTTGTGTTCATTCAGAGCCTTCAAGAAATTAAGTACAGAAATAGAAAAAAGAAAAGAAAGACAAGGAGGGTCATGGAATCCAAATAATTTCTGCAAATAACTAACACACCTGGAGTCCAGATTGCTCTTTATATCTAGTTGCCACAAAATCTAAAAAAGGTAATTTATAAGCATAATTACTTCAACCAAATATCAAAAAGAAAAATATTCATGGAAGACATATGAATAAAATGCATGCATCGTTTGGGCAAGTCATCATACTTTTCTGGGTCTTTGTTTTACTTCTGTTTGTATAATTTTAAGACCACTGATTCTTTAGTTGTTGTTGACAGAGAAACTACAGAGAAGGGGTAGACTTTGAACTAAGGCTTAGGAATTGAGGGAAATTGCTAAGTTAAACTAGAAAGGAAAGCTATTCCAGGCAGGAAAGAATATCCCTTTTAGGAGGATCCTCTTTACTCTTGAAGACAGGGTTAGGCTCTCCTCCCCTGGGATTCTGCTGTACTGTGTATTTATTTCTGATATCAAGAGTTATTTGATTGCATATGTAATACAGTTTGGCTGTGTCTTCACGCAAATTTCATCTTGAATTGTAGTTCTCATAATCCCCAGGTGTCCTGGGAAGGACCAGGTGGGAGGTAATTAAATCCTAGGGGTGGTTACTCTCATGCTTTACCTGTGATAGTGAGTGAGTTCTTATGGGATCTGATGGTTTTATAAAGGTCTTCTCCTTCGCTTGGCACTCACTGTCTCTCCTGCTGCCTTGTGAAGAAGGACGTTGTATTAGTCTGTTCTTACACTGCTAATAAAGACATACCCGAGACTCGGTAATTTATACATAAAAGGAGTCAAGCAATTCTCATGCCTTAGCCCCATGAATAGCTGGGATGACAGGTGCCTGCTACCATGCTCAGCTATTTTTTTTTTTTTTATTGTATTTTTAGTAGAGATGGGGTTTTGTCATGTTGGCCAGTCTGTCTGGTCTTGAACTCCTGACCTCAGGTGATTCACCCACCTCGGCCTCCCAAAGTGCTGGGCTGGGATTACAGGTATAAGCCACCGTTCCCAGCCTGTTAAAATAATTTAAAGTGAGGAAGTTTATTCTATGTAACTGCTTCTGATCCTTTGTTAATTTACATCCTAAATAGATTGCTGAATTCATGTGTTTCTAATAAAAGATTTTTTAAAAATCACAATTTCAAAAATTCAACCAGAATTTTTAAGCAGTAATTGAGATAATACACAAAAATATGCCTAAATTAAAATCTAGTTTTAAGCTATTACTGACATAACCTTAAAATACAGTCATCAAATAAAAATAAAAATCAGATCAAAACCTGTAAGTTTGATCTTAAATTCTAAAGTATGATTTCAAGTAGTAATTTCAAATTGTTTCATAATTTTTTAGAACTGTCTCTTATAATTCAAGTGAACTTTATTTTTGTTGTATTCATCATTTGGTATAAACTTCTTAAACTTTTGGTTCTATATATGCTAAGCATTATTTGTCTTTTTCAATAGTAATGATTGCTTTTATTTTTGAATATAATTTTCAAAGCTTGACCATTTATTATGTATCACAATGATGATTAGGCATGTGTTTTAAAACTTGGTGGTTTTAACTCAATTGTAGATCATTTCATTTTTATATTAAAATCTGTGTATTCGTAGGTTATGATGCAACAGGTCTGTTTCTTGGGAGACAGCTTCTTGCAGCTTCTCATGAAGCAGCAGCAAAATAAAAGCAAAGGACAACCTTGCTTGTTTAGGTTTCCTGCAGGGAAGAAAAATAATTTTCTATACGGCTAAGAATTTCTCTCAGATTTGAAAATAGCATTTTGTTGCTGGATTAGGAAGAAACTTTGTGGATTTAATTCTCTCTTATGTCTTATGGGGAAAATCAGATGTGATTAGGACTTGAGGTTCTAACATGAAACACTCAATGACATGTATAGAAGCTATTTGAGCAAAAAAGGTCCATACCATGACTCTGTTTTATTACCAAGCAGCCTAGCCACCTTGCTCATGAACTAGAGGGGATTTAACTAGGACCAAACTTATTTATTTAATATTTACTTCAAAACTAGCAGCATCTTCATACTGTCTTTTAAACATTTCCGTTTATATTTCAGATTCAGGAGAACATGTACAGATTTGTTCCAGGATATATTGAGTGGTGCTAAGGTTTAGGCTTCTGTTAACCTCATTGTCCAGTTAGTGAACATAGTGCCCAATAGGAACTTTTTCAGCCTTTGCCTCCCTGTTTCCCTCCATTCGAAGTCCTCATTGACTATTGTTCCCATCTTTATGTCTGTGTGAATCCAAGATTTAGCTTTCATTTTAAAGTGACAGCAAGTGATATGTGGTTTTCTGTGTCTGCATTAGTTCACATAACATAACTACCTCGAGCCACACCCATGTTGCTGTAAAGAGGACATGGTTTTGTTCTTTTTGTGGCCGTGTAGTATTCCATGGTGTTTATGTACCACATTTTCTTTATCCAGTCTATCATTGATGGGAACCTAGGTTGATTTTAAATCTTTGCTATTATAAATAATAGTGCTGCAGTGAACATAGGAGTACATGTATCGTGTTGGAAGAATGATTTATTTTCCTTTGGGTATACACTCAGTAATAGGATTGCTGGGTCAAACAGTAGTTGTATTTTTAGTTCTTTAAGAGATCTCCAAACTGTTTTACCCAGTGGCTGAACTAATTTTAATTCCCATAAACAGTATGTAAGTGTTCCCTTTTCTCTACAATGTTGCCAACATCTATTATTTTTAACTTTTCACTAATAGCCATTCTAACTGGCTTGAGATAGTATCTCAGTTTAGTTTTAATTTGCATTTCTCTGATGATTAGTAATATTTGAGCACTTTTTCATGTATTTGTTAGTGGATTGTATGTCTTCTTTTGTGAAGTCTCTGTTCATATCCTTTGCCTACTTTTTAATAGGATTGCTTGTTTTTCTCTTGTTGATTCATTTAAGTTCCTTAAAGATTCTGGGTTATTCATTGGATACATAGTTTGCAAATATTTTCTCCCATTCTGTAGGATGTCTGTTTACTTGTTGAGAGTTTATTTTGCTTTGTGGGAGATCTTTAGTTTAATTAAATCTCATTTGTCTCTTTTTGATTTGTTGCATTTGCTTTTAGGATTTTCATCATATATTCTTTGCCTAAGACAATGTCTAGAAGAGTATTTCCTAGACTTTCTTCTATGGTTTTTACAGTTTGACATCATACATTTAAGTTTTTAATCCATATTGAATTAATTTGTGTATATGATGAAAAGTAGGGGGCTATTTTCATTCTTCTGCACATAGCTAGCCAGTTTTCCCAGCACCACTTATTAAATAGGGTGTCCTTTCTCCATTGTTTATTTTTGTCAACTTTGTTGAAGATGAGTCGTTTGTGGGTGTGCAGCTTTATTTCATGGGTTTCTATTCTGTTTCATTGGTCTATGTGTCTATTTTTGAACCAGTACCTTGCTGTTTTGGTCACTGTAGCCTCATAGTATAGTTTGAAGACATGTAATGTGAAGTCTGAAGCTTTGTTCTTTTTGCCTAGGACTGGCTTGGCTATTTTTGGTTCCATATGAATTTTAGAATAGGTTTTGCTAATTCTGTGAAAAGCGATGTTTGCAATTTGATAGAAATAGTGTTGAATCTGTAGATCACTTTGGGCAGTATGGCCATTTTAACAATATGGATTCTATTAAGCCATGAGCATGGAGTGATTTTCCATTATCTGCATCATCAATACATTCTTTAAGCATTCTTTTTTATTTCTCCTTGTCGAGATCCTTCATCTTCTTTATTAGATGTCTCAGTAGGTATTTTATTTTTGTGGACATTGTAAATGGGATTACATTCTTGATGTGGCTGTCAGCTTGAATGTTATTGATGTATAGAAATGCTACTGATTTTTATACATTTCTTTTGTATCCTGAGACTTTGCTGAAGTCATTTACTAGCTCTAGCAGTCTTTTGGTGGAATCTTTAGGGTTTTCCAAGTATAGGATCATATTATTGGTGAAGAGAGATAATCTGACTTATTATTTTACTTGGATGCCTTTTATTTATTTCTCTTGCCTGATTGCTCTGGCTAGGATTTCTAGTACTCTAGTGAATAGGAGTGGTGAGAGTAGACATCTTTATCTTGTTCCAGTTTGTAAGGGAAATGCTTCCAGCTTGTGCTCATTCAGTAGGACTTTGGTTGTAGGTTTGACATAGATGGCTCTTATTATTTTGAGATATATTCCTTGAATGCCTGGTTTTTCAAGGATTATTATCATGAAGGGATTTTGTATTTTACTGAATGCTTTTTATGTATCTATTGAGATTATATAATTTTTGCTTTTTAAATTGTTTATGGGTTGTATCACATTAATTGATTGGCATATGCTTAACCATCCTTGCATCCCAGGAATAAAGCCCACTTGATCATAGTGGATTATCTTTTTGATGTGCTGCTAGATTTTGTCTGCTAGTATTTTGTTGGAGAGTTTTGCATCTTTGTTCATCAGGGATATTGGGCTGTAGGTTTTATTTTTGGTTGTGTCTTTGCCAGATTTTGGTAACAGGATGACACTGGTTTCACAGAATGCATTAGGGAAAAGTCTCTCCTCCTAGATTTTTTTGGAATAGTTCCACTAGGATTGGTACCAGCTCTTTTTGTAGAATTTGACGGATCCATCTATTCCATGGCTTTTTTCTTTTTTGATTAGTAGGGCTTTTTTTTTTTTTTAATTACTATTTCAGTTTTTTACTCCTTATTTGTCTGTTCAGGATTTCTGTTTCTTTCTGGGTCAATCTTGGGAATTTGTGTGTTTGCAGGAATTTATTCATTTCCTCTAGATTTCCTATTTTGTGTGCATAGAGATGCTCATAGCAGTCTCCTCTGAAGATCTTTTCTATATTTGTGAGGTTGGTTGGATGTCACCTTTGTTATCTATGTGCTTATTTGGATCTTCTCTTTTCTTCATTAATCTAGCTAGTGCTCTCTGTATTTGTCTTTTCAAAGAGACAACTTTTCATTTTGTTGATTCTTGTGTGTGTGTGTGTGTGTGTGTGTGTGTGTGTGTGTTTGGGGTCTCAGTTTCATAAAGTTCTGCTCTGATTTTAGTTATTTCTTTACTTCTTCTAGCTTTGGGGTTTTTTTTTTTTTTTGGTCTAGATGCTTTAGGTGTGAGATTAAATTGTTAATTTAAGATCTTTCTATCTTATTGATGTAGGTGTTTAGTGCTATAAACTTTCCCCTTAACACTGCTTTTCCCATATTCCAGAGTTTTTGGTAGGTTCTGTCTGTATTTTCATTTGTTTCAAAGAACTTTTTTATTTCTGCCTTAATTTTATGGTTTTCTCAAAAGTCATTCAGGAGTAAGTTGTTTAATTTCCAAATATTAGTTCCTCTTGGTATTGATTTCTATTTTTATTCCATTGTGCTCTGAGAAGATGTTTGGTGTAATTACGATTTGTTTGATTTTATTGAGACTTGCTCTCTGACCAAGGATGTGGTCAACGTTTGAGTATGTTTCATGTACAGATGAGAAGAATGTATATTTTGGTTTTTTCAGTGTAGTATTCTGTAGATGTTTATTAGGTTCAATTGGTCAGGTATTAATGTCCAGAGTTTCTTTGTTACTTTTCTGCCTTAATTATGTGTTTAATGCTGTCAGTGTGCTCTGAATGTCTCCCATTATTATTGTGTGGCTACCAGAGTCTTTTCTTATGTTTAGAAGTATTTTTTTTTAATCTGGAGGCTCCAATGTGGGATGCATATTTATTTAAAGTCATTTTTTTTGGTTGAACTGAAACTTTTATCAGTATGTAATGTCCTTCTTTGTCCTTTTTTACTGTCATTCGTTTAACGTCTATTTTATCTGATACAAGAATAGCAATTCCTGATCTTTTTGATTCTCCATTTTCCTAATGGATCTTTCTTCACTTTACCTTTTTTTTTTTTTTTTTGACCTAATGGGTGTTTTGACATGTGAGATGGGTCTCTTGTAGATAGCAGAATTATGGGCTCTCTTTTTTTAAATCCCATTTATCACTCTATGTCTTTTAAGGGGGGCATTTAGGCTGCTTACATTCAGTGTTAATTTTGACATGTGAAGTTTTATTCCTGTCATGGTGTTAATTAGTCGCTTTGCAGTCTTGATTGTGTAGTTGCTCTATAGGGTTTGTAGGTATGTGCTTTTCTGGTAACAATTATTCTTTCATTTCCATGCTTAGAACTCACTTAAGCATCTCTTGTGGGGCTGGTCTGCTGTGACAAATATCCTTGCTAGTTGCTTATCTGGAACTTTATTTCTTCTTTGTTTATGAAGCTTAGTTTTGCAGGATATGAAATTCTTAAGTGGCATTTCTTTAAGAATGTTAAAAATAAGCCTTCTTATAAATCTTCTGATTTGTAAGATTTCTGCTGAAAAGTCCACTGTTAGTCTGATGGGTTTCTTTTTAGGTAATATGACATTTTTCTCTAGTTGCCTTTACAATTTTTTGTTTTGTGTTGACTTTGAATAGTCTGATAGCTATGTACGTTGAAGATTGTCATTTTGTATGGTATCTCACAGGAGTTCCCTGGATTTCTTGTATCTACATGCTAACCTCTCTAGCAAGATTGGGGAAATTTTCCTGAATTATATTCTCAAATGCGTTTTCCAAGTTACTTACTTTCTGTTCTTCTCTCTCAGGAATGCCAACACATCATATATTTGGTGGCTTTGCATAACTTGCTATGTCTCAAAGGCTTTATTGATTTTGTTTTAATTCTTTTTTCTTACTTTTGCCTGACTGAGTGGGTTTGAAGAATCAGTCTTCAAGCTCTGAAATTCTTTATCCTTCTTGGTCTAGTCTGTTGTTAAGGCTACAATTGTGTTTTGAAACTCCTATAGTGAATTTTTCAACTCCAGAAGTTCTGTTTAGCTTTTTATTTTATTTTTAACCTATCTATGTCGTCTTTCAAATCTTGGATCATTTTTGTTTTCTTAGTGTTGAATTTCAACTTTTTCTTGGATCTCACCAAGTTTCTTTGGCATCAATATTATGAATTCTATACATGTCATTTAAGACATTACATTCTAGTTAGAATCCATTATTGCTCAGGAGCTAGTGAAATCCTTTGGAGGTGACAAAATACTCTAGCTTTTTGTATTGCCAGCGTTCTCGTGATGATTGCTTCTCATTTGAGAGAGCCGATTCTTCCTTTTTAAAAAATGCTAATGTTTACATGGGGCTTCTTGATTTTTTTTATTTTCCCCTTGGGGGTATGACTGTGATCTATCTTGTCTATGGTCCATTGGGTTTGTTTCTGGAAGCTTTCAGGGTGCCAATGTATGGGTTCCTTGGTTGCAGACAAGCTCACGTAGGGGCTTTCTCTGTGGTTAATTGTTGCAGCGATGTAATTTTGTTTAGTGATGTAGTTCAGGCTGCAGTCCATTAGGTGGCACTTATGAGTAAGAGCCAGCCAATAAGGGCAGGGCAAAGGCAATGGAGAAGCATGAAAAGCACCCTCCCCCAGCGTACATGTACATTCACTTTCAATGGGGTTGGAGTCGCTATAGAAGCCGAAGAAGCAGTTTCTTTCGGCCCACACTCCCCGTGCCCTGTTAAAAGCCACCACTGAGCCTGCAATAGTGCACAGAGGAGGAGGGCAGTGGGTGAGAGATGACAGCCTCTTCACATCTGTTCCTGGGTTATGGTGGTGCCGCCTTCAGCAGCTGGTGCTGAATTTGGATTTCCTTGGATACAAGGGGGGCTTTGGCAGGTTGCACTCCCCTCTCCCTTAGGAGCAGACTATGCTGAGGGTTAGAGCTGGGTTTTTTTAGTGGCAAAAAGTTCCCTGGTTATAGCCTTTGTAGGATGGCTTACCCAAGTGCTGGTGTCAGTAGTGACGTATTAGGCATGTGAGCAGGCTCACTGCCTCCCATGGAGTTGGGGTGGATGTGGTTACTGGAGATGTATCTTGTTCCCTAATGCTGTGTGCTTGTGACAGATTTCCTATTATGTTGTGCTGTTCAATCTCCAGGCCAGTAGGTGGCTTTTATGGGTAAGAACCAGCTACAGCCACTGTGGAAGGGCATATACTTGATCCTTGTCTACTGGGAGAAGCTCTCTGCTGCCTCAGGCAATGGGCTGATCTGTGAGGTGCACAGTATTCTGAGCTCCCTGTTCAGTCCTGGAGGGTAACCAAGATGAGCAGGCCCTCCTAGGAATCCTCCCAATGGTAGGCACAAGTGCCAGGGCTGAGGGAGAATACAGTGGGTGGTTACCAAATGCCTAGAGGTTTGCCTAAGTAAGTATCTGGGAAACCTCCTCAACCCCAAGTTCTCTGCATGGAGAGGAAGGGAGGTCTTAACTCTTAACCAGGTGCTACAAGTGCCTGGAGACCTGCCTGGGAGTAGAGTGGAGAGGGCCCCAGTGCCCGACAGTTACGCATAAGACGGGTAAAGCGGCTAAGACGATCCAGGGAATGCTAGAAGAGTGCATATTGAAGCTAATTTTAATAGTTATGGAGTTTTTTGTTGGGGAAGGCAGGAAATTTCTGGAAATAGTGGTAGTATATACTAAAGACTATTGAATGCATACTTTGGTGAATTTTGAGTTTATTCAAACTTTAATAAATGTAGTGTATCTCAAAAATACTATCAAAGAGAGACATAAATTCTAGTTTTCTTCTCAATAAAAACACTATCAAAAGAGAGAGGTAAATAAATAATTCTAGTTTTCTAACTTCTGCCTTATCACAAGAGCTGTTATGTGACTGACTAGCTATTTCTAAAGATCTTAATTTGTTCTTTATGTACATTAAATATATATATACATACATATATATATGTTTGCTATTCTGTAATTTGCCAAGCTCTTTCCTATTTTATATCTTACTACAAATTTAACGTAAGACAACTTAATGTCAAGGAAATTTCATTGTTATGTGTAACTAATGTACTTTAAGCAGTGGGTAAGGATGTGTATATCCACGTATATTCTAACATACGTGTGTGTAGCAGTATTTTAACTACTTGGCATGTACCTAAAAATATGTATTTGCAACATCATATTTTTACTGTTACTTACTGAATACCTGGTGCTGGCACAACACTGATGGCTCGTCACAATAGAGATCACAATTTATGTTTCTAAATTGTAAATAGACATGGAACACTGTGTTGAGGCCAAGAAACATAAATTGTGATCTCTGTTGTGAAGAGCCTTTCAGCTCATCTGGGAGACAAAACATGGCATGTTTCCTTCTCTCAGCAGCCAACTGAGAGAAGGAAGACCCAGGGCCAAGCCAAGTAGGAGATCAGTAGTGACCATTATGGGCATTCAGGAGAAGAAAAATAAAGGCTCCAGGAGAAGATGGGTCTTTGGATGTAGAAGAGGGAGATATGTGAAAAAAAGAGAAGAGAGCAAAGACTCAGGGGCCAGAGACCATGAGGAGATTGCTTAGCACCTGGCCTCTGTGGAGGTCAAAGCCATTTCATTTTTCTGCAGTCTGCTAGGGTCTGAAAGCATTTATCCTGAGCAAGGATATCTTGTTTCAGAGAGAGGACAACCAAAGTGCTGAGATTTTTATCTGAGGGTTCAGATAAAAATCAAGCTATAATACATTGAAGAGGTTTCCAAAAGAAGGGTGGATTCCCTGGAATATTCCCTTGCCTCCCATGTTCCAGCCAGCTTCTGGTAAGAAAGATCACCAAAAAGAAAATTTAAGTTGTTTTTAAAGCATCAAATTCCAATTGGAGCATGTCCAAACTGCAATACTAAAAAGATAGAGGGCTTTTTTAGCCTGTAGATTTTTCTTTCCAGTGCATTGAGAGAAACTGCAGTTTTAAACAAATTCCAATGAAACTCAATTTAGCAAGCTAAATGATAATTCAGAACAATATATCTGTTAGGATATTTTCTGCTTTCTCAAAAAAGTGGAAGCGTGTACACCAGAGAAGTGAATCTAAATGTGGAAATTAAAAAGTTGTTATTTGTACTTGAGTATAGACGAGTGGCAGTTTTATCTATGTGATAGCTGCAGTACAGAAGCAATTGGTTCAGGAGTCCAAAAACTAAATCAAATGGTTATCACTCTCTATCTGTTTACCACTTTGTCTTTCACATGGCTCAGTTAAGCCAACACAGTACAACCTTCTATGTGTGAAGCATTATTCTGGACACAGAGGGGAAGACAGATGTGGGCAAGGCACAGTTCATAATGTCAAGCTGCTTACTCCACAGATACACATTTTCCACAACTTATTTCATTGAACACTGTCTTGGAAGTTACTCCACAATGAAGAGTTTGATATCTAAATTGGTTGGGAATCCCCTAAATTCCAGAGGTTCCTCTTGAAGACTGACAGTTCTTACTAGCATAATAAAGGCGCCAACACACACATGAGAGAACAGACATGCTTAACTCACAGCTCTCAGTCCATTTCTCCTTTAAGAGCCTATAGCTAGTGACCTACAGTATACACTAAGAAAAGTTAAGATCAGTGCTGTTCAACAAAACTTTCTTCAGTGTTGGAAATGTTTTATGCCTGTGCTATATGATATGGTAGCTACTAGCCACATGCAGCCACAGAGCATTTTAAATGTGGCCAGTATAACTGGGGAACCTCATTTTTAACTTTATTAATTTATATTTAAACAGCCACACATGGCCAATGGCTACCATACTGGGTTGTGCAGCCCTAGATTATTAAATATAAATCTTTGAAGTTCTTTTAATAGAAATTTAAATTGTACAATATTTGTCATGGGGAGAAAAGTAAGACACTTTTGAGAATTTTGAGAGAGTTATCAAAAGTTCAACTGATGCTATTGTTTTTGAAAATTCTAGCAACTGAAAATGCCTCTTCAAAATCTTTGGAAATATTTTACTTTCAAAAAGTGGATCTGTCTCAACACTTGTAAAACTCTTAAAAATAATTGTACTTCCATTGCTCTGGGTAAATTATGTATCCTGGTCTAAGCCTTCAGGCTGTGATGCAGACACCAAGCTACCCTCAGAGATGAGCTTCACATCCAACAGTACAGGGGATCCCTGGACTTACTGTTGGGGAAAGACACTGTTAAATGACTTGACATACAGTAATTCTAAAATATTCATTATCAATGGTTTCTTTCCTCAAAATTTCTATTTTACATTTATTTTGGCTAAAAATATGTCTTTCTCGTTTTTATGCTATGAATAACATTAGCCCAACTAAATATTTGCAGGTTAAATAGAATCAGTGGTGATCCTGAGAAGTCTGTAAAAATGGCAGTTTTTATTTTTTTTATTCCTTTTCTTAGGATGTTTGCCTTTTGATGTCTTCAGAAAGCTTTAGAACACCTCCAAATTTTTCACATATTGACTGACTCATTTTTAACGTTTTCTGCAGACGTCTGGAGCCCCTGACGCCTGCCTCCAAGGGCTTCTCGCTTTTGTAGCTCAAACTTCACTTCCTGCTCATAGAGCATTTGTTTGCCTGCAGTTTGAAAAGGTCCTAGAAAGAGGGTCACACCAAGAGAGAAAAGAGTGGTGTCTCCAACCCTAATAATAGCTAAGCTCCCATCTCTTCCACTAAAAGTGCCTCAGGAAGAGCCAGCCTTATGGCAAAAAAGCTGGGTATTTCTATATGAATCATTTGTCCTGAATAACCTTGAGAGAGGAGCTGCAGACTTTCTCCATTCCATAAATGTATAGAAATTATTATCAATAGAAACTGAAAGAACTGCAGCCTTCAATGACAAAATCCTCTGAAAGACTATGTATTCATTAGACATCATTTGATTTACTTTGTGGTATAGGTAAGTAAGGTCAACTTAACTTCAGAAATAACACTAACCCTTGCTAGGCTGAATCAAAATTCATGGTAGGCAACCACAAATGAAAAGCCTCATTAGCTCTCACCAGGTTTAACTGGTTAGACCCTGGTATTCCTAAGAATAAATAAAATGTTTCATTGCCTTGTAGGCAAACTTGTAGCTCCTGATTGGATCACAAAATGGATCCATATAGGAATTCAGTTAGATATTATTGACAATTGTTAGCAAGGCTTTCTTCATTTTCCTGAACTTAAGAAAAACCATTCTAGGTCAGCTGCATAGTCCAAATGTGCAATACTTTATTTGGCATTTCTCTGTCTATGAAATCTAGGGCTCGGTATTGGTTGCTACCAGTCTTAAAACATTAAGTATGTTGGCCAGATCCCTCAGCAGTCTGCTAAAGGTGTACCGTCGGTGAATTCAACCCAACTTCTTTTATGTTACCCTGTGCTGTGGTCTGAATGTTTCCCAAAAAGTTTCTTTCTTACCCTCCAAGGTGTTGGTATTAAAAGGTAGGATCTTTGGGGAGCTATCAGATTATGAAGGCAGAGCCCTCATCAATAGGATTATGGCCCTAAAAGAAGCCCAAGAAAGCTTGTTTGGGCCCTCCACCAGGTGAGGACACAGCTCGAAGGCACAATCTATGAACCAGACATCAAGCCTTCTCTAGACAACAAATCTGCCAGTGCCTTTATCTTGGACTTTCTAGCCTCCAAAATTGGGAGAAAAAAAATTGTGTTGTCTATCAGCTACCTAATTTATAGTATTTTGAAGTCCAATGGACCAGTGTCTTTGACCATGATTCACAGTACAAAACATCACAATCCCAAACTTCCACACAAATAAAAAAAAGTTTCATGAAAAAAATATTTTACTTAAATGTGAGTCACTGATATTTGCTATGCTATTATTTCATACCATATTTTACTTTTAAATGCTTGTCTCTACTCACACAATTGATTTCAAATTCACTAATGTGTTGGGATCTGTAGCTTGTAAAATACTGTAGTATTTTTAAGTCTATGTATACAATCTGGGTTTGAGGTATAGGTGTAAATTAAAAATCAGTATATAGGTAGTAAGTGGACAAAATGGTCTAGGGAGAAACTATAAAGTGAGAAGAAGAGAAGGCCAGCAGTGTAGTTCTGAGATAGATACGGGAAATGGCATGGAGGAAGCTCACGCCAGAGGGGAGTGTGCTATCGAAGGCAATTGAAGAGACCGTTTTGACAAAGAAGGAATAATGTTCAATGCTGCTAGGTGGCCAAAATAATCAATGCAGTTTCCATTAGATTAAGGATGCCTAAATCACTGGTCACCTTGGTGAAAGGATTGTCAGGGTGTAAACGGGAAATATTACATTTCTGTAGGTAGACAAAAGAGTAGAAAGTGAGGAAATAGGAATAGAGATAGATAGATAGAAGATTCCTTCAGGAAACCTGTCTCTGAAATAAAGGATTTATATCAGTAGTATCTGGAGAAGAAAGTAAGTGGTAGGATGGAAACAGTGTACTGTACCTTCTCTTATTTCTCATAAAACTCTTTATTTCAAGGTCGGGACAGTTACCTGGGGCTAACTTTAGGATTACAGGATTAAATGGATGAATCCACATTTGCATGATGCGATCTCTCTTGTGTGGTTGTGTGGCCTTTCACTGTGTGTTTGTGTATGAACACACACATACATATATATACACACATATGCATTATCTTTGTATTAATATAGAAACTATATATATATATATGTAGATGACCTATCTATCTCCTCTACTCTGAATAGAACATATTTAGAAGAGCGCATCAGCAAAGTTTCTAGGTTGATCCATATGTAGATAGCCTAGAATATCCGTAGGATACCCCTAGCTATCGCAGAACACCAGAGCTTTTGCTGGAGAATGCCCTAGTATAAGACACCTGATATCATCCAGGGCTGCCAGTCTTCCTTCTAGTATGAATCAAAGTGTAGGCTGTAGATTTAATTTCTTTCAGTGGCAGAAAAGTTATTCAAAGCTTTATTAGAACATACCTTGGGTTTCAGCTTCTGGAGGTACAGAGTAAGAAAGTAGTTATATTTCAGTTTCTATATCAGTCCAGTTATCAACTATGTCAAGACACATAATTGCTCCATATTTGAATTACTGCCAGTGATTAGCAGTAACCTACAATCTCCTTGACATTTCTGTCAAATATGTGCTACGGTTTCTAAACAAAACCTACCAACCTTAAGAAAGATAGGTCAAGGAAATTTTATAATTTCCTTGTGAAAAGATTAGGTCCCAGTGAAAAGATTATTTGTTTTAGAATCCAGCAGCCAGTCGGGCAGAGTATGTATGTTAAACTCCTTTCTCCCATTGGCCTTTGGTTAAAGATAGTGTTTCATTTATAAAATACTTTGGGCTTAATGGAGAACTATACTGATTATAAACTAAAAGTTGTTATAAATCCTGATCTTCATTTTACATTGCTTAATTAATAGTGTGAGGGATTTAAGAGACCCAGGTGGTTGTTGCTATTGAAAGTAAACTCTGGCCATTTCCTAATTCCTTCTTTTCTGATTTTTCTCAAAATATTCACACTTCTTTTTATATGGAAAGGGATTTTATACACAAAAAAGGCACCATGTCAGACAAAGGGTCTGGTGCCTCAGCTTCTCAGCTTTTCCTAGAAATCTAAGATTGTTTTTTTCTTAGGATTAGGAAGCCAAAAGTGTCACATGGTCAAAAAATGCTTCCACACTTGATCTTAGCCAAAAGGCTGAGAGACGATACATACACACCATGGAATAGTATACAGCCATAAAAAAAGGATGAGTTCATTTCCTTTGCAAGGACATGGATAACCTGGAAACCATCATTCTCAGCAAACTGACACAGGATCAGAAGACTAAACACCACATGTTCTCACTCACAGGTGGGAGTCAAACAATGAGAACACATGGACACAGGGAGGGGAACATCACATACCAGGATCTGTTGGCAGAGGGGGATTAGAAAAGGGATAGCATTAAGAGAAATATCAATATAGATGATGGGTTGATGGGTGCAGCAAACCACCATGGTATGTGTATACCTATGTAACAAACCTGCACATTCTGCACACGTATCCCAGAATTTAAAGTATAATAATGATAAAACAGATATTAAAAATGCTTCCATCTACTGGTCAAACTCAGGAATACACTAACGTTCCCCTGCCTGATATGGCTAGTTGAGGATGCAAAACAACCCAACGTGAGCGGAGCTTGGCCATGGAGCTCAGAAACTCAAAATAGTGGTTTTTTGCTAATGGTGAAGGTACGTTCCAATCAACAAGCAGGCTATTCAGAGAGATCAAAGGAGGAACGGGGTAAGATTAGAACTCAGATTCCCCAAGGTTCTGTTCTCGTATTCTCTCACGGCCTTGAACTGGTAAATGGAATGGTTCAAGAGGTCAACTGACCCTTTTCTTAAGGTCCCCTAGTTGGGTCAGTAGTCACTTTAATTCATTCCCATGGGTGAAAATACGTGATTGTTTCCCTTTCTGACAGTCACAGGGGGTTGACTTGCCATGGTGAGCAGTTGCCAGATAGGACAATGGAATTTGTCTCATTCCTGTGATGACTTTAGATATGAAATGCCAGGCTGCTTGGCCTAGGGGAAGGTGCTGTAAGTTGCAGGCACCAAAGCCAACTCTCCCATCCCCCTCTGCTCCCTTTGACTGTCTCCCTCCTGGGTTGTGATCTGGTTGAATTAATTCACAGCTGCCAGTTAAGAGGACTTTATCTGCATTGTTAGCATTCCTTCTAACCTGCAGCCTCTGTTCATTTAATGATTATCTGATGGCGAGTGATATTAAGCAAAGAGGAATGTTCAAATCATGCTGGCTTTGGCAAGTGGGAACTAAACAGAATTTCAGTTTAGGAGGAAAGTATTTGCTCACTAACATGAAATTTTTGTTAGTAGGATTGTGGAATTGAAGGGAAAATTCCAGAAAAGTATTCTGGCAAAGGGGACTTGAACGAATAGTTCTCTATGTACTTTAGCCAAAAGATGAGAAAAAAGCAACAAGGCAAGCAAAGAGTAGGTAATATAGGAATAAACTTCTCATAACCATTTTTGGCCATTTTAGGCAAATATTAACTACTTCGTCTCATCATTAAACCAGTTATATAATGTATTTGCATTAAACTAATAATAGCAAGAGCTATTAAGAGTATTTAGAAGTCTCAACTTTCAAAGAGGAATTTTCTTAAAGGACATATTTTTAAAACAGATTTCTTGAATTCATAGCTTTCTCTCCAGAATCTCTGACAGATGAGAGAGCCTCTGAAAGAAGGAAAGGAACAAAGCTTATAAAGATAATTTATCAATCTAGCAAATGCAGTTGTTATGACTGCAGCTGACTTTCTTCAAAATGACATATTGCATAAGCACACAGACTCCAATGCATCCTTTTTTGCTGAGGGTCTACAGCAGGCTCACAGGCAGTAATACGCAAGACAAATAAGAAACTCAGGGGGGCCAATGAAATTTCCAAGGGCAAAACTCCTAAGCTTCCTTCGGAGAGAGAGGTCAATTTCACAATAACTCAAAATATATCTATATCACACTAAGCTGACAGGCATTTGTACTTTATGGGCATCTAACTATGGAAAGGCTTAAGTTTCCCTACCTTGAATACATTTCCAACATACTTGCAATATACTGACCATGATAATTCATGACCATTTTAAAATAAATCTAATCTATATAACTAAAAAATTATAGTGGTTCTTTCAGTGCCTTATGAAAAATGTGAAAGGGACAAGGCTAAGTTAGTGCTTTTTTCTTTGAAGGCAGATAGAACTTGAGAAGTCAATTACTACCAAGGAGAGTGAAAGCCTAGAGACGAATGAAAGGATTCAGTACCCAATAGCCTTCCTTGATGCCTCACTGAGCACTAGTGTGTCGGTGGGCTGGCCTGAGCCGTCAGTGTCACTTGAACAAGAGAAAAACTCTCATAATCGGATAGTAAGAGGGGAAAACCTTGGCCATGGCTGCCAGTTTTACTACTGAGGATGCCCCTCTTTTTCCCTGTGTTTCTGCCTGCCTGGGACCTCTCTGCATGTTTCTTCAATTGCTCTCCCTATTATGTTCTTTTTTGGTTCATGCCTTCTATCTTGTCAGAGTTGTAAAGACGTTCTGATGAAGACATGCTCACCGATTGAGAAAAGTCACGCCCAGCTCTGCGGAACAGGGAGAACTGAGCTGCAGGGCAGGGCTGGCTGGCAAGCCAGATGTCACAGAGATGGGGCTGGAGAAGCTGAGCACTCCATCAGCCGCTGGAACCTTTGCTTTCTAACTACAGACTTTTAGATCAGAAACGTCTCTCAAATGTGGTGTCAGACAAGTGAGAGGCCACGTCAGGGACACCTTTGGCAGCACCTTTACATGAGATTGGATTTGCTTATTTACCTATCTCGGAGCCCTCTGGATTGGGGCCTCCTTTATGGCAGAGAAGCAGGGAACTTGTTCTGTTTGGTTTAAGGCCCCCATTTGCCAGGGAAGCAAGAAATCCAATATCTGTCACAGTTCACAACTTGGCCCTTCATTCCCAGGGCTGCCTTGAAATTTAAGGGCTTAAATAGTGCTCTGAAAATAGAGAAGGTGCTCCTAGCCCTCCAAACAAGATGATTGCCATGTAAACGGTCTTTGTCTAACTTGGTCTATTTAGAGTGGGTATGTTCATTTGATGAGGTCTCATAGTGTACAGATTAAGAGGACGGCTTCTGTGGCCAAATGAACCAAGCATGAAATCGACACTTTCTAGCTGTGTGGGAAAATTCCCCAGCCTCTCTGTGCTTCCGTTTCCTCTTGTACAAAACAATACACACCTCACAAGGCTGTTGTGTAGATTAACAGTGTTAAAACATGCACAAAAATTAGAACAGTGTTCAGAACACTGTAAGAGCTCTGTCAGTGTCACTGCCTGCCTCTGGCTTTTTGAGCATCTTTAGTTGGGCTCTGAAAGCTGCTCCTCCTGGTGTTACCCTCCTGGCTTCCATGTGCTATTCCTTGGGAACCCCTGCCACTCCTCAAAGCACTGATATGTACACCATAGTTCTTAGGAATAGGAAAAATTACCAATCATGGTACATGCTATAGCTGATGGCCACCTTCCTATTCACTCCCCTAAAGTACACAGCTCTCTCATATTCAACAAACACACACACCATCACTTTTTCTTCTGGGAAGGCCAGTATTGCCTCTCTACTCTCAGTAGCAGCCTCTGTCATTTGTCCTTTATTTGTCAAACAAAAGCCTATTTATTTATTTGTTGGAGGTGGGGGATCGTCTTCAGGAAACCTTGCATCACCATATTTATTAACGATTACAGAGCCCAAATGCAAATAAAGCTTCTCAGAGTAGGAGAAGAGAAAACACTACTCTTCCTTCTGAGTCTTCTATGGTAGTGAAGGAAATTACAGATTCAGATGACAATACTTTGCTCCAGTATGTTTGTGTTTATTATCTGTCTCTCCCACTAGATTGTAAGCTCGGTAAAGTCAATGAATTTAGCTGCAGAACTTCTTCTGCATTCCACATTTATTAAGTTAACTTAAATAAATGAATGATTAAACAAATGTGAATAGGGAAGAAGCTGACTTGATTGTGATGGATAAGGTTTTTCATGTGCTGTTGGATTCGGTTGCTCAGTATTTCATTGAAGATTTTTGCATCAACGTTCATCATGGATACCGGCCTACAATTTTATTTTTTAGTGGAGTCTCTCCTAGGTTTAGGTGACAGGATGATGTTGATCTCATAAAATGAGTTAGAGAGGATTCCCTCTTTTGTATTGTTTGGAATAGTTTCAGAAGGAATGGTACAAGCTCCTATTTATACCTCTGGTAGAATTCAGCTGTGAACCCCTCTGATCCTGGACTTTTTTTGGTTGGTAGGCTATTAATTGCTGCCTCAATTACAGAGCTTATTATTCATCTATTCAGGGATCCAACTTCTTCCTGGTTTAGTCTTAGGAGGGTGTAAGTGTCCAGGAATTTATCCATTTCATCTAAATTTACTGGTTTATTTGCATAGAGGTGTTTGTAGTCATCTCTGATGGTAGTTTATATTTCTGTTGGATCAGTGGTGATTTCCCCTTTATCAGTTTTTATTGCATCTATTCTGTTCTTCTCTCTTTTCTTTTTTATTAGTCTGGGTAGCTATTTATTTATTTTGTTGATCTTTTGAAAAAACCAGCTTCTGGATGCAAGGCTGGTTCAACATACGCAAATCTGTAAACGTCATCCATCACATAAACAGAAGCAAAGACAAAAACCACATTATCTTAATAGGTGCAGAGAAGGCCTTTGACAAAATTCCACAGCCCTTTATGCTAAAAACTCTCAATAAATTAAGTATTGTTGGAACATATCTCAAAATAATAAGAGCTACTTATGACAAATCAATAGCTATTACTGAATGGCCAAAAATTGGAAGCATTCCCTTTGAAAACTGGCACAAGACAAGGATGCCCTCTCACATCACTTCTATTCAACATAGTATTGGAAGTTCTGGTCAGGGCAATCAGGCAAGAAAACGAAATAAAGCGTATTGAATTAGGAAAAGAGGAAGTCAAATTGTCTGTATTTGCAAATGACATGATTGTATATTTAGAAGACACCATCGTCTCAGCCCCAAATCTCCTTAAGCTGATGAGCAACTTCAGCAAAGTCTCAGGACACAAAATCAATGTGCAGAAATCACAAGCATTCCTATACACCAGTAACAGACAAACAGAGAGCCAAATCATGAGTGAACTTCCATTCACAATTTCTACAAAGAGAATAAAATACCTAGGAATACAACTAACAAGGGATGTGAAGGACCTCTTCAAGGAGAACTACAAACCACTACTCAATGAAATAAGAGAAGACACAGATGAAAAACATTCCATGCTCATGGTTAGGAAGAATCAATATCGTGAAAATGGCCATACTGCCCAAAGTAATTTATAGATTCAATGCTATTCCCATCAAGCTACCATTGACTTTCCTCACAGAATTGGAAAAAACTACCTTAAACTTCAAATGGAACCCAAAAGGAGCCTGAATAGCCAAGACAATCCTAAGCAAAAAAAAAAAAAGCTGGAGGCATCACTCTACCTCACTTCAAACTATACTACAAGACTACAGAAACCAAACAGCATGGTACTGGTAACAAAACAGAGACATAGACCAATGGAACAGAACAGAGGCCTCAAAAATAATGTCACACATCCACAACCATCTGATCTTTGACAAACCTGAGAAAAACAAGCAATGGGGAAAGGATTCCCTGTTTGATAAATGGTGTTGGGAAAACTGTCTAGATATATGCAGAAAGCTGAAACTGGATCCCTTCCTTGCACCTTATTAAAAAAAAACTCCAGATGGATTAAATATTTAAACATAAGACCTACCACCATAAAAACCCTAAAAGAAAACCAAGGCAATACCATTCAGGACATAGGCATGGGCAAGGACTTCATAACTAAAACACCAAAGCAATAGCAACAAAAGCCAAAATAGACAAATTGGATCTGATTAAACTTAAGAGCCTCTGCACAGCAAACAAAACTATCATTAGCGTGAATTGGCAACCAACAGAATAGGAAAAATTTTTTGCACTCTACCCATCTGACAAAGGGCTAATATCCAGAATCTACAAAGAACTTAAACAAATTTACAAGAAATAAACAACCCCATCGAAAAAGTGGACAAAGGATATGAACAGACACTTTTCAAAAGAAGACATTTATGTGGCCAACAAACATATGAAAAAATGCTCGTCGTCACTGGTCATTAGAGGAATGCAAATCAAAACCACAAAAGTCCTGGAGATTTAAAATGGTGATCATTAAAAAAAAAATCAGGAGACCACAGATAATGGAGAGGATGTGGAGAAATAGGAATGCTTTTACACTGTTGGTAGGAGTGTATATTAGTTCAACCATTGTGGAAGACAGTGTGGCTATTCCTCAAGTTCTAGAAATCGATATACCATTTGACCCAGCAATCCCATTACTGGGTGTATACCCAAAGGATTATAAATTGTTCTATTATAAAGACACATGCATATATATGTTTGGTATGGCACTGTTTACAATAGCTAAGATTTGGAACCAACCAAAATGCCCATCAATGATAGGCTGGATAAAGAAAACGTGGCATATATACAGCATGGAATACTATGCAGTCATAAAAAAGGATGAGTTCATGTCCTTTGCAGGGACATGGATGAAGCTGGAAACTATCATTCTCAGCAAACTGACACAACAGCAGAAACCAAAACACCGTATGTTCTCACTCATAAGTGGGTGTTGATCAATGAGAACACATGGACACAGGGAGGGGAGCATCACACACTGGGGGCCTGTTGAGGGATGGAGGGGGCTAGGGGAGGAATATCAGGGGTGGGGGGATTGGAGAAGGCTAACTTTAGGAGAAGTACCTAACGTAGATGATGGGGGGGATGAATGCAGCAAACCACAATGGCATGTGTACACCTATGTAACAAATCTTCATGTTCTGCACATGTGCCCCAGAACTTAAAGTATAATTTAAATATATATATAAAACAACTAGAAAATAAAAATAAATAAATTTCAATAGGGATTTTACTTACTAATCATGAAAGTTTATTTTTTATGTTCTCACCCTTTCCTTTGGAACACATACATAGGCAAAGGTTTGCTGGTCAGTGTTTAATAACCAGCTCTTCATGGAGATGGGAAATTCCTGATCTATAGAACTTGGCAATTTCTTTGGTGTAAATATTTCTGTTATAGGTGATTTCAAATGAGTAGCTCACAAAATTCCTAGAGATTTAATATTTGGCTCTTACATGCAGTTACAGAATATCTCCAGAATACCACTAAGAATAGGTATTAAATATTTTATAAGGAAGATGAAGTATTCTTTAAAATGAATTGAAACTGTATACAATTTCAACGCCTATTCTTCTTCCTAATTATATGACTACATATATACACAAATAAATGAGTAGGTGTGCAGAAACAAGTAAACGTAGCAAGCCTGAGACTGATATCCACCAAAAAAAGAAAAAAAAGCTTACAAGGTTGGCCCGTGACTGGCTTTGGGGAACTTGCATTCTAGAAGGGCCCCCACTAGTCCCAAAACTCTACCTGGAATCTCTTCTCTATATTCTCACAGCATATTGATATACTTTTATTATGGAACTTAATATATTACATTATTTCCAGGTCCCCATTGTCTCCCCCAACTCCAGGACAATGAGCTTCCCAAGGGCAGGAGCCATTGTTGTTCTTTTGGTGACTGCAGTGGGAAATACAATGCCCAGCACTTACTAGGGCATTGGGTTCTCTAAACAGATTGTATTGCATGGCGCAGAGACACCTTAGGTCAGGAGAAGGATTGACTATGGGGTGAAAAATAAAAGACTATTTAGATGGAGGGCCAATTCTGAAGCTTTGTTGACAGTGAAGACAGAAACATATATCCCTGTCCCTTCTCCTGCCTCTTATCCACACTGTGTTTTGGTGAATGGCTTATGGGACATCTATGTGCTCTTTCCTCATTGTGTAGGCAGTGTCTACTGTGCTATGGATATCTCAAGGGCCTCCAATATGCTTGATCCCATAGTACCCCAGGTGGCTGCTCAACTTTCCCAATTCCCATTGTATGCAAGGCAGCAGAGCAGAAAGGTTGAAGCAGAAGCAGCACTAATTAAAGGTCACTGGAGAAAGGGTTCCTGCATTAGGAGATGACTTCAAAGAATCAACAGGGAAGACACGAAGACTGTAATTCTATGAAATTCCAGACTTCCCCTTGTTGGTTTATTGTTTTCCCATATGTCATTAAAACTGGTTTCAACACTTTTTGGTAACCTCGAATTTGAAGGCTTGTCTTCCATTTTCAATCACTCAGGCATGCTTAGCATTTTAGTCGCAGACTGAAGGAATGCAGGTCACCCAAACAGGACAGATGGCTGGAACAATTTGAAATCATGCCAAGTCTTTTTCTTCCTCTCTCTTAGCTTATGTACAGAAATGTGGGAAGCTTATTCACTTCTAGTAAGAATCGTTAAAAGCAAGGATGAGAGAAATGAAGCACTCAGAGAGATGATTAACATAAAATGGTATCAAAACAATGACTTACTCATTGCATTTTTTCATTTCTCAATGATGAAAAGCCACTTCCATTCCTCTAGCTTTGGAGTGGAGATAATATAAGCTCAATTGAATTCAGTGAGAGAAAGTTTTATGACCTTTATTTTGTTGGCCCAAGTTAACAGCAATGTCGGAAGAGAATGCCAGGAAATTTCTGTTGAGACTAATCTACAGAAGAAACTTCTAACAGGGAATGATAGTTTTGCATTTTCTTTATTGAATTCATCTCTTGGACATAAACATACTGTCTATTAACCTATTTACATGCTTAATTAAACACATTTTCTGTCAGATTAAAATGAGAACAGGAAACTACCTCTCTTTTTTTTTTTTTTTTTTTTGATGCAGAGTTTTGCTCTTATTGCCCAGGCTGGAGTGCAGTGGCATGATGATCTCTGCTCACTGCAGCCTTTGCCTCCCAGGTTCAAGTGATTCTCCGCCTCAGCCTCCTGAGTAGCTGGGACTACAGTCACGTGCCACCATGCCTGGCCAATTTTTTTGTATTTTTAGTAGGACAAGATTTCACCATGTTAGCCAGGATGGTCTTGATCTCCTGACCTTGTGATTCACCCACCTTGGACCCCCAAAGTGCTGGGATTACAGGCATGCGCCACCATGCCTGGCCAAAACTACCTATCAATGGATTATGTGGAGTGTCCACCATGTGCCAGAACCTGCACTAGAAACTCTGGGTACACAGTGGTTAACAGAACAGACATGGTCCTTGCCCTTGTGAAGCTTACAGTTTTGTGGGAGAGATAAAATAAACAATAAAACAATCAAATGAATATTTACTCACTAACTATGATGTACAATGAAGGCAGTATGTGCCAGGAAGGTGAACTTATATTAGGTGATGAGAGAAGACCTCTCTGAAGAAGGTATATTTAATCTGAGGCCTTAAGAATAAGGAAGTCAGCTAGGAATAGTAGGTGTCTATTTGTGGGAATAAACAAGGATGGAGACGTGTTCACAGGCAGAGGGAACAGCATGTATGTGGGTTTTAGGCAACAAAGATCTCACAGAGATGTGGAACTGAAAGACCATCAATACGGTTGGAGCATACTGAAGAAGGGGAGAATAGTATAGGACATCCACTAGAGTAGCTAACCTGGTCCCATCAGTACAATAGGGTTCAATACATTTTTTTATGAAAATGAATGAAGTTCCTAAAAAAAATTAAGGAGGTTACCTTGTGCCCCAAGTTATGATCTCATCCCCAGTCATTCTAACATCTCTTCCAAGAATAGAAACTAATGAGGAGAGGGCACAAAGCCTCCTGGGATAAACATAGACTAATGTGGACACTGAGTTTTATGCAACAGAAATAAAATACTGCCAGTGACTTGTGAATTTGCCTATTGGATTCAGAAGCTTAATTCAACGGAGTTCATTAGGACAGATTGGTTGGTGATAGTTGGTTAGCATGGAGTTAGAGTGTTTAGCCAAGAACTATAAAAATCTTAACATTCTTTTTGCTATGGCCTCATCAATATCTGTGTCCCTCAGCCTAAAGCTGAAGCAAATGAGGTTGATGGGGTGGAAAAAATTATTTTGCACTCTATCAATGTGGACCTAAATCACTGATATTTTCCTGCCATGTAAACTTTAAGCCAGGAAAAATGAATCCAACTCATTATCACTGTCACCAGTGTATCCAGATTGTATTTCAGCCAGACACAAATTGAAGAATGGGTAGACTACCAAGAAAACAAGTAGCACAGGGTATAGAGCCACCATTCAGTTTCAAATGAAATTCATATTGAGATAAAGGAAAATAACTGAGCCAAGTTCTCAACTTATTTCCAATTCTCCCAGACTGAAAGTACTCCAGTCAAGAATATATAACCAGCAAAAAAAATTCATTAACAGATTCTTTACCGCCTTGAGCATGCTTTTATCATCCTGGAGATTTACTTGGATGAGTTGACTCAATATAAATTAGAAACATATGGATTAAATGTTTCAAAATCTTCAGATGTGATGGAGATTTTGACAAGCTAAAAGACCACTGAAAGGTATTTGGTAATGTTTTTGTAATCCAAGAACCACCAGGTTGGCCCATCTCTAAAAATGAAGCTATGACCTTGTGAACATTATAATAGTTCTCATAATTTTATGCTTCACAAAAGATGTCCTATCATCACTGTTTCTAATAGATAATTATTTAGGTGTAAGACTGAACATGCAGATGTAAAAATGGTGGAAGGGAGTCTGACAGAGGAATACTTTTCTAACAGAATACCCTAAGAGTCCATGGATAATGGGAAATGTAGAAGTCAGTTAGTGTCATTCCTGACAGGGCTCTCAGCAAAACCAGCATTTACTCTAGTCAGTTTAAACAGAAAAGGACCTTGCCGAAGGAATTACGATGCTCACCAGTTTTCTCAGAGAGCCAGAGAACCAAAGTAGGGGATACACAGCTAGGAATGGCACCCAAACCACACATCAAGGGCTGCTACAGCCCAGACCTTCCAGATTGCAGTGAAAATCCTGGTTACCACAAGACACAAGACTTTTCATTCTTGGCATCAAAAGGCAAGCACTTCTTCTGCCTCATTTACTGAAAGACAGACTCTGCATACTCTCTTTTCACATGAATCAATTACAATAGACTTCCATGAATGTATCTGATTGGCAGAACTCAATTTACTGCATCCCTTTTAGAAGGGAACGTAGGGAAGAGAGTCTGGCTCTTCCTGGAGAGGAGGAATACACAAGGTGGAAATTTCTCCATTAATAGCAATGTTTTTCCTAAGATGCTGGATGGCCACAACAAGGAGAATACTCTACAATTTACATTTTGTAATAATACAAGATTATAAATCATACTTCACAATCTTGTTTTGCTATGCAACTAATGATACAGTTATTTAATATATGCTTATATTTTTCTTCCTATTTTTTTTAAATCATATTAGAGACTCTCATTTAACAGTCCAACACATTTCCTATGTGAAACCCAGGTGAAAATCAGAAATTAAGCACTCCTAAAAACGGGAGGATATGGAGGTAAGCATACCTGAAACAGCATGTATATGGTTTACATGAGTGTATTTTAGGCATTCTACTCAGAACCCATTGATGCTTTTTCTTTTGAGAATTTATTCTGTGTCATGCTCCCTCACTAGGAGCAATGTTTCAAGAATATTTAAACTACCATATACCTTTCACATAGATTAATCTCTCTTGCTTCAGAGTCCAGGCCAGTTGTTTTTTAGAATGTCCCACATTTTGAAATTATATGGTTTGTTTCATCATGACTAGCTTTAGAATAAATACATTTGGAAGAAATGTTACTTGATGATTTAGTCTCAGCTATTTCTAAAATAAGGCAAATAATGTCAATTCGTGTAAAATAACCAGTAATATTAAGTTAAAATATTTGGTAAGTTGGTAGACCTGAAATTTCTTCCTGGAGTGGAGCCAAGATAGCTGAATAGAGGCAGCTCCACTCTGCAGCTCCCACAAAGAAGGACAAAAACTGAGTGAACTCTGCATCTTCAATTGAGGTACCAAAGTTATTTTATTGGGACTGTCTAGGTGGTTGGCATGACCCACTAAGAGCAAGCAAAAAAAGGGTGGAGCAAGACCCTACCTGGGGGCTGCATGCAGCAAAGGGAACTCCCTCCCCTAGCCAAGGGAGACAGAGAGTTAGGGATTGTGCTTCCCCTCCCTGAAAACCAGGGCTTTCCCAGGGAACCTTGCAGCCTGTAGATTAGGAGGTCCCCTCCTGAGCCCATGCTACCAGAGCCTTGGGTCCCAAGCACAAGGCTGTGGAGAATCATGGTGGCTGCTCAGGTGGGCTGTTCCAGTGGATGGCCACTTTGAGCAGGCACTGACACAGGAATATTTGCATATTCTGGCTCTGGGAATTCCCATGAGTCAGGAGATCCATCCACTCTCGTGGGGAGGGGGATGAAGCCAGGGAGACAATAGGCATCACTCCCATGGAACTCTACAAGCTAAGACCCACTGGATTAGCATCACTGTCCACCAGTGCAGTGGGCTAGAAATGGCGTAAGAAGACCAGGTTCCCAAGGGGATAGGCAGCTGCCATCATTGCCGCTCCAGTCACCACTTTCCCTGGCCACCAGCCCCAGCCAGAAGGGGCAGGACCTGGATCCACTCCTCCTTGCTGAGTGGGGCCTCCCTGTGGGAATCTCAGCATCTCCAGCTAGGGGCTTATGGACAGAACACTGATAACCACAAGAGAAGATCCTAGGAGGAGGAGTGGCTGTAATATCCTGGATCAGTAATCTTAGTCTTTTCTGCCTCCCAGCTCTGGAGAGTCAGGGCAGCCCAGATGAGGGCGATTCCCCATAGCACAGTACACCTGCCCTCCCGAGGGGCAGACAGACTGGTTATTTAAGCAGGTTTCTGACCCTGCTGCTCCTGACTGAGACCTCCCAACAGGAATCTCCAGATACTTCATACAGGAATATTCTAGCCAGCATCAGGGCAGTGTCCCTCTGGTATAGGGCTCCCAGAGGAAGGAGCAGGCTGCCATCTTTGCTGGTCTACAGCCTCAACTGGTGATATCTCCAGGAAGGGGAGAGACCCAAGTGAATAGGGACAGGAGTGGACTCCGAGCAAACCACAGCAGTCCCACAGAAGAGGGTCCTGACTGCTAAAAGAAAAACACACAGAAAGCAACAGCATAAATGAAAAAGATGCCACAAAACCCCATCCAAAAGTCAGCACCCTCAAAGATCAAAGGTAGATAAACCTATGAAGATGAGGAAGAATCAATGTAAAAACACAAGAATACTAATAACTCAGCAAGAGTGCCTCCTCTTCTTCAAAAAAATCACAACACATCTCTAGCAAGGGCAGAGATCTGGGCTGAGGCTGAGATGGATGAATTGACAGGAGTAGGCTTCAGAAGATGGGTGATAATGAACTTGGCTGAGCAAAAGGGTTATGTTCTAACTCATTGCAAATAAGCAAAGAACCACGATAAAACATTATAGGAGCTGTTAACTAAAATTATCAGTTTAGAGAGTAATATAAATGATCTAATGCAGCTGAAAAACAACATGAGAAATTTATTTGGCTACTGATACTTTGGTTTGCATTATAAAACTCTCATGTTGTGTTAATATACATGCACTCAAGACAGGAGCACCCAGATTCATAAAACAAGTCCTTAGAGACCTACAAAGAGATTTAGACTCCCACACAATAACACTGGGAGACTTTTAATATTCCACTGTCAATATTACACAGATCATTGAGACACAAAATTAACAAAGATATTCAGGACTTGAACTCAGCTCTAGATCAAGTGGACTTAACCGATATCTATAGATCTTTCTACACCAAAACAACAGAATACACAGTCTTCTTGGTGCCACAAGGCACTTACTCTAAAACTGATCACATAATTGGAGGCAAATCACTCCTCAGCAAATGGAAAACAACTGAAATAATAATAGTCTCTGAGACCACAGTGCAATCAAATTAGGACTCAAAAGTAAGAAACTCAAAACCACACAACTACATGGAAATTAAACAATCTGCTCCTAAATGACTCCTGAGTAATAATGAAATCAAATCAAAAATCAAGAAGTTTTTTTAAACCAATGAAAACAGAGACAGTGTATCAGAATCCCTGGGAGACCCCTAAGGCAGTGTTAAGAGCGAATTTATACCACTGAATGTCCACATCAAAAACCTAGAAAGATTTCAAATTGATACACACAATATCATGACTAAAAGAACTAGACTATCAACAGCAAACAAACCCCAAAGCTAGCAGAAAACAAGAAATAACCAAGATCAGAGTGGAACTGAAGGAGATAGAGAAACAAAAACCCTTCAAAACATCAATGACAAAATTAATAAAAATAGACCACTAGCTAGACCAATAAAGAAGAAAAGAGAGAAGAACCAAATAGACACTATAAAAAATGATAAAGGGGATATCACCACTGACTTCACAGAAATACGAACAACCATCAAAAAATACCATGCAAATAAATTATAAAGTCTAGTAGAAATAGATAAATTCTATTTATGGACACATACACGCTCCAAAGACTGAACCAGGAAGAAGTTGAATCCCTAAATAGACCAGTAACAAGTTCTAAAATTGAGGCAGTTATAGCCTACCAACCAAAGAAAAGCCCAGAACCAGATGGATTTACAGCTGAATTCTACCAGATGTAGAAAGAGGGCTGATACTATTTCTTCTGAAACTATTTCAAACACCTGAAAAGGAGGAACTCCTTCCTAAACTCATTCTATGAGACTGACATCATCCTGATACCAAAACCTGGCAGAGATACAACAAAAAAGACTTCACGCCCATATCACTGACAAATATCCATGTAAAAACTCTCAGTAGAAAACTGGCAAACTGAATCCAGCAGCACATCAAAAAGCTTATCCACCATGATTAAGTTGGCTTCATTCCCAGGATGCAAGCCTGGTTTAACATATGCAAATCAATGTAATTGTAATTCATCACATAAACAAATCTAAAGACAAAAACCACATGATTTTCTCAATACATGCAGAAAAGGCCTTCAAGAAAATTCAAGATCCCCTTCATGTTAAAAACTCTCAATAAACTAGGTATTGAAGGAACATACCTCAAAATAGTAAGACCCATTTATGACAAACTCCCAGCCAATATCATACTGAATAGGTAGAGGCTGGAAGCATTCTCCTTGAAAACTGGCACAAGAAAAGGATACCCTCTCTCACAACTCCTGTTCAACATAGTATTGGAAGTTCTGGCCAGGGCAATCAGGCAAGAAAAAGAAATAAAGTGTATTCAAATAGGAAGGGAGGAAGTCAAGTTGTTTTTGTTAGCAGATGACATGATCCTATATCTAGAAAACCCCTTTGTCTCACCCCAAAAGCTCCTTAAACTAATAAGCAACTTCAGCAAAGTCTCAGGATACAAAATCAATATGCAGAAGTAACAAGCATTCCTATACACCTAAAAGAGGCAAGCAGAAAGCCAAATCATGAATGAACTCCCATTCGCAGTTGCTACAAAGAGAATAAAATACCTAGGAATACAGCTAACAAGGGAAGTGATCAACCTGACCTCTTCAAGGAAAACTACAAACCACTGCTGGAAACCAGAGAGGACACAAACAAATGAAACAATATTCCATGCTCATAAATAGGAAGGATTAATATAAAAATAGCCATACTGCCCAAGTAATTTATAGATTCAATGCTATTATTATTAAACTACCATTGATATTTTTCACAGAATTAGAAAAAACTATTTTAAAACTCATATAGAACCAAAAAAGAGCCCAGATAGCCAAGACAGTATTAAGCAAAAAGAAAAAAGCTGGAGGCATTACACTGCCAGACTTTATGTTATAAGGCTACAATAACCAAACCAGCCATGGTACTGGTACAAAAACAGACACATAGACCAATGGGATAGAATAGAGAACTCGGAAATAAGATCACACATTTACAACCATCTGATCTTCCACAAGCCAGGAAAAACAAGCAATGGGGAAAGGATTCCTTATTTAATAAATGGTAATGAAAGAACTGGCTATTCATTTGCAGAAAATTGAAACTGGGCCCCTTTCTCACACTTTATATAAAAATTAACTCAAGATGGATTAAAGCCTCAAATGTAAAACCCAAAACTATAAAACAAAAAAACCTAGAAGAAAATCTAGGCAATACCCCTCAGGACATTGGCACGGACAAAGATTTCATGATGTAATCACCAAAAGCAATTGCAACAAAGGCAAAAATTGACAAATGAGGTCTAATTAAACTAAAGAGATTCTGAGCAGGAAAAAAAAAAAAAAAAAAAAAACCCTATGATCAGAATGAAAAGGCAACCTACAGAGTGGGAGAAAATTTTTGCAATCTGTCCATCCGACAAAGGTCTGATATCCAGAATCTACAAGGAACTCAAACAAATTTACAAGAAAAATAATCCCATTAAAAAGTGGGCAAAAGACATGAACAGATACTTCTCAAAAGACATTCATGCAGCCAACAAACATATAAAAAAAGCTCAACATCTCTGATCATTAGAGAAATGCAAATCAAAACCACAATGAGATACCATCAGAATGATCATTATTAAAAAGTCAAGAAAAAACAGATGCTGGCAAGGTTGTGGGGAAATAGGAATGCTTTTACACTCTTGGTGGGACTGTGAATTAGTTCAACTACTGTGGAAGACACTGTGGTGCTTCCTCCAAGATCTAGAATCAGAAATTCCATTTGACCCAGCAATCCCATTACTGGATACTTACCCAAAGGAATATAAATCATTCTGTTCCAAAGATAAATGCACACATATGTTCACTGCAGCACTTTTCACAATAGCAAAAACATGGAAGCAATTCAAATGCCCATCAACAATGGACTAGATAAAGAAAATGTGGTATATATATGACATGGTATACTATGCAGCCATAAAAAGGAATGAGATCATGTCCTTTGCAGGGACATCAAAGAAGTTGGAAGCCATTATCCTCAACAAACAAATGCAGGAACAGAAAACCAAACACCACATGTTCTCACTTATAAGTGGGAGCTCAATCATGAGAACACATGGTGACAGGGAGAGAAAAAAACACATACTGAGACCTGTCAAGGGGCATGGTGAGGGGAGGGAGGGAGAGCATTAGAAAAAATTGCTAATGCATGCTGAACTTAATATCTAGGTGATGGGTTGATAGGTGCAGCAAACCATCATGGCACATGTTTACCTATGTAAACTGCACATCCTGCACATATACTCTGGAACTAAAAATAAAAATTAAAAAAAAATTCTTATAAAGTTATCTTTCCTGCTAAGTAATTAATGACTGATAATCTGAGACAGAGAGGATATCCTGTTTCTTGACAATATTTTACCCAATGATTTTAGCTTCCATTGATGATTCTTTGCATAATCAATTATGACTACAATAATTGGAAAATTAAGATTTTCATAATCTGTCGTATCTTCCAGATTATTAGTTGGCATTCTTCTTAAATCAGGGTTTGGAAATCATAACAAAGTCTCTCAGAACACAGTGCAATCAAATTAGAACTCAGAATTAAGAAACTCACTCAAAACCAACTGACCATATGGAAACTAAACAACCTACTCCTGAATGACTACTGGATAAATAATGAAATGAAGGCAGAAATAAAGATGTTCTTCAAAACCAATGAGAACAAAAACACAATGTACCAGAATCTCTGGGAGACATTTAAAGCAGGGTCTAGAGGGAAATTTATAGCACTAAATGCCCACATGAGAAACAAGGAAAGATCTAAAATCTACACCCTAATGTCATGATTAAAAGAACTAGAGGAGCAAGATCAAACAAACTCAAAAGTTAGCAGAAGACAGAAAATAACTAAAATCAGAGAAGAACTGAAGGAGACAGAGACACAAAAAAAAAACCCTTCAAAAAATCAGTAAATCCAGGAGGTGGTTTTTGGAAAACATCAGCAAAATAGATAGACCGCTAGCCAGACTATTAAAAAAGAAGAGAGAAGAATGGAATAGATGCAATAAAAAATGATAAAGAGGATATCACCACCAATCCCACAGAAATACAAACTACCATTGGAGATTACTACAAACACCTCTATGCATGGAAACCCGTAAATCTAGAGGAAATTCCTGGACACTTACACCCTCCCAAGACTAAACCAGGAAGAAGTTGAATCCCTGAATAGACCAATAACAAGGTCTGAAGTTGAGGAAGCAATTAATAGCTTACCAACCAAATGATCAGAAAAAAGTCAAGGGTGTTTATTCTCACTGCTTTTGTTCATTACTGTATTGGCAGCTCTGGCTAGCACAACAAGGCAAGAAAAGAAGACTTAAAAATGAACATCTACTGGAAAATAATAAAATGATTGTAATTTGCAGACATCATGATTATTTCTGTAGGAAATACTTTGGAATCTATATAAGTAGCTTCTAGAACTAATAATTGGGTTTAGGAATTCAGCAAGATACAGATAAATCTATAGAAATATTTCTCTATACTATTCAAAATCATAAAATTTAATTTGTTAACATGTCATTAGTCACTCAAAAAATTTTTATGCACCTTTTTGTTCAACTCCTTTCGGCAAAAAATCTTGCATGTGTTGGTTGTTTGATACTGTACCACAGGTCACTGGGTCTCTATTTTTTTCTTCTTTTCCTTCCTGTGCTTCAATTTAGTTTCTATTGCTGTGTCTCCACTTTTACTGATCTTTTCTTCTGCAGTATCAATAATCCAATTAAGAAAAATTTTATTTCTGATATTTTATTTTTATCTCTAGAAGTATTCTTATTGTCAATTTCTTTATTATTATAATTGTCTTGTCCTTTAGGAAATATTGATCACATTTGTAATAGTTGATTTTAAATTATTTTTTTTTCCATCATACTTTAAGTTCTGGGGTACATGTGCAGAATGTGCAGGTTTGTTGCATAAGCATACACGTGCCATGATGGTTTGCTGCATCCATCACCCTGTCATCCACATTAGGTATTTCTCCCAATGCTATTAATTCCATTATTTCTGTCACTTCTGATTCTTGTTATTTTCTTCTATTTTTTTGGCAATAACATAGTGTTTCTTTGTTTGTCTAGTGAATTATCATTGAATATCATATTATGAATCTTACAATAGTGGGTGTTTCTTACTATTTTTCTCTAAGGAGGGCTTACTTTGTCTTGTTAGGCAATTAAGTTACTTGCAAATCATATTAATGGATTCAAAACTTGTTTTTAAGCTTTGTTAGGGTTGTCCAAAGTAGCCCTAACTCCAGAGCTAATTAAGTTAAGCTAGAAACGCATGATTCTCTAGGTTCTTTAGCAACTTCTCTGAAGCTCAATGGGGTTTCTCTGCTCTCGCTGGAAGGGATTTGAGTATCTCTTAAACTTGCTCAAGTTCCAGGAGTTGTTCAGGTTATATAGTTCCCTAACAGTATTTTTCATCAGCAGTTACTCTTTGTGTAATTCCGTGGGGTTTTGTTGTATCCATGCATAGTTAGGGTGGCCTTTATGCATATTTCTCTGCGGAAACTGTTACTCTCCATTGCCCTGTAAATTCTGGCTGCCTCAGCCTCCCACAAATTAAATATTTGTCTTTTCAGCTTAGCAACATTTCTTTTGGGTTGCTTGGGATCTTCCTCCCTTTGCCATCTTCCAGAAATTGTCTATAGGCAGAAAACAAGGGCAAGAATCAGCTTCTCCTCTGTTTCCGCTTTCTCAGTGATCACAGTCCCACTCTGCCTGTTCTCTCAATGTCTGAAAGATTTGTTTTATATATTTTGCCTACTTTTATAGTTATTTGTGCTAAGCAGGCTGGTTTTATACCAGAAGCAGAAATCAACTAAAGATTAATTTTATGGAAGAGTTCTGGAATATGCCTCATTGGCCAGAACTGAAGCAACCTTTACCTGCAAAGGAGACTAGAAATACAGCTTCCTCTGGGAAAACAAAACAAGGGAGAACAGATTTTGCAGAAGAGTGAGCTTTATATGCCGTCGTCGGATGGTTGTTAGCTCACTTACCAGTTTAGCAGCACCTTGAGTGGAGGATCAAAGCTTTCCTCATTTCAGTAGCTCATGAAGAGCCTGGTGCTCATGAAGTTCTCAGGAAAAATAACAAGAACATGATCTTGAGCACTGAACTAATAATTATCCAAACTACCAAAGAGAAAATTAGGCATGAAGAAAGGAGACAATGTATGGTGGGGTGAAAATGGCAGAGAGTTGGAGACAAGGTTGGAAATTATCTTGGAGTTCCAAATGCATTGGCTCATAGGTTATTTAAAACTCCATCAGGGAATTTGGGACTACAAAGCCCTGCTGTTCCCCCTCATCTCCAATGTTCTTTTCCAGCCACCCACGTCACATTTTTTAAAGCTCAGATCATACATCATAAGAGAGCTACTAGATGGAGCCTTTTCTGATGCCCTACTTGTGGCACAGTTCTTTTTTCTACATCATGGTTTCTGTTAAGTTGTTTTTTTTTTTTTTTTGAGAGAGAGAGTCTTGCTCTGTCTCAAGGCTGGAGTGCAGTGGCATGGTCTCGGCTCACCACAACTTCTGCCTCCCGGGTTCAAGCGATTCTCCTGCCTCAGCCTCCTGAGTAGCTGGGATTACAGGTGGGCACCACCACACCTGGCTAATCTTGTATTTTTAGTGGAGAAGGGGTTTTTCCATGTTGGTCAGGCTGGTCTTGAACTCCCAACCTCAAGTGATCTATCTGCCTCGGCCTCCCACAGTGCTGGGATTACAGGCATGAGCCACTGCACTTGGCCTTCTGTTAAGTTTTTAAAGCATATAATGATTCATACTGCTGATTTCTACCTTCAAGAGAGTGGAATCTATTTGGAGTTTCAAAATAAAAATGAAGCTATCTTTTATTTCTGTTACTTTACTTACCTCACAATACCTGCCACTGAGAACACAGAGCATATTAAATAAGATCATTGTTCCTTGATCTGGTGTCAAGCAGCTGTTTGGAAGTTGCTTGTATATTGGTTGAGACCTAGTAACAGAACAAGCATCCTGGCATCACTTGTCCTCTGACCACCAGTAGTGATAGGGCTCGCTTTTTCAAGGAGGCAATCTTTTTTTTTTTAATTGCATTTTAGGTTTTGGGGTACATGTGAAGAACATGTAAGATTGTTGCATAGGTACACACATGGTAGTGTGGTTTGCTGCCTTCCTCCCCATCACCTATATCTGGCATTTCTCCCCATGTTATCCTTCCCCAACTCCCCACCCTCCGCTGTCCCTCCCCTATATCCCCCCCACAGACCCCAGTGTGTGATGCTCCCTTCCCTGTGTCCATGTGTTCTCATTGTTCAACACCCGCCTATGAGTGAGAACATGAGGTGTTTGATTTTCTGTTCTTGTGTCAGTTTGCTGAGAATGATGGTTTCCAGGTTCATCCATGCCCCTACAAAGGCCATAAACTCATCGTTTTTGATGGCTGCATAGTATTCCATGGTATAAATGTGCCACATTTTCCCTGTCCAGTCTATCATTGATGGGCATTTGGGTTGGTTCCAAGTCTTTGCTATTGTAAACCGTGCCTCAGTGAACATACATATGCATGTGTCCTTATAATAGAACTATTTATAATCCTTTGGATATATACCTAGTAATTAGATTGCTAGGTCAAATGTAATTTCTATTTCTAGGTCCTTGAGGAATTGCCACACTGTCTTCCACAATGGTTGAACTAATTTACACTCCCACCAACAGTATAAAAGTGTTCCTATTTCTCCACATCCTCTCTAGCATCTGTTGTCCCCAGATTTTTAAGGAGGCAATCTTTACTTGATCTACATAGGGAAACACAACCACCATTCACCCTTTTTAAAAAAATTTTTTTCCTTAACCTATCACCATGAAAATATATTGATACTGTAAGTATTTTTCTGTCTGTCTCTCCTGCCATTTAAATAAGGGCTGAGATTTTTGTTCTGTTTCTTCACTGCTATAGTCCTAGCACATAAACATTTGCCAAGTGAAAGAACAGGAGATGAAAACAAAGGAAGTTAAATGAGAGGGACACGAAGGAAGAAACTGAGATGGGGTCTGAAAGTGTGGTGGGACATCGGCTCCCCTTGAAATCGCAAAGGGTCTTATACTTGATAATGAAAAGATTTGGGCAGCCCTCTAAGGGCCACGTAAAAGAAAGGGCTAAATATGAAAGGGTGAGTGAAGGAGAGTTTTTCCCTATTCCACTTGTACAATTCAGCCAATTCATATTCTGAGTTTGCAGGAGAATCTTTCTCTAGTCAAAACAGAAAATGACCAAAACACAGAAAATGTTATGAAGACCAGAATGAATTTGTAATTAAACAGTAAAACAAGGAAACAGAAATGCATGCTGTAATTTTTATGCAGTTTCCAATCAATGAATGTACTTGTCTTTTATATATAAAGTGGACTTTTAGTTGCCACGAGTCCTATAAAAACAATATATTTAATGACCAGTTCCTGCCCCTGTTTTTTCCTGTCTTATGATTTGAAAATTGGTGTTTTATTTTCTTCTTTTCACATTTAGTCTGGAATCCCTTCTTCATTCCAAGTGGCTTATTATTGCAAAGTTAAGAAGCCATAAGCAAGGGAAGTTTGTGAGGCCAACCGTGGCAGAGGCACAGCTCTCATCTTACCATCGTAACCACTCTGAATTGCTGGGTGGCACCAGAAAGCTCACTGGCACCTTGGCATATGGCAGTGGGAACCTGGTAATTTGGGCAGATTAAAAGTGGGTATGGAATTGCCATTAAGCTATCATCCAGGTCTTATGTGTGTGTTTATGGTGTGTAGGCGGCAGGAAGGGGGAAGGAAATAAGAGCAAAGGAGAGAAGAGGGAAGGAGAGCATTAAGCAAATCCTAGACTCTGCTACCTTCGTGTTTTGATCATGAATGTGTGGAGGTCAGTGCTCCAACTCCGTGAACTTTATCTTTCCACAGATCTCAGTATTTTGTTAGTAGCTCTTTCGCTGGAGTCCACCAAGCTGACTGTTTAACTGGCTTTGCCTACCCTACTTCTTTATCAAAGGTATACTCCATCAGAAATGGTGGGATTCAAGTTCCACAATATGTGCTGCTTTTAAATAACCATATACAAGTAAAATAATAAGCAATGGCGAAATGGAGATTGGAGTTGGGAAGCTTTCTCCCAACTATCCTCAGATATAGGTTCATAGATATGAGGTACCAACTCTTGCAGCCAGGTCTCAGGGCAAGTGAACTCATTTACCCATCCAAATGTTGTCTGTGAATTCAAAAGCTGAATTTATAGAGCCTAGTGAGCTGAAAATTATAGGGCACTGTGCCACATAGGAAACCTACTTTCATGTTTATTTTGAGATTTGGGGTTTCAAATTTAGTTAAGAATAAAAGATTCTTTATGAGGACATAGTGACTTGTTCCTCCCACACCCTTGATAACAAACTTTTGGTTGGTCAACCCACCAATCTTTCAAGACTTAGATATAGAAACCCATGAACCAGGCAGATGGGATGTTAGCAACAACATCCATTCAAGAAGTGAGGCAGGAACATCTCCTCTTTGCAAGGCATACATCAGCTCCCAAAGCAAAGAACTACTGAAATGAGGAAAGCTTTGACCCTCACTCAAGGAGCTGCTAAACTGCTAAGTGAGCTAAAGCTCCAACTCAGTGGCCCTCCTTTTACATGCCTCATGTCTCTGGGATAGGGCAGAAAAGGAGCACTCTTTCCTTGTGCCTTCTGACCTTAGCTGTGGAAACCTCTGCTGTCTTTTCCTGACATTCTTCTTCTTTCATCTATGTCCCTTAGTGCATTTTTACACTGCAGCTCAGTGGCTCCATTGTGCCTGCAATAACACATCCACTTCTTTCAACTGCTTGTCTTGCATTGGAACAGAGAAAAAGGCTCCATCTAATCTGGGTTAGATTATAAAAACATTTTAGCACTCAAAATAAATTGTCTAAATGTGTTGGGAGACATTCCACTTCATAGTTAAATGCTAAGGATTGCATGATGTGGATGTGAAATGTGCTTGCCCAGGTAGGTTAAGAAAATAACCTCAAAGGACAGGGACACATGAGAGGATGGTGATGGCTGACATACATGGGTCTGTGGGTCTGTGTGACACCTGCTATGCTATGCCATCAATGAGCAGCTCCACGACAAAGGAGATGCTTCATCCAGGCTTGTGTAAATCATGCTGTCTGGATGCAACAGGACACGTCATTTGTATTAATAAACTCAACCCTCAGTATCCATCCCCATTTGCAAAATGGGAATGTTTATCCTTTCCTTTCTCCTCTTCCTCTGCTGCTCTTCTGCTTTTTGTCAGAGCTATTTCTGCACTATTCGCTTCATGAGTTACTGAGCAGATCAAGAACTGATAGTGATGATGATAATAGTAGCAATCACTGTCATTTACTGTGTGCCTTCCATGTGCTAAACGCTAATATTCCCACTTGAATCCTCAAACAACCTTAGGATAAGAGAGCATTTTTGTCTCCATTTTTGCATAAGGAAACTGAGAATGAGAAAGGTTAAGAAACAACCAAGGATATAAACCTAGCTAGCAGTGGTGAGCATCTCTGAAACCCCTTCCTTCTCTAAATTACATTGTCTTTTAATCTGAAAGCATAGTAGGTTTGGTAATGGTTAGAGTTAGTAAAGACTTCTGCAGCTATCATCTTGCAGCTGTAAATTCTCTTCGATGTTCTAAGAAATATGTGCCAGAATATTTGTTAGATGTGTTTAACACCTCCCATGACCAGATAATAGGTGCCTTTGACAGGGATCTGTGGATTTCTTCGTTTGGCTCACTTGACTTCCAAATTCACAGTGAGATGGAAGGAGAAAAGAGGGTCCTAAATAACTATTGTCAATTCTCCTATATTAACATTTTCTAATCATGACATCTCTGATGGCAACTGTTTTGCTCAAATAGTAGTATATAAAGTTTATATATACAACACTTTACAGTTTACAAATATATTTCATATAAATGTCTTCATTTAAACATCTGTCCAAGTTGTAAGATAAATATTATTCTTCCCATTCTGCAAATGAGAAAACTAATTTATTCTGGGGCAATAAGTCGTATCCCAAAAGTCTGTAAATATTTCCCAATTAGAAAGATCTCCCGTAATTAGAGTGGCTCATTATTATAATTAGGGTGTCCCAGTTTGGTTGGCTGTACCTGTGTAATTTACTCTCAAAAGTGTCCTAGTTTGGAGGACAAATTATATGATCAGCCTACCCAAAAGCACAGAATTAAATGCAAAATTTCACTTATAACATGGCGAGCTACACACTGGGCCATCAAGGACACAGCTGTGCCTGTCTTGCATAAGAGTCATTCCTTAAGTGAGGTACATATCTGGACATCAGTAAATTTTTTCACCCTCTCCACCTGGATAAATGAAAGCTTCTCTCTTGTTCAACCACAGTGTTTGATCCCCAGCATATTAGAATTATCTGGTGAGCCTTTTAAACTCAGGATTCTTCTGTCCCATTAAACTAGAATTTCAATTAAACTAGAATTTCTGGTGATGGATGGTGAGAAAGGTATTTTTCAAAAGCTCTCCAGACAGAGCTTTGGACAGTGCAGCCAGAAGTGATGACTAGCAGCATATAAATAAATACTAGATGATAATAGTACAGTATATTAGACCCATGGAAAGGGCATTGCAAAGGAGAGATCATTTGGTGTGGGGAATGTTGCCAAATAGGTTGGTGTATTTTGAGATGGCTCAGGGACACTATGATGGCTCCACAGAGTGGAGGGGAAATTTATTGGTGGCTACCTGCTCTAAATTTTGAAACTCCTGTGTTTATCTTGACTTAATGAAAAGTGCTACTGTTTAAAATATACTGTGTTATATTGAACTGATATTGAGTCTGGTCTCCCATTCCAATCTCTGTAACTTTATTTGGATCTGTTGCAACTTCTTGCTGTGTGTGTGTGTGCGTGTGTGTGCGTGCACGCGCATGTGTGTGTCAAGGAGTTACAATGAGGGTATACTCACTAAGAATGGTTCGCTAAAAAGGTTATATATAAAAATAAAATCTATCCGTGAGCATCACGCTTTCTAAGAGATAAAACCTTTTATTATGTTACTTGTTTCCAAATGTGATTTCTGAGAAAGGAGGAAAGAAGTGTCTCATTTTGCAGGGAAAGACATGAAGTCCCACAGATGTGAGGTGGTCAGCTGAGGGCCATGCCATGAATCAATCCAGCCCCTGAATCAGTGGTGAAAATTTCCAATCATTGATATACTGCTCTGTGAAAATTCAGGCATGGTGAAAAAGAAGTTTCACTGTTTTTGAAATTTATGAAAGTATTTTTAGAGTATTATTAAATCTATTTTATGGTTATTTATTGCAATAAATGTTTATTTTCCTTTGAAATGCACTTAATCATACCCTAATCTCTTTGCTATAATTTTTCCATGGAAAGAAAATAACTTTTCAGTTAATGTAATTTCAGTATGCTGGGATCTCAGTCTCCTGTTTCAGGGGCCTTGGGATGCAGGAGATCAGGCCAGGGACCTGTTCCTTCCTCATACAGATCACCACAGTTTACAATCACTGAATTCTTTGCTGTTGCTGAAAACTCCAAGTAACTCAAATTCTTTCCCTTCGGTTTTTTTTTTTCCTGGACAAATGCATTTTAGTCAATCCTAGGATTCTATTCTAAGAGGTCATTTCTCAAATTTCCTTAAGCTGTAACCCTTTCCAAACTCCAATTTTAACTGTAATTCTTCATTCTCTCATCCCTCCTTCCTGATAATTTGCCATCTTTTTCTCTGGGTAGAGGACACACAAACAGAAATCAGCAAAGAGCTTTAAATACTAGAGGCCCAAGAGATGCTTAGCCTCCTATTCCAGTCACTGGAACTGAGGGATGGAGGCATGTGACATCATAGGCAGGAACCCTCACTTATCTTCAAGCAGACCCCTATGGTAAGGGTGGAGGAAGGAGGTGGGGAAGAAGGCTTCTGAGTGCCTTCATTTCATGGCACTGATTATACAGGTACAGGTGGAGCAGTAAATTCAAAGACATTCCTTAGACCTAGAGTCTAGTCTTTTCATTTATCTAAAATAATACTATATACTATTATTTCAAGAAGAGGTAGGAAAATAACACGTAGGATTTAGTTCCCCGAGACTGGTAGACCAGCAGAAATAAAAATTAATTCCAAACAAAGGCCTTAACTACCACAACTCTGCCCATGTTTCCCTCCAGGGATCTTCGGTGGTCTCAGGCTGAATGGAGGAAGAAGAGCTTTTCTAGTAGACGCCTGTCACACAGATCTGACAAGGTCAATTAAATGAGTCCCCAGAAGCTTGATAGCATTTAGAAGTCCTTGAAAATCCTGAATTGTATGAGAAGGTTGAAAAACTAGTCAAGATGCTGATATATTCAAGAAGTTAACTATAACCTAAAAAAAATCATTTGTCACAGAATAAGGTCGGTTTAAAAAATTGTAAAGGAGAGTAGAGTGGAGATTCAAGCTTAGAGAGGAAGACTGAAAAAGAAGAAAGTAATTGTGAAGTCGGCAGTAAAATGTTTCCTATGTGCACCTGGTAAACCCACATGGGCTTCCTGAAAGGGGAAGGCTAGACAGTAATTTTTGAGTTGACTTTCAAATCATAAGGAGGGTCCTTGAGTGAACAGGAAATGAAAGACTCTATACTTGAGAGTAGCCAAGAAAGGATGCAGAAGTGAAAAGGTGAGGGGAGCCATCAGCACCCCAGATTTCATTTGATGGAGAATTTTCTGTTTGTTTATGTGTGTGCCTGTCTTTATTAGAATGTTTGCCTTTCAAGGGCTGGGACTGTACCTCATTCACCTTCATATTTTAATATAATGCAAGCTTCAGAAGTTAGTGTTTAAATACATGCATTTAGAGATAAATGGATGAGAATAAGAATGAATGCGTAAGTGGAGGTGTCTAACAGCAGCCTTGGCTGTGAGCTTAAGACTGTTTTTTGGGATCTGTCATCTTCCTCTGCCCAACAACATAGCTCACGATGACGTTCCAGAGCATTTTGCCACCAGAAAACGAGGCTTGCTTTTGGTCTTTTGAAGGAAGACTGCAGTGAACAGTTAAATTGACTTTAAATTTAGCAGCATTGGGCAAGAATAGAAATGTCCTAATCCTGTTTCCTCCTACGGAATGTGAATTGTGGTCAAAGTAATATGTTTTTGCCTTCTGTGATTTAGATCAAATTTCATAGGCCAGACAGGGCGTAGGGAGCCAGGCTGCACAGCCACTCTCCCTGGTAAACAGTGTCACACCTCCCTTGGACAGCCCAGGGTACCATGTGTGCCCTGGCATTAGAGACAACTCACCAGGGCTCGTCTGTTCTCCCTGCCTTGTTTCTCAGTCCAGTTTCATGTGGAGTTTGGCTTCCTCTTCCTAGAACTGGGAAAGGCAATGCTGTGCAGGTGTGAGAGGTACATACACATGTGCCCAGAGGATGCTGCCCCAGAAAAACATGCCCAGGGCCTGTATTTGACTCAGAGTTTAAGATCTTACTTTGCATTAGAAAATAAGATCACTAGCTCTAAAACTTCCACTGGCGAAGACTGGGTTGGCTTGGCAGGGCAGTGCTATCTGATGGGCAGCTGTTGTCTATAAAGGAGATGAGGGAAGATGACGGAATGGCATGTCTGTGGGCAGAAAACAGAAGGGAAGTCGGCATCCCTTCATAGGCCACTAAGGAAATGGTTATCCAGTGGCCTGCTAGATTTGAAACTATCTGCCTGCCACCTCTGGGCTCAGCAACTTTGCTTTGACATATATGGGTCATTCTACCCACTGAGTTTCAGCGATTCCCTATTACACAGGCTTACTGGCACAGAATCTTAAGTCCAATCAGGGAGCTGAGAGATTTTACTTTAGAAGGAAATATTATGGATTCTTCAGTCATTCAGAGGCCTCACCTCCTACGTTATGTGTGCTACCAATGTAAAGGTATAATAACTGGCTAAATGCTTTGGGGGTATAGGAATGAGGATACATATCTAGAAAAGTGGGCCTCAGAATAAGAAAAGAGAGGATAATGAAAACAAGTTTAAGAAAGAGCAAAAATAAAATTTAACTGATATGCATCAATTATGATAAACTGGAATTATGCATTACATGGAACAAGTCTATGCAGATAAGAATTCTTCACTAATTTTCTCTCTGTTTATCTATGTCATAATCCATATTAGGAAAGAAACAACCTCTACTTTCTAAAAGTCACAGATATTAAGCCTATAAAACTACAAATATCTTATCAATGTTTAGCTCAAATTTATACAGGAAAACAAAGGTTCATTCCAGCCCAACTAGCTTCTCTTAATGGTATATTAAGTAGTACTTAAGCAAACTTATTCTTATATTATATGGCCAAATGAATGATTTTTTTGTGCCTCTGTATTATGAAATAACGCTCACTGAGAATATTCATCAGATGTCCAGATCAATTTGGACAATGAAGAAGTTAATATATGAACTCTACATGCAATCTTAAAAAGGAGCAATATGCTAGTTTTCTCTTTTGGATCCATTCTTCAAATCCTTTGATTATGATTAGGTTAGGCTCATCTTTTATTAATTGCCTTTAGTTGTTAAGATTTCTTAGTTTGCAAAAATTATTGAATTTGTATTGGTTTAACTGAATGAGCATTTGAAAACTCTCTCTTATGGTTGATCTTGAGTACTGAATTGTTCCTCCTCTTTTTCTTTGAGTTTTTCTTTACTACATATTTTTCCACAACCAGGTATTTTTGTTGTTATGATGCTTCTTAAAAATTCTTTGAGGATTATTTTTTATAATATTTTATAAATCTGGCTTTCTCTAAGAATGGCAAACTATGATTGATGCATTTAATATTTGCTAGCATATTTCTGTTCCGTTGTTCAATGAAAAGACTACTTGCCTTGATCAAAACAGCCACAATTTGGAACTCTCAGAAAGCAATTTATTCCAGAACAAAGCATTTGGTTTGTACTACCAGCAAAATATTCTAAGTGGCTAGCTACATTGTTGAAAAGCTAACATATCCCTTTTGTTCAGGCCTTCAGAATTTTAACATTATACAAAATTAATAAAGCTCTTAAATGTAAATCTATGAAGATGAGACACACTGATTTCTTGGCTACTGTTTACTGAGGTGATTTTTAAAAAGCCTTGCAGCCCAAACAGAATTTTATTTTCTCTGTTGATGAGAACAATATACTTCCATGGATAAGTGTATCATCTATGGAACCATTTCAAACATTTGTGTTGCAGATGCAGAAGGTGTCTCCTGGGATTTCCCTGCACCACATCACATACTAGACTTTCTATTGTAAGAAAATACAGTCGGGTCAAGTATAGGAGTTGTCCCTGGAATCAATTTCAAGTGCCACAGAGACTTACATCTATAGGGCTGACTTAAAGTAGTCTATAATTGTCCCATGCTGTTTTTAAAAATGGGGCTGATAAAGATACTCCTAGAAAAAGGTCTCACAATTAGAATTACTTAATTATTTAATTGACAGGGAAATCTTGGATTCAAAGTAGCTGGGAGATGCTTTCACTGAAAGACATTGCTTAAGGCCATTCTAGTTAGTGTCATAATGGTTTGTAAAATCACCATCAGCTACACTGTCATTTGAAAACAGATTTAAGAAATATATGTATACTCAAAGCACTCCACTAAAGGAAAACAGACCAAGACTAGTAATATTAATCTACTGACATCCAGTTGGCTGGCCTACCTGCTACAGAAGCTGAAGCTGAGCTGGTCTGCCAATGGGCTTGGGCCCGTGGGGATCTGTGACTGTACCATGACTCACTGACCCTGCAGAAGCCAAACTGGCTCCTTCGTCTTTGTCCAGAGTCTTCATTTCAAGGCCTTGACCTCTCTGGCCTCTTTACCAAGGTAAAAGGCAGCAATAAGTATGAGGAGTCAGATAAAAAAAAAAAACACCAAGCTATAACCATCCGTTCAATATTATCATCAACATTAAACAGACTCATTAAAAATTTCAGTATTTAAACTAAGCAATTTGGGGAAAAATTGGCAGGAGAAAGTACATGAGCAAAGAAAGGTGTTTTCAAACAGAAGTTATAGAGCTTATTTTAAGATGAACTCAGTCATCTTCAGATAACAGGAAATTATACTCTAATTAGTTTAATTGAGCTCCATTTTTTGGCAGTTTCTCAAAATTGAGAGTTAATGAGCAAGAAAAATAAAGTCTGCTCAAGTCTTTGGAACTTAGGCAATTCTTTTTTCAGACTAGAGGGAAAGACCAGTAGCGGTCTGTGGCCTGTTAAAAATGCACAGCAGCAGTGAGTAGCAGGGCAGGCATGTGAGCGACGCTTCATCTGTATTTACGGCCACCCCACTTCACTTACATTACTGCCTGAGCTCTGCCTCTTGTCAGATCAGTGGCAGCATGCGAGTTTCATAGAAGCATGAACCCTGTTGTGAACTGTGCACGTGAGGGATCTAGGCTGCACACTCTCTGAGAGTCTAATGCCTGATGATCTGTCACCATCTACCATCACCCCTAGATGGGACCATCTAGTTGCAGGAAAACAAGCCCTGGGCTCCCTCCCACTGATTCTACATTATGGTAAGTTGTATAATTATTTCATTATATATTATAATGTAATAATAATAGAAGTAAAGTGCACAGTAAATGTATTGTGTTTGAATCATCCTGAAACCATTCCTGCTGCCCTGGTCTGTGGAAAAAGCACCTTCTGTGAAACTGGTCTCTAGTGCCGAAAAGGTTGGGGACCACTGCTTCATAAGACCTTGTGCTTAATAAGAGCCTGGTGAGATTCTTTTTTGTGGACATTAAAAAGTTTAATTTGTAGAAAATACTGTCTTTGTGTGAAACATAGGGAGAAATCTCTATTCTCTCAAGAGCTTACTGGGGAAATACACATGTGTAGTAATAAGGGAGTGAAGGAAGCGTTGTCAATATTAGCAGCGGTCAGAGCAGGAGTGGAAAGGAGGGTTCTATATGAGTTGTCCAGAACCAACTTGCAGAATGATCCACTTTCCAAATGACCATTTTAAAAGTAAATAGAACTTACTTTTCTTCTAACTTTTATAGTTAGTTTTATTTTACCTTCTTAACTGCCATTTTAGGAATGTTTTACTTCTCTTTCCCAACTTTCTGCTGTAGCTGAATAATGAAGGGGAGAGACAGAGACAACATTAAAGGGCATATGAGTGTAAAGTTTTGAATATAAGTAATTGACATTAATATTTTCTTAAGTTGTTCATATTTTTAGAAGCTGTATTTCCAAGAGTTTTCATGTTCAAGAACATGTTCCACAAATACATTCTTAGTTAATATGTCTTGTGTATACTTGCCAAATAAAGATAGATCATGGGGGCCATGCTCCAAATTTAGTCAATCAGAGTTCTTCTCTGGGAACAATGCACAGACAGCTGCTGAGCTGAGAGACTATAAATCTGGGATTGACAAAACCCATTTCTCTTTTCTATTTATAGACTAAAGCCAAACATGAATAGACAGAAATGGATAAGGTATGGAAAGAGAGAGAGTCCTTAAGGAAATGATTTTGAGACCCTGGTTCTAGTAGTTAGTATTTATTTTGATCCTTTGAGTTGACAAGATCTGGGAAGGGTCTGAGATTTTACTTTGCTTGACAGCTAACAAGTGAACTTGCCACAGTTTCATGGATGCTAGTTGAAGACGTGAAACTTGGTTCAGAGACAAAGGCTGTTATTACTCACAACAATAGCAGTAGCCAGGGTGCCAGTACCTGCAGTCCCATTTCCTACATGATGATGTGAAGAGGACCAAGACACACTTGCACTCACAGTGATTCGCGTTGCTGATGAGGAGCCCTGAGTTTAGGAAATCCAGGTTTTTATAGTGGGCAATAAGCCTGCTTTCTCTTTGCTCAAATAACTGTTCGCTGTACAAACATCTTTTTAAAAAGTCAGTCATTGCCTCTACTTACAAATAATTCAGAAACCTAAGAGAACCACAAAGCACTGTCTCCCATCAGAGCTATGGCGATGTTCTTTTCAGTTTGGCAGGTAGATCTCCCTTAAGGTGGCTGAGCATGTATATGTCACTGCCATCAAGAATCCTAACCAACACAAGGTGTGGCATTAGGTCTTCCCTGTGGAGTGGTCCCTCCTGAACTTATTATGAAAGCAAAGTCATATAGGTTCATTGTAGAGTTTTTTTGGGGGGAAAAAGTATATGAAAAGCAATGACTTTTAAATTATGTGGGGGAAAGAACCTGCGTCTGTTTCAGATCTGTTCTTGCTTCACAGCAGCTGATGACACTGCTCATATACCTTTTCTGATGGAGTGACAATACACATATTTTGGGTTACATATTGTAAGAGGTATCAGCTGTTGTTCTTAGCTGACCAATTTTTATAGACAGAATATGAAGAAGGTGCTGATGGTGTTAGCTAGGATCCCCTGCCCTCAACTTCCAATTGACTTCCTTTCCTTCTCACGAGTTTCTACTCATAAGACCTTGCCCTAAGTTTACTGCTAAATAATATCAATAATATATCATCTGTCATCATGATTTAAGACAAATATCCTGCCACAGTGTTTATACTAATATAAAATGCTATAAGAAATTTTGTAAGACATTCACAAAGCTTTAAGGAAGGAATCACAAAAAGTACTCATGATGGAACTTGAGACATCATCAGTGCCAGGGAGATATTTAAGAATTAGAGAAAACTGCTAAGCATCATCTACGTCATACCATATCAGGCGGTTGCTTTAAAGCCATCAGAAATGGTTTATTCCCTGAGGAAAGAGGTCCTACTGCTGTTCCTGGTGACTATACCATGTGTTCTGGAGTCTCTGGTCCATATCTATATTTCATGTGTCTAACACAGTAGCTGACACACAGAGTGTTCTCAGTAACCATGTGTTTAATCAGTGGAAGTAAGACTCTACAAACAAACTTCCTAAAATAAAGTGGCAGTCTGCTCATCAAGGTCATGTGATCACTCACCCAATTTCTCAGGAAACTGCACAAATCCACATGGGCAACTATTCACAAATAAAATAATCAGGCTTGAATTCTTGTTCATGCAAATTGTCATTTAAAAGAAAAATGGCTAAAAAAAGAATTTGCTTACAGGGAGAATTTTCTCACTTCCAGTAGGATTTCCTAGCAACAAACAGAGGTCCTTTTCCCTTTGTTTGTGTGTGGTGGCGCAAGTTGTGTTTGCAGTGATGGGGAGAAGGTGGGGAGGCAGGGGACTGGAAAGAGTGGCTCATCCTCTCTCTACAGGCAGCTGCTTTCTCCATTAGCGGCTGGTGGCAGACTTCTTCATATCCCTCTGCAGTGGAAGGGCGAGCAGCTGGAATGTCAAGCCCAGACTTAGTCTGAGAAAATAAACTCCCATCTAAGGACAGATGTGAGGTTACTAGTCCTTAACTGCCCTGGAAACATCATTTCACTCTGTGTTTGCCTTTGTGTTTGAAAATGTGGAGGCATGTATATGTCAACTGTCGTTTGCTATGGGCGTTTTTCTCCCTCTTCTCTACTGAAACCAAGTATAGCCAGGTCAGGGAGAGAAAGATACCAGTGAATTCTATAGATAATTCTTTAAAAGTGTGATTTTAGCTATATTGTGGATAATAACAGTCAGGTTTTTCACTGTTGGAAAAGGAAATTAAACTTAGGAAAGGAGTAAGACTAGAATAAACCCTATGGTATTAGATTGGACTTGAAGGTCTCAGTATGAACTCTTTATTTTATATACAGAAATAGATATACCTATAGTTATTGATACAACTATATAGAATCTATGTACTTTTTTCTAGATATGTATATTAAGAGAGGCTAGCAGCAAAAATCAGTATACCTAATGCCCAAATTTTTGTTTCTATACATAATTCCTCAATTAAAAGACCCAGAAGTCCTTGGAGAAATGTTTGATTCCAGGGTTGTGACATGGAAAGTATAACATGAGCCTAGAACAATGTATTGTGTGAGAAAGAAGGAAGAACTCAAAGAATGATGGGGAAATGTCAGAAGAACCTAGGAGCCAGTTTGCAGGGGCTCTCACTGGCCAAATCTGGGACAATTTGAGCAATAAAAGGAGAGAGACACAGACAGAGAAATAATCTGAAGATTAGAGAGAAAGAAAGAAAGAAGAGATAAAATATTAAAACAAATGTGGCAAAAATGTAAATGTGGGAAATCTGGTTGAAGGGTGTATGGAAATTTTTGGCATTATTTTTGCAATTTTTTTCAGTATGAAATTATTTCAAAATAAGAAGTTAAACACATGTAAAAACAGTGGTGGGGAAAGGGACATAAGTGAAACAAGGTGGACAATATATTGATAATTAGGATGTTAGGTGTTTGGGAGATTATTCTATATTGTCTATTGTGTATGACTGACTCTTGTTTCTAATAAAAAGTAAAAGTAAGTTTTTAAAACACTCATGCAATTTTAGTTTAAGAATGTCTCTTATTTCTAGCCCTATGGTATAACCAGCCCTTGTGCATGATTCATGGCAGTCACATCAACCTGTTTTCTCTGCTTCTTACATCATCCTCCACTGCAGTCTATCCCATCATTACCAAAAAGGAAAGTAGTACCTTTCTCCTTAAAAAGGATATACAAGACATATACCTTTTCATATTTTATCCCTTGTCTAGCTCATAAATCTTTTACTCACTTCCCATGCCAAGAGGAGAAACTCTGAGCTTTCATTTCTAAGCTTTAAGGGTTCTCTATTATTAAGTCCTGACCTACTTTTGCAACCTCATCTCCGAATTTTTGACATGAATATTCTTCTTCATTAAAAGTTCCTTCCTTGTCCTGTCCCAAAAGTTATTTGGGTATTCTCACCTCTATGTTAGCTGGTCTGAAAATATGTCTATAACCCTCCTTTAAAATAAAAAGTTTACTATCCTTTTTGATGACTGGTAGGAATGATGGGGTTAGGGGTTGTTTCAAAGCGTTGGGCTATGATTATTCCCCCACTGGAAATGACTGTGTCTTTTGTGGAATTTCAGCCTGGGAATGGGCTCTTGAGGCTGCTGGAGTTCCTCATAGGAAGTGGGCTAGATTGGCTGGTGGCTGTATGTATTTATTTTCTCATCACTAATTTGTGTGTGTGCGTGTACACACACGTGTGTGTCTAAGTAATGCCCTATTCTACAGTGAGTCTTCAGAAATTTCACTAACTCGAAAACGTCTCATGTATTATTTATCTATTCCCTTAATCTTTACTAAACATTTGTCTGGTTCTCCCAGTTCTCTTCTAAGAGTCTTAGACATATTACATCGTTGGTTAGATTGCACATTGTTAGCATGTAAATTTGTGGGGAGGATCCCCCCTCCTTTATCTAATATCCTATGATGCATTCTTTATATCTTCGGCAATAATCTGAATAATATAAAAGTTTATGTTTGATACTAAAAATCATCTATTGTAGTGATTTTCACATGTCTCAGAGCAACTGTTTATGCAAATAGGTGTTCAAATACTTACTGATGAGCAGAAATGAGATTGTTTATTCATAAATGCTCTGATCACATTGCCCTAAGGCAAGAGAACTTGGACAACTTGAAAGCAATTAAGTAAAAGGAAAAAGACAGAAACCTGGTTAGAAACTCACTTATTTATCTCTTTCCACATTTTTGACAACTTCCAAATGCCTGAGCACCACGCTTTTTTCATGATCTCAATGCTTACTTTCCGTGCTAATTCCAGTCACCTTTATATTTCAGTTACTGTTGAACCATGTCCAAAGTATGTGGATTCTACAGACAGGTTTTAGTAACTTTAAACTCCTCCACCTCCCATTCCATGATACATTTTGTAGGTAAGCTTACCCAGCTGCCAAACAGTCGATCTATTTACATGCTTAAACTGTCACCCATGGTCACCTTTTAACAGCTTCATGGAAGTCTTCTAAATTCTGATCATCATTGGTTTTGAATTCTTAAGGAACACTTACTCTCTCATAAGGACAATGGCCTTTCTTGGTCTATTCCAGTCTCTTATGCTACATTATCTTAGAATGCCACAGTGATAATAACCAGCACTTATACATGCTTGCTATGCACCAGAGCCTATTTCAAATGCTTTACTTGAATCAACACATTTAAGTCCATTTTCATTTTCTTAGTGTTTCATCTGTCTCTGAGATAAACTTCCTCAGAAATATTTTGGGCAGTCCTATGACACTCATTTGCCAGAGAGCACAAGCTAGAATTGGAAATATAACGAGCCAAGTCCGTGGTTTGGTATGGCAGTCACTGGCGATTAAAAAAAGAAAAAAATTAAAGAAATGCTATTTCTATCATAAAAAACAATCTTTTCTAAAGTTCTAAAGAGAAAAACAATTATGACACTCCCAAATACTTTGGTGGTTGGAAAGCAAAAAGTAGAAAATGGCTTTTAAAAAATGGGCAAAATACATCTTGCAGCCATATTACCAGTGGCTTTAAATGGAAAGAATGACAGGCCAACCTGGGTACAGGGCTAGCATTTCATCTCAAAACCTTTTTCAATTCTGTGGTCACAAAACAGTTCCAGAAAAAGCACCCTCAGAACCTGGTCTAATGCTAAAAAAATACTTCACATTTTACGGTTTCAGATCTAGGGCCCGGGAAACACAAGATTAAGCAATGGCAGAAATCTTGTGGGCTGGGAGCTCTGGATTCATTAACTGCACATGCCAGGCCACAGCTCCCAGTCCCCGCCATTAAAAGACATGATTAATGGTAGGTAGACTCTTCTTAGGCCTGTTCTCCTCTGTGGCCTCTCAAGACTTGTTTTTCCCAATCACTGAGGCCTTTGTCTTTATTTTCTCCCTATAGCTCCTGGCATGTATCTACTTGCCCCACTTCCTTCATATCCTAAAGAGTTGGGATTGAGTCCTCTGCTTTCTTAACAAATATACAAATTCCACACAAGTGTGGAACCTTCACTGATAATTTCTATTAACCCTCCTATGCAAATGTCGTTCAAATCATCATTCCAACCCCAAGTTCTCTCACAGCTCTAGTCCTACTGTCTAACAGAAATTGGACCTTTTCTTTTGAATTGCATGAAATTACCCTAAATCATGAAAACAGTGAGTACCATTTCTTCTACCATGAAGCAGGAATTATACTAAGCACTTGCTTTTTTTTTTTTCATTACTGCTTTTATTTCATTAATGGATGTTTTCACTACAAGTACATACTTTACTTTTAAATGTGGGAAAGCTATATGAAAGAAAAAACAAATGTTTATTTGAAAATTTGCTCTGTTCCACAAACTATTTTGACATTAAAAAGTCTTTATACACACTATTAGAAACCTAACAAGATTGTTAACTCACCTGCCTGTTGTCAGTGCTATTAATTACCTGAGCCCTGGTGACAGTCCAGCTATTGTTGTCTCTCAGAGACTGGGGTTTCTGGAAGTTGTAAAATGAAAACAAGAAGTTTCTCTCCAAAAGTCTGGAAGCAAAAGAGGTAGCATGTTGGGAAACTAGAACTTTCTAGGGGTAGTAGTTATGGTTCTGCGGGGAATGGGAGATTTTTCGTTGTCTTCACTAGGAATCATCCGTCAGGATGAGGTGGTCTTGGCTGGCAGTATTTGTTACCTTGAAGGTAGCCAGTGTTAGCAGAACCATTGGCCTCTTCAGGATTGTGTTTAGTACTCATGACATGAAATTCTGCCCTGTTGCAAAGGAGATTCACTTAGCTTGTCCAGCTGTCTGCCTTCCTCAGAAAAATATGAAATCCATGGTCTTTGCTGGTCTCATCTGCCAGAGTCTGCTGTCTTTCACCTAAACAAAAGAACCCAGGAAAGCCACACCCCTGCTCGTTGAGTATGTCATGTCTCTTTATTTTCTTTTCCACCCAAAGAGGCATCCTCAGCCCACGTGGCTAGATTATCAGCACTGTTTCTGAGCTAGTCTTCCTCAGCCTCCTCTCCATTCTAAATCACTTTATATGCCAGAGTCAGATTACTTTCCTTTCTTCATTCCAGTTCACCTCCTAAAATTTTTCAAAGGCTTCTCATTCAGATAAAGCATAAATTCTTAATCTGGCATAATTTTTAATCTTCTTCAAACTGCTCTCTTTAATTTAAACTATTATTTTCCTACCTTTGTTTTAGCCACAGTGGTGAATTCATTGCTTCTGGATATACAATGTCCTCCCTGCCTCCCCTACTGTTTACTCCAGGTGCTAGTGAGAATGAAAGAACATGCATGAAAACACCTAGCATGTTCTGTCATACTGAGTCCTGTTAAATGGGTATTTCACTTCAACTTCATATCCCATGCAATGAAAGTGAGGCTCAGTTACTCAACAAGCCTTTAGAGCAGGGCCTGGTAACATGCACCCATAGTCCTGGCTGCTCAGGAGACTGAAGCAGATTGCTTGAGACCAGGAGTATGAAGCAGCCTGGGTGATACAGCAAGACACCATCTCAAAAAACAAAAATAACAAAAATTGCACAGGCCTTCAGCATAGCCATTTTCTTTGCATAACCATGTTGAGTCTCCCCACTGCTGCACTGGGGAAAGATGAGAGCTGATTAAGCTGCTTGCCAAGCTTCTTCTTTGCCATTTCAGCTGGTCCATTCTGTGGCCAAATGTACATGATCTATAGCATTAGATTCTCAGAGATGTACACATCACATGTAAGGATGCAATTTTATCCTTCAGACTTGAGTTTTCCCACCAGGGATCAGGAATGGTGAAAAGTTTGGTTGCTTTTATGTAGTATTAGAAGTTCTTATTTGCACTTATGCTTTAAAATGGTTTGCAGGACCTTTTGGTGCAGACCCAGTGGCTCATGGGCATCCTAATCATGGGCTGTTTCTAGTGTCTGTTCCTGTATCCTTGGGCACGCAGATACAGAGCCAGCCCCATCCTAAATCCTGGCTGTTCAATAATGGCCTCTTCACTATCTTCATTAAATGGATTTTGATCCAAATATGCTGCCAGAGCAGTTATTTTCCTTAAATTGCAAAGTGGATACAGGGGCCAAACGAGGAGAACAGATCACTATAAATCTTGCTCATTACATTGAGCTTCTCCCTCCTGTGGTTCATGATGAATTCCAAGACCCAACTAGTTGATAGAGTTTCAAGAAAAAGCATGCACTGGTATTTTTATTCATGGAAAATAGACACCCCAGGCTGGTCTGGGATTGTAAAGTCCTTTGTCTGAAGCTATGCTAGATTTGAGTAAAGGGACCAGTGGTCTGCCACTCCAGGCCCAATTTGCTCCCACCTCTAGCCTTATAGGAATGGCCTTCAGCATCTCTCAAGACCACTGTTGAGAGAGTAAGAATTGTAAGAAAGGCTGTGGTTTCATAGCATATTAGAATTGAAATGAATTATAAAATTTACCTTACCATGTATGGTATTTTTCAGCTGTATATTCGAATTGTGATAATTAATATGACACAGGTGGGAAATGGGGGCTCAGGTTGCCAATTCTGAGCAGTTACTGTGTTCTAGAGACATCTGCATTCATTCTCTCCTTAGAGTTTAATTATCCTGTGATGATCAGAGATGGGGAAACTAAGAGATTGGGTAACATTTCCCAGAGGTTACAGCTCTTATATGGGATGGCACCCAGATCTGCATCTGTTCTCTTTTCTAACCACTCCTTGAAAGTGGTGGTGCTAATGGGTTGCAGGTCTGGGCCTCTCACACTGGTCTTCTCCTTCCAAGTCCAGGGCTTGCTCCACTGAAGAAGTCAACCACATCTGTTATTCTGAACTTCAAAACATACCCAAAGAGTGACACATATGTAAATGTATGAGGCACTTTCCACCCTCTTCTGACACCTTTCTGGTCTCTTCATCTAAAAATATTTAGTGGGTTGAACTGCCAAATCCTTGTTATACAGTGGCAGGCTGTAGGCTGTTTATTCTGTCACAAATTCATGTCTAATTTACGAAGGGCCTGTATATCGCCAAGGTTACTCGTGAGCCGCTAAGAAAGAGAGCCTCTTGCTTGATGTTGCTATTTTCACATAATGAGCTTTCCCTCTTAGAAGAAACTTACTTGGATCAGGCAGGAGAAAGTAAAGAAAATAAAAGCCCTGCAGGGTGGAAACCCCCCCAGGCTCTGGGACAAGACTGTAAGGGAGCCAAGAGTTGTTTTCAGCTTCTTTAGCTATTTATTTTATCAGATATCAACCTACTTCTCACACTCTTCAAGTCAGAAGTGCTGCTAATTCCTCTCCAAATCAATATGAAACTATAAATAACTGATAACAGCTTTATGTGTATTTCTCCTTCATATCATGGACTCCATCCAGAGTCAGAGAATTTGTAGTTCAAAATCCTTAGTCCACCATTTATTGAGTGTTTTCAAGATTCAAAAACTTCCTTCTAGAAGAGGGGATAGTATCTGCCTAAACAGTGGTGAGAATTAAATGAGTAGCAAGTACAAATTCTAACAGGCTTAGAATATGTACTGGCACAAAGTAAGCATTCAAATGTCAGTTCCCTCCACTCCCCCACTTTTCTTCCTGTCCCAGAGATATTTACATAGGACAGACAATCTCTAACTTATCATGGCTTAACTTAGGACTTTTCAACTTAACCATAGTGCAAAAGCCATAGCCATTCAGTATCCTTCTTGACTTACAAGGGGGTTACCTCTAGATAGACTTACCATAAATTGAAAATATCATAATGATTTTATAGGACATAACCCCAGTGTAAATCAAGGAGCACCTGTAATCATGATCTTAAGTAACAGAAGTAGAGCTCTGATGGTTGGTTTCAGTAGTCATTTATGTGGGGAACCTCAATATTCCTGCAATCCTACAGCACAGATGTTTACTTCCTCCACACACAGGTAAGACCAGCCAGGCTGTCACTCTTTGCACTGCACCAGGCATTTCACACCTTATTCCTCTTTCTCATGGGTGGGTTGCCCTATGCTTACCTGAGAATGAGGTAGTGAGAAGAAAGAGAGTCAGGCTAACCTCTCTCTTTAGATCCATGTAGAGGCAAAAGCATCATATAGGACCCCAATGCTCCAGACAACCAACCGAAGGTCATTTTTCAGTTCCCTGCCCAGTATGCTTGCCTCTCTGGATGACCACGTAAAAAATGTGCAGGCCTCTTTTAGCCAGGCAAAGATCATGAGCAGAAACAGAAACAAGCAGTCAGTACTCACAGTGCATTGCAGGGCACATTTAACATGTTTCTGCTTTTGATTTTTAAAAGCTGGGGGGGAAAAGGAACTTTTACTTCTTTCATTCTGTTACATTATAATAATTACTTTGCTAACATACTTTTTTAAGTTTCATTTGAAGTTTGGAGCACTTACTCAATGATGAGAATCCAGATATATTATGCTTGGTTTTCTAAAATTCACCCAGAATTGGATTAGTAGGTCATGAATACCTCGAAGGTGATGCTATGGTTAAAAAAGAAAAAAAAAAAAACTTCGGAAGGGAAACAGGTGCCACCATCACAGGTAAAGTTTTTTATGCTTTAAGTATCACAAACTTTCAGTAAACTTGAGCCCATAGTGGGGTTTAAAGTAAAATAGTCCAAACAATAGAAAAAGAGAAATTCCTCCCTAAAGCATTTTATGAGGCCAGCATTATCCTGATACCAAAACCTGGCAGAGACACACACAAAAAAAGAAAATTTCAGGCCAATATCCCTGATGAACATCGATGTAAAAAATCCTCAATAAAATATCGTCAAACTGAATCCAGCAGCACAACAAAAAGCTTATCCACCACAATCAAGTTGGCTTCATCCCTGGGATGCAAGGCAGGTTCAACATATGCAAATCAATACATAGAATTCATCACATAAACCAAACTAATGACAAAAACCACATGATTATCTGAATAGATGCAGAAAAGGCCTTCAACAAAATTCCACAGCCCTTCATGCTAAAAACATGCAGTAAACTAGATACTGATGGAAGGCATCTCAAAATAATAAGAGCTATTTATGACAGACTCACAGCCAATATCATATTGAATGGGCAAAAATTGGAAGCATTCCCTTTGAAGAATGGCACAAAATAAGAATGCCCTCTTTCACTATTCCTATTCATCATAGTACTGGAAGTTCTGGCCAGGGCAATCAAGCAAGAGAAAGAAATACAGCATATTCAAATAGGAAAAGAGGAAGTCAAATTTTCTTTGTTTGCAGATGACATGATTGTCTATTTAGAAAATACCGTCGTCTCAGCCCAACATCTCCTTAAGCTGATAAGCAACTTCAGCAAAGTTTCAGAATACAAAATCAATGTACAAAAAACACAAGAATTCCTATACACCAATAACAGACAAACAGAGCCAAATCATGAGTGAATGCCCATTCACAATTGCTACAAACAGGATAAAATACCTAGGAATACAACATATAAGGGATGTGAAGGATCTCTTCAAGGGAAGCTACAAACCACTGCTCAAGGAAATAAGAGAGGACACACACAAATGGAAATATATTCCACGCCCATAGAAAGAAGAATCAATATTGTGCAAATGGCCACACTGCCCAAAGTAATGAAAAACTCAATGCTATCCCCATCAAGCTACCATTGACTTTCTTCAAAGAACTGGAGAAAACCACCTTAAACTTCATGTGAAACCAAAAAAGAGCCCACACAGCCAAGAAAATCCTAAGGATTAAAAAAAAAAAAAGCTGGACTTCAAACTACCTGACTTCATACTATACTACAAGGCTACAATAACAAAAACAGCATAATACTGGTACCAAAACGGAGATATAGACCAATGGTACAGGACAGAGGCCTCGGAAATAATGCCACACATCTACAACCATCTGATCTTTGACAAACCTGACAAAAACAAACAATTGGGAGAGGATATCTTATTTAATAAAAAGTGTACGGAAAACTGGCTAGCCATATGCAGAAAGCTAAAACTGGATCCCTTCCTTATACTTCATAAAAAATTAACTCAAGATGAATTAAAGACTTAAACGTACAACCTAAAACCATAAAAATCCTAGAAGAAAACTTAGGCAATACCATTCAGGACATAGGCATTGGCAAAGACTTCAGGACTAAAACACCAAAAGCCAAAATATACAAATATGATCTAATTAAACTAAAGAGCTTCTGCACAGCAAAACAAACTATCATCAGAGTGAACAAGCAACCTACAGAATGGGAGAAAATTTTTGCAATGTATCCATCTGACAAAGGGCTAATATCAAGAATCTACAAAGAACTCACACAAATTTACAAGAAAAAAGCAAACAACTTCATCAAAAAGTAGGTGAAGGATATGAACAGACACTTTTCAAAAGGAGACATTTATGTAGCCAACAACCATATGAAAAAAAGCTCATCATTACTGGTCATTAAAGAAACACATATCAAAATGACAATGAGATACCATCTCACACCAGTTAGAATGGTGATCTTTACAAAGTCAGGAAACAACAGACACTGGAGAGGATATAGAGAAATAGGAACGCTTTTAAGCTGTTGGTGGGAGTATAAATTAGTTCAACCATTGTGAAAGATGGTGTGGCAATTCCTCAAGGATTTAGAACTAAAAATACCATTTGACCCAGCAATCCCAGTAATTACTGGGTATATACTCAAAGGATTATAAATCATTGTAGTATAAAGACACATGCATACATATGTTTATTGCAGCACTGTTCACAATAGCTAAGACTTGGAACTGATCCAGATGTCCATCGATGATAGACAATATAAAGAAAATGTGGCATATATATGCCGTGGAATATTATGCATCCATAAAAAAAAAGATTAGTTCATGTCCTTTGCAGGGACATGAATGAAACTGGAAACCATCATTCTCAGCAAACTTACACAAGAACAGAAAACCAAACACTGCATATTCTCACTCATAAGTGGGAGCTGAACAGTGACAACACATAGACATGGGGAGGGGAACATCACATAACAGGGCTTGTCAGAAGGTGGGGGGTTACAGGAGGGATAGCATTAGGAGAAATACCTAATGTAGATGACAAGTTGATAGGTGCAACAAATCCACCATGACACATCCATACTCACCTAACAAACCTGCACATTCTGCACATGTACCCCAGAACATAAAGTATAATTAAAAAAATAAAGAAAAGAATGACAGATTTGGTTGCCTAAAATGTAGATATGATGACATAAACAAACTATGCAATAACACTATATAAGCAGATTTTGGTCTCAAATAAACTGAAAACATAATTTCAGGTGGGATGCAGTGGCTCATGCCTGTCATCCCAGCAATTGAGGAGGTTGAGAAGAGTGGATCACTTGAGGCCAGGAGTTCAAGATCAGCCTGGGCAGCATGGCAAAACCCCATCTCCGCAAAAAAATACAAAAATTAGCTGGGCATGGTGGCACATGCTTGTGGTCCCAACTGCTCAGGAGGCTGAGACACAAGAATTACTTGAACCTTGGAAAAAAAGGTTGCAATGAGCAGAGACTGCACCAGCGCACTCCAGTCTGGGCAGTAGAGTGAGACTCTGTCTCAACAACAACAAAAAAAACAAAAATAAAACAAAAAAGTCCATAATTTCAATAGTTTATCAAAGAGATAATAGCTCCTATTTTTAAAAAGCTTAAAAATAAATAAAACACAAATATGACAATAGGGAATCAGCAAAATTTGTAAAGGAAGAAAAGAGTGGAGGAGGGAATTTATGGAATAAATTAGAGAGCTATGAAATCTACAAAATCTATAGCCAACTAATAGTAATGGTAATATGAATAAGTTACATATTAAAAACTACAAAAAACACATAAGGACACATCAAAGTAAAAATGATACCAATGAGTAGTAAGATTATGTATAATTTTTATGTTTTGCCACTTTTTTCTGTAAAGAACATAAATTCTCTTATAATAAGAATAAAATGCTATACTTCTTTTTAGATTAAATAATTTTATCACATTCTGAAAGTCTTTCCTATTTTTCTAAGTTGCTTCTTTTTAATTTTTGAAATAGAGATGATTTCATTAGCAGTTTGATATCTTAGAATGTTTCTCTTTTATTTCTCAATTTTAAACTAGACTACATTATAACAACTTGATTATATATAATATTAATTTAAAAAGAAAGCGAGACTCTATCCCTTTGCCATATCATATTCAAATAGACTTATGAGCATAATAGTTGCCTTCTTCCTATAATTACTACTCTGAGTTGGAGTAATAATAGAATAATAGATACACAGTCCAACTAATTTAAAAGTAACATTTAGAAATATTACAGGTTCTAAAAAGCAGAAACAATTTTCATAATGCTGGAGTTCCTAAGTCATTGCTTAATGGAAATGATTTTCTAAAGCTTTTGGCTTTGGCTGCATTATGGGCAAAATGACCAAAATAGCACATTGCAGACTGTCTTGATAGTCTCTGTAAGGTAACTTTCCATCTACCTTTGAGTTTATCTACAGATGCAACAAACAGTGCTAAGCAATATGACGGCTTTATGCCTCAGACACCTACTTTGTCCTTTGGGCTTTCCCAGGCAATGTCCAAATTTGCTTACCTCAAAGTGATAAAGGCACTAGAAGTGTTGGGTATTTACTTTTCCCATAGGCAGTCCCAAGTCAATGAGGGATACAACTTGTGGATGAATATATCATTTTTTTCAGTCTTTTGATTGGACAGTTTAGGACACATACTACACACCTCTTCAAAGAGACCCCAAGTGGTATCAGACTCATTTCAGTTTATTAATACTCCTACATTTGTTTTCACATTTTTGTTTCTCGATATCCACATTTCCTTAGTTGTGTTTCCAGAAATCATCTTTTAAAGTATATTACCTATAACCAAGTTCTTGTCTCAGGTCTGGCTTGAGGGAAATTCAAGTTAAGAATCAGTATAATGAAACCAGCCCATGAATATAAGAGGAGGTGTCTACTTTGTCTAATGCACAGATACCACAAAGAGTTAAGGAAAGTGAGGAAAAGTTGTTCTAAAGAAAGGAACAGGAGAAATCTTCAGAACTGACCTTACCAAAATGGAGTTAATACGATTTACCTGACAGTTAATTCAAACTAGCTGTTATAAAAATATTTATTGCAGTAAAGAAAACAATGCATTAACAAATTGAGAATTTCAATAAAGGCAGAGAATTTTTTTTAATATTGAACAGAAATTAGGGAGCTAAAGAACAAAGTAACTAGACTGAAATAATTTACTAGAGGGATTCAACAGAATACTAGGTCAAGCAGAATAAAGGCTCATCAAATGTAAACGCTGGTCATTGAAAGTAATTTAGTCAGAAGATTGAAAAGAATAAAAAAACTGAAAAAAAAACTTCGTGGAATGATGGGATACCATCAAGCAGAATAATACATATAATATGGAAGTTTTAGAAGAAGAAGAACAAGAGAGAGAAAGAAATAGTTTATTCACAGAAACAACAGTTAAAAATCCCCACATCTGGATAAAAAAGCAGATATCTAAGAGATAGAGGCTGAAATATCACCCCAAAATTTATGCTGAGACACATTATACAAATTGTCAAAAGTCAAAGCCAAAGAGAGAATTTTAAAAGCAGCAAGAGAAAGCGATTCATCATGTATATGGGATCCTATACGAACTATCAGTGGATTTTTCAGCAGAAGCCTAACAAGACAGAAGGGAATGAGACAAATGTTGAAAGAAAGAAACAACAAAAAATCTGAAAACCAAGAATGTTATACCCAACAAGGCTAGCCTTCAGAAATGAAGGAGAGATAAACTTTCCTAAATAAACAAAAACTGAGAAAATTTATCACCATTAGACATGCTTTACAATAAATACTAAAGGAAGTTCTTCAAGTTTAACAAAAGGAAGCTAAAGAGTAACATAGTAACATAAAAATGAAACATGTTGATAAAGGTAAATATGCAAACAAATCCAGAATAATGCATTATTATAATGGTGGTATTACTTTTAATTCAAATGTTAAAATTTAAAAAACAAAAGTATTAAAAATGACATTAAAAATATGTTTAAAGATATACAATTTGAACCATGTAAACCGTGACAACAACAACATAAAATCAGGAGAGAAGAGTTCATGTTGAGTTTTTGCATGTGATTGAGCTTAAATTGTCATCAACTTAAAATAGATGGTTGTAACCATGAGACATCTTATGTAAGCCACAGGTAACCACACACACAAAAAAAGCCCTATCAAATTTATGCAAAAGAAAACACATAGGATTGAAAGCATATCAATATACACATAAAAAACTTTGAAAACACGAAGGAAGACAGTACAAGAGGAAAAAGTCAAGGGAATTACAAGACTACCATGAAACAACTAACAAAATGGCAATAGTAAATCCTTCTCTATCAATAACTACTTTAAATGTAAATTGATTACATTTCTCAAAAAAAATATGAAATATCTATATGGATTTTGTTAAATGACCCAACTATATGCTGCCTGTAAGAAACTCACTTTAGATGTAAGGGCACACATAAGCTGAAAATAAAGAAATGAAAAAAGTATTTCATGCAAACACCAGCCAAATGAGATTAAGGATGACTGTACATAACTGTACTTAGCAGATAAAATAGTCTATATGAGTAAAAACCATCACAAGAGTGAAATAATGATACCATATAATGACAAAATACTTTAAATGTAAACTCATTAACTCTCTCAATAAAAATATATGAAGTAACTACATGGATTTTTTTAAATGACCCAACTATACACTGCCTATAAGAAATTCACTTTGGATTTAAGGATACACATAAGCTGAAAATAAAGGAATGAATAAAGATATTCCATGCAAGTAGCAACCAAATGAGAGCAGGGATGACTATACTTAGCAGATAAAATAGTCTATAAGTAAAAACCATCACAAGAGAGAAATAATGACACCATATAATGACAAAAGGGTCAATTTTCTAGAAAGATTTAACAGTTGTAAATACATATGCACCCAACATCAGAGCACTTAAATATATAAAACAAACATTGACAAATCTGAAGGGAGAAATAGTCAGAAATACAGTAATGGTAATAATAATAACAATAACACTTTTAATACTGAATAGAACATCCAGACAGAATATTGGTAAGTTAACAGAAGACTTGAACAACATCACAGACCAACTGGCTCTAGCATACATGTACAAAACATTTCACTCACCAATAGCAGAATGTACATTGTTCTCAAGAGCCATGGATTTTACCTCAGGATAGATCATGTTTTAGATATAATCCTAACAAATTTAAGTCGAAACAAATCATACCAAATCTTTCTTTTGATTGCAATGGGATGGATTTCTAGAAATCAATAGCAAAAGGAAAACTGGAAACCTCACAAAAAGAGGGAAATTAAACAACACATCCTTGAATAACCATTGAGTCAAGAATAAAAAAGAAAATTAGAAAATATCTTGAGATAATGAAAATACAACATAAAATTTATGCTATCTGGTAGAAGCAGCACTAAGATGGTTCCTAGTGATAAATACACACATTAAAAGGAAGAGAGATCTGAAATAAGCAACTAAACTTTATACCTCTAGGGACCAGAAAATGAAAAACAAATAAGCTCAAAGTTAGCAGAAGGAAGGCAATAACAAAGATTAGAACAGAAATAAATAGAATAGAAAAACATCAACAAAATTAAGAGTTGGTTTTTTGAAAAGATAATTTACAAACCTTTAGGTAAACTAAGGAAAAAAGAGAAGATTCAAATAAATAAAATTATAAAGGAATGAGATATTACAAGTGATGCCACAGAAATAAAAAGGATTATATGAAATTTTTATGAATAATTATATACTAAAAACTAGATAACCTAAAAGAAATGGAAAAATTCCTGAAAACATACAAACTGCCAAAACTAAATCATAAATAATTAGCCTGAACAGACCTATAACTAGTATGGAGATTGAATCAGGAATCGAATACCTCCCAACAAAGAAAAGCCCAGTACCAGATCACCTCACAAGTAGATTCTACTAAGCATTTTAAGAATTAATGCCAAATCTTCTAAAACTCTTCCAAAAAACTGAAAATGAGGAGGGAATACTTCCAAACTCATTATGTGAGGCCAGCATTATCCTTACATCAAAGCCAGACTAAGACACTGCAAGAAAAGATAACTACTTGCTAATATCCCTGATTAATATAGATGCAAAAATTCTCAACAAAATACTAACAAACTGAATCTAACTGTACCTGAAAAGGATCATATAGTCACAAGTAGTATTTTGTAGACATGTCTTGATGATTCTCTGTAGCCAGAGCTGAGCAACATTGCTGCAAGATGCCCCACTGCTTGAGGGAGTTGGGATTTAAATCACATAGTCACTACACAGTGCTTTCTTTTGACCACTTTTTTTCTCTTGTCTCCCAATGACATCACTTATAGACAGATACCCTCTTTGAAGATCTTCTGTGTGTTTCTGAATGAGATGCCAGTGGCCATGTTGTGCTTTACTAGGCATAAAGGTCTTTAAAAATTATGGAAAATTACAAGTATCCAATAAAATATTTTCTCCTAATCACTACCTTCTTTCTAGGGTTAACAAATTCAGCTTTCCAAGATGGCTATTTCAACAGGACACATTCTTTAGACTACCCTAATAATATTATTAGTAAAGAATTCAATTAAAGCAATGCTTTTTCAAGTCCCATGTTACTAGTTATGCATTCATATCAGACAAATAAATTCTGGCAATTAAGGGCAAGGCAGATGGTGCAGGCAGATGGACTCCAGGCCATGCCAAAGGAGAGAGGAATACATGAAAGGGAAACTGAATAGATGCTATATTCACCTCTCTCATTACTTGGGAGACTTTGAACTTTCCAGAAGGGCCAGAAGAGTCTGCCTAAAGTACCTCCTGTACACATTTATGTTGTTAGAGAAATACTAGCATCACTACATTCTGGACAATGCCCTAGCTTTAATGTTTACATTAACACTGGATTGGAAAAATTCAAGTAATGCAGGGTTGTATTCCTTTGATATTTGGCTGATTCTGATTAAACCTGTTCTCATAATCGAATATCTTGGTTCTATTTTCTATCTAATTTGGTATATCAATTTTCCTGAACATGTGGACTTTTTAAAGAAAATCTCTTAAAAAGAAACAGCTTCAGATAAGATGTGACCACTGTCCTGTCCAAATATTGGTTGGAGGGGGGTAAGAAGTTAGCTGACTTTTTTGTTGTTGCTGTTGCAATTTTTAAGTAAATTCCTGAGGCGAGGGGACAGGGTGGAAAGTGTTTTGGTATCTGTTTCTTGCTGTTTAATATTAATTAGCACAATATAAATTATTGAAGGGACAACGTCTGGATCTTCTCCAGCTACCTTTTCAAGCCAAGGTCTGTTCTAAGGGGACAAATGAATAAAAGGAGTCATGGGATATGTTGTCATACATCCCTGGGAAAGGTCAAAGGGCTTGCATCACCCCAGTTTCTGTATGCCATTCATTACAAGGTCTGGGGAAAGGCAACTAATGAATATTGCCCAAAACTACACAAAAAAGCAAGAAGACTCCCAAATGGGTGAGAAATCCCTAACCCTCAATCAAATTAGAGGTTTGTTTTGGTGATTTTTTTATGGTGAAATGATCAATGAAACCTTATTTGAATTTGAATTCTGAAAAGAATTTACCTTAGAGTCAGAATGGGAAGATGAAACTATTTCTAATAAAAATTTTATGGAGAATAAAGCAAATTAAAATCATTGAGAAAAAAAAATGATAAAGCCAAATTCACAGTCAAGACAACCAGGTTGATACTCTAGATACTTGAGCTGTAATGTCTCAGCCCTGCTATTTACTAAATACTTGACCATGAGCAAGTTATTTAGCCTCCCTGGTCCTAAATTTTCTCGCTGGGAGGCAAGGGTGTGAACCTAGTGTTGATGTAACTGGGTTGGGAGCCTAGGCAAGTATCCTTCTCTGTCTCTAAAGAGAAAGTGTAATATCCCTGGAAGCAAGTGGACTTCCTCATGTTAACAATGTAGCCTGTTAGTACTGTCAGCTCCTTCATGTTTAAGAGGAAGAGTTGAACCATACAACTTCTAAGTTTCCACTAAGATCTTCCACTGACTTTATGATTCAAATTATTTAATTTCTTTAAGCCTCAATATCCTCAGCTATAAAATGGGAGTAATAATCACCTATTTCATAAAGTTGTTGAAAGGATGAGTTTGTATTTGTAAAATGGAAGAAAACATGGCATACCATAACCAGTACAATGCCCTTTTGTATTACTATGAGTATTGTTACTTTTATCATTAAATATTTCAGATTTATAATGACTTCAGCCCTACATTATATTTTCAAGTATGAGTTTCAAAACTATGTTCAAACACTTATTATTTTCATTTGTTTTAAAGAAAATTCTTTCTCATTTAAAAGAAAGAGAGAGAAGAATGTGGTTTGCTTTGAGTCTGAAAGAGCTGGATCCATATGTTCAGTTTTGTATCTAAAACCAGGCTGTTAGCCAAGTTCTTCCAGGAGAGAAGGCACAGAGCTGGGAAGGGAGCTGGGTGGTATTTACATGATATCAAAACGAAAGGTGAGTTCAGCCAGTTTTATCAAACCGCTGGTCAATGCTGTGAAATAATGGTCCAACTGGAGGATCATCTTTGGTGGAGCCAAGCCACCTGGAAAGCCAACACAAACAGCCACTCAAAGAGAAGCTGCACATCCCACTTAGAGAGCTGGTCATCGGGTTATAACTCATCTGAAGTTTATGAACGATTTTGATCTTGACTGTTTCCATCTCATAATAAAACCAGTTGAGATCTCAGCCTTAGATTGGTGAAGAAATTCAGACATAAAAGCCACCACCACCACCAACAACAACAACAAAAAAAACGCTGTTCAAATGAAGCTTCACACTAGATCATTATTTTCTTTCTCACAGCCCACCCAGTGCGATGTTACTGATTTCTGTTTTCTTCAGATCCAGCCTTTTTCTCAAACAGGGTGTGGGAACTTTAGGCCCTTTTCTGTCATTATTTCTGAATATGCCTTTCAGTTATTTGGGGGAAAAGAGGAGGAAAATGGAGATAGTTAATTAAGTCTAGATGGCACAGGGCTAAGACCAGTATGGCTTTGATGAAACTTTCTGCGCTTTTCTTCAGAAAGCAGCCACACCCTGTAATCTCTATGGATGACCAGTCAGGTCCTTTACAAAACAACAGCAACATTTTAATGGAACTCTGCTAAGAGAAAGAATATTAGAGATCTTTGCCGACACCATCATAAACACTTTTATGCCTTGCCTATACTTTAAAGTCTCAGATTAAGAATTAATTACCAGTCCTGTGGTAACAACTGATTTCTTTAAATGTGCCTTTAAAATGAAAGATTTTAGCCATACAGAAAATGAACATCCCTATGTCCACCATTTACATTTAATATGTTATCATTTTGCCCCTGCTTTTATTTTGTAAATTGTGGAGTGGTTCAAATGTACAGAAAAGGAAAAGGAAAATATTTCACAAATAACTTTGCAAATAAATTGTGTAAAGTGCTTGGAGCAGTGCCTAGACTACATACAACAGTTACTGTGTTTTGCTATTCCCACCTCATGTTTCATTAGGTTTAACATTTTGCCATGATTGCCTCAGACTTTTTAAAGAAATCGAAAAATCAAGACACTTGAAGCCCCTGTTTGTCCCTCCTTGATCTTTCCTCTTCTTCCTTTTCTCCCTCCTCTCACTGCTCCAACTTGTCCCTTGCTTTCTCATTCTCTCATTTTCACCGTCTGCCGAGAAAACTACTGCCTTGATTTGTGTTATTGTAGCGTCTATACTTTTGCATCATATTGTTCTAGCTTATAGAATTTCCAACAAATATTTAATGGAGTTTTCCTTATTTATAAATATGTATATGAATCATTGTATAATTTTCTTTCCATGCCATATGTTTTTGAGATTCATGTATTTTTTTCTTTCCGTAACTGCAGTTTATTAATTTTAGCTGCTCTACAGTATGCACTGCATAAATATGTATTATCTATTCTTTTTGATGAACATTGGGGTTTTTCTAGTTGTTTATTATTATAGATCTTCTGCCTTATACAGGTTTTCTTGTGTACATATGTAAAAGTTTTTAAGGCAGTGACTTAATATACATGTGTACTCATGCACACACACACATAGACATATACTGAAACCAAACATTTATAAAACAACTTCTTAATGTTTTTACATTTTTATTTTCTATTCATTTCCTGTTTTCATTTGTTTTTTGTTCATTCCTTTTCATTCTATCTTATTCTAAAAAGATGTATGCTGTGACTCACCAAACTAATTTCCCATTTCACTAATTAAACCCATAGTTTGAGTTATATTGCTTTAGGTTTCATACTCAAAGATGAATTCCTGAATAGAATAGTGTATGCATCTTCACCTTTAATTCTATCACTTCCCCAAATATCCCTAGAAAAAACAACGAAAACACTACCCCCAAAGAGAAGACAGAAAGAAAAACTACTGTTGATAAACAAATCCCAGTTTACTAGGCCCACTGCAATAAGAAAGAACATGATCATGGCCAGGCCTTAATAGTGTCTCAAGACAGCAAATTTAGAAGAAGCTATTTATAGAGTTTTACGATCTGGGTTAGGTAATTTTAAGATAGAACTTTCATGACAGGGGAATGGTTTGGATTAAGTAGCGTTTATGACATAAAAGCTTTGGATTGGTGGGCACAGTGAGGCGAGGCTCTTAAAGCAAGTCTTGATGAGCAAGCTATTAGTCTTGATAAGTAAGTTATTTTTGTAGCCTCGCTATCTTATCTTCCAAAAGCAAATCTCCTACAGCAGGTAGCTAAGTATTGTTTCACAAAGAGGCAGAAAAGTATGTCTGATCTCAGACTTGGCTAACACAAGGATGGAAAAAAGGGAATCATATTGGATTTGGTTCTCTCTATACAATGCCAAATATTCTCCAAAGCAGTTGTGCCCATTTAAAAATCCCACCATAATTACTTCTGTCCTCAAGACTTAGTATTGTCTTTTTAAAAATTTTTCCATTCTTAAAGTATAAAATAATATCATAATATTTCATCATTTTATTTAGTATTTCCTTTACTACTAGGTGAGATTTTGTGTTTTTCCATGTGATTATCAGTCATTTGAGTTTTTTCTTTCGTAAATGGCCTGTTCGTATCCTTTGACTATTTTTCTAGTTTGTTTAGTTATAGTTTGTTTAGCTTTAGTTTCTAATTTGTCTAGCTCTCTTTTTCTTATTGTGTTAGTTCTATATATTCTGCCTAATATTTTGGTAAACATAAGCAAACATTTCAATCTAGACTTCATAATTTATCTTAATATTTGATGTCTTTTATTAAAGTTTTAAAATTAAATGTAGAAAACTTAATCATTTTTATGATTTGTGCTTTTGGTCTATTTCAGCAATTCTTAAAATTTTTTTCTTTTTTTATATATTTAAAAATTTTTTATTCCATATTTATGTCATTAAACTGTCTAACTTCTGTACAACAACAGAAATAATCAGCAGAGTAAACAGACAACCCAGATAGTGGGAGAAAATACTAGCAAATTACATCTGACAAAGGACTAATATCCAGAATCTACAAGAAATGCAGACAAATCAGGAAGAAAAAAAAACCTCATCAAAAAGTAGGCAAAAGACATGAATAGACAGTTCTCAAAAGAAGATATACAAATGGCCAACAAACATATGAAAATATGCTCAACATCACTAATGATCAGGGAAGTGCAAGTTAAAACCACAATGAGATACACCCTTACTCCTGCTAGAATGGCCATAACTAAAAAATTAAAAAGTAATAGATATTGGCGTGGATGTGGTAAAAAGGGAACACTTATACACTGCTGGTAGGAATGTAAACTTGTACAACCACTATGGAAAACAGTATGGAGATTCCTTTAAAAAACTAGAAGTAGAACTATCATTCGATCCAACAATCCCATTACTGAGTATCTACCCTAAGGAAAAGAAGTCATTATATGAAAAAGACACTTGCACACGTGTTTATAGCAGCACAATTTGCAATTGCAAAACTATGGAACCAACCTGAATGCCCATCAACCAATGAGTGGATAAAGAAAATGTGGTATCTATACACCACTGAATACTACTCAGCATAAAAGGGAATGAAATAATGGCATTAGCAGCAATCTAGATGGAGTTGGAGACCATCATTCTAAGTCAAGTAACTCAGGAATGGAAAGCCAAATATTAGATATTTTTACTGATAAGTGGGAGCTAAGTTATGAGGATGAAAAGGCATAAGAATGATATAATGGACTTTGGGTACTCAGGGGGAAGAGTGAAGAGGAGTGAGGAATAAAAGACTGCACATTGGTTATAGTGTATACTGCTTGGGTGACAGGTGCACCAACATCTTAGAAATCACCACTAAGAACTTATCCCTGTAACCAAAACCCACCTGTTCTCCCAAAACTGTTGAAATATAAATAAATAAATAAATAAACTGCCTAGCATTATTTTTTCTGGGTAGGAAGAAATAAAGTCTTTTTATGAAGTATTTCCACAATAATACTGCTTAGGACAATCCACAACAGCAGTGGGTTGTAACAAAAAATAATTATATTTTAAACACTTTTGGTTTGACCAGAGTTTGGCTGATGTTGGCTGTGCTCAGCTGAGTTTGGATCCAGACTGTGTGTGAAGTTGGCTTTACACATCTGCCATAATTCTGGCCAAAGTAGGCTGTGCAGGACAAAGGCACAAATGAAGGAGAGCAAGTCCAAACTCATTAGAACACTTCAAGTCCTGATTACCTGACATCTGCTGATGTTCTAATGGTCAAAATAGGACACATAGCCAAACTCAGAATCAGTGGAATGGGGAAATATGTTCTGCCTGTAGTAGGAAGAACTTCAGTGTCTCATTGGCAAGGGATGTGGTTGCAGGGATGAGTGAAAAATTGGGAGCAATAATAAAATTCACCACAGGCGACGCTCTCAGTTACTATTACATTTTATACAAAGTTCACTCAATTCCTTTCTATTATACCCCTAAAAGACTCATTCAAAGCATTAGGCTCTAAAGCCAGGACCTAATTATCGATGTAGGGTCTGGATGCAACTCCAGAACTAAAAAGACAAGTTACCTGCCTCCCACACACCCAGCAATGATGAAACATGGGAAATATAACTGCAATTAACTCTTCCATTCACAATAAGAAAATAATACATAGCAGTCACTGCTTCTTAGCGATGTTGAATACCACTGAACAAATGTGGCCAAGTACTTTTTTTTTTGAGGCTAGAAACCATCTTCATTAGACTCCAGTTTGAAACTGGAATGGCTCTCCAGCCCATTTTTTCCCTGTGGTGCTTGGTTTAGCCCTCTCCTTTTTCCATCTTTTTAAATCACTTCTGAAGAAGGCACTGAGTGTATTTCATTCTCAGCAACTTAGCAGTTTTATAAGCCTACTTCCTGCCTGCATAAAGTTGAGGTCTAGGAGTTTTTTTTTTTTTTTTTTTTTAACATCTTAGTTACTATCAGTCTCCTTTAACTCAGGTGGATGATAACACTTTTGCCAGGATAAATCTCTCATAATATTTTCCTTCATTATCTTCAATCCCATGTGCTAAAAGCTATATCCACAATACTATTTAGAATTGCACTTTCTCTTGAAACCTAATTACAGAGTTTGGGCGTATCAAGCTTCTGTGGGACATACCCTTAATCTTTCTAGAAACACTTTGGCAAAGAAGAACTTTTTTTCAGAAGTCTTAACAAGGGACTTGAGCAGCCAAAATCTTAATACGTCCTTGACCTTGAGGCCATGTCTTACTGACAGTGTCCTGGATTTGGTCTTTTCCTTGAGTCTGTATCACAATGGTCACACCATTGACTTGAACGTTGTTTCCCATTTCAACCCTTCAAGTGCTTTTTTGAGTCTCCCAATCTTTCATAAATTCAGTTTGCTCCTCAGTCAAATAATTTTCAGCTCTCTTATAACATCTCATTAAAGGCAGCTAGCAGCAGTCAGCTTACCACTGCAATATTCTGCCATAAAACCTTGAAGTTCATTGTATTAATAGCAAACATTACTTTCATTAAATGTTTTCCACTCTGTAACACAAGTTGCCATTTATCAGCATCATATAGCAGTTTTCTAACTACCAGCTCCCAGTGCTTCTGCCCTACCTCTTTTACCAATTTTTTGGCTTAATCAACCATTCCCACAATAAACATAACAAACCCTTCAGCTCCTGAAATAGCTCTGGAGCTGTAACGGTGACAGGAGCATCTTTTGTTACTCATAACAAGTTCCTTTCAACCACATCTGAGTTTATATTAGTGAGGTAACTTTTGGAAAGCTCCTAAGGATAAGGGGCTGGTTGACAGTGTAACAGCAACCATGTGATCACAGGGCTGCAACTTTCAGCCCCACCCCCGGATGTCCAGGGAAGAGAGAGGCTGGAGGCTGAGTTAATCACCATTGGCCAATGATTTAACAAATCATCCCCATGTTATGAAGCCTACAGTAAAAACCCTAATGGAAGGGGTTCCATGTTACTGGAAGGGTGGCACCCCAGAGCAGGCATGGTACCCCTTTGCCAATACTTTGCCCTAGGCATCTCTTCCATCTGTCTGTTCTTGAGTTTTATCTTTTTTAATAAATGGATAAACACAAGTAAAGTAACTTCACTGAGTTTTGTGAGACAATCTAGCAAGCTGCCAAACACGAGGAGGGGGTTGTGGGAAGCCCTATTTATAGCAAGATTGGTCAGAAATACAGGTTACAACGTGGGACTTAAAACTGGCATCTGAAGTGGGGGGCAGCTGTGTGGGATTGAGCTTTCTAACTTGTGATGGATCTGATGCTAACTTTAGGTGGATGGTGTTAGAATTGAATTGAGTTCAATTGTAGGACACTCAGTTGGTGTGACAGAGAAGTGAAGAACTGCTTAATGGGAGAGAAACACTCAGATACTTGGTGTCAGATGTGAAATGTTGAGAGGAGAAAAATAGGGTGCTTCCCTTTCTTCTATTTCCTAGGCATCTGATAGGCTACATTTCTTAATATCCTCCTTTTTTACTTAGGGCTCTTAAGTCTGAGTTCTGGCCAAGGAATGTGACCAAGAGTAACGCATGCCACTTCCAGGCCTGCACACAAAAATATTCCCATGCTCAATTCTCCATTCTTTCTTTCCTACTGACTCGGTGAACCAAAACAAAATGAAATTGGGAGTAATGTATTGAAGATGAAAAAGACTGAAGATAACAAAAAGCTTAGGTTCCTGAATCACCATTGGAAGAAGTGCTGCCACTGATGAAACACTCACTGTGGGCTGTTCATGAGACCACGCTTTTATTTATTTATGTATTTATTTTGCTCTTTCTATGCTGTTCTGTAAACAGAATATAACTGGAAATTCAATCTGATCTTTTTTTTCTTATAACACTGAGATTTACTCACTTTGATTTATAAGAGTTTTAATATATTTACAATTATCTATGCCATCATATTATACGTTGTTTAGATGCCTTTTTAATTTCCCTCTTTTGTCTCCATTTTGCATGTTGTTCTCTTAATTACATTTTATATATTTCCAATCACTAAAATAATAGGTAAAAATTCCATTGCCTCCAAATTAGCATAAGGTGAAAAGTAGCAGCATTTTTTCAGTGTGATTTGAAATTGTTTTCTACTACTTTAGTAGTTACTTTTAAATATTTAAACAGATTTGCTTCAACATAAATTTGTATAACAAAGCCTACAATTAATCAGCCTTTGTCTCTACTAATCACAATCGAGCTTTACACACTAAAACTACATGTTTAAAACTAAATGTCCCTCAATGCAGCAACACATTTTAACTTCTCTTTTTATAATACAAAAATTTACTTTTTAAAAATAGTGTATTGTTAATTAGAATTGCTCACTTATTTTATCAATTTCTGCCTGTTGTGTATCATGTGGTTTCTCTGGTTTCACATTTCTTCTGGCTTAACTTTATCTTTTAATAGTTCTTTTAGTGAGGGCTATGGATGGTAAACTCTTGTGTTTGTATACACAGCATGTTTTATTTTATGCCATTATATAGCCTTTGCTATTTAACAATAGTTCGTTTGTATATACAATTCCACATTGCCAGTTACTTTTCTTCTGCACTTTGGAGCTATTACCTTATGTATTTTGGCATCTATCATTGCCAATAAAAAATCTGCTTTATGTGTGAAGATTATCCCTTTATTAGTAATCTGTCGTTTCATGTCTGAAAACTTTTAAGGACTTCTCTATGCCACTGCTTTTCTATAGTTTCACAAGAATGTACCTTGATGTGGATTCATTTTTATTCATATTGGTACTTAAAGTGTACTTTTGCTATGAAGATTAATGTTTTTTAATTCTCTTTAATTCTGGAAAAATTATAGCCATGATGTCTTCAGGTGTTACTTCCCTCTCATTTTATTATTTTCTTCTGGAATTCCTATTAGATATATGCTGTAGCCTCTTAATCCACCCTCGTTGCCTCTTTATTCCTTATTCATGTATTTCATCTTTCTGTTTCCTCGTCTTCATTCTTAGCGATGTCTTCAGTACTACCTTACTCTATGTATGCAACCTAGGTTTTAACCAACCTATCAAGTTCTTTTAACTCAATAACGATATACTATTTCATCCCAAGATTTCTAATTAGATCTTCCCATATTAATCTCTTTCTATTTATTTATTTATTTATTTATTTATTTATTTATTTATTTATTGAGACGGAGTTTCGCTCTTGTTACCCAGGCTGGAGTGCAATGGCGCGATCTCGGCTCACCGCAACCTCCGCCTCCTGGGTTCAGGCAATTCTCCTGCCTCAGCCTCCTGAATAGCTGGGATTACAGGCACGCGCCACCGTGCCCAGCTAATTTTTGTATTTTTAGTAGAGACGGGGTTTTACCGTGTTGACCAGGATGGTCTTGATCTCTTGTCCTCGTGATCCACCCGCCTCGGCCTCCCAAAGTGCTGGGATTACAGGCGTGAGCCACCGCGCCTGGCCCCAATCTCTTCTTTTTAAATTTCCTTTTGATTCAAAAACTTTTGTGCATCTTAGAATATTTCTCTCATTTAATTCTCAGAGTACTCTGTATACTTATTTTAAAGTCTTTGTCAAACTGTTACACAAAACTAATTTCACCCTAAATGAATTCATATTCTTATGGTTACATTTGTTTTTTTTTTCCTTAACATTAGATGTTTTAATTTTGGAATTTTGCTGTTTGTGTAATTTGGGGAGGATATTTTGTATATGTCTTTTTCCTTTGTATCTTCTACTTAAACTCTAGATGAGATAAAGACAGTAAGTTAGTATTGAGGACATCACTATCCCCGTTAAGAGATTCTGCATTTACTTCCTCTCATCCTGTGGGTTTGCTGCAGCGGCATCTGGGGGCCCTCTGTGGGACTATCTCCAATGTGTGGATTGCGATGATATCTCAAATCCAGTCACTACGCAGTGGGATTAGGTGTCCGACTCACTAATCACCATCTGGATTGTTATGCTCTGCCCATGTCTTCCAGCAATGATAGACCTTTAGCCTGCTCAAAGCTAGAGACTCAGGTTGGTCCAAGTATTTCTTCCATCTTCTTTTATGAGTACAGAATGACTTCAAGCACCTTCAAGGGTCAGTGTTTCCCTGACCTGCATGAAACAATTTTAATCCTCTGTATCCTACAGGAGCTAAGGTCCTACTGTCACCACTTGCTGCAACTCAGAGCCCAGCACATCTGAGACTTCGGCCTTACACATGATTTTTAGCTTGTGGTTCTGTTTCTGGCCCTCAGAGTCCTCTCTTGTTTCTGCATTTATTGATAGCGTTTTTGTTTGCTATTTATATGTCATCGTGTGTTTGGAGTGGAGAAGATGCATTTTGTTTCTAACTTACTGCAGAAAATTTAGCCACAAGTTCATAATGTTTAGGTTTTCTGAAAAAATTCTAGCATTTCATTAATTGCTTTATTTGCCTGTCTTCCTTAAAGGCTACAAACTACCTTCCTCAGCTATCTAAATATTGTTTCAAGAAAATTAAAAAGAATAAATAGGAAAAGGGAAACAGCCAACAGGAAAGAAGTAGAGCAGTAAGTATGAAGCTGGCCATAAAAGTGATCTGATAACTTACGTATTTAATATTTTTCTCTAGGACACTGAGTTCCATTCGTACATATACTCTGGGAGACGCTATTATCTCTGGAGCCTGCCAACTGGAACGCTAACATGATAATGTAATATTTACTGCTTGTCCCTAACTGCATGTCTTTAAAGGAACTGGAACACTGCATAGGAACATCACTGTTTATTCCTCTAGCATACAGATGGGATGGCGGGTTAACTTGTCCTTTCTAAGAACTCTCTGGTGAAGGTGCACACCCTCCAGCTGTGTCTCTCGTGTCCTACTCATTAGCTGGGGAAGTATGTGCACCAGGGGTAGAGGCTGGGTCAGAAAAGGACTTCCCTTGAACAGCTTTCTATTCCCTGGGCTGCTTTTTAGGCCCTGAGAAAGACCACATATTTTTTCCTCAAATCGTTGTTAGACAAGTAGGACGATACCTTGAATTTAATATATTTATCAAACTTTGGCTACATCAAGGTTCTTTGCTCCATAAAAATCTTATTCTTATTCTTTCTTCTCTTTCATTATTGTCCTCCCAACTTCTCTGATTAGACTTTGATCATTTGACTGTCTACTGATTGTAGAGAAAAACCATTCTTTCTCCCGTGAACTACAAAATCCCCAGAAATAGTCTGCCTACTTAAGTCAATTTATTTTCTCAAATATTTTTTAATTTTTAAAAAAATTTTCAAAAAATATGTTTAAACTTAGTGACATATGCGGATGATTAAAAATGAAATGGCACTGAAAGATATACAATGAAAGGCAGTATTCCCAAGCCCCACAGCACTTCTCTTCAAGACTTCTCTACAGAAACAATTTCTATTTTGAATGCTACTGGTTATTTCAATGACACTAATTATAGTACTTTATAAAAACATAATTCAACTGAGCATGATTATTTTACTCTTGACATCCTTGCCTCGATTGATGGTTGAACTACCTTCCTGTCTCCTCTTCCCTCATTCTAGTTACTTCATTAATCTCACTGCCACCAAACAGCATTCTTCAATCCTTGCTTCTTTATCTGTTCAGTGCAGGCCAGCACTGTCCAGTAGAACTCTCTGTAATAATGGAAATTTATGTATCTCCTCTTCAATATGGCAGCCACTACTTCCAGGTGAATCGTTAGCACTTGGAATACGGCTAGTGTGACTTAAGAACAACAGAATTTGAAACTGTATTTAACTTTAATTAATTTAAATTCAACTAGCTACATGTGGCTAATAGTAGCTGCATTGGGCAGTGTAGTTACAAATGTCTCTTAACCCCGATTTTGTTGGATAAGAAGATTAGCCATCTTCATTTCTTCTCACCTCTCCTCCCCCTTTCATCTTAAAACCTTCATTATCTGTGCCTTTACATGTATACTTCCCAAATCAGAACTACTAGTGTGCTGTCCGTGAGTATAGTTAAATCTTCCATGGCATGTTGAAGATTAGTCTAATGCAGAATATTTAGAAACTATATTTATATTATTATGAATTTAGTTTATTTCACAGCTTTCTTCACAATTTTCAATTTTTCGTTGATTTGTCTCTCTCACTGAATTATACATCTAATGAAAGTGAGCATGTTGTCCACCTTGTTCGATATTATGCCTGACAGAGTGACAATCCCAAAAATAGATGTTTTGTGAATGTTGAATGGTTGATCATGTTTTATTTTTCTTGTTCAAATATTTTAGTGCACCCTAATAGAAAGAATCAGCCAATGCTCCTTGAGTGTATTGGTGTTAATATGACATATTTTCATTGTCATTTAGGGCAATCATTACTCCATAAAATGTTTTAATTTTTTCTTTTATATTTAATCTATGATGTTATTTCCAAATGATCTGACTTGGAAGTTCCTCTACTACTAATATAATGAAAATAATCTAAAGAATTTAAAAAATTAGTTTGTTATTTTTGTGTGGTACGTAATGTAATTTTAAGTGAACATTTTATTTTAAAAGTTAGGAAACTATTGTATTATAAATCTCATTTTAATAACTGTTTAATAAGTAATACATATTCTTTAAATGATTTTGTAATATAAAATGTGATTTGATATTGTATGTTTTTTAAAATGACATACAATAGTTTATTTGAATTTGGGGTAAAAGTACATGTAAATATACACTGAAATTTAACAATGTGTTAAAGCTTCAAAAATAGAGGGAAGTAATTTCATGTTTCTTCTTTAAATTGTTTGCATTTTACACTTTGAAAATCCAATTTATATATATATGTATGTGTGTGTGTGTTTACATATGCACATACTCAATTTTCCTTTCAAATGTTAAGAAAACATATAAACAAACACACGTACATACATACACATAATTCTCTTTTCAAATATTAAGATAAAAGCCTTTTAAGATTTCAAGATGACATTTGTAGGTAATTCTTAGTAACTAATTGGTACAGAAGCAGATAGTCTTTATTACTAATAATGAGAAATCAAGTTTTTTATTTTTGCCATAATATGTTTTTCTATCCTGCATTTTATCGTGAAATTTCAGATGTGCTATATGGGGATTTTTTTTTTTTTTTTGTCAGAGAAATAAAAACTACAGTCTCGGTGAATAGCAATGTGTATAGATTTTCATAGTTATCACTTTTCCACTTTATGCATTAGCTATATTTGAACATCATAATTCCATTTGCTTTCCTGTATTTACTCATGCTTTATGACTAACAGTCATAATGTTTAAAACAATCAAGGGCTAATAAGCTGAGAAAAGCAATAAACAGTTTGAGCTGTGAATGCATTGTAAAGCTCTCTTTCCTGATCACCACTGACTGTTGCCCATACACAATACACAGTCAGGCCTCCTAAGCTACAATATGATAAAAAATGCTAAAATAATTATATTACTTATTGATATAAAATCCAAACACCGCATGTTCTCACTCATAAGTGGATGTTGAACAATGAGAACACAAGGACAGAGGGAGGGGAACATCACACACCAGGGCCTGTTGGGGGTGAGGGGGCTAGGAGAGGGATAGCAGGAGGTGGGGGCATTGGGGAGGGATAACATTAGGAGAAATACCTAATGTAGATGATGGAGGGATGAATACAGCAAACCACCATGGCACCTGTATACCTATGTAACAAATCTGCATGATCTGTACATGTACCCCAGAACTTAAAGTATAATCTAAACAAAAAAAAACGAAAGTTGTGCCATTATTAAAAATACAAATCTCCTGGAACATCTTTGCAAATGGTTGGGGGTTTCTGAATCATAAGTGGGAATTACCATGTCATGGTATTCTGTGATTAATTTAAAAAGTAATCCCTTTATCCATTATATACAAATGACACCATAAAAGAGACAATTCTATAGCATGAGGTAGATGTTAGGATCTCACTTGGCATTCACAGTTAAATCATGCACCTTCAGGAACTGGGAGCATTTTGATCCAGAGTCACAATCATTCCTTTCTTATCTTCATCCCTATGGTGTGTGTATTCTGAAGAATAACTGAAAAATGGCAGCTGTTACCAGATACAGTATTTTAAATATCATTAGCTGTTTTTGAACTGCTGGTTTGCACTAAGCAGATCCCTCAGAGGTTCAGGGACACTGTCAGGTTATGCTAACACGTTGCCCACACAATTAGGCAAACAACTCATTTCTTATGAACAGACTTCTCAGCAACTAAAAGCTCAATAGCAAGTTTGAAAGATTTGTTTCAGTGGCAGGCATAACAATCTACCTTCTTCTCATGGGTCCTTCTTGTCTCAGGCCCTTGTCTTGTACGTGGAAGCACAGTGCGCAGCACCCTGGCCATTTCTGCCTCACACAAACAGTGCCTAACTTTGGATTTCTTTCCTTTCAGAATTATCTAAACTTTGTTACCCTGGGTAACTCATCCCTTGGGTCTCTATGTGGTCTCAACCAGCAGTGCTGAGATAGTCACATCTTGCTAGAAAAATAATGGATAATAGCATCTGATGGTGCCGCTGTATCTAAAACACTGCATTCCTGGTACAGAATTTCATGCTGGTGGCAGGTAATGGAAATGAAGGTTTGGATCACGGTGTCTTCCCTAGTGCTGACAACACTATTGTAAACACTCTATTCCCCCTTTGAATAGGCCAGTCAATCTTACATAAGTTCCTATGGTAGAAATGGGAAATTTAACGTGCCAGCTCTGGCTTTCTGTGGCTGTTACCGTTAAGTATTCTGAGCCTATGTCGTGCTCTTTAAAGAAAGTGTTGTCAGCAATATGTGAGTGTGGGAAGGGAGAGATCACTTGCCAAACTTTGAAATCTCTGTTCTAAAGAGTGTAGTTAAATACGTGTCATAATTTTGTTCATATAGTGCAGTCTACATTTGCTAAAGCTGTGGGATACTGTTGCCTTCCAAACTGACGTGTAATGATTCCCTCTGGGAATTTAATAGCTAAATTCATTTTTATTTGGCCCATAATGAACTTTTCCACTCTACTTATAATAAACAACATCAATGTCATTTTTTTTTTCAAGAGGAGGGTGGGATGGAAAGGATAAATAATATTGATGATGATCCTTTGTCAAGTAAACTCTCTTTAGATAAAACATCGTGAAAAACTTTGTAACACTACCATCTAGTCAAAGCTGTCTTTAAGGTCCAGCCCAGACATGGGCAATAGCCATGAAATTCATGTTCGCTCACATACTTTGGTCACCACTGCGCTTTGCCCATCTAATGAAGAGCAGATGCAGAGAAAGCATGGCTTGATTTCAATAATTGTTTAGGATACATTCTACTGATGCAATTTACTGTTGGCTTTAACTGGATAGTGGCAAATGATCTGGTAAAGAAAGATTCTCTCAGTCTGAATTTTATCTAAGTGGGAAAAATCTGTCACTTTTCTCTTTTGCTAAAATGTAACTGTTCAGTTTCTTAGCTTTTCTTCCAATATGTGCTACAAACCAAATCCTGAGATAATACATAACTGAAGAATATAGGCAGCTCTAAAGCCTTCACTCTGACTCGGGATTGGATATGCATGTTTACCTATGTACTAAGGGGTTTGTCTTGTATGAGTTACCAGTTCAGGGACCAGTCAGTGCATCATTGATTGTATAGGCAGTTATACAATTCGACCTTACTTTAATATTACCAGGAAATAACTTCTGTGTTTTGGCTGAATCAGTGACAGATATACAGCTATAATAATCAGAAGGCAAACCACAAAGCAACTTACTTTAAAAGGATAATCTAAATACCAAATCTCAGAAGAAATCATTTGGGAATCTGAACACTGGGATCCCAACTCAAAAACCATACAATTCTCTTCACTCTGTCTTGCTACATCAGTCTGCAAGGGCCAAAGTCTGATTTGCCTTCTTGGGCCTACTTTCATAGTGTGGGAGGCCTTAGCACCCTATTAGGACAATTGTTCAATATATATTCAGTGCTTTACAGAAAGGGGGAGCATCTACATGTGTCCTAGGGAGTAAAATGCTAAAGGGGATATTTTGACTCTACTTTTTCTCTCTTTTAAAGCCCCTGCCCCCCTCAATAAATTCATTGTCTTTTTGATAGGTCTGAGAAATTCCCAGAGAACTGTCATGATTTCTAATGAGGCTGAAGATCTTACAGGTCTGTGAAGGTCATAAGACATAATCCTTAATCATCGAAGAGAGTTGAATAGTATCCCCCACAAGATTCATGTCCACCTGGAAACTCAGAATATGACCATATTTGGAAATAAGGTCTTTGTAGAGGTAATCAATTAAAGATTAAGATGAGATCATACTGGAATTAAGGTAGACCCTAAAACCAAAGGGTCTACCTTAATTGATATCTTTGTTAAAAAAAAAAAATGTAGAGCCCATGCACAGAATAAGGCCATGTAAAAACAGCGAAAAAGACTGGAGAGATGCAGCTGTAAGAAACGCCAAGCGCTCCTGGGGGCCACCAGCGAAGCTAGGAAAAGGCAAGGAAGGAGTCTTTCCTGGAGCCTGTGTAGGGAGGATGACCCTGCCCATAACTTGATTTTGGACTTCTAGTCTCCAGAATTCTGAGAGAATAAATTTCTGTGGTTTTAAGTTTGTGATAACTTATGGCAGCCCTGGGAAACTAATGCAATCATCTGGTTGGAGTCTCCCTCCTCTGGATTTTGGAACCCTGCTTTCATCCAACTTCCCACCTACCTTTCCAGCCACCCCTCATTTTCTTCTGCCATTCCTTTTCCTCTACCCACAACTTACATTATGGCACTCCCCAGAAATCCGTCCTTGGATTTTCTCACTGTACGTTCCCTAGGTAGTCTTATCCGATCTCTTAGTTTTAACTCTACTTCTAGGCTCACACATGTAAAGCTACAATCAGACCTTTCTCTGGAGAGTGACTTAATGTCTTATTAGATATCAAAAACTAATGTCAAAAATACATTCTCAAAACTAAATTCATTTTTAAACTCCCTTTCTATTCTTTCTTATTCTCCTTTACCTCTCTTTCCACCCTCATCCTTTATTTCTTATTTATTTGCATGCATTATTTTTGATCCAATGACAAATTACAAAAGTCAAAAACCTGAGTCACCACTTCCTGCTTGTTGCCAATGTTTTAGCAACCCCTGTTTATCAGTTTAAACTCCCCTGAATCAACTATTTTCCTAGATCAGGTCCTTAGCAATTTTGTCTTATCTGCTTGGGGTAGCTTTCTATGAAACTAACTGCTCTTTAAACCATCCCATAATGCTGCAGTTGTCACCATATTTCTAAGATCTAACTATGATGGAATATTTCCCTGCTTAGAATCATTCAAGGGTTCTCAATTACCCAAAGGTTTAAACTCCTTAGAATGGCTTGGCCGTCTCCACGTCCTACTATTCCCCCATCTTCTAATTGGACTGTGGTTGCATCAAACAACCTTCCATTCTCTGAATGTGCACTGGACTTTCAAACATCCCCAGGCCCTTGTTACTTCTGTCTTTTGAAATGCCCTTCCTCCTTCCTATCTTTATGTGGCTTCCTCCTATTTCTTCTATACTCTTAATACCTCCCAGAAGGCTTCATTTCACCATTCTGTTGTGCATAACCCTCTCCATACACAAGCACTTACCTCCCTTCCTTGCTATTGGTTGTTTCTGACCTACAAGTCTCATCAGACTATGAGGTCCATGAGATGCAGACAGTGATCAATTAATAGTGACTGAATATTTTAGAAATCATGACAAATAGGAAACATATATTAAAATATTTAACAAATATACAGTAGCCTATGTGTCAGTGTAATAATATACTAAATTTAAGTGAAATAGCTAACATCAAAGGTTGCTGTGACTAGAATAAAGACTGGGAGAAGGTGAGACTTGAGGTGAGCTTTGAAGAAACAGTAGGACTTAAATAAATAGCCCATGATATTCTGAATAAAATAAGTAGTAAGAGTGAATTTGGTATTAGAATTCCATAAGCTGATGAATTTCAAATGCAATTGGCAGATAGTTTATTTACCTTGACACCGGTGACTTTGAAGTGACAGGCTGGCATGACCTTATGTAGTTGTTAAGCCCATGAATGAAAGCGTTGTTCTTGGAGTGCTTCTGGTTACAGAAGATGTCTGAAAAAAGGTAAAATAGGAAAAGAAAAGAGAAATAAAACAATCTTCCCAGTGAGGCAATGTTCAGAAGAGCCAGAGTATTAGCTCATGGTTTCAAATGCAACATGGATTTGCATGGGACATTTAAGTTACTCCTTAGCATATTAAATTGCTTCCTCTATGAACCATGGAAAATGAAAACCAATTAGTATCTGTTGGGAAAGGGACTTGAGGTGGGAAAGGGACTTGGGAATTTCCTCTTGTGGTTTAACTTGGGTCTCAAAATAGCATGACTACAGGTTTGAGCATCCAGCTTCATACTTTATTTTCTACATTAAGCATCAAATGGAGCAAAATTTTAATTCCTTTGGACAAAACTGACAAAACAGCTGGGTCTTTGCTCTTGCTCCTCCCGCAAAATAGCTGCACTAGGGAGCAAACATGTCGAAAGGCCTACTACGGATGGTCAATCGCATGCCCTTGAAAGATGGGCATTGTGAAAAATGTGAAATTGTTTCAAACTCCTCTCGAGTAACCATATAATTTAATCATACTTAATCTCACCTAATACAAAGTCCTTTTGCTGAATAAAGTTATAGCAAGGCTCTAAGGATGTAAGATATAAACAAAGATGAAAGTACTTATAAAATTCACATTTTATACATGGCAGAATCAGATAACTACAAGAGAAGAAAAACAGCAACTTATTTCAACCCTACCAACTTCTCTTAAGTTTTGTTCCCAACAAACGTACTTTATAAGGATTTCCATGAATGGGCCAAGGAATATCAGATGACATAACTTTCAACAAGGTGACTGAATGCAGGCTAAGGCATGAAGCAAAAATGTTTTTTCTTTGTTTCTCTTTCAATTTCTTTTCTTCCTAGAAAACAGCTAGGCCTTCTATTGTTTTTTAAGACAACATGCAGATTATCTATATAAGAATTCAGTAGTTCTCATTCTTACAATAAACAATAGACTTTACAAGGATTTCACCTTGTCCATTAGTCAACTTTGTAAGTCATCTTTGTCTTTGATTTTCCTATAAGAATTTATTAAAAATCAATTCAGCAGGCCTCAAAGGAAAATCTAATAATGTCTTTGATCTGATGGAATTTGGGGAGAAATGTTTGATACGTTCCAAGGAAACCAGCAGAGGCAGAGTTAACTTCAGCATCCCAAATATAAAATGGTTCTCACCAGATAAAAAATGTTTCTCACCAAAACAACAATTTTGCCCCTGGTGAAAGAATCTGTTGGAAGTTAAGTTCAACACTTCCGCATCTATGGGTGATTGCTATTTAATGATTTTAGAATGTTTTTCCCTAACATGTCAGTAAGTGGTAAGTCACATCTTACCACTCTTCAGGGATACTCAGGTACCACCCACTCCTTGAAACCTCATGGCTACTATTTTGTCAGCCCCTGATCATTCTTCCATAGTACTGATTAGCTCCACCACATATTTTAGCATAATCTGGGATGCCCAGTGGTCAAACCACCTAGATCATTCTAGTACATGAATTATTATTCCTATTTTACAAACAAAGAAAATGATCTTGAAGATCTCTCAAATCTAAGTTAGAAAATCAAATGCTAAAGAAGCATTAGCACTTTCAGTGGTCGGATTATTGAATATTTTCTTTCATTTTAATAAAATTACCAACTTATTTAAATCTCCATAAAATAAAAACAAAAACAAAGCAGAACTCCTAATAACATTTGTGCTGAATTAGAGTCTTTTGTTTTCATGCAGAAAATTTCTTTTCCACTGGATCATGTGAGAGAAAGGTCACTATCTAGCAAAGTCCAAGTTGTTGGCAATATCTTGATTTCTGATTTTTTTTAAACTACTGGGAGTGGGTGGAGGAGACTCTATATTAGTATTGGATCAATTGTGACTCATGAGACTACAAATGCTTCATGATGGTTACTATTTTAATTAAAAGTCTGAAGACATTACATGGTGCAAAGAAACAGGAACTTTTAGAAAAGGGAGCACAGAAAATCAACTCCATATATTTATTAATGCCTCATCAATATATAAAGCTTTGGTTTCTGTTTTTTTTTTCTTCTCTGGAAACATAAGGACCATTTAATAAATGACTGCTAACATGATTCATACAAACAGCTACCTACAGACCAATTAGTATCTTCTACAATGACATCTCCTTATTGCTTTACAACATCAAAAAAGGATGTGTATCCATTGGACAAATACAAATATTAGTGTGGTGAAGATGTGAAGGACAGCCTCAGACATATTAACATTTTTTTTCCTTTTTGGCATAAATTGACACTTAGAGTTCTTATAAATTTATAAGCTTTGGGGGGACAAAAATCATATTTTTACTTTTTAGAGAGGAAGACAGAAATAAATATAAGAAAGAAAAATTGGGAGAAGCCTTGAAAAACAGAAATTGATTATATTATCACCTAATATAGGTAAAACCATTTTTGTTGGTTGACGCTAACAAAAGCATTACTCAGTTTATTCATAAAATGATCATGTCCTGGAAGGGACACAATAATATTTGGAAAGTTTATCTGTGGAAAGAATTTTTGACCCATTCAGAAGAAAAGATTGCACCGGAGAACAAGTTTATGCTCTGCCAGGAAATGAAGCAAACAAGTGAGATACTGGGTGAGTTCAGGTAGGAAGATTAACTGCTTTAGCTATGTTCTTTTTAAATATTGAAGTGCTATTCTGGTGGAGTTTATTTTTTTCATCTTTAGTGGTAACACCAAGGTTTGGTGAATGTATGTAAAGATATAAATACACACATAAACATACATTTGTGTGAATATATATGACACACAAATATAAATAAATAAAATTATTTTATATTTTATTTTATATTTTAACAAATATAAATAAAAGATGTAAATACACACATAAACATATATTTGTGTGAATATATATGACAAAGCTTTTTATAGGATTCAGCTACCAGCTATGACAAGCTACAGAGTGGAGCTATGCATACGATGAGGAAACCCCCACAAGAGGGATCCTAAGGGGGAAAATATAGATATACACAGAAGGTGGTTAAAGCTGCAGGAAGATATTCATGTTCTCATGGTGACCAAGTTCCTGTTAGGTACCTAGGGGAACATGAGGTGTCTGGGAACCACGTCTAGAAGGGCAGAAGAAAAAGAATCCGTAGCACTACTGACCACTTTGATCCTAGGTTCCGAAAAACTGGCTAGTCTCCATCTTTCCCATTTTATAAATGGAAAGGCATGAAGACTTCAATATCTGTGGTTTCCCAACATTTCTCCTTTCTGAAGAAGGAGCCAGACCTGCCAGGAAGTTACTGAGTTGGTCCAATGACCTATTAAAATGCAATCATTTTTTAGAGCCTTTTAAAAGGTGACAGAGAAATCAAGGTTACCAAAAGCACAGATTATAAATGCCACAAATGGAATCACTCTCCTGATCTCATGAAAGCCAGAGCCTATAAAGTGGGCGTGCCAAGAAGCCAGACTCCAGGTGTGAATTGATTTCCTAAGAGCACTGGGGAGTACATTAGGGAAGAATTCTGTCTGGATTTGGAGTCTCTGAGACTAGAACTACAAATTTGTCTAGATCCTTTATAGACTTCAAGGGTTTACATGCTACAAAATGTAACTTCCTGTTTGTACAGGAAAGAAATTCTTTTAACAGGGCTAATAAAGTGAGCTCCTAATGAGGCCTCTTCAGACATCAAATAGGCAGAGCGAAAACACACTTTGATGACGTAAGTGTAAGGGGATCAGAAACATCTCCTTCCCCGACCAAAAAAAGTTTCCTTTCAAAGCCAAGAGAGCTGAAAATATAAGAGCAAACCACACTTTGCAAAAGCCAAGGTATCTGGAACAAGACTTTGAAGATATGAAACGATGAAGGAAAGTTTCATTAGGAACCTACCAGAAGCTGCCCAGCCTTTGTGCCTTCCCCAACTGCTTCCCAGAGACACTATAGTTTCAGCATCAATCACCACCATACCCTGCAGTCTGAGAGGTGAGGACGTCAAAGGGAAGTATGATCAATTTCATAATACTGTTATAGGATTAGACCTGTTTACAGAGAGTGCTGTTTCACCACTCATGCTTCATACATCTTCCTGTACCAGGAAAATAAATCCTTTTAGATGTCTCAGAAACTCCTTAGAAACCAGTAGGACATCTGTATATACATATATAACTCACATAAATTTATAGCAAGGAAGGGGCTTTCCTGTTGATGTAATTGGCTATATCCACAGAGCAGTCCGAAGAGCAGCTGAAACTCTTTAACAGAAGCTGAGGCTGCAGCACAGAGGCAGGAGTTCCTCCTCAGAGAAACCTCGGCTACGTTAAGGCCTTGCAGCAAATGGGAGCAGGCTCACCAGGTTCTTTAGGATAATCTTTAATTCTCTCTGAAATGATTTTTCAAGTGAATCACATGTATGAAATACCTTCACAGTCACACCTTAGTTAGTGTTTCATTGAATCACTGGGGCATCTTAGTCCATTTGAGCAGCTGTAACAAAAAACTGTAAGCTATGTAGGTCACAAGTCACATAAATTTATTTTTCAAAGTTCTACAAGCTGGGAAATTCAAGATCAAGTCAGATTCAGTGTCTGGTGAGGGCCCCTTTCCTAGATGGCCATCTTTCCAATACAACCTCACATGATGAAAGGGGTGAAGGGTGTCTCTGGGGCTTGTTTTACAAGGGCACTCATCTCTTATGACCTATGTCAAAGCCCTTATGACCTAGTCACCTCCCAAAGTTCCCACTCTTAATACCATCACCTTGGGAATGAAGATTTTAACATATGAATTTGAGGGACCCATAAACATTCAGACCACAGCATGGGGATTATGGCCTACCCAAGGTGACACCTAAAACTGAACATCGCAGTGTTCCAGAAGTTACTCCTCTGACTCTGGAGTCTAGCCCAGGAAATTCTTCTGCTCATCTCATTTCAGCCTTGCCATGGGCCTTGATCTTGAACTCCCCAGCTTTCAGAACCATAAGAAATAAATTCTGGATCCTGCCCCTGGCATCTGTTGCCTGACGCTTCCCTACCATGGCCAAGCATAAGGCCTAGCTCCCTTGGAAGCATTTTCATGAATTTGAGAGCGTCTTTGGGAGGTTCTGAATGGACATTTTTCCAACATACAAATGACTAATAAGTATAAGAAAGGATGCCTAATATCATCAGCCATCAGGGAAATGCAAACAAAAAACACAGTAAGATACCACTCACACCTGGTAGAATGCCTATAAGTCAAGAGCCAGCTAGTAACAAATGTTAGTGATGACATGAAAAATTTCTCTCATTGACTGTTGGTAGAAATGTAAAGTGGTGCAGCTGCTTTGGAAAACAGTCTGACAATTCTTCAAAAGATTAAACACAAAGTTACCGTATCACCTAGCAATTCCACTCCTAGGTATACAGCCAAGAGAAATGAAAGCGTATGTCCACACATAAAAACTCACACACAAATGTTCATAGCCACATTGTTCATAATATCCAAAAAGTGGAAACAATCTCAATGTCTTGTCAACTGATGAATAGATAAAATGTGCCATATTCATAAATGAAATTATTCAGTCATAAAAGAATCAAAATACTGACACATGCAATAACATGGGTAAACCATGAAAACATGCTGATGGAAGAAGCAAGTCCCGAAGGGCCATATATTGCATGATTCCATGGGATAAAATGTCCAGAAGAGTCATCTCCATAAGGACAGAAAACAGATTAGTGGTTGTCAAGGGCTGAAAGTATTTCGAAGAAATGGAAGTGACTGCTTAACGGGTCTGGGATTTCTTTCTAGGGTGATAGAATGTTCTAAAATTGATTGTAGAAATGGTTGTACAACTTTGTGAATACACCAAAAAACACTGAACAGCAAATGAGTGAATTTTATGGTATGTGAATTATACTTCAAAAAAGCTGTTGTATACATATATTTTTAAAGTGTCTTTGGAAAACCTGGCAGCAGAAGAGTTTAACAAGCCAGTTGCGGGGCAGGACTGCGTAATCAGATTATGATTAGCCAATGCCCATAGCATCGGCTGCTCTTAACCCCCATGTCAGGAAGCAGGCTGTCAGAGGAAAGGAGACAGCAAGGTGTTTCTCTGTTGCTAGGATTCACCATTCATCCCAGTCAAGCTGGGAGAAGGAAACTCTTCCCCCAGCACAGGGATCCCTTCCAGGATCTCCCTTCAATGTGCCAGTCTCGGCCGACAGTTGTGTAGTCTGCCACCTAAAGCAGGCAGATGAGGGTGGAATCCGTCCAAGAAAAAACGAAAAGCTTGCCTAGACAGAGTATTAGCTCAGAAACTGCTCTTTTACCTCAGCGGCTTAAGAATTTTAATTCATTCTGTAACAGTTTATCTTCGATGATGCACCAATGTATGACTCAGTTTGGTGGCCATCAGCACCTCTGTGCTGGGAATTTACTAAAGCCCATTTTACTTATTCTGCAGACAGCCTTGGACTTCTGCCCAAACTTCCTCCTCCTTCCTGGCTCTCATATATGGGAATTTCTTATATGTTAGCCTCTCAGGGGAAGTGTGGAGACACAGTCTTTTCACTGTTATTTATAGCTCTAGTGATCTGAGGACTTTTCTGTCTTTTGAATCTTCTATTCAAGAACAAATATTAATGATCAAATGAGACCTTAGCTAGGATTTTCAAGGAAGCAAAATAGGTTAAAAAAAAAAAAAAAGATAACTTGATTTTTCTTCAAATTTGACCTTGCTGAGAGTGAGGGCGATAGATTTTTAAAGCAGGGGCTTGCCCAGTAGTGGACAGACACCATGTTAGGTCCTGGTCCTCTGCATCGCTGGTCCAGAGTTTCACACATCCTAAATGCCTCTGGCCTGTGGGCACAAACATATTTACATCGGTGTTATTACTCAAAGTCAGCAGGCTTGTTGCCTTCACGTATATCACAGGAGGACCTTGGCCACTTGAGGAGTCTCCTCCAGGTACTTCAGAGCTCCACACACATGTCCCATGGAGCCTCGACTCACGCTCTCCTGACTTACCTGAGCAATGGCTGCATCCAGTGAGCCCTTGGGACCTCACCATCTCCACACCCTCTGAAGAATGCTGCCACTCCTTGGGGCCTTTTACCACTGCTCAAAGCAACAACAGAGGCCTGTATTCCTTTCAGTAGTTGCTCTCGATGGGTGCTCAAAAACCAGTCACAGGAGGCTATGTGGTTCCAGAATAGCCCTTCCCCCATTCTCTCTCCCTCATCTCCCACATCTGTGCACAGACCTTCTTGTGGATACTTTAGCCAAAATAAATCAAAGCCCAATTCAGATCAGATAATCCCACATCCTAATCAGACATATCACAAAACTCTTACATATATCTTCATGATATTTCAATTTGATCTCCATCATTCATGATTTATAAACCAGGAAAGCAGATCGCATCCTTTAAATCTGATTAACTTTTACTAATTTCAGTTGCAAATAAATCCTCACATTCTATACCTTAGCTCTCCACCCTCTTAATTCATGGCCACTCCTAGGGTTGGGGTTTGGACTAGAGAACAATTCAGAATTTATCAAAGTTCTTTGATAATCCCTTATTGATTAGAACTAGTCAGACTTTGTAATAAAACTTTATGGGAGTTGTTATTTTTGCCTATATTCTGGTAATAGGAATGTTAAAATAGAATTCTTGGTTTTGGAGCTTTTTGGATGATACACAGGCCAATAATCAAAAGAAGTGCGTGCTAAGTACCACCCTCACCTCCCTGGTCTTACCTGGAGACACCATGTAGAGGACCAGGCCCTATTTACATATACTACCTAATTACATATAAGTAGAATTTCTTTCTTTTTTTTTTTTTTTTTTTTTGAGACGGAGTTTCGCTCTTGTTACCCAGGCTGGAGTGCAATGGCGCTATCTCGGCTCACCGCAACCTCCGCCTCCTGGGTTCAGGCAATTCTCCCCTCAGCCTCCTGAGTAGCTGGGATTACAGGCACGCGCCACCATGCCCAGCTAATTTTTTGTATTTTTAGTAGAGACGGGGTTTCACCATGTTGACCAGGATGGTCTCGATCTCTTGACCTCGTGATCTACCCGCCTCGGCCTCCCAAAGTGCTGGGATTACAGGCTTGAGCCACCGCGCCCTGCCATAAGTAGAATTTCTTGAATGTTAGCCTCTCAGGGGAAGTGTGGAGACATAGCCCTTTCACTGTTATTTATAGCTCTACTGGAGCAATTCTACTGGAGCAGTGTAGAGGACCAGTCCCTAACATGGTGTGTGCTGGGCCACCTATGTAGAGCAAGCTGAAAGATTATAAAGTCAGTTCTGTAAACATTACCCTTTCACCTACCTCTTAGCTACATGAGAGAGGATGAAGAGATCAGTGGAGAAGAATGTCACAGACAGCTTCTATGATGTCAACTCTCATGAAGCATGAGGAAAGGGGTTATTCCTCTCACCTCAAGTCAACTGAAGAGAAGCTTGAAGTGAAACACGTGTAGAGCTTGACATGCATCCCTTGGAGTTTGAGAACATAGTACTTGCATCCAACTCCAACTTGGGGAAATGTAAAAACCAGAGGCTGGGGCTGTGGCTATTCTCATATGGTAGTACACGTGGCTGTCATGGGAATAGTCTGCCCTTCTAGTTTGATATTCTCTGTGTACCAGATATGGATTCCAAGAAAGGGAGCAAAACTAGGTCATATTAAGAGTGAGCCCAAGAAGTTGGCCTGCATGCTGATGTGACCTCAGCAGAGGAGGACAAGGTCAGGAAGCAGTAATGAACAGCAGATTATAAGTATACTTTAGAGGAGGCATTGCCTAAATAAATGAGACTTCCAGCTAGACAGCCCCAGTGATGAGGCAGGGTCTCTATAAAATCTGCAAATACATTCAGTGAGAGTCAGCCTTGGACATTTGCCAAAACAAGAGTACCCAGAAAATCCAAGGAACTTGTCCAGGGATTTATCTGGAGAGAGGAAGACAAGAAAGTTCAGAGGGTAGTTGCCGTCAGCAATAATGAGAAATAATAGTAGTTATTATTTAGTCAACACAATGTTTACTATGTTCAAGAAAATTTACATATAAATTCATAAAATTGCCTTCTGCTTGTTCCCTACCAAGCCTAATATGTTCAATAATCTAGTTACATTTATCTTTCCTATCATTTCCCCTTCTAACAAATATATATTAAGCATTACTATGTGTCACTTAATGCTCAAAATATACTGGTCAGTGAGATAGATAATTTAATGAGAGACAGTATCCAAGTAGAAAAATAAGATTAAAACAAATCTTGGTAAGTGTTCTAAAGCAATAAACATGGTGCTGCAATATAGTAATTAGCAAAAGACAATTTAAGCCATTGTCTAAAGAAACTTGTGAACATCAATGTATGATTCAACTTGAATTACCTCACTGAGTTAGCCAGTATTTAATCACAGGAAGGGAATTATCAAACAGCTCACTGGGGCCAAAAGATTCTGTCATTGAACATATTAACATCACCTAAAAGCCCATCTTCCACCCTAGCCAGCACTGGCCAAACACAATGGTGGAAACTGTTCTCTCATGTTGGGTTTTTGTGTTTTTTGCTGGGACTGAATCTAGGTATGAACCTCAACTTTATGCTCTTGTTATCAATCAGACTACTCTGAGAACTACCAGCTTTGAATTACTTTGGATAACGACAGTCTAGGTTAGGCATAGAAACTTACGATTCTCAAATATCCCAAATGTCTTTTGAAAATGTAAGTCTCAGAGTCTTGCTAAGAAGTAAAAGAGACTTAGTAAAGTTTCCCTTCTTCATATTCTTGTTGAGTTGTTTATTTCAAAAAAAATTCACTGAAGGAGCCTCAAGGCCATGGCCATTGAGAAGTCTGTGGAGACCCAATATGATCCCCTCTGTTTCCTCTCAGGCCTGTGTGCCCAGTGTCTCTCTGCATATTCATCCTCCTTTCTGCACCGACTGGCTACCTCTCTTTACTCATAACTTCTCACTCACTTCTTTGGCTTGTTCTCCATGGTGGTCTTGACTACCCCAAGGAACTTCTCCTATTCTGTAGGCTTCAGTTCCCACTATCATTCAAATATGTCACTGATTATATAATGTACCATCATTTTAATAAGACCTAGTAGGGGGAGAATAATGCAGTCACACTAAATGCCTATGTAGCTTGTGTGACATGTGACATCTTGATTTCAGGCGTATAATTACCACAAGGGAAATGTGCACCTTAGAATAAAAGAAGCAGAATGATTCCTAATTTGAGCAGATTAGGGCTGCTCATCTTCAAAAGATGCCGGCCAGCCTAGTCCAATTAGATCTCGTGGTATTCTGAGACTGAACAGTACTAAACACGGTGGCCTGGGCTGGAACCTCCAGCAGGGCTGTGACTCAGCAGCTCCCCTAAAAGATTCTAAGAACAGGTAAGAATCAACTTGCCAAATGTCATTAAGAAAAAAGGGTGGTAAGCTGGACATGGTGGCTCACACCTATAATCCCAGTACTTTGGGAGGCTGAGGTGGGCGGATCACCTGAAGTCAGAAATTTGAGACCAACCTGGCTAACAGGGCAAAACCCCATCTCTACTAAAAATACAAAAATTAGCCAGGAATGGTGGCACATGCCTGCAATCCCAGCTACCTAGGAGGCTGAGGCAGGAGATTTGCTTGAACCTGAAAGGCAGAGGCTGCAATGAGACAAGATCACACCACTGCACTCCAAACTGGGTGACAGAGTAATATTCTATCTCAAAAAAATAATAATAATTAATTTAATAATTAATCTTAAAAAAGAAATAAAGATGGTCAACCCCCACTGTCTTGCACTTTACTATTTTTTTTCTACCTTAACAACCTTATGATCTAGAACTAGGTATTTTGCAATATGATAAACTTTCGCAATATGGTGCTGATTCCAGACTAGGAAATTATGATCAGATTACTGCAAGGGAAATCATGCCCACATTTGGTCAGCTCTTGTTCCTTAGGTCATTTGTTTAGCTTACTGTCTTCAAAGCTTGAGCTAGTATGAAAAAAAAATGACTGAATAATCCACACCAGCTTGATTTAAGTTTCTGAGGAATATTTAACTCTCTTTGAATTGTGAAGTCGAGTAACACTGATGTTATTTTCCAAGCATGGCCTTGGCCTAGACCTGAGGGTGTCAAAGTGGGAAAACTTTAAGCAGAGCGTTTCCCTGCTGCCATCTGATGAGCAATTCTCATTTTCCTTTAGGAAACTCATTCCTCAGACTGCCAAGAGGCTGCTGGCAAATGTAGTTTATATTAAACAGATGGTTGGTCTGCAATTAAATGCTTATCCATGACTGGGCCCAGTGCATTCTGAGTCCTGTGGGAGGACATGCCAGTAGCTGATGAGTGTGGCCCACTTCCAGGAAGTGGGTCAGAGAAGAGAAAGTGTTATGTGTGCTTTCACATGACATCATCACAGAGGTGAATAGAATCTGACCTATCAATTGTTAACAAACCCAATGGAAAGGACGGCTGAATTACTCAAACACTGGTGGATTGAGAAATGGGGAAGTTTTTTTTTTTTCCACAGGTTACCAGGAGAGATAAATAGTCATGGTATGAATTCAAGTTCATACACAGAACACACACTTTGAAATGCAGTAATACCTTGTCTACATACACATACTAATATGAAAGAACTAATTTTTAAAAGTAAATTTAGAAGAGCAGGAGTGTGAGTTTCTTACCACTTATATGCAACAGACAGATAGTATGAACAACTAAATATTCTCTTTTTCAGATGAAAGTTTAGGAACATTTAGAAACAGCTTCTGCTTTAGAGCAATCCACATGCAGCACAGACTCACATTTTGTCTCTAAGTTAGCTAAGCCACTATGAAGAAAAGAGACCCTCTCAGTTTACATTTATAAGAGGACATGAGAAAAATCCAGGGCATATGACTTAGCTCCAGTCCCCCGATAAATTACGGTATAATGGCTGTTCCTTCCCTAGCATTTTAGAAATTAGGGTGCAAATCTGCATGTAGAATATATAAATATTGAATGCAAAAGCAGCTACGTTTGCACTTAAGAGGCCTGAAATTGACATACGGCCAATAAAATACGTTCCCATGTGTCTAAAATAAGAAATCAAAGATGGGACCAGATATCACATCTATCCAAAGTGATGATTAGACTTCAGAGACCCAGCTAAAAGTTGACTTTCAACTGGGCCAAGTGAGCAAACGCTCTGTTTCTCTCTAATGGCCAGCAGGACAACTGTGAGTGGGCCTTCATGGCCCTGCCTCCACGTGGCCCATCCCCTGGCTAGATATTACCTGCCTCCTGCCTGTCCATTGATCTGCAGACAGCAGCCTGTGTGACCTGGAGCAGCCCTTTGCCTGGAAAACATGCCTCATTGCCTGTCCTTCATGGCATCTCTTTCTCAATAAGCTGGGCTATATTAAGGTACCACTAAAAAGTCTGCATCTAAGGAAAAGCAGAAGTGATGTGGAACTAAATGTTACCATTAGTGATATTTGTTCTAACTCTTTTCTTTTTTTTTTTTGAGACGGAGTTTCGCTCTTGATACCCAGGCTGGAGTGCAATGGCGCGATCTCGGCTCACCGCAACCTCCGCCTCCTGGGTTCAGGCAATTCTCCTGCCTCAGCCTCCTGAGTAGCTGGGATTACAGACACGCGCCACCGTGCCCAGCTAATTTTTTGTATTAGTAGAGACGGGGTTTCACCATGTTGACCAGATGGTCTCGATCTCTTGACCTCGTGATCCACCCGCCTCGGCCTCCCAAAGTGCTGGGATTACAGGCTTGAGCCACCGTGTTCTAACTCTTTTCTTCAGTTGAATGAACAAAGGTCTTGGAGACAAAAACTCAGGGAAGTTTGGAATAGTATCTGTTTGGAAGGGAAAGGCAAGACAGATGCTGATATCCCCAGCTATTAGACAAGGTGCTTGACCACTGAAAACCAAAGAGGGGAAAATCTCCAAGCTAACTACAGCTTGTTACTCTCTTCTTCATCTTTTTCTCCTGTTTACACCAAATCAAGCTGTCAAATCAGGAGCTGCTAGCAAGATGGCCGAATAGGAACAACTCCGGTCTGCTCTTCCCAGCGAGATCAATGCAGAAGGTGGGTGATTTCTGCATTTCTAACTGAGGTACCTGGTTCATCTTATTGGCACTAGTTGGACAGCGGGTGCAGCCCACAGAGGGTGAGCTAAAGCAGGGCAGAGCATCATCTCACCCAGGAAGAGCAAGGGGTGAAGGAATTTCTCTCTCCTAGCCAAGGGAAGCCATGAGAGACATACTGGGAAGAATGGTGCATTCCAACCCAGATACTGTGCTTTTCTCACAGTCTCTGCAACCAGCAGACCAGGAGATTCCCTCTGGTGACTATGCTACCAGGCTTCTGGGTTTCAGGCACAAAACGGGGCAGTTGTTTGGGCAGACACTGAACTAGTGGCAGAAGTTGTTTTTGTTTTTGTTTTCATACCTGCGTGGCACCTAGAATGTCAGTGAGACAGAACCCTTCACTCGCCTGGAAGTGGGGCTGAAGCCAGGGAGCCAAGTGGTCTGGTTTGCAGCTCAAACCCTCATGGAGCACAGCAAGCTAAGATCCACTGGCTTGAAATTCTTACTCAGACAGGAGAGGGACATCCACCACTGCTGAGGCTTGAATAGGTGGATTTTCCCTCACAGTGTAAACAAAGCCACTGGAAAGTTTGAACTGGAGCCCAACACTGCTCAGCCAGGCCTCTGCAGCCAGACTGACTGTCTAGATTCCTCCATTCTAGGCAGGGCATCTCTGAAAAAAAGGCAACAGCCCCAGTCATGGATTTATAGATAAAACCCCCATCATCCTGGGACAGAGCACCTGGAGAAAGGAGTAGCTATAGGCATGGATTTAGCAGACTTAAAAGTCCCTGCCTGACAGCTTTGAAGAGAGCTCCCAGCACAGCACTTAAGCTCTGATAAGTGACAGACTGCCTCCTCAAGTGGGTCCCTGACCCCTGGGAATCCTGACTGGGAGATAGCCCCCAGTAGGGGTCAACAGACACCTACTGTATACTTCATATACAGGAGAGCTCTGGCTGGCATCTGGCAGGTGCCCCTCTGGGATGAAGCTTCCAGAGAAAGAAACCAGCAGCAATCTTAGCTGTGTGGAGCCTCTGCTGGTGATACCCAAGCAAACAGGGTCTGGAGTGGACCTCCAGCAAACTCCAGCAGACCTGCAGTAGAAGGGCCTGACTGTTAGAAGGAAAACTAACAAACAGAACAAAATAGTATCTACACCAACAAAAAGGTCATCCACCCAGAGACTCCATCCGAGGGTCACCAACATCAAAGATGAAATATAGATTAAATCTGGCCGGGCGCGGTGGCTCACGCTTGTAATCCCAGCACTTTGGGAGGCCGAGGCGGGTGGATCACGAGGTCAAGAGATCGAGACCATCCTGGTCAACAAGGTGACACCCTGTCTCTACTAAAAATACAAAAAATTAGCCGGGCATGGTGGCGCATGCCTGTAATTCCAGCTACTCAGGAGGCTGAGGTAGGAGAATTGCCTGAACCCAGGAGGCGGAGGTTGCGGTGAGCCCAGATGGCGCCATTGCACTCCAGCCTGGGTAACAAGAGTGAAACTCAGTCTCAAAAAAAAAAAAAAAAGAAATATAGATTAAATCCACAAAGATGGGGAGAAACCAGTGCAAAAAGTCGGAAAATTCCAAAAACTAGACAACGTCTTCTCCTCCAAAGGATCGCAACTCCTTGCCAGCAAGAGAACAAAATTGGATGGAGAATGAATTTGATGAACTGACAGAAGTAGACTTCAGAAGGTGGGTAATAACAAACTTCAGAAGGTGGGTAAAAACAAAGGAGTATGTTCTAACCCAATGCAAGGAAGCTAAGAACATTGAAAAAAGGTTAGACAAATTTCTAACTATAATAACCAGTTTAGAGAAGAATATAAATGACCTGATGGAGCTGAAAAACATAGCACGAGAACTTAGTGAAGCACACACAAGTATCAATAGCCAAATCAATCAAGCGGAAGAAAGGATATCAGAGATTGAAGATCAACTCAATTATATAAAGCGAGAAGACAAGATTGGAGCAAAAAGAGTGAAAAGAAATGAACAAACCTCCAAGAAATATGGGACTACATGAAAAGACCAAATCTACATTTGATTGCTGCACCTGAAAGTGAGGGGGAGAATGGAATCAAGTTGGAAAACACTCTTTAGGATATTATCCAGGAGAATTTCCCCAACCTAGCAAGGCAGGTCACATTCAAATTCAGGAAATAGAGAAAACACCACAAAGATACTCCTTGAGAAGAGCAACTCCAAGACACATAATTGTCAGATTCACTGAGGTTGAAATAAAAAAAAAAAAAATGTTAAGGGCAGCCAGAGAGAAAGGGTGGATTACCCACAAAGGGAAGCCTATCAGACTCACAGTGGATCTCTCAGCAGAAATCCTACAAGCCAGAAGAGAGTGGGGTCCAATATTCAACATTTTTAAAGAAAAGAATTTTCAACCTGGAATATCATATCCAGCCAAACTAAGCTTCTATCTAGTAAATATAGCTGTATGCAGTAAAAAACTTGTATTACATAATCAGTAGGATATTTTAATATTTAGATGATCAAAAATTTCTTATTTCAGAGCTTTTCTCTTCATTATGATGATATTCTTCTCCAGGCCTGTGTTTCTGATGCCACTGTTCTGTTCCACTGGTCTATGTATCTGTTTGGTACCAGTACCATGCTGTTTTCTTACTATAGCCTTATAGTATAATTTGAAGTCAGGTAGCATAATGCTTCCAGCTTTGTTCTTTTTGCTTAGGATTGTCTTGGCTATGCAGGCTCTTTATTGGTTCCATATGAAATTTGAAATAGTTTTTTCCAATTTTGCCTGTGTTTCTAAAGTGGCTTAGATATTTATCATAGGCCATTGTAAAGATTCTTGACCAACTGTATACTACAACTGATGATGATCTTACATAAGCAGAGACAATACTAAATAGGTAAAGCTCTAACCAGCACTTAACTCTACCAAATGGTGTTTTGTTTTATTTTTACTCACCATCTACATATTACTTATATGTTCCTTCTATTCATCTCTCCTCCCAATGGCCTTTCAAAGTAGTTTAAATATCTTGAATATTTTAAAAAGACCCATCTAGAGAATTGCTTTCAAGGCAAGCTAGATATTAAAAAAAAAATTTAAATCCATCACACCCATTCCATAGACATTTATGTGTACAATATCTTAATTATAGAACCAATCATTATCATGGAAGTCTTCAAAGAACCAGGAAAATAAAGAAAATGAATTTCTAAACAGTAAGACTGTCAAAACCAAATGCACAGAAAATAAATTCATAGGAAAGCAGATGGCAGCAAATAGTGAGTCCAGGCAATGTAGCAGCCTGATCTTTCTGAGAGATATTTTGGCAAATAATTCATAATTGAGTAATGCACCTGTCTCTCTCTTGCTTCATATCTAGATACTTTCCAGTCATTTTCTTCCCCAATCTATCCTTCTTTAAGTGAGTCTCTGTATTGGAGTATGTGTGTGAGAGAGACAGAGATAAAGTAATAAGGAAAAAAAAGCCTTAGATTTGGCATTAGGAAACCCAAAAGAGAAAAATATTATTTGTGATATGAAAGTGAGGTAGCATTGTCCACAGTATTACAGTTAATTTGGAATTTTTTTCTTAATATTATTTAATATTGTTTCTCTTGTCTACATATAATACTAATTTTTTGGTAAACTCCAACATCCAAATGGAAGGTTTTAAAAAAATATTATTATTTAAAGCCATTGATAAGTCCTTACGCTGAAAATAGTTCATGAGCCAAATATTAGAAACAAAATGAAATGATGTAATTGGTCATTATACTAATACTAATCATAAAGCAAGAAAAAGATTACTAGATTGCCAATAACTGACATCTACAAAAGACACACAGCTCTAGCACAAAGCAGGAAGGAGCAGAGTTGTGAGTTTGGGAGGAAGAGGTAAGTGCCATAAGGAAGAAAAGTGGAGAGAGAAAAAAAGGGTGGTCCTTAGATAACTAAAGTGGTAAAGATTGGAAAAGAGTCAGCTGACCACAGATCCTTTGACAATGATGGGACGAGAAGTGCAGGACACTGGGAAAGTTGTACTCTGAGAGGCAAGCCAGCACTTGGGAGCAACTTCATGCTGAGTCAAAAATACAGTTTGAATTAGGAATGGGATTGAGAAAAGCAATACCTAGAAGTGGGATTTACGGTGATGCAGGGGAGGTAAAATTTCTCCTCCACACCCTAAAGACCTCCAACTGGGCCTAAGAATTAAACTGACATTAGACAGATTAACAAGAGAAAAGCATATCAATTTTATTTAGGAATTTGTACATGTACATGGGAGCCTTTTCAAGAGAAATGAAGACCCAAAGGCAGCAGTTAGGGTTAAATGCTTATAAACTAGGTTAGACGAAGAGTAGTCAATTGTTAAAATATGAAATAAAGGGATTTGCGGAGAGAAGTTAATTGTGGAAAAGTCACTAAAAACATAAAGCTTAGTTTGGTTTGTTTCTACAGACTTCTCTTGGCCTTGACTCCTTATCTCTGGTGATAAGAATGTCTTTCTTCCTCCTGGCACAGGGAGGAACATTTCACATGGGGCTTTTAGTTTCTGCTTTCAGGAAAAATAAGGAAGGTTACAGTGACCTTGAATCTGCTGTTTTCAAGAACCTTTAACTCAAAATAAACAATATTTTGAGTTATCAAATATCAACAATCAATATGCCAAAGTGACATACTTCTAGCTGGCATATTTTGATCTCTTATGATAGATGTGTAATTCAATTAAAGGTCTTACTTCTGTATTAAATTATAATACAGTACAATAACTAAAACAAGTTAATTAAATACACTACTACAGTCATTGTTTAAAAAAATGCAATTGATAGAATGTAGCCTTATAAAAATAGCAGAGACTTTAATGTTTTCTGAGAGTTAGAAAATTCTCCTGCTACTTTGACAGCCACGCCTTTGATATGTGGACCCATGAAATGTAAGGACTTTTTCTGGAAAACACTCTTACATGACACTATACATGCCACAGTTATAGTCCCTGAGTCTTATGTTCCAGTACTACATGCTTATGACTATACTATTAATATATGACTAATATCATATAACGATGACTATACTAACATATTTAACTTGTTTTGAGTTATTTTACTGTATTAAAATAAAGAAGTAATGCCTTTCATTGAATTATCAGGCATTCCTGAAGGACTCAATTGGAAGCTGATCTCCTGAGCCAATAAACCCTGAGATCTCAGATTATTTGAGGACATCTCATCTGGATGGGTTGATGTTTTAGGAATGTTATCTGTTAGACATTCAGTTGTTGCAGCTTTTACTCTAAATTTCAGAATTTGGCAAACTCTCTACCCTTAAAAATATATGTTTTCTTTTAATTTTTTCTTATTTCCCCCTCCTTCTCCTCCTCCTCCTCTTCCTTCTTCAATCATCTATCATCTATTACTTAAACTAGGCGAGAGTTATTGTTCTTCACAAAAATGTTAGTTACTTCAGTAGGATTACTATATGTACAAACAGATACTGGTTCCAGTTTACATTATCTCTAGCTTGTTAATGTCCTGATTTAATCCACCCTACTTCATCCTTGAAATCTAGTTATTGATGAATCTTTGTTTCCCAATCACCACCACACAACCAAGACCATGAGTTGATAGCCAGAACTATTTATCATATAAATCTTTAAGGGTATAGCAGGTATTTCTGCAGAATTGGAATTCTGTTACAGAAAAAAACACATTAATTACTCTCCTAGTTGTCTCAAGCAAAAAATCAGTGGTGAAAACAAAATGTATGTGGACTTTGTGTGGGACAAAGCACACAAATTAGATGCTGTCATTTGCAATGTCAATTGGCTTCACAAAAGGTCATGGAGGTGGCTGGGCATGGTGGCTCATGCCTGTAATCCCACACTTTGGGAAGATGAGGCAGGTAGATTGCTTGAGGCCAAGAGGTCAAAATCAACCTGAGAAACATGGTAAAACCCTGTCTCTACTAAAATTACAAAAATTAGCCAGGCATGCACACACCTGTAATCCCAGCTACTCAGGAGGATGAAGCAGGAAAATTGCTTGAACCCAGAAGATGGATGTTAAAGTGAGCCAAGATCATACCACTGCACTTCAGCCTGCATGACAGAGCAAGACTCTGTCTCAAAAAAAAAAAAAAAGAAAAAGAAGAAAGGTAATGGAGGCAAGGAATTAAGATTATCAAAGAATAAAGATAAAACAAAACATATCTACATCTTAAGACATTTTCTCAGTATCTCTTTGGATGGCAACCTAAGACTATTACCCTGGTTTCAACTGCTGAGCAGACATGTCTTCTTAGGTAGTTTGAGTGACAGATGCCACGGTTTCTGTGGTGTGTACACTGCTACGTGTTTAATACGTATTGTATGGACAGCCTCAAGGCTCTCCTTAAACAGTCTTTTCAAATGGATCAAATAGCATACATAATACTGTTATGGGATCTGTGGGGTGTCGCTTTTCTGGCCAGAAACCTGTGGCTGGTGGTACCTTTGCCCAAATTTTGCTTGGGCCCACTGAGTTTGTTCCACCCACTCGGCCTGGCAGGCTGTGTTCGGCTCACACTACTGGCCAGGATCCCATGCCTCCAAGGGAGACTGCAAGTCAGGCGTGGAGTGGTGGGGTGTGTGTGAATGAGTGTGGGGTCTGGCCACTGTGCAGTCAGACATGCCAGCTGCTGCCTTAGGGAAGACAGCTCCAGGTGCTGGCATGCGAGCTGGCTCTCTGCGAGGCTGCAGCTGGACTAGGCACACCACAAGAAGCTTCCCCAGCTGGCACCAGGGAATAAAATGGTTCCTGGAAGCTTGGAGACACCAGAAACCACAGGATCCTACAGAGCGAATCACAACCCTGGCTTTGGGAGCTCCCAGGTCTGGGATTCCCCAAAGGGCTGCAGCTCTTCTCTCCTTTTCTTCACCCACGATGTGGTGAACAAGGGGCATGTCTCAGCTCTGTTTATGTTACAGCTCTTTTAGCCTTGCCATTGAGTGGGTCCCGAGTTCTTGTCCTGTGACCATGAAGAATTAGGTACACAGACAAGTGAAGGGTGAGCCAGACAAAGAGGAGCTGTACTGAGTGACAGATAAGCTCAGTCTCCCACAGAGAGCAGCTCCTTTCCAGGGCTAGGGTGTCCCAATGAGTGTTCAACTTCTAGCAGAGAGGGTAGCTCCTCTCTACAGCTGGTCATCCCGTCGCCTGTGCAGCATTCAGCAGAGAGGAGGCCCTAGAGTGGGTGACTCCTCTCTGCAGCTGGTCCTTGCGAGGTCTGTTCAGCTCTGGCTGAGCTTAAATTTTATGGGTTTTTATAGGCCTCAGAAGGGAGGAAGTGAGTGCTGATTTGTCCAGAGGTGGCCATGAGCAGGCCCAGAAAAGGCACCACAAGTTCCTCCTCCAGTCTGCTTGACTGGCAGCCCAGTCCTCAGCATTCCGACCCTCCCTGACCTGGAGCCATGGTCTCTATAGGGACCCATCTTCTTCTGCCCAGGAACCTCTCTGCCTCCTGCTGCCCTTCCTGGCTCCCAGGCTGTAGGTGCCAAGGGGCACCTGCAGGCCAGTGCCAAGCTGCCCTCAGGACCCCTTGGCTTCCCTCCCATGCTCCTCAGTGCCCAAAGTCTGGAGGGTGCCAAGGTGGCAGGGGGCTGACATGTCAGCACTGCCTTGAGCATATGCACACCCAGCCAGGCTGTGACAGTACTCAGGCTTATCCTTGACTTTGCTCTGAGATCAGACCAGGTGCTGACAGCAGGGAGAAGCCAGGCAGTGGCAGCAGGCACTTCTTAGCTTGCAAGGGCAGGGGGTGCCTTCCCAAGCTCCTAAGAGTGCAGAGGCCTGGGTCTGCAGCCATGGGTTAGGTGGCTGCCCCTGTGCAGCGATGGGGGCGGGGGAGGAGGGCGGGTCCTGCCTGCCCTGTGGAGCAGGAGGTCCCTGGGTCTGCAGCAGTGGTTTGGGTGGCTACAGCTATACGCAGGAGGGTGGGGCTCCCACCTGCTCCTGGCCCAGAGAGCACAGGGATGCTGGGATCCACAACCATGGCTTGAGCAGCTGCAGTGGCACCTGGGGAGCTCCCACCCAACTCGGAAGGGGCAGGACATGTAGCCCAGCTGTGCCTCTCTGCTGTAGCCAGCGCCTCCCTACTGCAGTCAGCATGATGGCAGCAGCCATTCCAGATGGCCCACCATTAACATCAATACAGAATTATAAATGTTCTCGTGATATACACTAGGTATGGAAAAGGTGGATCCAGAGAAATTCATGAAGTATTCCAAATGTTCACAAATTAGTAGTTTGCCACCATATTATCTTGACCAAGCCACATGTATTAATAAAACAACAACGACATTTTAGATAAAATGAATTGAGCAGTCATGATGTGCCAGGCAGAATGCTAACTGCTTTACATTTAATCCTTACAACAACCACAGAGGTAGGTACTATCATGATGTAAATTTTACAAATAGGGAAATTGAGGCTTGGAGAGAACTTAGTAATATGGCCCCTCAATAATAAGGGATGCAGCAAGTTGAACCCAGCACTGGGGGACTCCCAGTCAGGGTCTTAGGCATTGGACTTTACAGCATTTATGCAACAGCATGTAGTGAACAGTTTGCCAGGGTATTTAAAATGGATTTTAAAATGAAAACTATCACAAAAGAGCACAACATACGCCAGGCAATTAAAAATAGCTCCTCTGAGCTCTCTTCCTTTACAGTAATTTTTCCCCCTATTGATGAGGGTAAGAATTTGCACTGATTGTGAAGAACCATTCTGGGGAAGAGTTAGTAAAGTCCACATCAAACAGTTCCGATGATCTCATTTCTGTCATTGTAACTATTACTCTCCTTCATTTCTGACAATGGGTCTGTATAGTTCAGATGTTTATATGTTTCCTCATCTGAGTTGCTGCCTCTCACACTTGTGGCCCCCAACAAATTGTAAAACTACAAATATGGTGAAGATCAATGGTTTAATTCCTTTTAAGTGAGAGAACCTTTATTTTCTCATGAAAGTGTATGTACTAATAGTAATACAAACAGAGTATCTCCTAGCCTAAGATAGATACTTAGGAGACAAGATTACAGTCTGATTTTTTAATACCTACCATCTGTTTATTTAATGAGAATTATTAATAATATTTCCTCATTTAATGAGAAATATGGAACCAATTCAAGTGAATTGCTCACATTACGAATGAAGTCTTACGACACGGCCATTCAAAATCTGAGTGCAGATTAGTCATGGGGGTATTGCCTACCACGTTCATTAACTATAACAGAATTCCTTCAAGTGTCTGAGCCTAGGAATTTTTCTTACAGGATCAACTGGCATTACTTCTGCTATGTCTTCTGAAGACTCAGGAGAGTCATAAAGTAGTGAGCTCTTCAAGAAGAAGAAAAGTGTTTACTTGGTCTTTATATCCTTGAATGCATGAATTTATATGCAATTTAATGGACAACTAAATGATGAGTGAATAAATGAGCAGGAAGCAATGATTCTTCTCTAACCACTGCTAATAAAGAGTCAGCTGGCATTTCCTCCCCTGTGGATATTAACTATCTAAATTCTGATTTAGTAGGTCTGGGCTGAAGAACTGCATATCTGAAATCTCCCTAGGTGTTTTGAATTACAGGCAGGTAGAGAACAACTGCATTAATATAACTTAGAAACAGGAAGGCCACTACTGGTAGTTAAAAATACAATATAATTTGTTCATCTATTTTATATTTATGTAAATATTTATACTTATAATTTATATGCACACATAAATAATATATATTTGCTTTCCAACCTTGTTCTGAAAAGAATATAAAATAATTAACAGAGTGTTACATATAAAATCAGATTTTAAAAGTAACTTAGATTAAAAAGCAAAAGAAATACACAGGTAAAATGACTATCAGTCAGAACTAAGGTTGAAAGATCATGCTGGCTTAGAGGAGTGGAATATAGTATGAGTCAGACAAACCACGGATCAGAGTTAGTGTTCTTGTTTACTTGGAGTTTTTAGCACTGCCTTCCGCAGCTATGCAGGGTAAGGTGAGCTCAGAGTGGATTTTCCTTTGTGTACAGTGTGATACTGCTTTTCTTTTCCCTCACCAGTGTTCTTTGAGCCAGCAACACTTTTGTAAAGGAGAAAATATTTTTATTTGTGATTCTTTCCAGAAAGTTCTCTCTTGTCCAGCTTATTCATCTGGTTAATATTATTGCTTAAAAAAACAAACAAACAAAAAAAAGCAAACTCTGCAACAGCCATTTAAGAATAAAGCTGATAATGATTAAAGATATTCCTGGAGAGACGAAATGGTTTCAACTGTCCAGAGATGTTAATCAGAAAGGGAACAATAATCCCCAAGGAAGATGCATTCACCTGAGCACCATGAGGCTGCTGAAACTGAAGTTATTCTTACAGCTCAAAGAATGATGTGTTGTGTGAATGAATGAGAGTAGAGAAGCCTGGGGAGGTTTAGGGAGAAACAGAGAGCAAAGAATGCAAAGTCTTTTAAAATCTGAATATCCAAACTGAAGGAATCAAATTGTGGGTCACGGGTTCAGCTTTTGTGCAAGACCTTGCACAGGCCAACCTGGATCCAAAATGAAATGCGACACTCGTGGGTCTCTCCATGCCATATTTCCTCTCACTGTTCCCACTCAGCTGCCCTGGAGGCACCAGACAACTGCCATTTCCAAACACACCCCTGATCCACTGCCTACTTTGATAGCGGGATGTGAAAAGTGAGAAATCTCCCTGGGCTCCTATTCACTTTAAACTGGTCAAACCAGTAAATGGAAGGTGAGTTTGCTACCCCCTACCCCTTCCTGTGGTTGAGGAGTTTAACAGAAAACAAATCCTACTGACTCACAAATATGCGAAGCATGAGGCAGACCAGAAACTTAGCCCAGTTTTACAGGACAGCCTACAGAAAGCAATAATGAAGACCCTAATACCCTGAACTTTGGGTCTATGGCCCAGTCAGTAACATGAGGACAAATGGTAGAGGGATTCCTGCTCTCAGCATGTGACCACTGTGAAACTGCAAAGGGTTTCTTCAACTTTTAAGACCCCAGGACACTGGAAGTTCTAAAAATAATATTCTGTGGAAGTACTGGAAAAGAATTTTTTATTTTTTATTTTAAGAAAATACGGCCGGGCGCGGTGGCTCAAACCTGTAATCCCAGCACTTTGGGAGGCCGAGGCGGGTGGATCACGAGGTCAAGAGATCGAGACCATCCTGGTCAATATGGTGAAACCCCGTCTCGACTAATACAAAAAATTAGCTGGGCACGGTGGCGCGTGCCTGTAATCCCAGCTACTCAGGAGGCTGAGGCAGGAGAATTGCCTGAACCCACGAGGCGGAGGTTGCGGTGAGCCGAGATCGCGCCATTGCACTCCAGCCTGGGTAACAAGAGCGAAACTCCGTCTCAAAAAAAAAAAGAAAATACATATTCAAGAAAATTAGCAAAATGTCAAATACCCAGAGAGGTCAATAAACTTCAAGACAATGAAAATGTACAGTGTTCATGTTAAGTTCCAGAGGGATTTACCTGTGTCCTGGGAAGCAGCGTGGGAAACAGACAAGCACTACACTTGAAATTCATAGTTCAGCTGAGCTAGTCACTGGTTCCAATCACGGTAAGGTAGGGATAGAGTAATCATGAGCATTAAATGTGAAAATATAGCCTACAATGCCCAGAAAATTTATTGGCACTCAACTATTTTTCAGTTTAGATGAATCTGAAATAGATGGCAATGAGTTAGAAAGAACCTCAAGGCTACTTGGTACTCACTTTAAGTAATGCCATAAGCCATGGTATAAGCCTAGTCTGTTCTTCCAAAACTATAGGCTGCCTTTATAACTCCACCTCCTTTAGAGGAAGGGAGCAGTCATGGGTTCGATAATGAATTTACTTATGTTTAACAATAGAAGAGATGGGATGTAGGCAGGTCTATTCTGAAACCGAGGGCTCTTTACTGCAACATACCTTCTGCTCTGTGTACCAATAATCTTACGCTTAACCTCACTGAGTTCTTTCAAGAATAGTTAGCAGTAAGCCACTTTAGCACCCCTAAGCAGTCAAGGCTGCTATGGTTCACCCTAGTGAGACAATGACTTTCTGGCTGCACAATCAGGCAGTAAAACATTAGGGTAGCAAGTGCAGGGTGCAGAGTCAAGCACATTTGAGTCTGATAATGTCTTCATTTTGCTAAGACTTTTTAATCTGTAAGATGAAAATAATAATAGAACCTACTTGTCAGGGTAATAGTGATTATTAAGGAAGATAATAAATACCAGTTTCTTGGTACTATGCTTGACACATTGTGATTAGTCAAAGAACTTTGACAATAGTTAACATTATGGAGATTAAAAGATATGTGGTTAAAAGTAATATTATGTGTGAGTGCAACTGCAAAAATATGATTGACTAAATTTTTTCTAAAATTGGCTGCAATGATAGTCTTTGAACATCAATAGCTGATTACATATTACCTAAAATTCAGTATTATTATACAATAAGTGCTGTAATTTTGTCAAACTTTCAAAACTAGCCCAAGATGAGACCAGACTCCAGATATTTCTATATTCTTGAATTTTGCTTTAACTTGAGAACTCATTCATATTTTTATGCCAGACAATAGACAGGAATCTTCTCCCAAAGAATAAATCAAAAGATTTAGTAGTAGGAAAGAAGTAAAGAAACAAAACAAAACAACTGCAAAAAAATCTTTTTTTAGATTCAGGGGGAATGTGCAAGTTTGCTACCCAGCTATATTACATGATGCTGAGGTTTGGGATATGAATGGTCCCATCACCCAGGTATTGAACATGGTACCCAACAGTTTTTCAACCCGTGCCTGACTCCCTCCCTCCCTTCCCCTCTAGTATCGACGGTCTATTGTTGCCATCTTTGTGTACATGAGTACCCGATGTTTAACTCCCACTTATAAATGAGAACATGCAGCATTTAGTTTTCTATTCCTGCATTAATTCACTTAGGATAGTGTCCTCTAGCTGCATCCACGTTGTTGCAAAGGACATGATTTCATTATTTTAATGGCTGTATAGTATTCCATGTTATATATGTACCATTTTTTCTTTATCTAATTCAGCATTGCTAAAAATCCAGGTTGATTCCATGTCTTTGCTATGGTAAATTAGCGCTGTGATGAACATGCAAGTACATGTGTCTTTTTGGTGGAATGATCAGTGATATTCAGGGATATTAGTGATTTTTTCATATGTTTGTTGGTAGCTTATATGCCTTCTTTTGAGAAGTGTCTGTTCATGTCTTTTGCACATATTTAGTAAGGTTATTTGCTTTTTGCCTTTACAACTGTTCAAGTTCCTTGTAGATTCTGGGTATCAGATCTTCGTTGGATGCACTGTTTGCAAATATTTTCTCCTATTCTGTAGGTTGTCTATTTACTCTGTAGATAGTTTCTTTTGCTATGCAGAGGCTCTTTAGTTTAATTAAGTCCTATTTGTCAATTTTTGTTTTTGTTGCAATTGCTTTTGAGGACTTAGTTATAAATTCTTTCCCAAGGCTAATATCCAGAATTGTGGTTCCTAGGTTTTCTTCTAGGATTCTCATAGACTGAGATCTTAAATATTTAATGAATTTTGATTTAATTTTTATATATGATGAAAGGTGGGTATCAAGTTTTATTCTTCTGCACATGGCTAGTCAACTATCTCAGCACTATTTATTGAATAGGAAATCCTTTCCCCATTGTTTGTTTTTGTTGATTTTGTCCAAAATTAGATGGCTATAGGTGTGCAACTTTATTTCTGGGTTCTCTATTCTGTTCCATTGGTCTATGTGTCTGTTTTTGTTTTTAACTAGTACTATGCTATTTTGGTTACTATAACTTTATAGTTAGTTTGAGGTCAGGTAATGTAAAGCCTCCATCATTGTTCTTTTTGCTTAGAATTGCTTTGCCTACTCAGAATCTTTAAAAAACAACTGAATTGGATTATAATCATCAACAGATAGAGGCTGTAACATTTTTATATTGTTATTGGATGATATCAGTAGAAGTCAAAACAGTATTAGCTGTTATAGGTGCATGAATGGGTAACAGCAATCACCTAGTACACAAGTACTTGTGACTACATTATACTAATATCTGCATTATACTCATGGTATTTTGAGGACTACAATGGAAAAAAAATGGATAATTCCTCAAGAGTGGCAATATCATTGATATTATAAGAAGAAACTGTCTAGCAATAGGTCAGGAAAGTAAAGGCAAAGAATGGCTTTTTTTGTGTGACTACCAACATAAAGTGCTGGAGAGGGGTCTTCCTCTAAAATTTCTTCTATAACTGTCCAGAAGCACCAGTGCACAAAGCCTTTAGTGACAAACAGAGTGAGTCAGGCCAGTCTTCACAATAAAGCCATTCCAGTGAGGAGGTTTGTGGGGCTGTTTGTGAAGAACCTGAAGGCTGCTGGAAATTTAAACTCAACTTGGCATCATGGCATTCACTAAAGGCTCTCCCATTGTGCAAACAATCCTAAGAAATCCTGTCTTTAAAATATTTTTCCTTCAAAGTGGGGAAAAGCCAAGCTAGGAAGAATTTAGACAATTTTTATCACATCAGAGAAGCTAACAACTAAGTCGTCTGATAAATGCTGTTACCTACTCCACTTTCCCTCTCCTAACACATGTGGAAAGAACATATTGCTATATTTAACAAAGCTGGCCATCTTGCGTTCTGACTAGTACCTGTGGAATAGCCACAGCCTGACAGCTAATGATAACAAAATGTTCCACTGTGTTCTTTTCCACTATCAAAAAGAATAGTCCAAGACATGGCTATGCAGTATTTCCCCATCCTTCATTCACTCCCAAGGTGTCCATCCAGCTCTGGTGAGTCTCTCTCACCTTGCAGGCATTCCCATCAGCTTTTGGCAAGGGGAGTGGTAACCATGGTATTTCTACAGCTTGAGGTAACTCCCTAAATGAAAAAACCTATGTTAAGACCAAATTTTACTAAAATAATCTGAGTTCCCTCATCATCAGGAAGGATAGACAATTCTTAGCTTAAGTGTCATCACATACTGTCATGAAAGCTTCCTTTTTTATGAAAATGCTGACAAAAGGTAGCTTCTGCTAGAATATTCATCCAGTACACATGTACTTATGAATTTAAAGTACAGCGTCTCTTCCTGATAGGATGTTCCGGCTGTAGTAAACCAAGGAAAACTCAGATATTACATTTGACAGTAAAAGAATATACTGAACTCTAGTTAATTAGAGTTCTGTGAATAGTAACTCCCTGCTAGAGAGGGAGTTACTAGGCTGTGAATACTAACTCCCTGTTCAGAGACATTCTTTAGCCATGACCTATGTAGGAATAAAATGTACATAATTTCACTCTAAATTTTTTTATGTACAGAATAGCGATTTATGTAGGAAAAAGAAAAGACTCAAATATTTGGTTTTCCTCTTGGGAGATATATTTCTCAATGGCAGGAACCAAGGACAATGTTTCGCCCAGGTCCAGAAAGTGCACAGCTTCTGGCAATCTCCAGGTTAGGAAGAGCCTAGAATAACTGGGAAGGTGCCATTGATAGTGAGCAAGAGAGAAATGGGCATGAAGAGAATCGTGTGCATTTGGAATCACCACTAGGAGGAAACTGAGAGGAATGAGGTATCCTCTGACCTGGTAGAGGCATATTTCCACACCTTATGTTTATTCCCAGGAACCTCTCCAGTTGTTTCTTTCTTCTTTACAAATTGCATAAGACCATGAAAATCTTGTAACATTCCCTACCTTCTGGAAAAAGAGGGAAGAGCATGTTTTAGAAGAAATTTTCTTCCTTACAGTTCAATGAAGATAGTGGGACAGTGGAGAAGAGATATGTTTCTACTGGTTATCACTACAGGACCAAGAATTATCCTGGTATACATACATACATATATCTATATATACACATATGCATACATACATATGCCTTTATATATGTAAATATGTGTATATATACAAATATGTATATATATATGTACACAAACACACACATATACATACACTACATATATCTCACTACTTATTTCCTCTCATCAAAGTTACCAAAACATATTGTTTCCCTTTCAAATCCACCTTCTCTTGTCCGTCTCCAATCACATTTCCTTATTTCATCTGCACATCGTATCTCACTTGCATTACTAAAATACTCCCCTAATTGGATTCTCTCTTGTTTCTCACCATTATAGCTTATCTTTCACATGGCTAACAAAATTGACTTTCTAAAACAAAATCTGATCATGCCACTTCTTTACTTAAAAAATGTTTTCCTGTTGTTCTGGGCCTTCTTATTTTTGTCTAGGATGTAGCCTTGGAAATTATGCTAAAATTCAAAAATCTACAGGTAATTCTGATGCACAGCTCTACTGAGAACCACTGTATTAAAATGGTCTATGTAAAGACTTGAAGAATAAGCAGACATTTCTCTGATAATGTGCTCAAAATTCTTATCTGGGAGAAACCAAGAAAAGGGAGCCATTTTTTGTCCTAGTGTATGTCATATAATTATTAAAATGCCAAATTAAATAAATTCACCATGGATAATAGAAGCAGTGGTATTCTCTACCTTTTCTCTTTCAGTTTTGTATAGAAATAGAGACCACTGATATGAAAGATTCCCCAGCACTGTTGAAATCCAGGCTGACATTTTATCCAAATAGAACCAACTTTCCTGTAGTGATTCCATACCCTGCCTGCCAACTAGCTCTGCCAGGTCACTAGAAATCTAACCAGAACTCCTTCTTCATTATTTGCTAAGAACATTGAGGCTGGGGGAAAGAGAAAGAGGGACGACAAAATGACCATCTCAGGCAATTCAGCTCTGGGAAGATTTGTTAAGTAGGAAAAACTTGTCTTTATGCCCCCACTTTTTAAATTTTAAATTTAGAAATACTCAAATATATACAAGAGCCAAGAAATTTAAACATGTACACATTATCCACGTTCAAAATTATCAACACCTGCAATATTGTTTTATCAGTATTCCCCACCATACACACTCTTTCCACGTATACACTGGATTATTTTGTAGCAAATCTAAGACATTGTTTTATTCATATATAAGTATTATACTATGAACTTGTAAAAGATAAGAACTGTCAAAATAGAACAAGAGACTTCTTGCATTTTATTTTCTTAGTTCTCTATTGTTCCTATAACAAATTACCAAAAACATACTGGCGTAAAGCAAAAAAAAAAAAAAAAAAAAAAAAAATTATCCTTTTATAGTTTAGGAGGTCAGAAGTTAGAAATGAGTCTTAAGGATCAAGATGCTATCTGGGCTGGTTCCTGCTCCATAGGGGAGAATAAATTCTTTGCCTCTTCCAGTAAACAGCATTCCTCGGATGCGGGCTACATCACTCCCAACTCTGCCTCTGTAGCTCTATGGTCTTTTATTCACTGACCTTCTTGGCTCCCGCTTCTAAGAACCCTTGTGATGTGGGTTGGCTGTGTGTCCCCCCCACCAAATCTCATCTCAAATTGCAGTCCCCACCTGTGGGAAGAGGAGCCTGATGGGAAGTGATTGAATCATGGGAGTAGACTTCCCTCTTGCTGTTCTCATGACAGTGACTGAGTTCTCAAGAAATCTCTTGTTTAAAAGTGTGCGGCACCTCCCCTTCACTCTCTCTCTCTCTCTCCCCTGCCACTGTGTAAGATATGCCTTGTGATATGGTTTGGCTCTGGGTCCCTACCCAATCTCATCTTAAATTGTAATCCCCATGATTGCCACATGTCAAGGGAGGACCCCAGTGGGAGGTGATTGGATCATGAGGGTGACTGGATCATTTCTTGTGATAGTGAATGAGTTCTCATGAGATCTGATGGTTTTACAAGGGGCTCTTTCCCTTTTGCTCTTCACTCTTATTTCCTCTGCCACCTTGTGAAGGTGCCTGCTTCCCCTTCCCTCATGATTTTAAGTTTCCTGAGACCTCCCCAGCCATGTGGAACTGTGAGTCAATTAAACTTCTTTCCTGTCTAAATTACCCAGTCTTGGGTATTTCTTTACAGCAGTGTGAGAACAGACTAATACACTTTGTTTCCCCTTTGACTTCCACCATGATTGTCAGTTTCCTGAGGCTTCCCCAGCCATGTGGAACTGTGAGTCAATTAAACCTCTTTTCTTTATAAATTATCCAATCTCACGTGCTTTTCTATATCGTTGTGAAAACAGACTAATACACCTTGTGATTACATGTAGGACCTACCTGGATAAGCTAGAGTAATCCTTAACTAATTATCTCTGTCAAACTCCTTTTGCCCATATAAGGTAATACATTTATAGGTATGAAAGACTAGGACATGGGCATCCTTGAGAGGAGGAGGCATTATTCAGCCTACCACAAACTTAACATTTAACAATAGTTCCTTTGTGTCATTAAACATCTAGTCAGACTTCAGATTCCCCTGATCATCTTATAGTTTCTTTGGTTTGGTTTCATTTTCATAAGTTTTGTTTAAATTAATACCCAGTCAAAGCTCATCTACTGTAATTGATTAAGTTTATTTTAATCAATATAGATTTTTTTATTTTCCTTCAGTCTATTTGTCAAAGAAACTATATTGTTTGAGCTATTGAATTTCCCACATTTAGGATATAGCCTGTGGAATTATTTAACACATTCTTTTGACCTCCTTTTCTTCCTGTAAACTGATAGTTAGATCAAGAATTTTGATCAAATCTAGGTTGTATTTTTAGCAAAAAAAGACTTCTTGATGTCCCCTATTCAATTTAATAATAATATTTTGTTTTCTTCCAATCAAAACCATTCTCCCTGACAAAGTTCTATTTAGCTCCTGGCATTCATTATGCCGTCATATAAGTTAGTTTAAGAAATAAGGTGCAGTGCTACAATACAAATTCTCACTTTAGCTTTGTTCTGCCCAGAAGCACCATTCATAGAATCCTAATGGTGCCAGTCATTTCAATCATGTCACCAAATTGACACTGTTACTAACTAGTTTGGTCTAAATTTGCAGCTGTAACTGTTCTAGGATTTATCCATTGATTTTATAGATTCAGCCTGTTTTAGGAATTATCTTAGGTCCCAGGGTAATTCGTGTGTTACATCTGCAGAGAATAAATGAGTGAGCCCACATTCATGAGAAATTCAGACCACAGTGGAATATCAGGAAGCAGATATTACTTAATCTCCTAAGTGTGTGTTCTTCCTCTGACCCATCCCACCTTTTTCTCTTCCTTCCCTTACCTCCTAAAAGAGAAAGAGATTAAGCAAGATAACAGGAGGAAACAATCCTTAGTCAATGCTGACCTCCTGTCTCTTTAAATTATCATGGCCAGATAGCTGAAATCAAGGAAGGTATAGAACAGATGACAACTGTAAGACCAAAAAAAAAGGTGTTCACAGCTATGTAGGAGCAAGATGAGAAGACCAGGACAACTACTTCCACTCTGCTGATTTAAAAAAAGGAAAATTAAGGCTAGGAATCTGATTTGAAAAGACAAGCAGAAATCGACAGCCCTATAATGTGTTGGAAGGAATGAATTATGTGTCCTGGATTTGACTGCAAACTCTACCACTAACTAGCTATGTGATTTAGGACAAATCTTTAAATGTTCTAGGTAGCTGGTGATCTTTAAAATGCAGATGTGGGCCAGGTATGGTGGCTCACACCTGTAATCCTATGTCTGTGGGTCAGGAGTTTGAGACCAGCCTGGCTAACATGGCAAAAGCCCATCTCTACTAAAAAAAAAATACAAAAATTAGCTGGGCGTGGTGTCACACGCCTGTAGTCCCAGCTATTCAGGAGGCTGAGGCAGGACAACTGCTTGAACCCAGGAGGTGGAGGTTGCAGTGAGACAAGATCGTGCCACTGTACTCCATCCTGGGCAACAGAGTGAGACTCCATCTCAAAAAAACAAAACAAAAAACAAAAAGGCAGATGTGAATTAGATAGTCTCTAAAGCCCCATTCCACTGATTTTTTTTCCAGTGCTTGTCATTTCTAATGTGAAATGCAACATAAAATGTATATTCATTCCTTGATCTCACATATTTACTAGAAGTTTTTAAATTTTATTTTTTTAACTTCTATTTTAGGCTTAGGGGTATATGTAAAGGTTTGCCACATAGCTAAACACATTCCGTGGGGGTATGTTGTGCATATTATTTCATCACCCAGGTACTAAACCTAGTACCCAACAGTTTTTTAAAATGCTCTTCTGCCTTCTCCCTTCTCCCACCCTACTTAAGAGTCAAGTAGACTCTCAAGCAGACCCCAGTGTCTGTTGTTTCTTTTCTTGCGTTTTTGAGTTCTCATTATTTAGGTCCCATTTATAAGTGAGAATTTGCATTATTTGGTTTTCTGTTCCTGCATTACTTTGCTAAGGATAATGGCCTCCAGCTCCATCCATTTTCCCACAAAAAAACATAATCTCATTTTTTATGGCAGCATAGTATTCCATGGTACATATGTACTACATTTTCTTCATCTAATCTGTCATTGATGGGCATTTCATTTTATTCCATGCTTTTGCTGTTGTGAATAGTGCTGCAGTGAACATTTGCATGCATGTGTCTTTATGGTAAAATGATTTATATTCATCTGGGTATATGCCCAATAATGGGATAGCTGGATTGAATGGTAATTCTGCTTTTATCTCTTTGAGGAACTGTCATACCACAAAGGTTGAACTAATTTACGCTCCCACCAACAGTGTATAAGTGTTCCTTTCCTCCTCAACCTTGCGAGCATGTGTTATTTTTTGACTTTTTAATAACTATTCTGACTGGTGTGAGATGGTATCTCATTGTGGTTTTGATTTGCATTTATCTAACAATCAGCGATATTGAGGTTTTTAAAAAATATGCCTGTTGGCTGCATTGTATATCTTCTTTTGAGAAGTGTCTGTTCATGTCCTTGGCCCACTTTTTAGTGGGGTTGTTTTTCTCTTGTAAATTTGTTTAAGTTCCTTATAGATTCTTGCTAATAGACCTTTGTAAGGTGCATAATTTGCAAATATTTTCCTCCATTCTGTAGGCTGCCTGTTTACTCTGTTGATAGTTTCTTTTGCTGTATGGAAGTTCTTAAGTTTAATTAGATCCTACTTGTCAATTTTTGCTTTTGTTGTGATTGCTTTTGGTGTCTTTGTCATGAAATCTTGCCTGTTCCTATGTCCAGGATGGTATTGCCTCTGTTGTCTTCCACGGTTTTTATAGGTTTGGGTCTTACATTTAAATCTTTAATCCATGTTGAGTTGATTTTTGTGTATGGTGTAAGGAAGAGGTCTAGCTTCAATCTTCTGTGGCTAGCCACTTATCTCAACACCAAGTACTGAATAGGGAGTCTTTTCCAAGTAGCTGATTAAATTACATGACTTTGTTTAGGACTTCGACAAGGTAGCTAATTCTAGCAAACATGCAGCCTTCCCCCAAAAAGATTTACCTCAAAAATAGGCTGGAAAACACACCAAAATATCTTAAGGGAGGTGTGTTGTTCTTCTGACCCTTTCCCACCCATTTCTTTTCGTTCCTTTGCCTTAGATGCTTTAAGCACAACTAGAGCCTCATTGGTATAAACTAGGGCTGCAAAGACATTGTCAATACACTCATAACAAAAACACAAATTACCAGTACTTGAGAAAATGCAGTATGATGAGCCAATAAGAACTCATTCACATTCTCATATTTGGTGACTATGTATTTAAGTGAGAAAAGAATGGAAATGGGAACACTCCATTTAAGGCAATGTCTGTCTTTTATGATCCTAGAGAGACATTAAAAATAGAAATGTTTGGATTTCTGCCAGTCAGTTCAATAAAGTGAATTGGCATCATATGAACCAAGTGAAGGGTTGATTGGCATTAGTGGTACTCACTTGGGCAATGAAGGTACAATACAATAAGAACTCAGGAAGACAGGCTATTACAAGTAAACGTCACTGACAGCACCTTAACAATGGGTAGATAGGTCATTAGGTAGGTGATCAGTAGGAAAGTCAAGCTCCATATAATTATTTTAAAATAATCATTCAGGGCTGACATAAATAGCCTCTGTGCTTTTCATGGTATAATACATGCATTGTGCTCTACATGAAATAAGATCAGATGGTTATTGAAAACATGCAAATCTCTCACAATGTGGTTAGAGTAACATATGGTTTCAATAACTAAGTAGTATTTGTTTAACATACAGTGACTTTATTATTAAATGTGGTATGATTATTTAATTTAAATGTCAAATATTGAAACCAGCCTGGCTAAAGATTAACAGCTAATATCTACTTAATGTTAAATACTCAACAAATGCTTTTTAATGTGAAGTCACAACTTAACTACTTCAGTCCTGGAGCTTTTCTTCCAATTTACCTTATTATATTACAATCCCTATGTGTTTAAAACCTTAGAACCACAAATCCTTAGTATTACAATGTCCCTACTGAGCTCTCAATTTGTGCCATCTTCCTTGTCTATATATGAGGAAGTGGAGGAGGCCAAGAGGGGTAAAACAACTTATTAGAGATTTTATTCACAGTTTTCTACTTTCCAATTTGGCACTTTTTATGATACCATATTGCTTTTCTCATGGAAGGATTACATAAGGATCAGTGGCCCAACATGTCTGAACTAAATCTGTGTAGCTCCAAGTAGATGAATTAGTCCCAACAATAAGAAATACAGGGAAGCTGATTTCTACTGATATTCAGAAACATCTTTTCACCAACCAGAGTTGCCCAGTGGTAGAAGAAAGCAACCAGCCAAAGTCATGAGCTCCTGGTCTTTGAGAATGTTTGAACAAAATGTGACTGAATGGCACAGGGAAGCCCTTCAGTGAAGTGAACTGTGATGTCTTTTCTGTTTAACTCAGCATTCTGTAGAACTGCCATAAAAGACAAATTCATTTTTCATGAACTAGCCTTTCATTGCAGATTCCTCAGATGTGATTTTCTTTGGGAAAGAGAGGTAAAGTCCAGAACTACATAAGAGAGACAGAAAAAAGAAAGAGAGAGAAATCCTAAGAGTGACTGGCCCAGAACAAGCAGGTGGAGAGTAGACCTTAGTTACTATGGATGAACAAGTCACAGTTCTGTTGGTATGAGAGAACAAGGAAGAGCTAGGACAAAGTGCATTCGATCAGGGCATCAAATGAATTGAAGGTAGGAATGTTAGTTGAGGCATCCTTGCACCTTGGAGATCTTATTAAACTTGAACCCAATTGCAACTGCACACAGCTCTTCCCCTGATCTGTGGGCACTGGCTCATTCCTCATGCTTCTCTCTGCTTCATGCATGAGCATCTTTGTATGCATCATTTCAGGCATGAAGATTAGACTCTTCTCTTGTTAGATACCAACAATCTACCTTATGTAACCTTTCATGAGATTAATAACTTCACTAAAGATTTCAATTCTCTGGGCATATTAGAATAGACCTGTCACCAATGGTGGGCAGCAAACAGGAGCCAGATAATAAGAGCCTCGTATCTATAGTGTTTGGAGACTCGAGACTCATCTCTAGAATTCTCTCTGTAGCCCTAGGATAACTGTCAGAAGTTCTGGGTGGGTGATGATTGAGTGTCTCAGTCTACCCTATCTCCAAGAATACTGACACCTAATTTCACTATGAGGACAAGATTGAAACTTTGAGTATATAGAGAACTAAAGTCTGTGGGCCAAAGTTGTGTATCATATTGCAATGAAAAGTTGAGGAAATTAGGAATATGAATAAAAATAACAGTTTTTTCTTACTGTGTATTTATTATGTTGTAGGGAGTGTTCCCTGTGTTTACATGCACAAGTCTGGCTCCAAAGCCAAGCACCTAACATCTACATGACCCATGGAACATGAAGAACAGGTTCAAGTACTTGACAGATTGACTTATAAAATGAGGGTCCGGCTTGATCTGATCCCTGGTGATCTTTTCTGGAAACATCTTATGAGCTTCAGGTAAACAACTGTTGCCACTCTATGATGAGCTTTCTAACAGAACAGTATAAAGATGGAGTCAATGACTGAAGGTCAGAATGAGGTCTCCATCTCAGTACTAGGAGTGTTGGGAAGAGAAAGGATTACTTTGTCAAAACAGCCCACGCTTCTACACTACTGGCAATGATCCTAAGACTACCATGGGAATCATGGAATTTTAACTTATTCCAGAAAATTTAAGAGATGTTTCTTAGAAGATTGTCAGAAAATAAATTATAGGTTGGAGATTTTTAATACAACTCCTCTCTTCCATATTTGTGGTTATATATATGCCATCAAATTTAGTCAGAGGATCCTTACCTTCTTTTACCAATTGCAACCTATGTGGTAACTGCTAAAGACCTTGGTTCAGATGCAAAACCTCAGACTGACAAGTCGCACTGATGAGGAAGTATGTTTCCTCTACATTGGTTGTCAATGTAATTTTATTTCTAATATGCTATGATAGCAGGAGGCAGCTAAATAAAAACCAGACCTGCTGCCTCCTCATCAAGGAAGCATCTCATGCTGAGAGTGAAGGCCCATTTATGGCTGCCACCTTTATATACATCTTCTCCTGGGCTTAGGGCTCAAGATCAAATCTCTAAATGTGATAAAATGGAAGAGAATTCTTCTGACTACTGGTATCTAACTATTGCATGTCAAGCAGTGATTCCAAGCTCAAGGAATTCTGTGTCTATAGTCCCCAAGTTCCTCACCACCATCCCCAAGCATAGGGAAGAGTTACTCAATACCTCCCCTTCCTTCAGCACTTAAGGCACATCATTTCTTATCCTCATATCACAAAAGAAAAAAACAATGCTCTTCCCACCACGAAGACTATCTTACAGTGGATTATTTAGATAGCCATGCCCTAATCTCTTTTCACTTTGTATAAGCTGCCTGCTCTGATTTCTAGGATGATAAACTCTTGAGATGGAACTGAACTTGATTACTACTTTTTAAGGGTCAAATTCACATATAATTTCCTTGAAGGAATAACTTCAATTACAGACTACACACACTCAACATCCCATCCCAAATCCAAACCAAAGATCCAGAATGCAATACTGTCCACCAGGTTTGACAAGTCCACTTCACACGCCCACAGATGCTACCAATTAAAGAAATGGTACCATGATAAAAAAAAGTCTTGGTACAGGGTTTCTCTACTCCTGTCATGAGGCTCCACTATTTTGGTCAGTTTTGAGTCATATGAGTTTTAGTGCCTTGGAAAACTGTTTTGTATAAAGAAAACCAAGAATAAAATTCTGAGGTTGATACAAAAATTAATATTTCAGAAACAGTTGAAGAAATTTGCAATTAATTTTTTGGAGACAAGATTTTGATGGAGTCAGGACAACTATAGCTAAAAAGTTATTTGCTATGACTCTGGAAAGCATGACTAAATAAATGGATAGAAGTTCCAGGTGAATTGAAGATGAATTTTGGCTTGATATGAATACTTAAAAACAACATTGTAACAATTAGAGATGTTCAAAGATGCAATAAGCTGCCTAAGAGAATAAAGCATTCCATGTTCCTACAGGTACAGTTTTCAAGCAGAGAAAGGGTAGTTACATGCTGAGTATTTTGAAGATGAAATGTACATATCAGATAATAATTTGACTAGGTACTCAAGAGGGCTCCATCTATCCTGTGCTTCTACGATTCTATGTCTGAAGAATTTCACAAGAACATTTACCGTTACAGTCCAAACAGGCTATGAAGACAGAACACGTGGTAACTGACAATGTTAGAACTGAAAATGAGGAAAAGAATAGAGGAATTCACAGCTGCCTTCTGTAATTTAAATCAGACAGTCTTCTGTGGAGGCCCTACAACTTCCAAATCTTAATCAATCCGTTTAGATGTACTGAGTGCCCACTGTATGAGCCCTTTCTCACACTGCTATAAAGATATCCAAGATTGGGTGATTTATAAAGAAAAGAGGTTTGATTGACTCACAGTTCCACATGGCTTGGGAGGCCTCAGGAAACTTACAATCACAGTGGAAGGTGTAGGGAAAGCAAGGCACATCTTACAAGGTGCCAGGAGAGAGAGAGCATGTGAGGGGGTAACTGCCAAACACTTTTTAAACCATTGTATCTCAGGAGAATTCCTTCACTATCATAAGAACAGCATGGGGGAAACTGCCTCTGTGATCCAATGACCTTGCACCAGGTCCCTCCCTCGACACCTAGGGATTACAATTTGAGATGAGATTTGGGTGGGGACACAGAGCCAAACCATTACACATTATGTGCCAAGTACTATGTTACCTGTGGAATATAATATATAGTGAGGAGTGTGACTACAGCCCTCCCGTCCTTATTCTCAAAAAGTTTAAAAATTAGTAGTTAGGAAAATATGTAGGTGTTAAACACACATAAAATATGCACAAATAGCAATCTAATTTATTTAGGAGTTATATAGCTTGACTGCATCCCTACCCAAATCTCATCTTGAATTGTTATCAGAATTATAGTCCTCATATATTGGGGAAGGGACCTGGTGGGAGGTAACTGGATCATGAGGGCAGTTTCCCCCATACTGTTTTTGTGATAGTGAGTTCTCATGAGATTTGATGGTTTTATAAGTGGCAGTTTCTCCTCTCTGTCCTGCTGCCTAGTGAAGAAGGAGCCTGGTTCCTCTTCACATTCTGCCATGATTGTAAGTTTCCTGAGGCCTCCCCAGCCATGTGGAACTGGATCAATTAAAGCTCTTTCCTTCATAAATTACCCAGTCTCAGAGAAGTTCTTTATGGCAGTGTGAAAGTGGACTAACAAAAATGTTAAGGAATATTTCTTTGAGGAAATGATATTCCAGCTGAAACTTGTAGGATAATTAGTAGTTCCACAGGCAAAGTCTAAAGGTAGGCTATTCCAGGTAGCAGGAACAATATATCTGAAGTCCCCGAATCAAAAATAGCTTAGATGTTTGAGAAACAGACAGCAAGTCCCTATGGCTAGTGCATTGAAAGAAAGTGTTCGAATAGCAGGAAGTTGAAGACATGAATGAGAATCAGATTATGCAGGTCATGTAGGCCATGTTAAGCATTTTAAATTTCTATTCTAAATGCAATGGTAAGCCACTGAAGGGTTTTACTGGAATGCATCACAGTTTGATATATATTTTTTAAGAATCTCTCTGATGATTGAATGGAAAAATTATTGGACATAGGGCAAACAGATACAAGATGTCCAGTTAGATGGTTATTGCAGAAATCTATGTGAGACATAATGATGGCTTGGACTGAGATAGTGACAGTGAAAATGGCAGATTCAAAATCTATTTCAGAACAGCAATGATATGATCTACTAATGGCTTGTGTGAGGGGTCAAAATGATGACTCCTGGGCTTCTTCATGAGCAACTGGGTCAATAAAGGCAGCACTTATTGAAATGGTTAAGAACACCAAGTGATCTGTTTGGGGAAGAATAAGAGCTCTGTTTTAGATGTATGTTTTAGGATATGTGAGTGGGGATGGCGAGGAGGTTAGAATGCAAAGAAAAAGCAAAAGAAAATATTCAGGCATCATCAACATGGAGAAGTTATTTAAAGCCACAATGGTGGATGAATTCAAGTAGGAAGAGCATGTAGAGGGATTGAACCCCAGGCCACCTTGACATTTAGAGAACAGAGGTGAACAAGACAAAGAAGAAGCCTGAGAAGGAAGAGTCAGAAGGAAAGGAAGAAAGCCAGGATTTGGTATCTTAGAAGCCAGTGGGTAGGATGGCTTTAAAAGGATCAAGAAGTTCCTGTTTATGTCTAGACACCTCATGTCACCTGTTCCAAAATCGAAGATGATAAAGATTTTGTACCAAGATGGCATATTGCAGGCTTTCAGCATGCCTCAGTCACTTGGAAATAGCAAGATCATACAAAAAGATAAACTTGTGAGCTTTAATTCAAGAAGGAAAATGGGAGTCCACTGGAATTAGGAAGGACACCTCAGGTCCTGGAGAGGAGAATGCCAGCAAACAGCCCACATGGCAGCATCAGCTGATAAGAGTCCCAGTACACAAGAGAAGCAGAGAGCCTCCCTCTGTTAGTCCTCTTTCCACTGCGAGTCTGAGCAATTCAGGCCTATCTTTCCAGTGTTTCTACCAAGCCCTGGAGCCAACTTGTGAGAGGCTTGAAGACTCTGTGAGGGAAAGACACCACGAAAAGCTGCTGACATTTTTCCAGACCCAAGATTCAAAGCAGGATGCCATTTTTAATACAGGTGCATACAAAGTCAGCCATTTCTTGGTATCCTGGCAGCCTGGCTGTGCAAGCATTTTAATTTCAGGCCAGAAATTGAAGCACCTGCTCTGGAGCAGGATATGGGGCATCCACAGTTAGAACTGTGGAAAGTGCCTCAGCAGTAGGCCCTGGAATTGTGCTATCCCCCATTCCAAGCCTGGGGCAGGAGGAGAGCTGCTACAGCTTCAGTTTCTCCTGGGTGGCAAGATTTGCAGCCAACGCCAGCTTGGCAACCAGGAATTGATATGCATATGCCACTGCTGAGTTACCTACCCTACTTTCCTGATATTATGGTGCAGTGGGTCCTCTCTGCTCCATCCCCAGACAGAAAACCTGGTATTCAGAGTACCTACTTGCCTGGACCAGCAGCCTGAGCTGCCCCACCATCCCTGGACATAGACTCTGGTATAGTCTGATTATTTCTGCTCCACACCTAGTAGATCTACAGGCATTCAGAATATTCATGCACCTGCTTCAACAGCCCGAGTCATCCTACCCTTTAAGGACATAGACTGTGGTACAACAAGGCTATCTCTGCTCCATGACCAAGCAGATCTCCAGACATTTGAAGCACCTGTTCTCCTAGTTCAACAGACTGAACTGATCCGCCCTTCCTCAACATAGATCATGGTGCAGTGGGGCTCTCTGTGCTTCACATGCAAGCAGAAATGCAGGTAATTCGAGCACCTATTTGCCTGGTTCAGCACCCTGAGCCACCCAAACCTTCCTGGGCAGAGATTGTAGTATAGGGGTCAGGGAGCCTCTCTGACACATGTCTAAGTAAGTCTCCAGGCATTCAGAGCACCTGCTTATATAGTCTAACTACCTCAATAGTCCTACCTCTCCTGTGCAGAGACCTCGGTGTGGTGAGTCTCTCTTTACTGCATGCCCAGGCAGATTTCCTGGCAGGCATTCAGAGTACCAGCTTGCCTGGATCAGTGGTCTGAGTCACCATACCCATCCTGTACAGATATCCTGGTGCAGAGGAGCCCTCTGTGCCTCCCACCCAGGCAGATCTTCAGGCATTCAGAGGAACTGTTCACTTGGTTTAACAGTCTAAGTTACCCTACCTGTCCTGTGAGGAGATCCTGGTGTGGAGGGCGGGGCTCTTGACTCCATGCTCAGGCAGATGTGCTGTCACTTGGCTCAACTGCTTTCCTTGTTCAGCAGTCTGAGTCACCCTACTCTTCCTGTGCAGAGAATTTGGTGTGGGGGTAATCTTGCTGCTTCATACTCAGGCAGATCTCCAGGTAAATGGAGCACCCCCTCTCCTTGTGCCTGCCTTTGAGGGATCTGTAGGCAGTCCTGTCTGGTCTGGTTCCATCTTTAGTGGGCCCTGCACTCTGGGGGCTAAACAGGGAGCTCAGATGACTGTGTAGTCCATGAATCAGCCCATTGCCTGAGGCAACAGAGAACTTCTGCCAGTAAGAAAGGATCAAGTATATACCCAGCCACATTTGCTGCAGCCAGCTTTTACTAATAAGTGCCATCTATGGGCTTGTGGGTCAAACTGCACTACCCAATATAAAACCTGCTGAATGAAGTGCATAGGGCTTTGGAAGCAGACCCAAAAAACCTATCCAGCATTCTCTATAATCCTACCCGCTAGGAAGAGGTGAAAAGAGAAACAGAAAATAATAACATTATATGGAAAGAAAAAAAAGGAAAAATACCCACTCACATGAAAATAAATACAAAAATTAAAAATGCCAGTGTCTCCAGATGAAAAGAAGCCAGTACAAGAATTCTGGCACCATGAGAAATCTGAATGTAGTGACATGACCAAATAATTGCACTAGCTCCCCTGCAATGGTCCCTAATCAAAGTGAAAACTCAGAAATGACAGAATAAGAATTCAAACCATGGATTAGTAGGAATCTAAACAAGATCCAAGACAAGGTTGAGAATAAACACAAGGAATCTTTAAAGCAGTCTAAGAAATTAAAGAAGAGATAAACATCTTAAAAAGAAATCAATTAGACTGTCTGGAACTGAATAACTCACCTAAGGAATTTCAAAATACAATTGAAAGCGCTTTGTCAATAGACTAGACCAAACAGAAGAAAGAATTTCAGAATTTGATGACTGGTCTTTTGAACTAAACCAGTCAGACAAAAATAAAGAAAAAAGAATTTTAAAAAATGATCAAATCTTTGAGAAATACAGGATTATGTAAAGTGACAAAACCTATGAATTACTGGTGTTCTCGAGAGAGAAGCAGAAAAAAGTAAACAACCTTGAAATATATTTGAGAGAATAATTCAAAAAATTCCCCTAATCTTTCTAGAGAGGTAGACATTCAGATAGAAAAAAAAAAAACAGAATACTTATAAGATACTATATAAAATGAACATCACCAAGGTATATAGTCACCAGATTGTCCAAGGTCAAAACTAAAGATAAAAATCTTAAAGGCTTCAAGAAAAAAAGGGAAGATCATTTAAAAAGGGAACGCCATCAGGCTAACAGCAACCTTCTCAGCAGAAAGTTTATAATCCAGGAAAGATATGGGGCCTATTTTTAGCACTCCTAAAGAAAAGAAATTCCAGCAAAGATGTCCGTATATCTCCAAACCAAGAGAATATAGCATCTTTTCCAGACAAGCAAGCACTAAAGGAATTTGTTACTGTTAGATCAGTCTTACAAGCCATCCTTAAGGGAGTTCCAACCATGGAAACAAAAGAACAATACATCTACCTCAAAAACACATGTAAGCACATAGCCCACAGACCCTATAAAGCAACTGCACAATAGAAACCACAAAGTAACCAGTTAACAACCTCAGGATGGAGCAAAACATCACATATCAACATTAAAACTGAATGTAAATGATGTAAATGTCCCACTTGAAAGGCGTAAAGTGTCAAGTTAGATAAAGAAAGAAAATGTATCCATCTACTGTCTTCAAGACACCCATCTCACATGCAACAACACTTATAGGATTAAAATAAAGGGTTGGAGAAAGACCTATTAAACAAATGGAAAATATGAGAGCAGTGGATCACTATGCTTAGATAAAAGAGACTTGAAAACAACAGTTAAAAAAAAAAAGGATAAAGAAAGACATTACATAGTGATAAAGGGTTCAATTCAACAAGAAGATATAACTATTTAAAATATATATGTACCCAGCACTGGAGCACTGAGATTCATAAAACAAAAAGTACCTCTATACCTACAAAAAGACTTAAATAGTCACACAATCATAGTGGGGAATTTCAGCACCCCACTGACAGCATCAAGGCAGAAAACTAATAAAGGAATTCTGCACTTAAATTCGACACCTGATCTATTAAGCCTAATAGACATCTACAGAATACTCCACCTATCAACTACAGAATATACATTCTTCTCATCTGCACACAGAATATACTCCAAGATTGACCACATGCTCAGCCATAAAGTCTCAATTAATTAAAAAAAAAAACTGAAATCACACCAAGCATACTCTTGAACCACAGTGGAATAAAAATAAAAATCAATACCAAAAAGATCTCTCAAACCCACTTAGTTACATGGAAATTAAACAACTTGCTCCTGAATGACTTTGGGGTAAACAATGAAATCAAGGCAGAAATTTCAAAAAATATTTGAATAAATGAAAAGAGAGACATAACATATCAAAATCTATGGGATGCAGCAAAGGCAGTGTTAAGGGAAAAGTTTATAGCATAAAATGCCTACTTCAAAAAGTTAGATCTCAAAATTAATGATAACACCACATCAAGAGGAATTAGACAAACAAGAACAAACTAAACCCAAAGCTAGCAGAATAAAAGAAATAACTAAAATTGAGCAGAACTGAATGAAATTGAGACCCAAAGATGTATACAAAGATTCTACAAAGCCAAAAATTGGTACTTTAAAAAGTAAAAATGATCAACAGACTGCTAGCTAGATCAACAAAAGAAGAGGGAAGATCCAAATAAGCACAATCAGAAATGACAGGTTGACAATACAACTGATCCTACAGAAATACAAAGGATCCTTAGAGACTATTTTGAACACCTCTGAGCACACAAACTAGAAACTATAGAGGAAATGAATAAATTCCTGGAAACAATCTCCCAAGATTGAATCAGGAAGAAACTGAAACACTGAACAGGACAATATCAAATTCCAAAATTAAATCAGTAATAAAAAGCCTACCAACCATAAAAGGCCCAGACCAGATGAATTCACAGTCAAATTCTACCAGACGTACAAAGACAAGCTGGTACAGATACTGCTGAAAGGATTCAAAAAAATTCAGGAGGAGAGGTTTTTCCCTGACTCATTTTATGAAGTCAACATCACCCTCATAATAAAGCCTGGCAAAGACAGAACAAAAAAAGAAAACTACAGCCCAATATCCCAGATGAACATACACACAAAAATCTGGAAGAAAATACTAGTAAACTGAATCTAACAGCACATCAAAAAGTTAATTAACCATTATATCAGGTGGGCTTTATTCCTGGGATACAAGTTTGGTTCAACATACACAAATCAATAATTGTGATTAACCACATAAATAGAATTAAGAACTATATAATAAACACAACACATGTAGAAAATCTTTTAATAAAATTCAACATCCCTTCTTGTTACAGCCCTCAAGAATCTAGGTATTGAAGAAAAACACCTCAAATTAATAAGAGTCACCTATGTCAAACAGTTGACAGCATACTGAACAGGCAAAAGCTAGAATCATTCTCCATGAGAAGTGGAATAAGACAAGGATTCCCACTCTCACCACTCCTATTCAGCATAGTACTTGAAAGTCCTAGCCTAGCCAGAGCAATCAGGCAAGAAAAAGAAATAAAAGACATCCATATAGGAAAAGGAGAAGTCTAACCATCTCTCTTCATGGAAAATGTTATTCTATAACTAGAAAACTCTAAAGACTCTGCCAAAAGGGCTCTCAGAACTGATGAACGACTTCAGTAAAGTTTCAGAATACAAAACCAATATACAATACAAAAATCAGTAACATTTCTATACACCAATAACCTTCAAGTTGAGAGCCAAATTAAGAAAGCAGTTTCACTTATAATAGCAACAACAACAACAACAACGACAAAATACCTAGGAATACATTTTATCATGGAGATGAAAGATGTCTACAAGGAGAACTATAAAACACTGCTAAAAGAAGTAACAGATGACACAAATAGGAAAACATTTTATACTCATGGACTGGAAGAATCAATATAGTTAAAGTGGCCATACTGCCTGAATCAGTCTACAGATCCAAAGCTATTCCTATCAAACTACCAATGTCATTTTTCACAGAATTGGAAAAAATTATTTTAAAATTCATACAGAACAAAAAAAGAGCCCAAATAGTCAAAGCAACCCTAAGGGAATACATTACCCAATCAATATTAAGCAATACTATAGGGCTAGAGTAACTAAAACAGTATGGTACTGATACAAAAATGACACATAAACCATTGAAACAGAATAGAGAACCCAGAAATAAACCCCCACACCTATAGCCATCTAAGCTTTGACAAGATTGACAAAAATAAGCAATGGGGAAAGGACTCTCTATTCAATAAATAGTACTGAGATAGCTGGATAGCCATGTGCAGAAGGATGAAACTCAATCCCTCCCTTTCATCATACACAAAAATTAAGACAAGATGGATTAAATATTTAAATATAAGACATCAAACTAGAAGAAAACCTAGGAAACACCATTCTGGAAATTGACCTTGAAAAGAATTTATGGCTAAGTCTACAAACGCAATTGCAACAAAAACAAAAATTGGCAAATGAGACCTAATTAAACTAAAGAGATCCTGCATAGCAAAATAAACTATCTGCAGAGTAAATAGACAACCTGTGGAATGTGAGAAAGTATTTACAAACTATGCATCTGACAAAGGTCTAATATCCAGAATCTATAAGGAACTTAAACAAATTTACAGAAGAAAAACAAACAACCCCATTAAAAAGTGGGAAAAGAATATGAACGGACATTTCCCAAAAGAAGACGTACAAGCTGCCAACGAACATGTGAAAAAAATGTTCCACATCACTAATCTTAGAGCAATGCAAATCAAACCACAATGAGATACTTTCTCACACCAGTCAGAATAGCTATTATTAAAAAGTCAAAAAACAACAAATATTGGTGATGCTGTGGAGAAAGGGAACACTATTGGTGGGTATATAAAAATTAGTTCAGTCACTGTGGAAAGCAGTTTGGAGATTTCTAAAAGAACATAAAAATAGAAATGTCATTCAACCTAGCAATCTCATTACTGGATATATATACACACACACAAAACAACACACAAATTGTTCTACCAATAAGACACATGCTACTGCATGTTTATCACAGCACTATTTAGCACAGCAAAGACATGGAATTAGCCGAGGTGCCCATCAGTGCTAGACTGGATAAAGAAAATGAAGGATCTACACCCTATAGAATACTATGCATACATAGCCATAAAAACATAATGAAATCATGTCCTTTGCAGCAACATGGATATAGCTGGACCCATCATCCTAAGCAAAACACAGGAACAGAAAACCAATTAGCACATGTACTCACTTACAAGTGGGAGCTAAATACTGGGTACTCATGAACAGAAAGATGGCAACAATAGACCCTGGGGACCACTAGAGGTAGAAGTGGGAGGGAAAAGGTTGAAAAACTGTTGGGTGCTATGCTCCATACTGTGCTCATTTGCACTCCAAACCTCAGCACCTTGCACTATACCCAGGTAGCAAACCTACACATGTACCCCCGAATCTAAAATAATATCGGAAAAAAAGCAACTACAAAAAAAGATTATTGGTGGTGTGGTAAGTGTAGAAGACAGACTGGGTTGGAATAAATGAGGTTGAGTAATTTTATTTCAGTATCTCAACTTGTCTCATACCTCTATGCTTATCTTATCTGATATTCCTAGCTACACAGCCTAAAGCAAAAATTCATATGCTGTCCCACCATGGAATGTGGGGGAAATGGAGAATGCAGCACAGAGGAAAGAGGAGTGACAATGAAGATGTGCTTATGCAACTGGCCACTGCTTGGTAACAAGCATCACTGATTGTTTGAATTTAAACAACTCTGGCAGAGAGGCTTTTTGAAAACAGTCTGCCCAGGAGGCAGAAGAGAGAAAAGTCTATTCCATCTTCAAAGGACCTAGTCTGCTTCAAAGACACTGGGCACTTTCAGGGAGCATCTCTAGGTTCTGCAGGAAACAGCCAAGGAAGCCAAAGCCCAGAAGAGCAGCTTGGTCAGCCAGCAGTAGCAGTGTCTTTCTACCAGCTTCCCTCACACATGGGGCATCTTGACATTTAGTAGGGTAAGGGTGGCAGTGACAACCTGACTCCACACCCATAGAAATAGCACAGAGCCAGGCAATTGTGCAGATGGAGTCATGGAGGCAGGGAGCACATGCACTGTGTCCATACAGCATTCTGCTCTGGACCCATGGTTCTACCGTGGATGTGGTATTAGATCTACTCTTCTTTCTGTGTGCCTCAGCCATGGACATTCATGGTAGAGGAATTATTCTCTTTGCTACAACAGAGGTGCCCAGATATGCCCCACGAGAGGGGGTAATGGGTCATCCATATCCATCATGCTGCCACTAATGAAGAAAGAATCTTCTTCTCAGGAATAATTCTCCTGCTTCCAGACCCCAGAAAAGGCAAAGACTTCATCCTCTCACTCCCATTTCAGAAATCATGCTTTCTGACATATTGTTTGAAGAGGTACTTTATGAGATATATAAACAATTTTTTCCAAGGCTGGTAAAGTTTGCAGAGAAATTGTATGCTAGTTGGGGCTCATTTTAAGAGATGTGTACCTGGAGCTTAGTTTCATTTCACATACACATCATCCTGACTTCATCCTACTTACTACAATCTCAGTTTTTCAACTTCATAAGAAACAGTCTCAGGACCTGGTGGAATTCTAGGCCTACCTCTTATTCGCTCTGTGTTTCTGGTGAAATTTCTTAAACTCTCAGGCCCATTCTCCATCTGCCTCTAACACTTTTACAGCTCCACATAAGTTCTATGTGAAATATACATGTATATTCTTATTATTAGGGCCTCCCAAAGTATGTGAGCTGGGACAGTAGCATGTGGAAATATATGGTTGGAAAGATAAATGGCGGCTACATGGACAGTCTGATTACGATTTACCTATTACAGGAAAGCCCTGCAAGATGAGAAAGGTATGCTTATGACTTTAAACAGACCACTACTCAGTAAGCCACCGAACAGTATCAAATGTTTTACAGCATATTACTTGATCCTGGTCCAATCCAATGGGCAAAGAAACTCAGACGTTGGAGGAAGAAATTCTTTAGAAAAGAAAGAACTGAGATTGTTATATAAAGACATAGAGGCAGCTATGAATTTTGGGGCCATTCTGCTGAGGAAATTTCAATGGAGTTATAACTCAGAGAGTCTTTCTTTTTACTCATACTTTATTCACTTAGCAAGTGTTTCTGAAGTACACTTTGTATGTCTAGCACTGTTAGCTAGTGTGTAGGATATGGAGCGAATAAAAGAAGTGATCCTTTTCCCCCAAGCTGATGAAATCTGGCTACTGTCTTAAGATACTACACCTGTAACAATAAAGAAAAAAACAACATATAATAAAGCACATGTGATAAATAAAATGAAAGGCAATAAGAAACATATTGAATATAAAACAGTGTCTTCTTAATGGGCAGTGAAAAAAGAAGATAACAGTAATAGTAGGTAAGGTTTATTGAGCACTTACTGTGTAACAGGATCTATTTTAAGCCCTTACATGTACTAAATCATTAAATCCTCATAATAATTAAAAGATGAAAAAAGTGAGGCACAGGGAGGTAATGTGATTTGACCAATGTCATACAGCTGTTGAGACAGGAACAAAAATAATGAAGTCTAAAAAAGAGATCCATGTGGGCAGTCAAGAAACTTGAGATTTACTGGAGATGGTACTTGAGATGTACCTGATGTTCAGTTTCATTTTATAGTCTCATCATCTAGAATTACCAGAGTATAAATTACTACAGGTCATTTTGTATTCCTAGGATAAGGCACCTGCTAGTCAGTGAATGGTTACTTGTCAAAAGGAAATGAACTGAATCAAAAGAGCTGGGGAGAGGTAGGAAGAGAAGCATTGAGGTCATCACAGAAAGTGGAATGGCAGAAGCAGAAGTGGAAATAAGCATGACTCTGCCTTCGTCACCAGGGCAAGCCCTAGATTACATCCAAGAAGTCCAGGGGGCACAATTTAGCTTTGTGATACTACCTAGGAGATGGCAGAGCTGGAGTATGGACCAGGGCTCCACCATTCCCGTAACTAAGACAGGAGCATGCTCACGTTTCATATGGACACTGTGAACAACAGACATCCTCTGACTTGGTAACTCGTCTTTGCTCTGCAAATACGTATGCTACTGTAATGGCTAAAATATTACTTTGGACTCGCAGTTCAAATGGCTAAGTAATGTGGCCTCGAGTTTTTCCCAGGAACTTTTGCCATGTTTAAACAACCCCAAGAATGACTGGGTAACACCCTGAGAATTGGCACTTGGTGGTACACAAACAGCCTGGCGATCCTGAACGCTTCTGTCTGACTGCTTTTCCAAATTCAGTGTCTCCAAATCCAACCACGAAATGGCTGAGAAAAATGCCTCCATCCATCTTTTCCAGGGCATTCACCTCTTCCACTTCCTCACATGACCCTTTCCTACTTCAGCTGCTTTAGTTGGCCTGTTTTTCCTTCCTCACCCTCCCACTCTCTTCACAGAGCCGGTTTTAGTTTCTATCTGGTGAACACCCCGGTGAAAGAAAGCCAACATTTTTTTTCAATCAGGAGAGTGAAGAGTGGAACTAGCCATCAGGACAAACTTATTTCATTTAGTTAATGTTCATCTGCTATTGTAACATCTGAGATCATATGGCTGAGGCAGCCAAAGCCCTCAGGGCAATGGGCCATACTGATACAATTAGCCTATGTGCCCTTCCGTTCCTGGAAGTGCTTTTCCTTGATTATCCTTGAGTATCAACAGTTCTTAATTTCCAAAGACAGGACATATAACCTAACTCCCAAATCCCACAGAGAGAAGAAAATCTGCCCCCACGCACTCCCATGTTCCCAGCAATAATCCCATAGACTCCACTTCTTTAGAGTTTTATACTGAACTTTTCCACCAATTATACACTTGGTTGGAGCCAACATTTGTTCCTTCCGTATCATGTTTTTAGTAATTAGAAAGTAATTCTCTGAAGCAGAGAAAGCTTCTGGCTTGCCAAGAACAAGCTCTGTTGAGGGCTTCTGAGTGCTGCGAATGGCTTTGCTGTAGACTCCGTGACAAAAATCATCACTTTGCTGACTACAGAGTCAATTTATTCTCTCAACGGGGGCCTTCATTTGCCTAGCATTCTCCTAGAAGAATTTCCCTTTGAAAACTGGAATTTTGCATACAGTTCATACCCAGATCCAGGTTAGCTAGTGATAATAAAGGTCTTTATTACCACTTTTAAATATCAAATGTTGAAATCAATGAAGTGGAACGAGCTCATTATTGCTCACCAGATGGTATGAGGGGTCACGAAAGATAATCAAACATTCTTTAGTTTGATAAACAGTGGCTTTCCCAGCCCCCAAAATAGTCTTTTCTCCATTCTAGATATCAGGGCGAGCATATGATTATTGTCAGTGTACATAGGTAACCAGTGCTGGATTCACATGGAACTATGAAATCAGCAAAGCTGACCTTCAGTGTGTCTCCCATCCTAAATGTGTTTTCCAGCTTTATAGTTTCCCTTCAGCTTTCATTTTGAGATGCCTTTATCCTAAGCTTCTCTATAAAATACAGGATAGTGTTGGGGACTGACACATTATTAATGTTCATAGGAAAGTTGTTTTGGCCTGATAGGATTTTCTAAGATGTATGCATGAAATTCTAGGCACCAGCCATCAGGGGGAGCAGTTGTGGTTTTGTGTGGTGGGCCTTCCTGGTCTTTTGCGGAATCAGAATTCAATCTTACAATTTCCTACAAGTGCATGACCTACTTTACCAAAACGTGGAGATGGCTCACTCATTACCTGAAGAAGAAGGATGGAACTACCGTTCTTTAATGCTAATATGGAGCATCACATTGTCATCTGTAGTTAGGAATGGCTTTCCCTGATAATAATGTCTGTTAGGTTCCGGCAACATTCTTTCAGACCTGTAAGTCTTAGGTAATAGTCACTGGATAATATTCATACTTCTCTCTGGCAGTGAATAAGGGGTGAAGGTAAAATTCTATTTATTTATTTATTTTGAGACAGAGTCTCACTCTGTCACCCAGGCTGGAGTGCAGTGGCTAGATCTCGGCTCACTGCAACCTCTGCCTCTGGGGTTCAAGTGATTCTCCTGCTTCAGCCTCCTGAGTAGCTGGGATTACAGGTGTCCACCACCACACCCAGCTAATTTTTTTGTACTTTTAATAGAGACAGGGTTTCACTGTGTTGACCAGGCTGGTCTCGAACTCCTGACCTTAGGTGATACACCTGCTTTGGCCTCCCAGAGTGCTGGGATTACAGGCATGAGCCACTACGCCCAGCCCAGGTGAAGGTTAAATTATTCCAAAAATGAGTGTGGGTAATATTTAAGAAATTCTGATTTTATGACTTATATTGCCTTGAAATATAATACTTTAATCATATATTTATATAATTTTTAGTTAAAAGAAGCTCAAAATATATTGCCGATGTTATTAAGGCAAGTAATATAGCATCATAGCACCTAGGATTTATTGTTTCCTATGTGCCTTGAGCTTCAAGCAACTCTACATGTATTAACACATTTAATCCACACGGAAATCCTAATAAATAGATATCATTATTCTTTCTAATTAACAAACGAGAGAACTGAAGTACAGAGATATTAAGCAATTTGCCCAAAATCACAGGCAAGTTTGAACCCATTAGTCTGCCTCCAGAGCTTCGGTCTTAGGAGCACCAAAGGTAACATTACTTATGCTTAAAAGGATAAAATTAGGAATTTATTGAAAAATATAAGTGGTCAAGTTGGGATGGAAAACTACTTCTGTTGTTGTTCTTTTTCCATTCCCAAGCAAGAACAAGTTTTACTGCCTATCCCACCGAATCTAGCCAAAGATTTCTCTGTAATAGAATGATAGAATAACTTTCCAAAATGTGCTAAGAATGCAGATAGATAGCAGTGATGTAAACTCACTTCTCAAAGCAGGCAAGGAGGTTGCAAAGGGATTAATCCTGATGAGCAACATCAAGGGAGTACACTCCCAGATACAGCCTAGGCCATAAAACTCAAGTTTCTTCTCTTTCTGGAATTCTGCTCCATCCCCTTTAGCCTATGAACCCCAAACTGGAAAGCTGCTTAACTCTGTTTCCTCAGATTTTGTTCCTGACATAGCAACCCAACCTTGCTTATTCTTCATTTACTCTACACCTACCCCATCCATCCTCAACAGACATTAATATCAGACCTTGGTTTTTAATTCCCCTCCCTTTCACTTAGTGCATTAGGGAAAACATTCTTGACACTGCACCAAGCCTCACTATTATTAACTCAGACCTGAGACACTTCTGGTATGTAACATTATTTAACAGATTTCAAATACTCAAAATTGGAGTTTCTTAAACCTCTAATGCATCAGGATCATAAAGGTATTTAAAAATATGTAAAGAAAACATGACCTTCAAACAGACATATATTTCAAAAATAAGAAACAAAAAGCATTAAATAAGAATGCACATTTTATGACAATTGTTTGAACTTACGCATGTAATTCTGTGAACTTTTTGGTGTGTTATACTTTAAAAAACAAGTTTACCGTAAAAAGTGTGTGTGTGTGTGTGTGTGTGTGTGTGTGTTCCTGGGGCTTTTCTCCAAGCCTCATGAATCAGCCATTCCTGCATTAGTGCCCAGAAAATTTTGTTAAATTATCTCTAGTCATTCAGATAAGCAATTAGTTTAGGGAACTACCAAAACTCCTAGGAGAGCAAATAGTATATTAAGAATTCCAAGGCCAGGAGGATGAGGTTTATTTCACACAAAGAGAATAATTCTGGAAAACAATTAGATCAGGAAAATGTTGATTTCACTCCTACAAAGTCAGGTGCCACTGCCTGGGTGAACAGAGAATATAAATAAATGTAAAAACACAAAAATTAGCCAGACATGGTGGTGCACACCTGTAGTCTCAGCCAGTCAGGAGGCTGAGGCAGGAGAATTGCCTGAGACCAGGAGGCAGAGGTTGCTGAGATCATCATTGGACTAAAATAGGGGCCTATTTCAGTCCAATGACAGCCACCTTTCTTCTTTCAACTTCAGCCCTTCACTGTACAGACAACAGCACAAATGCAGAATGTCACCATTTGAGAGGTCTTTTACCCACATTCTTGTTCTGATGAGTCACTCACTCATTAAATACAGTAGGTAACCTTTGTGTGCTGAATCCCAGCCTCTGAAATCAGGCAGCAGGCCAACTCACTACAGTGAAAAACAAGCTTTCCCTTCCTCCTTCTGTGGTGGCAATAACTCAGTTGTGGGCTCCAGGAAGTCCTTTCTTGCCAAGTGAGTAAGTTATAGGGTCCCTGTTAAAGAGAAGTTGCTTGTTTGGATCAAGTTAGGTGGATGTAAATTTTGAAAAGGCCAAACAAATGGGTGATGCTCTCTTGTTTAGCATTTGTACTAAGTTATCCTCACAAAGAGCTATGCAAAGGCTTAAAACAAAATCAAACAGTCTCAATTCTTCTAGACTGGAAGAAAAGACATGTGCATTAGGACACTGATCTTTAAGATGCTACCTTCTTCAGGAAAGTGGCAAAATGACCACAAGATGTCTGTGTACTAGCTTAATGTGTACTAAACTTAATGTGCACTAAACCAAATTCTTGAAATTCTGTCCATTTACCCTTTTACCCATTTCAAAAACTGCACTGCCCCCAGTCTTTCCACCTAACGAGTGGCTCCATAATTCACCATGATAATTAGGCGGAAAACCTCAGAGTCATCCTTGCCTCGTCCCTTTTCTCATACTCACTATTCAATCCATGAAACCATTATAATCCTTTACCTGGTATAGTTGATGCTGTTCTGACTACCCCAATGTCTCCCTTTAGAACTAAAGGACACATTCCACATGACTTTAGCAGATGTACTGACCAGAGGACATCAGCCATTCTGTCACTGTCCACCCTAGAGCTGGTACAACAGGCGTATTAACAGAACAGCCATGGTCACAAGAGTGGAACCTATGCTTGGGCCCATCTGTCTGAGATTTCACTTACCTAAGATGATTCGGTTATTACTGCCACTAAGTTGTTTTTTGTTTGTTTGGTTGGTTGGTGGATGACTGGTTTTTTGCCCAAGCTGGAGTGCAGTGGTGTGATCTCAGCAACCTCTGCCTCCTGGTCTCAAGCAATTCCCCCGCCTCAGCCTCCTGACTGGCTGAGACTACAGGTGTGTGCCACCACATCTGGCTAATTTTTGTATTTTTAGTAGAGATGGAATTTCACCATGTTGGCCAGGCTGGTCTCGAACTCCTGAGTCTCTAAGTTTTTAATATTCCAGCCATAAGGACCAAACCTAAGTCCCTAATTTGGTAGCATCCCTAAGTGAGACAAATCACCCACATGCTTGTGAAGTAACTACATTGGATCACTTTCATCCTGGAAGAGGTTTGCTTCTCTTGATTGGACTTAACTCACATTCCAGCTAATAGCTTTGCCTTTCCTGCCTGCAGGGCCTCAGCCAGCACTGTTATTCAAAGTCTTAGAGAGAGTGTGATCCCATAACATAAGAGCTAACATAATACACTATCACATTGCAGAATTCACTTTACAGCATCAGAGGTTCAGAGTGACCATGGGTTCCACGGGAGCTATCGCATGCTGCAGTATCCAGAGTCTTCTGGCCTGGCAGTGCCATGGACTGTCCTTGTGAAGGTCCAATTCTGGTGTCCGCTTGCAGATAAAGTATGTACCTTAAATCAATGGCCATTACATGATACTGTATTATCAAAAACAAGAAATACATGGATGTGGGAACTGCATAGTAGAATTAAGAGTAACTCTGCTTCCTTCACTCCCAGTGACCTATTTGGGGAATCTGTGCTTCCCATCACCACCACTCTAGGTTTCGTGGGTCTGTGTTTCCCAGAGAAGGAAAACTTCCACCAAGGAACATATGAGTTTTATTAAACCTTATAGTACAACTGCCACCCAGTCACCTTTAGTTTCTTGGCCAAAAGACCAGCAGACCAGGAAGGGAATTACTGCCATAGAAGTAAATAAGCCTGTTTGTTACAAGATAGGGCTGCTCTATCATGGTGAAGTCAGGGAAGAACACATTTGGTACCCAGTGATCCACAGGCAATCTCTTGGTTCTCCTCTGACCCATTTGACAGTACATGGGCAAGCAGAAGGGCTCAGACCCCTCAGGAGTTAGAGTTGGAGTCTCCCCTTCACATAAGGTACTGGGCCAGCAGAGGAGTGAGCCATGTGGAGGAATGGGTAGTAAAGAAGGTCAGTTTTAGTTCTAGTCATGACACCAGATTTTTCCCCTGGAAAAACAGACTAGTAAGAATCCTAGAGCAGCTATTGCCAGATGGGATGAAGAAACAGGAAGCAGCTGGATGCAGATGGCGCAGGGGTTGATTGTTGTTGATACCCAAATGCCCCTTTAGGTTTAAAGCACTCATTCCCCCAGTTGCTGGAAGTGTCACTTCCTGATGGCTCACAACTTAGTCCCTTCTCAGGAACTGACCTTCATCAAACGGAGCTGCCTCACTCAAGCTTGCACCTCCTTTCCAGGGCAGCCAATGTCTAATGATTGTCTGATGAGGGGTTAAAAGGCCCTGACCACCACCCACCACCTTTGCCTCCAGTTGAGACATCAGTTCAATCACAGTTGAAATTCTTCATCTGCCCATTCCTGCCTCCTTCACTCCCTTATACAATCTGTTCCCAAATGTACTTCACAACCACCTGCACTCACATGTCTCTCAGCAGCCAGGCTGATCCTCAAATGTAAGTCAGGTAATGTCACTCCACACCATGATTTCCCATCACTGTTAAAATCAAAGGTCCCTCACAGGGCTCACAAGTGCCTGCCTCCTCTCCAGCTGCTCTTCTCCTTCCTCACTTCACTCTCTGGCCTTCTGGCTGACCCACCCTTGTCAAGCAATCTCCCAGCTCAGGGCATGGGCACTGCCCTTCTCTCTGCCTGGAGCGTGCTTCCTCCAACACACAAATGGTTTGCCACCTCTCTTTATTCAGGTCTTTAGCCAGCTGCCACCTTTATTGGAAACATCTCCCTTTTCACCCTAACAAAACTACACTCTGTGCCTACCTGTTTTATTTTTCTGCATAGCCTTTACCACTACCTCATATTCTCTATTGAATTGCTTGACTGATGAGTTTTTTGTCTTTCTTCCCTCATTATAAAGCAACATCCATGTAAACAAGGATTTTTCCATTTTTCCTGTTCTGACCACTGCTGTGTCCCCAGTACCTAGACAGGACTATTCATATAAGGAGACTTTTAGTAAATAGCTACTGAATTACTGAATAAATGTATAAAACAGTGGATGAGTAAACAGTATGTGGTGAGTCCACATTTCCAAGTATACAGGTTTCTCCAAACAAAAGAGTAGCACAATCTAAAACATGCTGACAATGACCCCCTCACTAGTAGTAGGCACTCTCACTCCAAACTTGGACTGAATCACATCCACTAGGATTGGGCCATTGCTGACTCAAAGTTTTTAATGGTCCCCACAGGCTAATGAAGAATCCAAGTGGTTCAGTAAAAGCACAAAACTCTTCAATACATCTGATGCCTTACTTCTGCAAAGTGTTGTGAAGGAAAAGATTGGATTTGGGTGCTTGGGGTTTTGGGGTTTTGTTTTTGCTCTTTTTTTTAATCAGAATGCCCATCATTTGCCTACACCTACAAGTCAATAGATAGGAGTTGGGATATTTTATCCAAAGTCTCAGCTCCCACAGCAACGAGGTAAAGGGCACTGAAAGAGCTCAGACAGGTGCTAGGTCACTCAAAGTTCAGGTAAAATAACTGGAAATGGCTCTAGATTTGTAATAAGAGATTTCACACCAAGTAGCAGTGCTTGCACAATCTTTGGAAGGAAGAGAGGAGAGGAAGCCACTTTCTTCAAGGTAGCATCACCATAGTTACAGGGCTGAGACTGGAAAGAGCTGCTATGCTGCTTCCACTGTGGCGACTGCCCCAACTGTGTAACACCCACGGGTTGGCCACCTGGCTCTGGAATATGATTTCCACCTCCAAAAACGTTCTCCCTCTCCTGACTTTGCCTACCAGCCCCTATAGCAGCAGGAGAGCCAGCTCCCTTGGGCAGTCCCTGCATTGGTAGAATGCCCATTTCATTGGTAGAGCTAGATCATCTCTGGAACCTAGTTGCACATCAGTCTGTGAAATGTCATTTTTAGTCTTCCCGATACAAATCAGTGAAATAAGTGGTAGAAATGGATGTTGAGTGAAATAAGCTTTATCCAGTGAATGTGCCAACAGTGAGAAACTTCACATGAGGAATGAGGCTAGTCCTTTCCTCTGTGAGAATTTAGTTTAGTAATGGGATGCCTTTTTTGGAAGACAAAATAAAGTCCCATTAACAGATAACAATAAATTCTATGTAATGAGTGCTTACTTTATGCTTGGCACCATACAAAGCACTTAAAATTCATAATCACATCTCCCACATCTCCATGACTCTATGAAGCCAGTAGTAATACTATTCCCATTTTAGAGATGAGACAATCAAGGCCTAGAAAGTTTCATAGGTTTTCCAAGGACATACAGAGAGTGAGGAGCAGAGCTGGGATGTAAACTCAAGGCCAAACCCTTAACCACTAGGCAATGTCACCCCCACCTCCAGCTTAAACCACGCATCATCATAGAAAGCTCTTCACCACCCCTCTCTCCCTCTCTAGTTATCTTGCTCTCTTGCTTTCTCACTCTCACCTTCATTCTTGCTTCCAGTGTATGATCCCTTATAAGATGTATGTATACATGTATTTACATATTCACTCTCATCAAGGGCTTCTAAAACTCCCGCATATCATGTTTCAGCATTCTAAAAAAACTAGTTCATTTCCAAACATAGCTGCATTAAGAAGGTTTGAAAAACTGTCAGAAATGGCACAACTCTTTGGATAACAGAAGGGTGATCATGGGGAAATACCAGTATCCCTAGTAGGAAAACTTAAAAGACATTTCAAAATTCTCTTAGTCATGCATCAAGGAGTCTTGAGAAAGACCAGTCACTCCAGCTATTTTTGTTGCTGAGAAAATGTAAACACTCCTATATTTGTTTTGTGGTTTCCTAGGTTATCTTTTCCAGAGGTCATTCTGAATTGTAATTAAGTGAGAAGCAAGAGGGGGTTGGGAAGCATAGATGATGTGGAATGGCAAGCACAGCATCTTCCTGCTGAGAACCCCCTGCATAATCCTAGAAAGCGAAGCACAAGGACCTGGCATTGTAGAACTGAAGTCTACTTAGTACAGGTTCTTCCATGCAACCCTTTAATTCAGTCCTCACAAAAATCCTGTCAAGTAGAAAGTACTGACTCTGAATGATGAGTGGACTAAGCCATGGTCTAGTAACTTGTCCGCTCCCACACTCATAGTAGGCCACAGGGCTGGGATTTGAATCCACATCTCTGTGTTCTTCTTGCCAAATCACCTATGCCCCACAGCCTAGATTCTAGAGTTTTGTTTGTTGAGACTGTCATTTCTGGTTTTATTAGGCTTTCCATTTAAAAATAGCCTGAACCAATTATTGTTATATATTTGTGAGAACCTTGTTAGGAATAAAATTTAGTATCACCAGTGAAGTTGGATCAACACTGGGGGTATTGTTTCCCAGAGGAGGAACATTTCTACCAGGGGACAGACACAGCCAGAGTTTTGTGAAACCTTAAGGTATGGCTCTCACCCAGTCACTCCAGGGTCTTTGGCCAAGGAATCAGCAGGCAAAAAATGAATCAGCACCCCAGTAGGGTATATGAACATGATCATAAGGAGGAGACGGTGATGGTCTACCACAGTGAGTCAGAAGAATATACTTGGCACTTGGATGATCCACAGGGCATCTCGTTTCTCCTTTGCAATTTTGACTGCATTTGGACAATGACAGCATAGGGGCATGGTGACCAGGGTCTAGTAATCTGTTGCTGAAGAAAAACTTTATAGAATTATGAGGAATTAGCAGCAGTTAGAACAAACCATGACTGAGTCCAAGCAAGTGCCACAGGAAGGAAAAAGGGACACAGGACAACTGTCAACTTAGAAATGTTTTCTTCCATTTGTGGCAACCCTTTGAGGATTTATGCTGAGGTCATCAGCATAAACCTTGGTCCTACTTGCTAATTTTAGTCAGAAAGATGAAAAGAGGCAATAAAATCAGAATCATTTCTGGACATTTCTGGACCTTGCTATACATGTCCTCTTGACGTGCTTCAAAAACTAGAGGCATCAAGATCTCATGAGTAAGTCTGTGGTCTGTGCTTTCAAATCACCTGAACTTCCCCACCTGAATGTGGTCCACACTTTCCTCACATTTAGATTCAGCCACCTACTATGGGAACTTGAAAAGCAGCTTAGGATTTTATTTACATCTAACAAGTAGTCTTGCTTGACTGTTATGGTGACTGTTAAGGTTAACCAAGGGACAATGTGAAGCCAATCTTCCCTCAAATACCTGTCCTCTGTGTTTCTCAACAAGATAAACTTACATTTTTTAAAACGAATAAATTAATGGCAAATGAAGAAATGACAAAACTTTCTCATACTCAGTCAAGAATACAATTCCTCAAGTCTCTCAGTTATATAACAAGGGGGAGGGGAGAACATTGTTTCCAAAGGGCCTCTATTTAATGTATTTATTCATTCAATCATTTTTTATTCATTAATTTGAAAGAAATATCTACTACTTCCCAGGCATTGTGCTACAGGCTAGGGATCATATGCAAATATCATATAGTTGTATCCCTGAGAAATTTAAAATTGAGTGAAGGAGTCAAATAATTTAATGTTTATAGCATCAGTGCTTTAGCAGAAGAAGACACAAAACTCTAATTTCTGAATAGTACAGAGGATGAGGATTAGAGAAGGTAATATTTGAACAAGATGAAGTGTAATAAATAGGTGATTGCTAGGTAAGTAGGAAGTGCATTCCAAGAGAAGATGTCAAGCATCAAAGATGTGGCTGGAAAGTAGCCAGAAGTCCAGTAAGGTTAGAGCAGAGAGGTCCTGAGTATGGAAGAGTGACTGAAGGCAAAGACAGAAAACTAGGCGGGGTCATTGCATAAGTTTCAGTGTATACTGTTGATATTTGACAGGCAACAGGGATTCATTAGGTGTTCTAAGCAAGAGAGTGATTGACAGCATATGCGCTCTTGAATCTGCATTCCTAACCATTGTGGCTCTCTCCTACCATGCTAACTGCACTGCTCCTTTACTACTCATGTTCTTCCTGATGTAGGCTTAATGTCGGCACTGCCCAAGGTTGACTCTTAGTTCTTTTTCTCTTTTTTCCTATGAATAATTCCTGCTTCCTAATCCACCAATCAGCTCTCTGTTAATAACTCAAATCCTTATCATCTGTCTGTATTTTTACTCATTTTCAGTCTATTTTCCTCATATCATGTATGTCATCACCATTGGAGTGTGTGATGCTTTTGTGATGTGTCAGCTTGGCTAGGTTGAACCATATTTCCCTGACTTTTCTTTCTAGTGTGTTTCTAGTTAGAGTAAGGCTACAATAAATATTCTCTTTTGAGAGTTAGAGTGCAGGAGGGAGGCAGGGGTGAAGACATGCACCTTCTACCAGCGACTCATTCATACTATAGTCTGAATTCTCCAGTAACAGGACATGTAAATAAAGCCCCAAATCAATTGATTTTGAGTTCATCAAAAGGGATATTATCCTGGGGTGCCTCACTTAATTAGGCAGAAGACATTTAGAGAGGGACTAGGCTTTCCCCTAAAATCAGAGACAGCAACAGGCCTGCATGCTCCCCCTTGCCCCTGGACCTTCCCTTTCTTTAGTGGACTTCAAGCATCAGCTGGAGCTCATGGGGTCCTGCCAGCTTGTGATCGTGTCTTCCTGATGCCTGCTCTGCAGACTTCAGGCTTACCTAGCCAGACCTCACAATTCTGTGAGCAAATCTTACATAATAAGTAAATCCATCCATATGTTTATGTAATATGCATATGCATGTAAAATATCTATACATATGTACGTATACATACGTATATAAATGTTAAAATACACAGATGTGATATATCGAGAGAGAGAGAGAGAGAGAGATCCTACTGGTTCTGTTCCTCTGATTGAACCCTGACTGATACAGAATATTCACTCTCAGTTCAATTATGCAGAATAAACTCATTATCCTTTACCTCATTCTACACCAAAACGAACTCCCTTTTTTATATAATTCATGATACAATCTTTTCCAGTATTTGAAAAACAAAAAGACACTTCTTTCTCCTCATCAACAGTACCCAGTAACCCCTAAGTCCACACAGTTTTCCTTTAAGGTCTCTCTTCTATTCCAAACCAGCCTCTCCTTTTCTCATGCTGTGATGATTTTCCTTCTTCCTAAAGCCTTTCCCTGTCTCAATTCTCACACTCTTTTAATGCTAAGGAAAGACCTTTTTACATCTCACTACATATTGCTCTATTTAAAATGATCATATGATTGTCTACAAGTTAAAATCTTCCATTGTTTTTGAGTGTTTTTAAGAAAGCATTTAAGGCTTACCAAAATATTATCTCATAATTAATATAGTTAGAATAGTAGTCATAATACAGTAAGCACTTCTACGTAAGGTACTCTGAGAAGTGATTTTTACAAATTATCTTAATTCTCACTATAATCCCATGAAATGGGTACAATTATCCCCAGTTTATAAGTGACATCATTGAGGCAGACAGAGGTTAATTCATTTCCCCAATTTATACATCCAGTAAGTGGTGTATGTGGGGTTTGAATCTGAGCCATCTGAGCCATCTGACCCTAGAGCCCACCACTCCCATGATTCCTGATCTGAATTCCACACTCTAAATTGACCTGGACTCTCACTGTTATTGAATATAATTTTCATTTTCTCACCTGCTTATGTAATTTCTCTCTCAAGGGACATAATTCCTTCCTGCTCTCTCACTATCCAACACCTGGGCTGGATTCAAGTCCTACCTTCATTCAGCCATATCATAAGCCATACACATTTCACTCTCTTCTCATGACCTACTGCATTTACTGTTGTTTAACTGAGTGATCACCTCAACTCTCCACTTAGTCTGTACATTACTTTTATACAGCTAAGAAGCCCTCTCTCCCACAAATGGGTATTTTATTAGTACAGTTTTGAAGCAAGAAATAAACACACATAAACACTGTTTTCTCTGGAATATGCACATGAGAGTTTTCAGATATATACCAGATAATTTGGGTTTCACTTATTTAGTTTTTAATGTAAATATTTAAACTTCCTCAAGACAAGGCAAAAACAGCATTCATTCTTTTAATTGAGTAGTATCTAATCATGTGTGTTCTGGCTAATTTGATAGGCTTATGAAAGTGCTGGAGGTAAAAATACAAAAATTCCCTAAATGTGTCAGACTTATTAGTGGGGTCCTTGCTGAACAATTTCATAGTCTTCACCCTTCAAAAATTGTTTTAATCCAAACAGGTTTGGGGATATATTCATGGCCCTTTTCCAGCTTTTTATATTCCTCTGTGTGTGTGTGTGTTTGGTCTCATTGAGGTTTGATAAGAATTGTGTAGAAAGGAAAAGGAACACTGTCCTTGCCAGAAAAAGCTGGGATAGAGTTATTCTAGCACATTTGTATTTCTCTAGTGCTTGGCATAGAGAAACACAAATGTGCTAGAATAAATCTATCCCAACTTTTTATAAATGTTAGTTGACTGAATATTGCTTCTACTGGTGTTAGTTGACTACAAATGTTAGTTGACTGAATCTTGTTTCTACTGGTTCTTTGTACATTCTTCTATTAAAGTATTCTCAAAACACCATTGGTCATTTACACTTCTGTCTTTGAAGGATCATGTGTCTGTATTTATTTATTTATTTAGACAAGGTCTCACTCTGTCGCCCAGGCTGAAGTGCAGTAGTGCAATTGCGGCTCACTGCAGCCTCGTACTCCTGTGCTCAAGCAGTCCTTCCACCTTAGCTTCTCGAGTAACTGGGACTGCAGGTGTGTGCCATCACATCCAGCTAATTTTTTATTTTCTGTAGAGATGGGGGTCTTACAATGTTGCCAAGGCTGGTCTCAAACTCTGAGACTCAATACTTCTTTCCGCCTTGGCCTCCCAAAGTGCTGGAATTATATGCATGAACCACCACGCCTGGCCAGGACCATGTGTGTCAATAAATTTTTTTAGCGTCTCACATACTCCCTCCAAAATGATTCCTAAGTGAATTAAAGGGGAATAAAAAGAACTGTTAAATTTTCTATGAAAGCATAATAATCACTGATTTACAAGGTCAAGAAGCGGGGTTCTTTTGCATTCTTTTTATAATTCCTCAATTACAGGTATTCCCCTGTACCACACAATGAGAAATGTTCTTTTGATTTGAGTAATATCAGAGAGATCTTTGTGGTGATGGAACTGTCCTATATCTTGACTCAGGTGGTAGATACATAAATCTATACATGTGATGGAATTACACAGGACTAAATATATATGCAAAGGAGTATGAGTATAGGTAAACTGGGGAAATCCGAATATCTAGATAAGATCAATGGGTTGTGTCAATGATAATATCCTGGTTGATATTTAATTGTGGTTTTACACAGAAAACTTTTGCAAGATAGGGAAAACTAGGTAAAGGGAACGTGAAAATTCTTTGTATTATTTTTTACAATTGCTTGTGAATCTACAGTTATCTCAAAATAAAACCTTTAAAATAAAATAACAATTTCTTTACTTACGAGAAGTTTCATAATGCCTTGGGATTGTAAGACAACTGGTATTAAGGGTGATTACTCAATGACATTGTTAACCCTTCAAAATCTCTTTTAGATATACAACTTAAAAAACTGCCCCAAACCCAAAATGACACAGAGAAAAAGATATGCTAAAATGGCCCTTGGCTGGAATTTGCCTTGGAGCTACTTTCTGCTTCCTCTCCTCTGTGTTTGCCACAGTGGCACTGTTGTATACCATGAGGAAAATCAGGTAGCAAGGCATTCAAACACATTTCTGCATTCATTTTCTGTAAGGCTATGGAGATATTACTGAAGCTTCCCTTTGCCTTTTGTCAGTGAATAAGAAATATGTTTTTGAATAAGAAATATGTTTTCAAATCAGATGCTAAAATTCCAGGAGAATGTTTGATTCAGGGTGGTGTTGGCTCATTTCCCAGTTTTGTAATAATAATACAATAGTAACAGTACTAATTGTTGTTTATGTGGTTAATGTTGTGACTGTACTAGGGGTTTTCCAACACTCCAGAACCCGGGCAAAGCATTTGCTATGCAAATAAACTATTTTCCTGTGAATTGTCTTCATTGCCATCGAAACACTACTGCAGCCCCTCTAAACTGGGAATGGCTATCACAGGAGCAGCCCCAGGAGGGTAAGGTCAGGAGCATGCAGATGCGGCTGCTGCACTGCTCTCCTGGCAGTGATAAGGGCACAGCTGTGGGAAAGCCAGGGCATCTGCTGTGAGTCACCGAGTGCAAACAGGATGATAACAGAGTTAGGATCAGAAAAAATATCCCTTCTGAGACACAGAAGGCAGCGCACCACAGAACACTGGCTCCTTTCTGCAGAAAAAGGAAACGAAGCTATGTTCCTTCGGCAAGATTGGCCTGTGCTTATGTGTCTGTTTCCTTCTGTCAGGTCTAGCTGGACCCTATCAAAGTAGAGGCCCCTTACTCTGAATCTGAGTTGACTTGAAGATAGGCTGGATGCCACTTACAGCATCTGCAGGGACTCCAGACAGAGACTCTCTTCCTTTCCCTATAGCACTCCATATATGGCTGTGGCATCCAGCCTTAAGGGACTGTGGTTAAGAGCAGATGCTGGGTTTCCTGGAATGGACACTGGCCATCATTACTCATGAATCAAGCCTTTCTCTCTTAAGGGTGCTAGTCTTTCCTATATATAGATTGTTTAACTGGGGCTACGTTTATCCCCTAGGGAAGGAGAGCTGCATATAGAGCACTAAGGATTTTTCCTGAATTGAACCCTAACTTATTAAGCTTTGGAACAAGCAATCTATTGTGCATGACTGAATTTAATTAAATTTACACATATATACATACCTACACACACACACACGTATATGTTTTCATGTATATCTCCATACATTTTAATCCTATTTTTTTCTTCCCCACTATATTCCTAACAAACATTTTTCTCCTTTTTTTGACTTAATTCAATGACATATCCCACTGGCTTCTCTTTATCTCCCTTCTTCTATATCATTCACAAGTATTCATCCTCTGGCTTATGTATTTCTACATTCAAACTTCTTACTAAAAAATTGTATAATACTTTGAGTCACATTTGCTTGCACACCTTCACTCTTACCCAACTTCTCTCTCTCTCTCACACACACACACACACACACACACACACACATACACACAGTCTCTCTCTATTTCTCTCTCAATCACATGTACTCATTAGATTCAAGTCTGCTCTTGGTTCCTTGATCTGGCCTTTACAGTCTTCAGCTAGTGTAGCCACTGATTTTTTGCTACCAATAGCCACAGACATAAAACAAAAGTGGGCTGGGGCAAGGTGGAACTAGACAGTCATGGGGTGAGTTGACAGAACACCAAGGGGAAAGATGGCTCTAAAACCTCTTCAGCTGGGGCTGAGAAGTGCTAGGGCAGCAGGAGAGAGTGGGAAAGCCTGTCTAAGCTCAGCAGCCTGACCTGACAATCAGAACACTGAAAGCCACCATCTAAGTATGGGTAGCGTGGAAATGGAGGTGCAAGGAGGTATCGAAGTTGAAAGGAAGCTGAAGAAAAGTTAGAAATGATCATGAATTGATTACCCATTACCAATTAGGCACTGGGATTTTCAGATATTTATTGTTTGCTTTTTACAGCAAACATCTGAAGGAGATGACTGTTATTTTGCAGATGAGGTTCCAAGAGTATAATAATTAGCCAGCTCTGTACAGAGGAAGTAGAGGATCTGGGCACACTGCTGCTTGGAGAAATGAATGTATCTGTGTTCGTTTGGGATAATCTTGCCTCCATTCACATGTTATGGGGGTGGCAATGGTGAGAAAAGAGATGGGCTACATATTGGCATTCGGAAGCGATGTTCAGCTTCAGGAGCAGCTGCACAAGCCTCTGAGGAACAGACACTGGAAACCCAGAGGCAGAGCAAAAACCCCTACTTCTTAGGCAAGGATTGCTCATTTTTGCTCCTGCCTTTCGCATAACTACTTCCCAAAGAGTAAAGCAGTGCTTTAAAAAAAACAAACACAAACAAAAGACTTAGAGACAAGGCTTTAGTCCATGCTTAGTTCTGACTTCTACAGGTTGCCATGACTCAGCAGTTGATATTGGGCTGTGTGGAGTGACTCTGAGACCATGATATAAAGGAAAGGGTGGGTTGATGACTATGTTCCTGTGGTAAAGAAGATACAAACACTGCAATGAAGCTATCATTAGTAAAACTCCAGCTTGAGCAATAGAAACTTACAATTTGCCCATATGATGTCAAGTAATTGACTCAAATTGTTAGAGACTTAATCTACCAATGAAAACCATTTTTCTTTTATCAAAAATAACACCACAGATGGGATGTGGTGGCCTATGCCTGTAATCCCAGCTCTTTGGGAGGCTGAGGTGGGAAGAGTACCTGAGCCTAGTAGTTCAAGACCAACCTGGGACACAAAGCAAGACCCCCATCTCTACAAAGAAGATTAGCTGGCATAATGGCATGTACCTGTGTCCTAGCTACTTGGGAAGCTGATGCAGGAGAATTGCTGAAACCCAGGAATTCAAGAATGCAGTGAGCTATGATGGCACCACTGCACTCCAGCTTGGGCAACAGAATGAGACCTTGTCTCTGAACAAACAAACAAAATCTCCATCATTAAGAAGTGATATGGTTTGGATATGTGTTCCCACTCAAGTCTTATGAAATTTTAACTCCCAGCATTGAAAGTGGGACCTGAAGGGAGATGACTGGTTCATGGGGAAAGTTCCTCATGGTTCAACACCATCCCCCTTGGTACTGTTGCAGTGATAGTGAGTTCACCCCCTCCTTCCTCCTGCTCTGTCAGCCATATAAGACATGCCTGTTTCCCCTTCGCTTTCCACCATGATTCTAAGTTTCCTGAGGCCTCCTCAGAAGCAGAAGCCACTATGCTTCCTGTATAGCCTGTGGAACGGTGAACCAGTTAGATCTCTTTTTATTATAAGTTACCCAGCTTTAGGTATTTCTTTACAGCAATACAAGAATGAACTAACACAAAAAGCTGCTCTCTCTCTCTCTCTCTCTCTCTCTCTCTCTCTCTGTGTGTGTATGTGTGTGTGTGTGTGTATGTTAAAGCCCACTTTGGGGTGAATTTACGAGCCTAAAGTTCAAAATGTTAAAAGAGAAGACTGTCCATTACAAGACATCCTGGACTTTGAACTAGATGGAGCACCTGGATAGAGTTTTGTGATATCTCCTTCAGGGCAAGAATGAGTGTGTTTTATGTATGGAAAGAGTTGGTGTTTGGTGAATAGAACAGTCTATGTAAGAGACTGCCTTGTGTCCACCAAAATGGTCTTTTTCTTTGAGGGCCCACAGGTAGGCTACAAATGAATTCTAATTAATGACTTGTGACCATCAAGCACTTTCCCTTCCAGCATGAAAAAGATGAATGCTGTAACCCTGGAGGTCATGTGTTAAAGTGGGACAGGTCACAAGATGGAAAGACCCAAGGTCACGAATCACCACCTGGAAAAGAGCCTTTCATCAATTAAAAACTCTTGTTTTTGATTTCACTTGAGTGAAATATTAACTTCTATTATATTTGAGCCATTTTTCAGTAGCTACATCTGTATGTTTTATGTCAGATAGATAAATATAGAAACTAAGCTCTCAAGTATATGAGTACTGGAAATTAGAAGTGTACAGAAGGCAGACTATCAATGACATTCTAACCAGTTTTATGAATTTCTATTCTTATCCATGTAAGTGATCCTACCACATCTGGGATCTAGCTCAGGAAATTGATACTTAAAGCTTTGGAGCATTCATTCCTGCTTTCTATATTCCTGTGCTTACAGATACTGCCCTGATTTGAACACACGGAAATAAAAAAAATGTGATCAAACGTCCTCTAGGATGCATAGCTCACCCTTCTTAGGAAATCACAGCTCTTGGAGGCCACAGACAATTCTCTTGGCAGCTGTGATAAGCTGTGTTCCTGGGCCACATATGTTGGAGAGATGCTGTCCCCAGTAGGCCTCAGATTAAAAAAAAAAATGCAAACTTGTTCTGCATTTTGATAAGATGCTCCTCTCTTCCATAGCTTTTTCAAATTGAGGCCCCCTGGGAAGGAAATCTGCAAAGAACCTACTTCTGCTTAGACTAGACTAGAGCTGTCCAGAGCAAACGCAAAGCAAGCCACATATGCAGTCTTAAATTTCATAACAGTAACATTTGAAAAGTGAATAGGTGAAATTAATTTTACTAGTATATTATATTTAACCCAATGCATCCAAAATATTATCATTTCTACATGTAATCAATATATTATTAATGAGACATTTTTACCTTTTTTTCATACTAAGCCTTTGAAATCCAGGGTGTGTATTATCCTAAAGCACATCTCAATTCAAAACAACCACATTTCTAGTGCTCAATAGATACATGTGTTATATGGCTACTGTTTTGGATGGTAGTCCTAGATGTCAGCTCTTTCCTGGGGTCACTAGCACATTCCTCTAGATTACTGCTGCCCAGAGTTCGTGAATTTTTTTTTAAATGGCATCTGCTGCTCTAAGAGGAATGATCTTAATCACAACACATGTTGTAAGCTAAAAAAATAAAATAAAATTTCCTCTAGGTACTTAAATTTTTCTCTAGAGATTCTCACGCTCTGGGGCATTGGAATGAAACAACCAAAATTAGAGTTAGCCATCTTCACTATCTTCACCATCATATTCTCAAGCTATTTCTTTCTTCAAATTTTCATTTGAATTGGAAAAGATCTTTCTCTTTCTCTCTCTCTCCCCCTCTCCTTCCCTCCCTCGGTCCCTCCTTCTGGGAAATGTGTGTGTGGGGGGGGGAGAGAGAGAGAGAGAGTGAGAGAGAGTGTGTGTGTGTGTGTGTGTGTGTGTGTGTGTGTGTGTGTGTGTGTGTGTGTGTGTGTGACTTTTCTAGGCATTCCTAATGCAATTTCTGCAAGGAAGTTGGAAACACAGTATGGTTAGACCATATTTGATACCAAATATTCTAGCTATGCCCACCTAACTGCTATGTGGCTTTGGGCAACTTTCCTGAGTCTCTGTTTTTTCAGCTCTAAACTGGGGAAAGTGACATAATTTTGTAAGAATTTGGTGAGAAATGACATGTGAAGTACCGACAATGGGCCTGGTACAGTGCATGTCACAGATTATAAAGGATCGTGTATGATATACAAAGAAGTTTCCATTTTATCTTGTAGGCAACAGGAAGCCAGTGAAGACTTAAAAATGAAAGATGATTTGATCATATTTTCCATTTATAAGGCATTTCTTGCTGGGAAGAAAACTGATTTTTTTTTTTTTTGGTAAAACTTTGTCCCAGAAAAAAAGTGTTTGCTTCCAAATCTCTCAAATCTTTTCTTTGCGTGGAAAAGAAAAGAATCTTGGCTAAGCTTTAAACTGGATTTTTCTGTATACCCAGAGGTATCTTTGAATAGATTTAACATCCCATTAGACACTTCTACCTCTTGCATTTAGGAATTTGAACTTAGCTTAGGAAGATACACACAATAATATTACAGGCATGATTTAGAAAATAATTTATTACTATCTCGGTGGGTTTTAATATATCATCCTGAGCCTCTTTAATGAGACAAATAATAACCCAAGACCATATGGTTCTACACTAGATGATTCCAATTCCCTGTCATCTTGCTCCCATAGTCTCTCTAGGAATCACTGGAGATTAAATTGAAAGATAATTGAGAAAATCAAAATTGATAACTGAAAGACAGCAGTTGAACAGATTCATTTTCAGAACATTGTATAAGGAAAGTGCTAGCTGAAATTTTCACTTGTATTTCAGCAAAAATCACAATAATTAAGCATGTTTCGTCATTTGGGGGAGATTATTTTTTTAACAGCTTAACTTCAGAGAAACTACCATCTTCAATGGCAAATGTCATAAAGCACTGGGGGAATCTGACTCTGGATCTACTCTACAATGTTTTTCCCATGCCTAAAACTGAAAATATAAACAAAACTACTCAATTTTTTTACCTTTATAGAAACAGAGGATATGTGAATCTAGAGGGGAACATAAAATATAATAATGTCACTCAATTTGACTATAGTTGGCAAGATAGCCCTCATGCATCAAACATTTATAGATTAAGAACCTGCTGCATAATGACAAATATGAGTATACAAGGTATAGCATTTATAACTTAAACTAATTAAGTAAATGTAACTGGATCTTAGAAAACATTATTCAAATCTGAAGTGTCTGTCCATAGAAAACCAATGAACCCCAGCCAAGAAGAATGAGGGCCAAGAGGGCAAGAGTAATTTTAACCATACAAGTTAAGTATGTAAAAGAAATTTGAAAGTATAAAGTATTATTTAAATTTGAGGAGTTAATATTAAATAACTCCTTTAATGACAGTACCTTGCAATGAATGCTTTCCTTTGGGAGAAGATATGAATCATCTGACCTTTCACATAGTAAACTTTAGCAGAATCTGAGAGTTGGCCAGATCTGAGAAGCCACAGCCCATCATAAAATTCTACCACTTGTCTTATAATAATAAACACTTTTTCTCTATTCTTTTCAGTCAAGAGGTCAGATATATATATATGTGTGTGTGTGTGTGTGTGTGTGTGTGTGTGTGTATGTATGTGTGTGTGTATATATATTTAAAGCCTCGAAACTAAAACTCTTTCAGTGAGAGAACTCATTCTACTGCAGTTTATCCTTCAAATATAACTTGACATTGTTCCAGGAACAGAACTTTTTGTGTATTAAAAGAGATAGTTTACAGAAAACAATGATTTTATTTGCCAACATTGTGTATAAGGAATTTGTTTTTTATGACCAGTAAAGGCTTATACAATGTATTAACGTATTTTCTGAAAATAGGATTTCCGGTGAAGTCATCATGCTGTCTTGACTCCCAAAACTTCTTCCCAATGTGTATATAATTCATATTCATGCAAACCAATCCCAAGTCTCCTTGCCTGGAGTCTAAAATAAATTATTCTGGATCTAAAAGAATTTGGGTTTATTCAAAATGGAAATTACTAAAAAAAAAACCTTTGTATAATGATGCCTATTGCTGATAATCCATTAAAACTCTCTAGATTTCTATGCACAAGATGCTATTCTTAACACCAAAAACTTCACACCACATATGTAATATATTAGATGAATGAGATATTAATTACATATTTAATAATTATTTATATATAACATAACTATCATTATATGTATGTATGTGTATATATATATATTACATATATGTTTTCCAAGCAATTTTATCCTAGCTAAGGGATAAAAACATAAACAATAGTTATAGACTAGCATTTCCATGCTCCTGACCCCTAACAGTTTTGTGGGAACTTCAAACCCCTCTCGAACTTCTCCCAGACTGCTGTAGGAGCCTTAAAGGGTGCCTAGCATGTGCTTTGTGCACTCAGCATCTGGGCTGCCATGTGATGTCTCTTCTCCTCCTCTCCAGATCCAAGCACAGAGCTAGAGTTTTCTATCTCCATCTGTGCCCAAGGCCTCAATAGAGGCCGCCAGTGCTCAATGTTGGGGAAGAGACCCCAGATTCTTGCATTCATGTTACCAAAACCTGGAATTCTTAATATCCTTAGGAGATTTCAGCAAAACAACCCTTTTTGGTTTTAGAGTGCTCTTAATTTTTAAACCAAATTTATTCTAAGCAAAAGCCTAGAGGGGCTGAAAGTCTGGTGGTACTATTACAGTGTTCAGGATTATCCAGTTCTTGTCAGGAAATTGGTATCTCTTAGTTCCCTCTTCTCATAGAGCAAGTTCTCTCCAGAGGGAATTCTTGGTCACTAAACCAAACAGAAAGCTGAAGAGCTTATGCCATTAGTCTCTAGGGAGGCCTGATTTCTATGGAAGGCACAGCTCAGGCTCAAGTTTGGACCTCATTAACAATACAATTCTACCCACCTTCAAAGCCCATATAGTCTAAGTGTGATAGACACATAGGCTGACCATTTATTCCAATGTACTGTGCTGAGTGATGTAGTGGAAGAACATTTTAAGAAACACTTAGCCAAATTTGAAAATTCTCAATGGACCTTCTGGGAGATATGATGCCCAATTTAAGGGTTGAACATAAACACATTATATATTTTTTCTATATTCAATGATACCAAATTCTCTCCTCCCAATGAAGATAAATTACAGAAACATAAGAAATTAAAATAGAGCCACTTGGCTCTAGTTTTTGGAAATGGGAGGCATAGAATGGCCTGAGAAAGGCTCACTTTAGGACAAACTTCTAGCTGCTGCTATGGAGACAATGACCTTAACCCGTTGGGGTGAATAATCCAGACTTACGCGAAACACAGAGACCTCGCTGGGCCCTGGAACACTGTGTTGAGACAGATGCTCACACATATGTGTGGGGCTTGGTTAGCAGGGCCTCTGTGGGTGAAGGGCAAGGAGAAGCAACAGGAATGCCACATAGTTTCTCACCCTACCTAATTTCTGAATAAACCTCAAGCCACATATTTTCTACAAGATATATTAGCCAAGTTTGTCTCTACTTCTGATGTTTCCCCAAGAATCAAGTCAACAGTTGACTCAACAGTTAGCAATGAAGTCACACCCCAAGTGGTTTTATTTTTTAAACTTGGGAATCCTTTGTCGCTTTCTAAACTGTAAAAGAAATATATGGCCTAAATGAGATAAATACTTATGTTTTTCTTGAGCAGATATTTATTTTAGAGTTTAGCTAATTAAAAATATAATGACACATGCACATATATGTTTACTGTGGCACTGTTCACAATAGCAAAGACTTGGAACCAACCCATATGTCCATCAGTGACAGACTGGATAAAGAAAATGTGGCACATATACACGATGGTATACTATGTAGCCATAAAAAAGGATGAGTTCATGCCTTGCAGGGACATAGATGAAACTGGAAACCATCATTCTCAGCAAACTGACTAAAGAAAAGAAAACCAAACACCATATGTTCTCACTTATAAGTGGGCGTTGAACAATGAGAATGCATGGACACAGGGAGGGGAACTTCACACACAAAGGCTTGGGGGTGGGGGACTAGGGGAGGAAGAGCAGGGGGGTGGGGCATTAGGGAGGGATAGCATTAGAAGAAATACCTAATGTAGATGACAGGGTGATAGATGCAGCAAACCACCATCATGGCACGTGTATACCTATGTAACAAACATGCATGATCTGTACATGTACCCCAGAACTTAAAGTATAATAAACAAATCTTTAAAAAACGTAAAAAATGTGTATGTGTATGTATGTATATATATATAACATATGACCCATTGAAATGTAGCTAATTTAATTTTTTATCATAAAACCATTGACTACTTTCATATTTTCCCAGAGCAATTCTAAAGTGAGTCTTCTCAAACATTTTGCCTTCCAGGAGGTTTAGACTGAGTATCAGTTCCCAACACACAGAACTGAGGAGGAGTGCTCTACTGAAGTGTGGAACACAGCCTCAGTATAGGCATTAAGACATGGCACTTTCTCCAAAACGCCATATGAAACTCTTTGTGGAGAAGACTCTTCAGAAGCAAAACTATGAAGCCTCAAAAGCAGAAAATGAGGCACCTCTGACTCCTTTGTACATCCCAAAACCAAGCTTTGCCCAGTTTCCATTAAGGTTCTGGTTGTTTCTTTAACCCTTTTTCAATCAGATGGACACAAACACATAGACATGCACATTTACACTCAAAAAGAGCCTGGCAGAGCAGTGAGCAGTGTCTGGTCTCTGCTTTTCTGTTAGAAAAGGGTGTATAGACATGAAGCTTCCTTGAAAAATTAAAAATAGAACTATGATTTGATCTAGCAACCCCACTGCTGGATACATATCCAACAGAATTAAAATCAAGATCTCAAAGAGATGTTAGCACTCACATGTTCACTGCAGCATTATTCATGATAGCCAAGATATGGAAACAATGTAAGGGTCTTTGATCAGTGAACAGATAAAGAAAATGTGGTATATATGATGGAACATTCTTCAGCCTTAAAAAGAAAGAAAGCCTGCAATTTTTGACAACATGGATGAACTTTGAGGACATCATGCTAAGCGAAATAAGCCACACACAGAAAGACAAATACTGCATGATCTCATTGATAGGTGGGATCTAACAAAGTTGAACCCAGAAGGAGAGAGTAGGACAGTGGTTGCTGGGGCTAGCGGTTGGGGGAAAAGGAGGAATGTTGGTCCAAAAGTACAAACTTTCAATTATAAGATGAGTAAGGTCTGGGGAGCTAACGTGCAGCATAGTAACTATAAGACTCTATTGTTCATAAGTTCATAAGACTCTATTGCACACTTAAAATTTGCTAAGAGAGTAGACCTTACTTTTTTTCAGCACAAAAAAAATTATATCACTTGATAAATATGCTAATTAACTTGATTGTGGTAATCATTTTACAAGGCATACATATACCAAATAATCATATTGTACTCCCTAAATATATGCAATTTTTGTCAATTATACATCAATAAAGCTGGAGTGGGAGACGGGGTGGGGAAGAAAAGAAGCAGGCAGAGAAAACTCAGCTTAAGAAATGACATATAGAGAAATCACTGTGTCAGCTGCCTTGGCCTCCTGGAAGTATTTTCATTGCCCAGAGGAAGGTCCAGGGAAATAAGAAATAAGAAGGACCCCGTAAATGCTCTCTTTCTTTCTTTTTTTTTTCCCCAAGATCATCACTCTCAATGTTGCAAACCAAAGTATGGTTTGAGGTGAACTGCCTATCTGTTACTCACCTCCTGTCATCTGTCACCCAGCACACGGGTTGGAAAGAACACTAGGGCATTGGGTCTAAATTGGCCAAGGGGTAGGAAACATGGAGCAGTCATAAATGGAAAGTGTTCAGGCTTAAAACAAGTTGCTAGGGGGAACTATACAGGAATCTGTGTGAGGCAGCTTGAAAATGTTTATATAAAATGCAGCAAAAGTGGGAGAGAAGAAAGCCAAATAAATCCATGCCCACAGATGTCCTCACATTTGAAGAGGGATTTTAGCAATTAAAAGTTTAGCAAGTGTTTGGGAGCCAGGAGTGGGAAGTTTTGGAGTCCCAATTAGGAGACAGATAAAAAGTACTTCCAATCTGGAGACTGAAAAATCAGAAATTAAAAAAAAAGGTGGTGGAGTAATTTCAGAAAAGAGATTTTAAGGTTATTTCTAATAGAAGCCAATTAAAACAAAGCATAACAACAACAAATTGTTCAAGACCCTTTGGCTTTGTTGATTTTTTAAAATGTTATCTCTGAAATGAAAGAGTAGGTCTTTTGCTTTCTTGACTTTTTTCCCCAAGTAAAGAAACAAATATATATATTAGAGAAATACATGAGAGAGAAAGTATTTGGAGAATGTTTTTCAAAACAAGACATAGGAATAGAAAACTCTCTCAAGTTGCTCTCAGGAAATGTTACCTTAGTATTTGCTATTTTAGTTATTTTAATCAACTGACACCTTTTTTAAAGTTCTGGCTTTGAATAATTATTATAATGAGTATAAATTTCAGTGTTTACTGTAACTGTCAAAAGAGATACAGAGAGTAGGTACTATTCTGGTCCTATTTCACATGGAGGAAACTAGGTTAATAACATTTTCGGGGGCTCACACATATAGCAAAACAGTAGCTGGAGCTTAAACCCTGGTGTTTCTCAGAGCAAAGTGATACAATTAACCATGAGTGTAAATTTTCAAACTCCACACATCTTAGTTTCATGTGAGCTGTCCTTAATTCTCCGTAGCCACAATATATTTGAATTTGGGAGAATACAATGATAAAGTTTTCACTGAAATTGCAAAACCATGATCCTACAGGAGACAACGTTCTAAAGGTCCAAGGCCTTAGCTGCTAAAAGTGATGGGCACTGAGCGGTAGGCAGGGCACTATGTCAGCCATGCAAAGGCCATTCTCTTGCTTCACACGCTTTGTTCTCTTTGACAATATCTGCAACCTCCATTCCAGGGCCTGACACAGTGCAGGCCACTGATAGATTCCAAATACATGTTTTGTATTCAGTAGATATTTTTGAACTAAAAATAACATCTTCCATCCATTTCTGCTCAGGTGGCACTTGAGCGCCATGAAGCTGCCTGCACTAGCCATGCCAGCCATGCCTGTCTCCAGCCAGCCTGACTCCTTTCCTGTTGTCCCTCCGCTAGTTCTGACTTCCGACATGAAGTTTAACTAAGGATTACATAAAATGTGCATAAGCCAACTGCTCTGGAAAATGGAAATTTCTATATATGTATAAAGCATTATTGTTATAATCATACATGTTTTGGCATCCCAAGCAGTAATGCATGTGAGTTTCTGTTTGCATTTAACATGCGCTGAGGCTGTACTGTGGGCCAAACAAATAATATTTAATTTAATCTCACAACAACCTTTGTAAGTGGCTGTTAACATTATTCTGCTTTTACCAGTGAGGAACCTGAAGAGCAGAGAGCTTGTCTATATTGAGCCAACACTCACAGTGAGGGATTGGCTCACCTAAAATTCAGTCATCTCTGGCTGACCTTGAAGCTCCTGCTCTGAACCATTTTTTACAACAGTCTCTATATTATTACTTTCCTATTTCTGCTATAACGAATTACCCCCAACTTGGTGGCTTAAAAATAACACAAATTGATTATCTTACAGTTCTGGAAGTCAGAAGTATGAAATGAGTCTTATGAAACTAAAATATGAATTTGTTCATTCTGGAGTCTCTATGGGAAACTCTGTCCCTTGTCTTCTCTACTTTCTAGAAGCCACTCACATTCTGAACTCTTGGTCACATCACCCTAACTTCTACTTTGGTTGCTGAATCTTCTCTATCTCTGACCCTCCTGCCTCCCTTTTATGGAGACCCTTGTGATTTCTTTGGGATGAATAATCTAGGATAATCTTCCCATCTCAACATCCTTATTTAATCCCATTTGCAAAGTTTCTTTTGTCATGTAAAATAGCATATTCACAGGTCCTGGGAATTAGTATATGGACACCTTTGGGGGACCATTATTGAATCACACACTTAAAAATGCCTTATTTTTTGTGGGGGGCATGGTGGGGGATCATTTCAACGTGTAGGTTTGTCTGTGTTTCGTTCACTACTATGATTTCTGCTCATTGAAAAAAGAGACTGTCATCTCACAGCTGGCTATAGTCCTCTGCCAGGGCCCGCTGCCTGCATGCTATCATCTGCAGGGTGTGAATTCAAGAGATCTCTCCCTTAGCTCTGACCTCTCAACCCCCAATGGCTTCACAGAAAAAGAAAATTCCCCCCAACCATTTTGGAGAAAAAGCTTATTATTACATCATCAGAGATGAAGCTAAAAATATAAATCATATTGGAAGCTATACCATTGACCTTAGAATTAAACAAATTAGCAAAAATACCAAACCAGTTCTGATGGCGAAAGAAAAGAGCCCTGGGTAACTGAAGAGGTCAAAGAAAGGAGTAGGGAACACAGAAAAATGATATTAAGAGTTGGGACACTCAATAAAATTTTCTTTCTTCACAATTATGCCAAAGTTCAGACCTACTGAAATAACATTTTGGTTATCATTAGTATTGTTCACCGATATTTTCGGTTCCTTTTCTTTCTGGCACATGATAAGATTGCTATTTCCAAATCCTTGCAGTTATATGTGGCTAAGGGACATCTTAGACAGGCAGAGGTACAACAGAAGTGAAGTAACATGTGACACATCCAGGTGGAAGCGTTGGAGAGCAGGTGCCACATTCCCAGACACTTCAAGAGTAACCGCCAATACCTGACACCATGGGGCCTGCGCACCTGAGATTAGGATGTGGGGAAGGGCCTCCAATTGGCCCACGATGGTCATAAAGCCTCAGGAAGGAATAAGCCTTGGTTGTTAATAACCACTCATATTATGAGGGTTTACTATATTGCAGCTAATAGAGTCTCTCCCGCCTGATATAAAAATATAGTTCTTTTCTGGACACAGTGACTGTTGGAGGAGAACAATCAGAAAAGGAAGGGGTGGTTGGATATCATTTATTGGCAACAGATTTTTTTTTTTTCAAACTTCCCCTAAAAACCCAGCATTAAATGAAAAGGAGCACTCTTCTGGAAACCTGAAAGTATGATATAACAAGGATATACAAGGGCTTTATAAATTGTGAATCACTTTTCAAATGCTAGATAAAACAATATTTATAATCCACAACTGCAGCCAAGATTACATGTTTTCTCATTTTGTAACTCCATTATATCTACCTAGCTCTCACTAAAGAAATACTTAATCACACTATATGTGGACAACTCACAAGATCAGAGATAACTCTTCTAATTTGTGTGTCAAAACAAATATCCACAAGGAAAACTAAGGCCATTTCATAGACTATATACAATTTAAGACGAATGCTTCTTTGCTATTTTTTGTGGGGGAAGGGGACACAGGATCTTGCTCTGTCATCCAGGCTGGAGTGCAGCGGCACAATCACAACTCACTGTAGCCTCCACCACAATGGCTCAACTGATTCTCTCACCTTAACCTTTTTGGTAGGTAGTTCTATAGGCACATGCTACCATGCCTGGCTAATTTTTTTTATTTTTTGTAGTGACAGGGGTCTCACTATGTTGCCCAGGCTGATCTCAAACTTCTGAACTCAAGTGATGTTCTTGCCTTGGCCTCCAAAAGTGTTGGGATTACAGGTGTGAGCCACTGCCCCTGGCCTTGCTATTCTTATTATTATTCACAACCTCTAGAAATATTATAGGAGATCCAAGCACTCTTCTCCCATTTTCATGGATACAGAGAGTGGAGAACAGAGCAAGATAAGTGGCTTGTTTGGGACTAGACAAGGCTGTCACTAGGTGACTCACCACTTCAGCCCTTTGCTCTTCTTGGCACCTGGACCAGCGAAAGCACACATATTCTGTAATTGTTTTGTTCCTGCCAAACCTGTTACAAGGAATAAACTTGGAGCTTCCAGAAGTTTAGCAACATACTATCATCCTGGAATATGACAT